>NC_088642.1:57859086-58506943 GCF_036013475.1 Columba livia
TAATGTGTAACAGAAAGACTTCTGGTTATCAAATGGCAGACATTTGTATTGGTCATTCGCTTAATTTTTATCTAATAAAAGATAATATATCTCTCTACAGGCCTAGACTGACAGTTTTATCCTTGCATTGTTTTGTGCAACCAGACCCTGCCTATTGCCAAGGTGGTCTAGCATTAAATTGCTTGTCTAATATAGTTGATCAAATAGGAAATAATGAAAGAAAACTGTGTTCTCCTCTCTAGATTGTTTCTTAGTTAATTAAGAAAATGTATAGCAAAGTGACAATGTTGTTTATTAATAAGTGCCACATTTGTAATGGCAAGGTACTCAATTGGCAGCTAAATAGGCTGATGATGCAACTACAATGTGGACTTACTGCTGCTTACATGAGTTGTTTGAAACTGCTAGTGAAGATTTAATTTGTAGACAGGTATTTCCCACTTAATTTAGAAAATTCTTCAACAGCAGTCACTTCTTAAATTCAAGTAGAACAAATATGGAAGAAAAACCCTTCTCCCAGAACTACCAACTTTTTTCCTTCCTAATTAGGAGTGAATTTACAGAAACACTGTTGTCATTAATATTCACTTAATCATAACTTTCAGGCACTAACTTCCTTATTAAAAAATTTTCCTGATAGCTACAAGAAGAAACACATCAATGCAGAAGGTCAAGAAAATGTTCCATGCACCACAAAACCTTGCTTTAAAAGCCTAAATAGTCCTCTTGGTCATATGGAGACAATCAACTGGAGTTTAGTTGCACCTTCTGCACCTTCTGAAAAGAATGAAATCTATTTTAGTGCCACATTAAAAAAAAAAAAAAAGCCTTGACTTGGTTGGTTCATTTTCTTTCGCTCTTCTTATCAGTTCCTTTTTTTTACAATTGCTGTTTACAGAGTGCAGGAACACTCTGATAAATGCCTGGCGTGTTTCACATCTAACACAGGACCTGAAGTGGGGTCAACCCAGAACACAATATAGTTTCAATGGTGCAGGCCAATTTTAAGAAATAAATTATATCTCATCTCTCCATTTCTGGTTTAAAAGTAAGTAACCATGGTGACTGCCAAAGCTTAACTTCTGCACAGATTCTGAGATTGTCATCTCTCAGAGCTTTTCTCCTTCTTTAGCCTCCCAAAAAGGGTTACCTTGCCAAAATAACTGCTGCTCCATAACATGATGCTAATAGCAAAGCTACTTATAATTAATCCTCACTTCAAAGTGCAATCATTGTATTATGCAGCAGATTATCTCTAATCTCATACCTATATGGCAGTTGTCATGGCAAACTGGAAAAAGGCTGACCAAACAAGTCCAAAGGACGTTCTATGTGTGCAAGATAAGACTTTCAAAATCATCTACACAACTGGGAGCCTGGGCTGTGCTTGGCTCCTCAACACATGAGCTCACTGATGCATCTGTGTGAGCTGTCCTGCTCACTTCTGAAGCATGGGGTCAGCCTGTGCTCAACAGGTTTGTACCCGAAGAAGTGTCTCCAGGATCACCAGCGAGCTGGGAAGTGCAGCTTGGGAAGGCCAAGAGAGAGGGGTGCCCAGAGGGAGGCAGGACAGGGACAGGCAGCAGCAGAGGAGCCCCTTGCCCCTGAGCCCTGTTGAGCCATACTGTTGCCACCACCCCAGCCACTCCCAGTAGCCTCTCCCCTGCAAGGGGCACCAGCTTGCTTCATTTGGACATGTATACTGGGTTTTCTTGTCCAGTGAGGAATCAGACCTAACTTTGACAACTAATCCTCAAAAGCTGTTTTTCCATACTTCTGATGTGTACAGTACGTACCTCAGCATGGACTACGTATGCTCACTCTGCAAAAAATCATGGACTGATATTGTGGCAGGATGCAAACCCCCCTCTCTCCCCCCCAGCTTCAGTATGGAAGGAGTAGGCACATCTCCATCTCTCTCTGCTACTTGAGGCTAACAGCTTCTTTTGTTTGGCTCCAGAGCACCCTGGCCAGGGCCATTAGGAGAAGGGAGTGCCGAGGCATCAGGGAGCCACTGTGAGCCTGCAGCCAGTGTGGGGGATGTTTGGAGGCTTCAGGGGCACCCCACAGCCAGTGTGGGGGTGCAGAGAAGCTTCTGGAATGCCTACAGTCACATTTGATCAGCTTATAAAAAAACCAGGATTCTCGTCAAGACTTCGCCCATTGTCGCGGGTCTCTTGAAGCACGAGCGAGATGCTGCCGCCGAGACCGCCCCAATGGGATGGAGACTCCGCTCGCCCTGCCGCCACGTGTGTGAGTAAAATAACCCTCGCAGGATTGTGAGTGTATTTACTTTCCGTGCACATATGCACATGTAACTTTCCGTGCTCAATATGAGCATGTGTAAAATTAATCCTCGCATAATCACAGGTGTATTTTCCTCCCGTGCTTCCACATAAGCACGTGTAACTTTCCGTGCACATTTGCACACATACTTCCCATGCTCAATACGAGCACGTGTGTTATAAATAAGAGCCAATAAATCGATTCTGCATCAATCAATCGATTTTATTTAGCAAGCGGTAATTAGGCAAAAACAGCGCTGGGTGACCGGGGGAAGCTCAGTTCCACCAACAGGCACACCAAATCAGCCTTTCGTATGTGCTTATATACGTTATGCGTTCGTTTACGTGCTGGGAATTTCCGTCTCTGGAACTTTTGTTATCTGTTGCAACATCCGAGCGCTTTGTTATCTGTAACACCATCTGGGAGTCCTATTATCTGTGGCACCATCCGGTAGTCCTGTTATTTATGGCACCACCTGGTAGTCCTGTTATTTATGGCATTGTCTTTAACTACTACTACAAGGTTCTACAAAACATAATCAAACTCGCACAAGCACAGTTACTGCTTACAATAATATGCATAATACAATTGAATCCTACTCGATTTGTTCAACATTAACAATTTTGACCATCACTTATTACACGTGTATGAATTATCTACCCTCACACAATCGCGAGTGTATTTTCCTCCCGTGTTTACACATAAGCATATGTAATATTCTGTGCACATTTGCACGCGTATTAACCCTCGCAGGATTGCGAGTGTATTATAAATTTACCCCCGCAGAATCGCAAGTGTACACTTTCTGTACTCACTACAAGTGCGTGTATCTCTTTAAAAATAATTCCACATAGTGTTTAGGCAAGTGTGTATTCCTCCCAGACTCAGAGATGGCTCCGGCATTGTTTTTGGTGAAGCCATGTGCATGCACTTTGTGGACCACCTGTTGTATTAGTTGCTGCCCCTTAATAATTTTCCTCAACTGATATCCGAACCTCTATTTAAGTCACTTTTGGAGTGCTAAAACCCTGTTTCTCACCGGTTCAATAAAAGTTGTTTTGGACCCTGTTGTCCCTTAAACTAACCTCAGGGTGCCTCTGTGACAGATCTCCATATCTTTTGCCCCATTACAAAAGTATAAAGAATGAGATATCTCATCTATACATGACCTTTATTATCTTTTATATGTACATCTGTAAGTGGTCCTTATAATAGAGGAGTATGTGCTAGTGAAATGCCTTGTTTACAAGTAGTGCACTCAGATGTATCACTTCATGTAGTTCTGTCTGATGCATCTGGAGTAGCACCTGTTTACCTGGTTAGGTGGTCGAGGATCATTATGGTGGCTGAGGCCACCTGATGGGAAAGTGTCACAGAGGCACCCTAAAATCAGTTTTAGGCAGACAACAAGTTCCAAAACAGACTTTATTCTGACCAGGAAAGTGCAGCCAATATGCTGACCAAAACAGGGTTTATACAATTAGTTAGCACTCCAATAACATAAAATACAGGTTCAGATGTCAGTTGAGGTAATTATCAGAGTGCAGCAAAATGAGAATAATGAGGATCCACAGTGTGCATGCACACACTCACAAGAAACACACCAGAGCCCTCTGACTGCAGGGTGCTCACTCATGTGGGTTAGGCAAGGACTCACACTTGCCTGGGTTGGGCAAGGACTCACACTCACCTGGTTAGGCAAGGACTTATTCAAGGATATATCCAGTAAATTATCACTCACCCAAATGAGGAGGTGAGCTGCTCCCAATCCTGGGAAGTTTCCTTAGATGGCATTCCAGTCTAAGGGGAGGTCTCCAGCTCAACAGACCTGCTGCTCCAAGAAGACCACACAAAGGGGATCTTCGGTGGGAACCCTGTTTTATAGTCTGATCAGATCTGGCTGTGGGCATTCCAGAAGCTTCTTAGCTTCTCTGGGCTCCTCCTCTGCTAACGACCCTGTCAACCGACTCTGGCTCCCACAAAAGAGCCATCAACTGCCCCATTGAAGGCTCCGGTTTTCACAGAGGGATGTGCAACTGCCACAGAAAGTATCTTCCTTTTTTTCCCCCCATGCTTCTATGAATTGCATACCTCTTGGATGTGTAACAGAAGGACTTCTGCATAAAACTGCTTTTATACTCAACACCAGACATCCTCTTACTTTTTCAGTTGCAATTGGTTAATCTGAAAATCTGTCTTATCTTTACAAGACTTGTCAGAAAGAAGAAATTGAATTATCAGGATAGCCATGGTACCATTTTCCAAGATAATTTTGCAAAGAAGCCTCAAGCTCTTTAATAATCTTATATCATTATTCTGAATGATGAGAAAAAGATCGTGAGAATGAGATTACAACAGAGGTCCCATAACTATTCTGTTGTATATCTATACAACGCATTTCTTCAAACGGTTTGAGTACAGCCTTTTTTAAACAAGACAAAAATTCACTCAATTATACTTCATTGAACGAAATCTCAGACAAGGAGGGAGCTTGCATTTTAAATATCTGCCAGGCTGTGACTGCAAAATGGAAATTGGGGCTCCCTGTTGCTGTAATTGAGTATTTATTCTAAAACAGAAAGAGTTCATCTCCCAAGGACTGTGACTGGGTTAACACCAGAAGTGGACAGCGTGCCATATTACTGAATTTTGGTTGGAGGATGAGAAACAGAGGAAGAGTGCTACTAGCTACAAGATCTTTTCCTGGAGGAGCAGTAAACACTGCACAATTACAGGGATTATCTGGACTGTTGATGAAAATTATATTTTGTTGTTCTAAGTAACAGGAACACAATAAATTATCCTTTTGTTATTGGCCAATGTAAATTGAATTCTGTGGCATTGGAAGAAAGCGTGGTGGGGACGTCAGTGTGGTTTTGGGGGCCCAAGAAGGCTTTTGGGCTCCAGTCAGTATAAAGAAAGAGGACACTTCTCCTCACTTTCCCATGTGTGTTGTGAATACCATGCTGATTATTGGGGCAGGCTCATTGGCATGCAGCAGAAATGCATCAGCCTGGGTGACCACCACTGCTTGCCTATGCCCAAAACTGGTGTAGAGTAAAACTGGAGATGCATGAGCTAGGATAAAAATATAAAATATAAACTGAACTCTCATTCTTTTTGGAGCATGCCAAATCCTACCAGCCCCAAGCTGAGGATAATTTTTCCAAATACTTGCTGCTGCCTGATGGTTCACTTCTTGATTTTGGATAAGCCTTCACCTGAAGGACCCGTCACTGAGCTTTAACAGAACTTAAGTTACCATTTGAGAGAGGCTGTCTGTCTGAAAATTGAATTCCTTGTTTTGGTTTATAATGCAAACTACTTTGGACATGACAATTTGTTTTATTCCTTGTAATTCACAAATGCAACGTAATAAATTACAATCATGCTGTTTAGCATTTCTGCTGTATACCACCTGCCAAAAGACTTCTAACCCAATTCCTGTAATTTAAAAAAAATGTTGTGTTGCTTAACATTTAAAATCCCCTAGCCTGAAGGTGTTCCAGTCTTTTTGTGTGGAAAACTAATACATGTTTGACTGAAGCCTTCTTGTTCCATTTGAACAAAGCTGAAGTAATTTTTGAGAAATGTAGTAATACCTTTTCTAAGAAGTGGAAACTTTGTTTTTTTACCATGCTTCCTGAGCTACAAGAAGAAAATCGATATTTAAAAAAAAATATAATCACACCAGTCTTTGAGTTAATGAGGGTATTTTTTCTCTGCTAAACATGCATGGCTGGTTAGTGAAGAGACTTAAAGGGATGAGTCAGAGAAAAAAGATCATAGAATAATAGAATCATCTTGTTTGGAAGAGACCCTTAAGATCATTGAATCCAACCATAACCTAACTCTAGCATTAAACTGTGTCCCTAAGAACCTCATCTATACGTCTTTTAAACACCTTCAGGGATAGTGACTCAACCACTTCCCTGGGCAGCCTGTTCCAGTGCTTCACAACCCTTTCTGGGAAGACATTTTTTCTAATATACAATCTAAACCTTCCTTGGTGCAACTTGACGCCATTTCCTCTCATCCTGTCTCTTGTTACTTGGGAGAAAAGACTTAACAGACTTCATGCTACAACCTCCTTTCAGGTAGTTGTACAAAATGTTAAGGTCTCCCCTCAGCCTCCTTTTCTCCAGGCTAAACAGCCCCAGTTCCCTCAGCTGCTCCTAATTAGACTTGCACTACAGATACCTCACCAGCTTTGTTGCCATTCTTTGAACTCTCACCAGCACCTAGTACAGGGGGACAATCACTTCTTTAGTCCGGCTGGCCACACTATTCTTGAAGCATGCCAGGATGCTTTTGGCTTTTTTGGCCACCTGGCCACACTGCTGGCTCATATTCAGCCACTGTCAGCCAACACCTCCAGGTTCTTTTCCACTGGGCAGCTTTCAAGCCACTCTTCCCTGAGCCTATAGCACTGCCTGGGGTGGTTGTGACCCAAGTTCAGGGCCTGGCACTTGACCTCATACATATGGCCTCAGCTCAATGATCCAGCTGGTCCTGATCTCTCTGTAGAGCTCTTTGTAGGTGTGATCACAGAAAATGTGTGCTACATTCTAAGCACACTCTTCATATTTCTATTCTCTCTAATGTTTCGTTAAACTCATCTGAATTTAGAGTATGGGACATTTTGAGGGGGGTGTTTTATTCTTTCCCTTTCTGTGGAACCCCTTGACCACCAAACAAACTCCAAATTAAACAGAGCCATATATTTTCTGAGGTTGGATCTGGACTTGTTTGAAATTTTTTTAAGTCACAGCCTTACTCCAGCTGTAATCTTTGCATAGCTTTACATGCCTTATTAATGAAATGAAAATGCAACCCTCTCTCACAGCATCAAGAGCTGTTAATGACGATTCTGTTTTGCCTTGCAGCCACACATGTCAAAAGACTGATTCATGCAGGGCAAGAAGTTACAGATCTTTAAGCTTTGTTTGTTTGCCATAGTTGCATATAAACAGTGGAACTAAGGTAATGACATCCAGTGTGCAACTATTAGAATGAATCAGATAAGTGCCACCTAACAGGTAACACCCTTCTGGAAAACCACTAACAGGTGTCTGGAAGAGCCGCAATGGACTGGTTTTGATCTACAAAATGAGGAAATAATTATTTGGGCCAAATTAACCAATGTTTTTTGTCTTTTCTTTCATCAAAGAGGTCTTGAACCTCACCCCCGTGGCCTCAGAGATCTAAAGCAAACCAAGACTGTGAACACCAGAGCCAGAAAAGCAGCATCAGACTTAAGGCCATTTGATTAATGATGATTTTTAGCTGCTAACAGATTGCTTAGTTTTTGAATATAGACAAAAGAATGTTGGAAATGTTGAGGTTTGCCAGCTCCCATCATGACAATCCACAGACCCCTAATAACAATTGCAACGCCAGCATTGTTATTACAATTTAACCTTGCAGATGGCTTTCAAAAATGCTTGTATCAGAAGTGCTGGTAATCAGTTGGTCTTTTCTAAATAATAAGACTGTACCTACAATTCAGTATTGTTCAGCAAACCTTCTGATTTATTAGGACTAACTTTCTCTTAGTGTTCTTCCAAAAACTGAAAAAGGTCAAAAGTCACGTGACAATGAGCTGCTGTACTGTGTTGGTTCATCACTCTGGCCCCTGTTGGGGACCTCGTCATGGACCCCATCACAGCACAGCCTTCAGCAAAGACCTCTGGCCCTTTGTCCTGGTTTTGTTAAAAACAAGACCAGTTCTCTTTTAGTGATTTTTCTTTTAGCTAAGTTCTTCTAGGTGGCTGTACTTTTCTGAGTTTTAGCCTGCATATTTTTCCTGGGATGCTGTACTTGGCACTGATAAGAAGATCAGCGGAATGCTGAAGAAGCTCATGTTTAGATTTATTACTATGGTAGCTAAGAAAGACTGATAAGTTTTCCCACATTCTGTTGTGAGAAGGGTGTGTTTGGGGAGGGGTGGATGGAACAGGTGACTAGGACTGACCAACGGAAGTATTCTATCCCATTATTTTCATACCCCCTATATAAGAGGGTGATCATGAGGGTCAAGCTCTCTTCAACCATGGCCGGCATCTGGAGAGGACCTTGTCTGTCTGCCTGTGATCTACAGGCCTCAGGCACTGCAGCCCTGCAAAAGGTTTTTGGTTTGCTGTGAAGTCCCACCCATGTCATCCTGTGGCCTGAGCTGCAGCTGCTGGAGCTGCCAGCTCTGCACACCCAGCTCCTGCTGCTGGACTGACGCCAACTACACATCGAGCACTTGAGATTGGTTTTGTATATTTTGTATATATTCTCTATTTATTAGTAGCATTAGTAAAACTCTTTAAAACCTTCCAACTTGAAGTCTAAGTCTGTCTTCCTTCTCTTTTATCTTCCCTATCATCTTTCCGATCTAAAGGAAAAAAAAGGGCGGTGGGAGGTAAGAGAGTCACAGGGAGTGTCTGCCATGGTTTGTTGCCGCCTTGCCTTAAACCTTGACACCCTGCTACACCCCTGCTGCAACCAACACCGTGTCACTCTGAGATGTCTCCATTCTCTGTGCCCTGGGAGCTGCTGCAGCATTAGGCTTAACATCTCATTTACAGGAAGAAAGAATCATATCTTATATACAAGTAAAGCCAGAAAAATCTTGTTAGGATGATGGAAATCTTAAAAGCCTAATTTAAGAATTTTCAGTCATCTTGATCTAATTATTGCAGAAAATGAAAGAATAATATTGCATTTTAATTACTTCTGTATGGAAAAGTCTGAATAATAATATAATTAAAATTGAAACACACACATTCTGTAGTTTCTATGTCCTTTTTCCTGGTCTTATGCACACCTTTCTACTGGTCTCCTGCATCTTAAAGTCAATAGCTTTGGACTCTCTTAGATGACAATACCCATAGTTGATAGCTGCCCTGAGTCCTTTGAGAGGAAAAAGATGTTGGTGTTGCTGGTTTCTTCTTTCTCTCCCCAGGATGCATATGAGGTCACTTGTATACATTTCCTAACATGCCTGCTTTTTTTTTTCTTTTATTTTCTTTTTTTTATGTCTTCCTCTTTGTTCAGTGGTCTGTAGGAATAATATGTGGCTATCTGGAAGATCTAGATCAAGCATGAGAGACAAAATCTGAGTTGCTGGGATGGATGGATGGATGGACGGATGAATGGACAGATAAATGGATATTTGGCATGAGTGGCTTCATGAATACAAGTATAAAACATGCATTGTGAATGGTCACACAGCACTGTCCCTTTAAAACAAAACAAAACAAAACAAATCCCAAAAACTAAAATCCAAAATGTATATTGTCTGAAGTATCAGCCTTACTCTGTGCAATATTTTCAGTGTGATTCCAAATTAATTTTATATAAAGCTCATGAGGTAAAAGAGTTTGCCTGTTTTACCTTAAGTCATGCTCAGTGAAGAAACATTTGAGGAAAATACCCCTTTTCAGATGACTGCCTTTTTCAACTACTATAAGTCTAGTGAACTCCGTGTGACTGAGCAACTCCAGTTGTATACATACAAATGAACAAATAAAAATACAAAGTGGATCAATGATTGTTTTACATTTGTACATTCAGGAATAAAGTAGAAAATATAACCCTCTTTTGTGTTAAAATTCAATGAGGGACTACAATGGCAGAAATGTCAAACTGACAAATTACATGTATTCAATGTGTGTTATTCTGTTCTGGGGAATTAATTTTATCCAAGCTACTGCTGTATCACTTCAAACCCTGCAGGAAGCATGAAGCACAGATTTATTTCCTAGACAAACTTAGCAGCAATAATAATAGGAAATTAGTTGGTTGGTTGTTTCACAGAAAGTTCTTGGTGGAGGAAAAATGCATGCACACATATTTTTCAGTTTAATTTTAGGTAGTGATAATACTTAATGTTCTGCATAGCTGTTCCCCTTTCTCATGCTTTTCATTGAAAATTGAAGTGATTTTATAGGAAAAATGAACAAACAAAAAATAATTCTCTAGAAACAGAGTGTGTTCTTTTTTCCTTCCAGGAACAGAAAACTTCACAGCTAAGTGTTTTGAAGATGACATTCTTTTGGAGTTAAAATTGCTGGTCCAGCCTTTAAAAAGGGCTCAAACATGGGTCTAACATGAATATCACATTTTTTTCGTACAAGGCAATGCAAGTGTCAGAGCACAGACTCTGGACTTCAAGCACAAAATCTTTGCCTTGTTCAGAGGACTTGCAGGTTGGATCCCATAGGAGACAGCTCTGCATGGCAAAGGACCCCCTTTAAGGACAACATTCTCCAAGTGTAAGAATGGTCCATTCTCAGCAAAACAAGGAGACATCTTAGGAGGCCAGCTTAGCAAAGCAAGAAAGTTGTGGCACAGCTCTAATTGTAAATGGTGGTGTACAAGAGGAGGACAAGAACAGGTTATAAAGAGGAATTAAGAAACACTTTCCAGGCATGTAGGGACAGTGTCAGGGAAGCCAAAATTCAGCTGGAGCTGAAATTTGGAAGGAATGTCAAGGGCAACAACAGCTTCTATTGCATAAAAGGCTGAACAAGGCAAATGTGGTCACATTGCAGGATGGGATGGGTGATTTAATGACAGCAGACACAGTTAAGGCAGTACCTCATTGCCTTCTTTGTTGTCACCAGCAAGGTCTACCAGGCCCCCGTGCTTAGTGATGGGGCTCAAGAAGAAGAGGACCTACCATCTGGGGATGATGGTAAAGTCAGAGATCACACAGAAGTACTTTACTCACACACGTCCCTGGAACCTGTCAGCCTGCACCCCTAGGTACTGAGGGAGGTGTCTGCGGTCCTTGTGCATCTGTTCGCCATCAGCTTTCAAAGGTCATGGAGATTCAAGAGGTCCCCAGCTGGAGACCTCTGCAGAAAGGCAACTGGAGAAAGGCAAATATCACACCTGACTTCAAAACATGGCAAAAGCCACCCTGAGGAACCACAAACTGGCTGGCCTCCCATCAGTCCCAGGTAAAATAAAAGAGTGAGAGCTCCTGAAGCCCATGTTTGGTAACAGTAAGCAAAGACAGTGATGGGAAGCACTCAGCAATGATTTACCAAGAGTAAATGATGCATGACCCACCTGACTACCTTCTGCAACAAAATTGTGGGGACAAGAGGAGAGCAAGAGATGCCACCTACCTTTGCCCTAGCCAGATTTTGGCATTTCCTCTCTCAATATTCTTGTGCCTGGGCTGGGACATTATGGACTGAGAGGGAGGACATATTGGTGGGTGAGGACCTGGTAGAGTGGTGGGCCCACAGGGTGCTGGTTATGGGTTAGATGCTGCCTGGGGTACTGTGAGCAGGACACGTCTTCAAGAACAAGGGATGGTAGACTGTCCCCTCTGCTCAGCGTCTTCCAGACCCCACCTGGATATTGCCTCCAGTTTGGGTTCCCAACCCAGGAAAGGCACTGACAAACTGGTGGGAGGTGAGGGAGGCCACTGAGATGACAGGACTTGAGCTTTTGCCCTCCAGGGAGAGGCTGTGGAACTGGGACTGGCCCAGCTGGGCAGCCAGGTCCCAGTGAGGTTGGTCCATCTCCAGCCTGGTGGGGATTGATGCCCCAGCTGATTGAAACCCTGATAAAATCTGATTTCCCTGCTTTAAATGGGTAGTTAGACACTCCTGAGGTTCCTTCCAACCTGAATTTCCTAAGTACCCATCATACTAACAGGTTTTCTGCAGCTTCCATGTTTTGAGAAATGCCCCTTCCCATGGCCTGTATTTTAATTACCATGCTAGCGCAAAAACCCCAGTCATGAGACTCCAGTCTTTCCCACAGAAGCAAAAGTACCCAGTCCTGTAAGAAAGAGTTGCCTACTTTTTACCAATCTTCTATATGTTCTCTGTCATCATCTTCAATTTCTAATGACCAATACACTAGTAAAAAAATTCTGAGAAGAAACTCAAGCATCCAAGTTCAGCCTGGAACTGGCAAAAGACCTGGTTGATGCTTGGATTGAAAGGAGCACAGACACAGGTCAGCCAAAGCTAACGGCAGTACTAAAGGCATCATCCTGCATCTGAGGGGGGTAGGTGTAATAATTTCAAGTCTGCTCTAGCAGACTGAGCTGTACTTTTCAGGAAAAGTTAGACTGCATACTGGGTATTTGCAAAACTGGGCTATCATTGCAGTCACAACCAGGACAGATTTTGATATTGGGCTTTTGCTGAAGATGTGCTGTGCACAAGTTCCTCAGGAGGTACAAGCCTCAGAACACTCTGGAGATTCTGGTAGTTGGAGCAGGATAGCAGTCTATCCAGCAGAAGCACCATGGGAGGAAAATGTCTCTGCTGATTAACATAGGCACAGCCATTACATTTATTAAGGGGCTTTCAGCTCCATTCTATTCATTATCTACTTTCTCAGCCCTTTTTCCACTTTTCTTCATTCAAATATACGGTTGATGTGGTGTATAAATAAGAAGAATAAGCTGTGAAAGTGTTTGTTATGGACCATTGCTATGTGCCATCAGCAGGGCATTGCTGTTGTTAACCTGAAAGTTGCAAACTGCAAAGACAAGAGCCCCAATCACCTCTTCAGATCACAACCTGCATTTGAACTGTCTGAATCCAAAATGGTGGATTTGTGCATATCCAGAAAATGGAAATCTTTTGGGAGCATTGATAACTTTGCTTAGGGGATTATTTAGATATGTCCTTGTGAGAACTATCTATTTAAACCTGACTAGTTAATCTTAGCTTTTATTTAGTCATTGGTGTGGAGTCATATATTGCTGGGCAAACAAAATGCCATTATGTCCACTGTATAAAACAGATGGAAAGCCATCACACATCTGCAGATGCTACACTGTGTCTCTGAGGGCAGCAGCATATAACAGACTCAGTACAGTCTCTGAAAGCACGATCTGAAAGTATGCCCTTTGCGGGCTTACAAGCTTTATCTGCTTTCAGCTAGCCTCTTAGTTCTTTAGTAGATAATAAACTTAGAAAAAATAGTGAAAAATTTTTTTCTTCCAACATGGACAAGTTATTTAGCTAACAAAGTTTTAAGAAAATATGTATTGCCTACCAGCAAAAGCTAAGGTGAACAAATGCACCATGCACATAGGCAGAGCTGAGCTGCCATTGTTATTTTGCAATTCTCTAATCTGTTTCTTGATGACAGGACCACTAGGAATAAAACCTCCCCTACTCTCCCCTGTACTGTGGTGTCTCAAGCTCTGACAGTATATGGCAACCATAACCATGGAGAGTGAGGCCAAAAATCTACTTTTTACCCTACACTATGCTACCTTCAGCGAGTAATAAATAATATTAATAGCCTAGAATTACTGAGGCTTTGTATCCTGATACCACATTTTGGAAGCATTCAGATCTCTGTTACTATTATTTTCATAAAAATTAAAGCAAATAAAAAATGTGTGGGTTTTGATATAGGTGTTTAAATTAGGAAACCTGTAAAAATGAAGAAGTAATAATAGCTGGGACACCCAGCTGCAGTTTTAGTGTTGCATGAAGAGAAAGAAAAAAAAAAAAATTATCATTAACAGGAATCAGTCTGATTTCAAGCTTTTTGATGCATGGAAAGAATACATCTGTATCTGAATAATTTTACTTCATCTGTAAACTGAGAGGTCCTGCTCATCTGATCTGCAAGATGTCCAGGAATATATTTAGGATAGAAATCAGAAGAAACATCCTTTTTATTAGAAAAATTAGGATCTGGAATGGCTGCCACCTCAAATGTGTCAGGACAGGAATCCAAGGTAGCTTTAAGGTGGCAATGATATTGCATGGCTTTATGAGACTTCATAAGGTGGTATCAGATAGGTGATCTCAATGAGTGAGAAGGTCCTTCCTGCTGCTCAATTGCCATAAAATATAATAGACCTGTAAATGATTACAGAATTAAGTCTGGGATAACATTATCTGTAGATATATTAAGCAGAAGCTTACTGTTTCCAGTTTAAAATAAGTACAAAGCTGCCCTAGGATGTAACAGACAATGGGAATTATCTGTCTTTAAGCACTTAACTGAGATTTTTCATTGACTGTGCAGTATGACAAAGCCACTAACTTTATGAGTTAATCCTCCATCTGTTCCTTAATAATGACATGAATTGTGTTACTTCAAACATGGTGCAAAAGTTGAAATGTTCCTTGGTGGAAGCAATGATTGAAAGAGTAATAGCTTCCATATATCAAATCCTACTGGCTTAAACAGTCACCAACATATGCCTAAGCCAGCCCTGCAAACAAACAGCAGAGTCAGCTTTACTCTTAAAAGTAATTCAGTAGGTGAACAGGTCAGAACCAGTGGTGTGGAAAAGCTTGATTCATATGGGTTCTGATGCAAGAAGGGAAGCCCTTCATTTGCTGAAATATCAATGTTCACCTCTATTTTGTACCTGCTGTGCAGCAAGGGTCCTACAGCTGTTCTTTCTGCAAGCTGTCATACAGCAGACACTAATCAAAAGAGCAGGATCTGCAGCTGACTTTCTTGAAGTCATGTTCTTTGATTGAAGAAAACAATACTATTAAAAATGAGAAGGAGAGAAGAGTAAGCCATCTGTATTAACTAGTCATGGCTCTGTTGGAATGCCCACTGCCTGAGCACCAGTAAACACTGCACTGAGCTGATTTCATGCCAGCACCAAATGTTTTTATTGCCTTATAGTATCTCTCCTGGATTGTATTTGTTGCTGCAGGAGAAAGATTCCAGATAAAACTCATAATCCAAGGAATTTACATTGTGCAGAAATAAGTGGAGCATTCTACTTAAGTAAGCACATATTGGGCTATATAATGTTTACTTCTGTTGTGAAATGCTTACTCTTTTATCAGAAGTTGGATAGCTGGGAAGTATGAGCCTATGCCAACTTCTTGTAGCCCCCAAAACTAGAAGGAAGATCACCTAACTCCTTTTTTTTAATTCAATAGAAATGTTCTTTTGCTGCTTTTTGTTCTTTTGTATGAAGGCTGTGCTATGTGGGCCGCTGAAATACTTGCATAATGTATGAATGCTTAGAGTTCATATTCTGCAAAATGTCTATTGCTACTTTCTACTGAGTTTCCCTGGATACAATGAATGATCACTCCATGAAGCAGTCAATATGTACCATCCTAGTAGCAGCACTAGCCACTCTCATTTCCATATAGTTACGGACAGTAAAAGCTAAAGTACTTTCCCATTATTTCTTTATATTGAATAAGAGCTGTAAAGCCATTAAACAAAAACCCCCATTGGTTTGTTAAGGAAGACAAAGATCCAAAAGGTGAGAACTGTAATGATATTTTAGATTCTTGAATATATGTGCATCAGTTAGTGTTCAGTGAGTCTTCAGGATGACTGGCTGCAAATACAAGACTGGCTGGAAATACAAGACCTCATTTTCAGCTGGTGGGAGTCAGCTCCCTTAAGCACTGACCTATGAGGCAAGGTAACCTGTGAGCGTGTCTGGCATATACACAACACTGAGGGTCTTTGGATGGGAAATTGAGTAGAGCTATGAAAATTTTCTCTTTTATGAGCTGATATAAGACATAGGAGAAGGAATAATCTTCCTCATTAACAAGAAATTAAATGAAAATTTAATAATACTTCCTAAATTGTTAGCTAAATAAAAAGCATGCTGAAAATGATGTTACCATGAAGAAGAATTATATGGAAACACACATGACATAGTAATTCTAGGGGGTTTCCCTATTGCAAAAAGTAGTCCCTAATCTTTCGAGCATTGTCTTCCAAATATACAATAAAATCAGCCAGTTGCTCAAGTATCTACCTAGGCATCTATAGAAGTGAAATGGGGAAGAACAAAGAAGCAGTTTTATCCCACATCCTGAGAGAGAAATAAGGGAATTATATTAAGAAAAATATCCCTGCCCTTTCTTCAAACACACTGGGCTGATGTTTCCAGAAAAAAACACAGCTAAGTTCTTTATTTGGTCCTTTTTCATTGTGCTGTTCATTGAACTAGTCACAAATCTTACAAATGGAGTTTTTATCAAACAATTATTCCTGTTGCAGCTGCAGAGAAGTATGATTCAGGTGCATAGCAGGTGGAACTCCATAGCTTATGGAACTTCTAGTGAGAAATAAGGCATTTAGTTCACATGTGAAAGAGGTGAACAGCTTTTTCTCTTCTCCCTTCCCTTCTTGTCCTCTAGTTATTGAAAACTCAGAATCTTAATCTAAAGTTCATCCAACCACAGATTGTTATAATTAGGGCCTTGAAATGGCTTAGGGAACAGTCATATGACCTGAAGCCAGATCTTGACATGGCAGAAATTGCTGTAGCTTTTGAGTCCAAGGGAACAGTGATTGAAAAATAACAACTCACTAGCTGAAAGAAGTATTTGAAAGAATAACTAATTGTGGAGGCCATACCTTTATAAGGAGCAAGGTGACCTCAGTTTTGTCTCCCTACATAGTCCTTGAACTCTCTTGCTGAGGTAAAACTAAACTTTCAAATTCTTAAGTAGAAACCTCATAAGCCCTTTAAAAAACACTTCAGTGTCAGGAGTCATTGGATGTATGGTAAAACATTTCACATGCTCCACATTGAAATAACTGCTTTGTAACTTTTTATACCTCAGCTGGCAGTCTGTTAAACAGAAAGCTATGAAAACTGCTTCTTTTTTTGGAAGTGAAAGCAAGCATCCATGGAGATTGGACAGGGACAACAAAAACAATTGCTTCTAAGTGAAACATGTAATTTCAGAAGTTTAAATCAGAAAATAGGGGGGAAAATCAGGCCCCAAAGAACTAATTAGATTTGCATATGCAAGCTTATCTCCAACCCCCGGGAAATTAGATATTTTGTTAGCAGACAGACTTTCACCATAAAAGTGTATAATGCATTGTCACTCTTAAAAAACCTCAAGACTGTATTTAATCTGGTGCATCTGAGCATGATTTAGAGGAATGAGTTACGAACAGAGTGGGTGGCTGCACGTGGGAAGTGAATGAAGGGCTTTGGTGGTGAGGAGTTAACGAATACTTGTGGGTGTTGCTATTTTTGCTTAAGGCACATGAACTGAAGTTGCTGGTAGTGTTAATACGATCTTCAACTGTTCAGGTGCTTAATATTTAACCATTTAAAGTTATTAAAAAAGGTAACTGCTCAATCTCAAAAGCTAGTTAAATTAAGTTGCCTAGAAAGTGAGGCACAACTTGGCTTTTCTGATTAACTCCTTCACTGTACAAAGTTATTTCACAATACAAACATTCCTCATGAATCTTCTCCCTGGAGAAATAAATGGGTCCTATCAGTAATAAAGGAAAAGTTTAATACACAAAAAAAACTTGTATTTCTACTCTACTGCCAAAACTATAGAAAAATCTAACACCAAGTTTCATTTTATGATGAAAAACACCCTTCAATTCTTTCATAGTTTGCTTTTGGCAATGTAGCCTGTTTTTTTTCCAGTTCAAACTTGACTGTTCAACCGTGCAGTGAATGATGAAATTAGGCTTCCTCTGCAGGTCAGCCTTTGTTGTAAATTGCTACTTCTTAAAAAATCAATTTTGCAGTTACGTAGCTAAGGTGAAATCAGGAGGTATAACAGTAATTTTTTCAAAATTGCCACCCATTTCAGTTCAGGCAGCCCCAGTGTGATTCAGGATTCTCAAATGCACATAGGACCCAACTTCTGCAACAGCAGAGCATACTTTGAAGTCAGAGTCTATGGAGGATCACTACCCACGTCAGGTGATGAATGGCTGAGAGGTTCATGAAACTCTCCAATAAGAAACTTGCTTGAATATTTTACGACTCTACATGATTCCTCTGGTGTGACACACCAAATCTGGCATCACTGCAACATGTTAATTCCTATTGAAAGCACTCCAGGATTTGCTAGCACATGGCTCTGGAATAACCCAGACACATCAACTTCTTTAGTCTTTCAGTGTCCCTTGGCACACTGGCTGTCCTGTACACATATTTCTGAAACACACCATGTGCTGTCTAGAAAAACAGAACTTCCCACATGTCTCTTGATCCCAGACCACCAACTAGTTGGCCAGTAGCTACTTGGGATTCTCTCTGCATGGACAAGATGGCCCTTCTTCTTGTTAGCCAACTGCTGCAATACTGGAGACCAGTTACATTTCATTTTCAAAATGTCTCCAGCTTCATCCTGCAATCCGTCTACTCAGAGACTCTACTGAAGAACAAGACACGTATAAGACCCATGATCTAGTAGCCTTGAAAGGTTCACTGAGAGGCGTAGAGCTGCTGCAAAAACAGCTATGAGCTGTTCCTCTCTCACTCTCTTGCTCTTTAGCAGGTAATGTTTTACCTAAATCTCTTGAAACTCAATAAAAAAGCAAAAAGTAGAGTGAAGCATTTTCTCTAACATCTATTTTGATAACAAAACTAGAAATTATTGTTGATACCGTGAGGGTTACAAAACTTCTCCTGGGAATGCATGGGATTTTCTTTACTTCTCCCTCAGCCCAGCGGGTCTTTCTGACAGTATCTGCCTTGAGAACTGTAGGGCAGAGACATATCACAACTAGTGTGGCTGTAGAGTCAAAGAGTAGAAGTCTTCTTTTTCAAATGACACAGCCAGCGCAGAAAGAGTACTTTTGGCTGGTATAATACTTGCCTGTTATTCCAGACATCTATTTTTTTTCACTGACAAGGCAGCAGGATAAAACTGCTCTTCCTCCAGACGACGAAGCACCCCCTGAGAATCCATTGCAGGTGCCTCAGCTGTTTTTTTTTGCAACTCCGTGTGTCTGGAGGGCTGAGAAACAGAAGACCCTTTGATTTGTGTAAACTATCTGCCTTTTAGAAAGGCTTAGATTTTTTAATCTCTGTTGTATCTAATGAAAAAGCCTACAAAAATACAGCATTTTAACACAAAAAGTGTGTGAATGAGTGTGACTTACCAGGAACCAAGATTCTCAAAGGAGACAAGCCACTTTGCCTGCTCTGTCTTTCTGTCACAGTGTGCTATTTAAAGCATTGTACTTGCATATAAAAAGGGCCTATGAGTCACGACAGTACTTCTGAATCACAAAAACAACTCGCTTGTGCCATGGATGAAAAAATATTTGAAATGTGAATGCTAGCAGGCGCAGACAAGTAGATGCATGTGTGCGTGTGAGTGGATGTCTAAAACTGAACTTTCACACTCCCAAGCTTAAGCCTGCTGCTTGCTTGTGGGGACTGGCATAAGGGACACTTGTAAATGTTGATAAGACCTGGTCTAAACACAAATGGCACATCCTGAATCATCCGGTTGATGAAGAGACATGAGACATCACTTAAGAGGCTTATCACATGTCCTGTTTTCGCACACAGACTATTCAGGTTGGGAAAGCTGGAGCCTAGAAAGGAGCAGGTGAAGGTCCTCACTGAAAGAAACAACCTGGAAGTGGGACAAGATCCTGGAGATCATAGAGCTGAGTGAAGCTGAGTGCCAGGGGATGCACAGCACCCTTAGCCAATAACACCCAAGGGAGGTAACTGCCAGCAGTGGTACTTCAGGAGCCCACATAACTTTTTAGCCAACCATACTGGATAAGCAGTGATCTTTCTGCCGGAGATGGAGATCAAGAGCATGGGAACATAATGCTGGGGGAAGCCAGTGTGTGAAGAAGCCTTAATCCCATTGGCTCTTAAAACCCCAGTACCCAGATCCCTGGTGGTTGTCACTCAATCTGCCTGTGACAGCCTGAGAGGTTGTTTCATACATTTTTAACTGATATATTTTAATGGATTCTAAAAGCATTTCAGAGCTGACATTTACTAACGTGTGCCAGATGATGCACACAGATGCTGTGGAGTGGAGATCCCACTGCTCTTTTCCACAAGTGTTCTTTGGAAAGAAGAATTTTCTGCTACAGTGTAGTGAAAAAAATGAAAAACAAAAACAAAGAAAAAAAATTCTGTTTTCAAAATTTTGAAAATTCAGAAAAAAATATCACCCTGAATGTTTCACAAACCTGTTCTTCTGTTAAATAAAACACAAGATGGGATACCACAGACAGTCTGCTGTTGACCACCCCAACAACTCATATGAGAAAGCAGACAGACCTCAAGGGATACCATGAACGTGGAAGTACATTATGGTGTGTCTCTACTGGAATTGTGCAAATACCACTGCTTGGCTCTGCACTATTTTTACCAGCCATTTGAAAGAAAATAAAAAATTGTCATTAGTTAAACTTGCAAAAGACATGGAAGCAGTGAGACCAATAAATAACAGAGTCATTTCTATGATCTGGGCAGCCTCATTGACTTGTCTCAAACAAACAGTTTGCATTTCAACAAAAATGAATATAAGGTGTGTGTTTAGGAATAAAGAATGTAGCTTGTATTTATTCAGCAGCTAACTGTGCTGTAAGATTGACTGTGATTGATAATCAAGCCAATATGACTTCTCAGCACAGCAGCACAAGCAGAATGGCAAGCATGCTGGTTTCAGCTGTGTAAGTAGGGACGTTACATAACCTCTGCATTTGGCATTAACATGATCGCTTCTGGCATAACGTGTCCGGTTCTCAATGCTCGTGAAAGAAACTGAAATTAGACAGGATCCAGAAAAGAACCATAAGGACCACCAACGCTGGGGAAACCGGCTATACATTGAAAGACAAAAAGCACAACCTATTTAGCTTGTCAAAGAAAGAGTGAACAGATCTGCTTGATTGTAATGAAAGCACAGCTTTCATAAGGAGTTTTTCTGCTCAGTATAAAAATGTTGTGTGTCTGGAAATTCAAAGTAAAAAAAGATGGTGTGGCTTTTTTTTAGCCTTCCCCCCCCCCCGAAATATAATTACCAATAAAAATAACTTGGCATATTTTATTAAATGCCATAATTGGCAAATTATGTAATTTTGTATCAAGATCTTCCTAGGTATATATCCAAACATGCATAACCTCAGACATTGCCAATTGTGCCTATTACATAGATGGTAAGACCACAGGATCACAGTTGCCCCTTTTTCTTTATACAGATTTAGCTGTGTGTATGAGTGAAGCAAACATCCATGGAACACACCACAGTTTAACAACCGCAAGTATAGCATTTCAGCTTAAAATCTGAAAGAGAATGGGAATCCGCTTCATAACACTAATGTCAGAAATTGAAAAGCTTTTTTTTTTTTTTAAATAGCAAATTTTACTTGAAGTTTTAAGAAAATCTAAAGAAAACATTGTACAAACAATAGAAATCCTTCAATGCTGCAAGACAACAAACACATCTGAAAACAAACCTGAATCTGATAGTATTCATAAGCAGCAGGAAGACTGCAGCATAAACAGGAGTCACATAAAAACAGAATTGAAAAAGAGCTGTTAGTTACAGTGCTAGTCAATAAATTGAGAGGAAGAAATAAAGGATGACAAGCATGATGAAACAATCTTTCTTGAACAATACTTGGCTAAAAATGAGAACTGATCCAACACCTCTTACCACGAATACATAGCCTCTACAACATGTCTCCGAGTCATGGAGTTCTGTTCCGTGTTCTGCTTTGTGGCAGTATGCTGTCTGTGTATGTGTTTATAATACTCCAGTCAGCATGGTTTCTCCACAGCTTTTGCAGGTGCATTTCACAGAATCACAGAATGTCAGGGATTGGAAGGGACCTCAAAAGATCATCTAGTCCAATTCCCCTGCTGGAGCAGGAACACCTAGATGAGGTTACACAGGAAGGTGTCCAGGCGGGATATTTGTGTAGTATTTCCTGGATCTTCATAAGAACACCTCTGGCTCTGTTATTACAATTCCTGTTATCAGTGTTAAATCTAACATTAGCTTATCTGTGCTTCAGATTATTAGGTGTCAGTGAACCAAGAAGAAGTATTATCTGTAAATTTTAATGATGCCATATTTTATGACATTACTATAGCAGTACTGGCCCCCCTTGGAAGTGGAAAACACCAGAAGGTGTCTCCAGCTTCCCTTGGAGGTGACTGAGTCTTGCTTCTGCAAGCCTTTGTGGACTTGGGAATCAATAGCTGAAAGCTTGGTCTTGAACCTTCAGAATGAACACCCATGGCAGTAAATGAAACAGAGCTTGTGTGCACGGTTATTGCTTCTTATCCTTTTTGGGTGGTTAAATTCTCAGTTTTAAATGGAGTTGGAAAAATAAAATATTGTAAACAAGTATTGATGATACAACTGGGGTGACCTCATTAATATTTATAAATATGTAAAGGGTGAGTGTCACCCTGAGGATGGAGCCAGGCTCTTCTTGGTGACAACCAATGGTAAGACAAGGGGCAATGGGTGCAAACTGGAACACAGTTGAGTGAGTTGAGAAGAAACTTCTTTATATGAGAGTGACAGAGCACTGGAACAGGTTGCCCAGGGAGGTTGTGGAGTCTCCTTCTCTGGAGACATTCAAAACCTGCCTGGACACCTTCCTGTGTAACCTCACCTGGGTGTTCCTGTTCCGGCAGGGGGATTGGACTAGATTAACTTTTGAGGTCCCTTCCAATCCCTGACATTCTGTGATTCTGTGAATGTTTCAGGGAAAAAGAGGTACTTGTGGTAACCTGTACTGGATTAACCTTAGCTCACAACTTAATTTCATACTTGAGAGTAGATATTTACTGTGCGTCACTTACTTTCTTTTCCTGAATAATCCCAAGTATTTGCTGTATACTCAGCTCCTTTTACAAACAAAATCACTGAATAGCAGACAAGTCTGTTAGATTTTGTCTCTCCATTGACTTAGTTGCTATGTTACAAATTATGTACAAGGTACATTTTGACCATAAAATGCAATAAAAACATTCTCTTCTATATCAGAACAATAATTACTATACTCTGATGCACAGGCTCTGCAGGCACTTACCTCCATAGAGTCGTGTTGATAGGGGCTTCTGTTTGGTGGCATGTACCCCATCAACTATTTTTTGAAAGGCAGGAGAGGAACAAGTTCTTTTTTCTTACATTACTTGGATGTTGCAGGATCATCTTAGGTGCTCTGAAACTTTGAAAAAGTGTACCAAGTGAAACAGAAGATCAGAAAGTGAAAATATTAATGAGAATGAAGACGCTCTAATTCTGCTCAGTCTGTGCCTGTGCTCCTAGAAGTACATTGACTGATTAGTCTTCTAGTCCTGAAGTTGTTTGGCTTCAGGACTCAGCCTAAAGACTAATTTCTGTAATTCACTAGAAGACAAAGACTTAGAAGAAAAAGAGCATCTGAAAAGCTACTGAATAGTGCAATAGACTTTTTTTTTCAACAGCAGTAGATCAAAGTACAGTGACTATGTGCTTTAATGTTAATGTGTTAATGCAGGTATGATGATTTCAAGGAGTTTCTAAAGTTAAGATTTATTTTAAAACGCTATTCAAAAAAACCATTGTGTAATTTGTAAGAAGCTAAAGCTCTCTTTCCAGACCCTGAACTGTGTTTCAAAAAGAGTCAGTTATTTCAATCACTGTTTAAGTTAATTAGTATGTAACAGTCTCAACAGAGCATTACATTTCTATCCAAGGTGGTAAAGTGCCTAGCCCAGCATATCCCAGCAAAACTAAACATACATCACTGTAATTCTCTTTATCTTGGAAGAATTATTCAGTTTTCCACAACTGGTCTAAGTCTTATCTTGACCCACTGCCCCATCCCAACAGACAGGATAATGGATTAGTATAACTCTAAATGCGACAAACACCCTGTCCCAACAGATGAGATTGGGTGTGAGTTAACTCTGGGTATTTCTGCACGGTTCTGCAAAGTGAATGACAGACACTCACTCCAGAGGTCAAATTCAATTATGAATTTACTAAAAGCACTTGTTGGAATAAAAATTACAGCTATTAGTGACTTTGCAAATGTATGTTACAATATCACAAAATTTACCGATACATTAACAGCAAAAGCCATTCTAAAAAACAGTGGATCAGCAATGATTAGTAACTATAATGCAAAACTTAACAAGACATTGGCAGCAGAACTTACAGTGATATTACTTTCATATGTTCAAGAAAAAGGGAAAGAGAGAAGGAAAACTAAGGTATCAGAGAGAGAGAGAGTAAGATATCACCATTCCACAGGTGTTCGGTCCAGTGATGTCCTGTGGAGGGAGGGTGGTCATGTTGAAGACTTCGGTCACGCTGCGCAGCATATACATGCCACAATTGATGCCACACACAGGGTCATTTTATAACCCTGTTTATTTACATGTGGGTGGTTAATCTCCTCTCTCTGTTCACTCTTCGTGCTGATTAGGAAGACTCTTCTGGAAATGGGTCTGGGGTCTTCAAACTAGGGGAAATTTCACCATACTGACCAGAAGTGAGTTGTTTTGCCTGTCAGGGGTAGCTGTTGGTTTGTGGTTTCTTCTGATAACTGATTGTCCAACAGATGGTTCACCTCTGTCATTCCAGTTAAGCCATGAGGCCTTCACAGCAACACTGTTAATTACCTTTATTTTACAAGATGTCTGCCTCCATGGCTATCTATCTTTTACACCAATCACAAAAAAGATAAGACTAAGTGTCTGCCTCCACAGCCATCTATCTTTTCCTCCCAAAGTAACAAAACCGAGGTGTTTAAGGCATGACATGGTCCTTTGTTCTGCTAAGGATGGGGGTGAATGCTTCAAGGTTGTCACACCCGTGTCAATATCCAGGGCAAGCATGTCTAACTGTTGCAAACTAATAACGAAAAAAAGTCTAGGAGGAGGGAAGGGTGTTGGCTGTTCTTCCACCAGTCCTCTTCAGGGGCTCCAATTCTCTCCCACATGACAGGTGCAAAAAGTAGAAGAGACTTCTAGTGAAATCATACAAATTCAAAGTGTTTGCAACCCACTTATAGCAAAATATTTATCATTAACAGTGTTTGTTATTGACATTTCTCCCTAAAAGTGCTAAAGGAAGAAACTGTCAGTGTTTTTTGTTTTCTTCTAATGCACAAATCCTGGCCGGATTAAATCTCACTGAAGTCAGTGGAGTAAGTATCACCCTTTATGTAAGATAGCTTGAGGAAATCCCTGCGGTTTTTAGTGGAAATTATGGGTTGAAGCTACCTCAGATTCTGAGAAACAGCCCACATGCCCACGAAAAGCAACCAAAGTGTTTCTCAGGAACAGTGAGCTCTGCTGAGTATTACTTTGTGCAGCAGTATACATGCGTGTGCATAGCAGTGAGCACAAGAGCTCAGGATTTGAAGCTGAAAGCTGCCTGTGTCTTGAACTGAGTTAAGGGATCCACAGAGATAGCTGGGGCAGCACACAAGGGAGAACAGTGTACAGTGAAAACAGCATACAGGAAAAATCAGGCTACCTGCTGCCACCAGGGCAGAGGCGAGTGCTGTGGAGCAGTAGCTATTGCTGGGGAAAGTTGTTTTCACTCTTCTGGTCACAGGAGGAACAAGCAAGCTTACCTCTGCAGGGCTTGGCCTCTGTTCACCCTGTTTCTTAGCTTTATTACCTCTGTCTTCTGTTATTCAGTGGCAAAATCAGCCTGCCTCTCACTCCTTATCCTTCATACAGCAAAAGACAATTTTCCTCACCTGGGTTCACAGCTCAGAATATAACTCATTTCAGCTGCAGCCTTAGTAAACACAGCTGTATCTCACAAACATCTTTGTAAAAGGGCTTTTGGAAGTACTTATTTAGAAAACTTTTGGCACTATTAAAAAAAAAAAATAAAAAATTACTCTGTTGTTCAAGGAAGCAGGAAGTATTACACTATAGTAAGCCAACTAAATTGAGTGTAAGAGTCTCGTGCCAGTTTCTTCTCCAAACTAGATTAACCTGAAGACCAATTTGTGTTGTTTTGTTTGCTAGTTTCTCATGTCAAATAGATTAGAAATGCAATAAAAATCTGCCACTTCTCTTAAAAAACTCATCTCATTGAGTGTCTTCTTAAACTACAAGACCTCTCACAAGAAATTAGCAATATCAGCATGTAAAAGTCACTTTCACATGTCCATTTTATTTTTGGACACTCTTCATGGCCTGACTAAGCTGACAGCAAAATCAAGGTAAGATCTTTCAGCTGGTTGCTGTAAATCCATTATTTTTTAAAACTTGCTTCACAGCATCCTAAAGCATTCTTATGCAAAGAAGGGAAGATAAAGACTGATGACATGCCCACAGCAGACTAAAATTGAATTAATTCTGTGCTTTCCCACTGTGTCTTTCTCTCCTCCCACCACTGATCTGGGGAGCTTGTAGGAAAGATACTCTGCTATGCATTTGCAGAGTGCTAACACAGTGCAAAGGTCTTTTAATGATAAACTATGTAATGACAAACTTTGCAATCCAGCTTTGAGAATGAGTGTCAGCGCCGTTGTTGCCAAGTTCCCTTGTCACTTGACAACCTGATGCAGATAAGTGTCTTCAAAAGGGAATTTAGAGGGCACACATGGTCTTAACCTTGGTGTACGTTATGCCAGCACTATGAATCAGTATTCTCAATAGTGATCCTCTTAGCACATGTCCAGTTTGTGCTTTGATTTAGAGTGCTGGAGCATAATATTGTTGTGGAAGTACAATGCTCTCAGTTAACAAAGACAAATTTTCTCTGCCTTTCACTTTCCTGAAGCTGTTTTTTTCTGTAGACCATCTCCACTGAGCAAAAGGCATTTGGCTGATATCTTTCGGTAGTGCTGGTACCTCAGCTGGCATCTATTTTCTACTCCTGTGCCCTGTTAACATGCAGTACAGGTGCCTAAGACTGAGAGGACAGACTGAGAGATTCATCTTGGAGCACTAGAGTACAATGGAACAGGTGAAACAAAGCAGTAATGGCTACCTCAAAATACATATTTAAAGTTTATGATATTTTTAAATTAGGTATATTCTTCTGAAAATATCAAATGCACTTCCTAGTCCTTCAGGCACAGAGCAACAAGTTGCAAGCTGCTGGAAGCTTGTGGCAGAGTAAGCTTACAAACTCAACCTATAAAACTTTTGAAAGTGGTTACAATCTCCAGGTTCCTTGTAGAAGTCAGTTGCCAGACATGTGTAAAGTATTTCCAGACACCTTGTCAGTTCTATCATCACCTCCCAGAAAGCAACCAGGACCCCAAAACACACTGGGCATTGCTCCCGGCTTTTGCGCCTCTTACATGGCAGAGAACCCATTCCTGCAGGACGAGGGGTTTGGCGATGGGGACGGCTGATGGTTTTCAGGCAGGGAAGAACCCCGCGCACCTCTGGGCCGTGTCCCGGCTGCTAGCGGGCATCTCCTGCCCGCCGTCGTCGGGGGAAGGGGGCGGCCCGGCCTGCCGCCCTCCCTCCGCCGAAACCACTCCCTGAAGAGAAAGTCACCAGGGGGTGGGGAAATGGTGACAGCTCCAGGAAGCCGCCGGCGGTACCGGGAGACACAGAGCGGGGACAGCCCGCTGGGTGGCAGCTCCCAGCCGCCTCCGTCACCACGAAGCGAGCCCCGCCGACGGCCGCCAGCCCACTCGCCGCTGCCATGGGCTCCCCGCAGCGCCCGCCGCTCGCCCACGTCTTCAGGGGGACCTTCGTGCACTCCAGCCCCGCCGCGCCCATGGAGATCCTCCACCGACACCTCCTGGGGGTGGACGAGAGCGGGACGGTGAGAACGGGAGGCGAGCGAAGGGGCGTTGCGGGGGCGACCAGCCCAGGCGGCCGGGGGAGGCTTGGAGAGATGCTAGTGGCACCGTTCCGGTGCGATGGTCTCCAGCTGTCGCGCTCACCCCCGGTGTCCCGCTGGCTCGGGGTGAAAATGACACCTTTCGGTCCCGAGTGCCAGTCCGGGGGTGGTGAGGGACAGAGTCGCCTCCGCCGGTCTGTAGAGAGAAAGTGGAAAATTTTCGCACTCGAAGTACTCGGTGTCTGTCGGCAAAAGAGCCGCGAGGGAGGGATTTCGTGCTTGCAGGAGCTGGAGATAACTGGGATGGCACGTTATCTCCTTGGGACGGGTCTTCAGGTAGCTTAACCCTGTTTTTGAAGTGTGTTGAATATTTGGAAAACAGCAGCATGCTAGACCAGGGATTCTTTCGGATTATCTCAGGTTTCTTTCAGTTTCACAATCAGATTTTTCATTCTCTAACTATGAAAATTATTGTAAGCAGTTGCAGTGCATCTCCTGCACTCATGCACAGCCGTCTGAGTGAGGCTTTTTTTTTTCCCAAGACAAGAAAAACCATGGCACATACCCATAAAGGGTTAAGAAGATGATGACGTTGGGCACATTAGTGGTACAAGCCAAGTTGAAAACAAGCATAGCATTTACTGATAGTGCAGGATCGATTCTGGCAGGGAAGCTTATCATTCCCTTAACAATATCACAGGTGAAACTCAGTTTCACAGTGCCCGTTGTGTAGGTAGACTGCTAGTTCCATATAGACTCAATGACATATATAGGCACCCTATATACCACAGAAAAAGGTTGTTTTCTTTCTTGAGGCTAAGTAACAGACTTCAGTGTGTCAGGCTTCAGTAGCATTTGGAATCTGCGCCAAGCACACTTTGAGCTCTTACAGTCTTTGTTTTCTCTGTTTGTAGGGCTCCATGAAGGCCTGTTTCAAGACAGCCCTCCTATAGCTCATGAGAAGCCTGCTGCAAGGCATGGCAAAGGCTATGAGAAGCTGTGTTTTTGATGCATGGGAGGGGAATAATAACTTACAAAACTATGTTTTGGCTGATGTCAACTAAAAACAATAGAGCTGTATAAAAAAGGGGTTTGTTTATGTAAATCAGGTGCAGGAGGCAGAAACTCATACTTCACTGTCAGCAAGTTTGCTGATAACACCAAGCTGGGAGGAGTGGCTGAGACCCCAGAAGGCTGTGCTGCCATCCAGTGAGACCTGGACAGGCTGGAGAGTTGGGAGGGAAAAAATTAATGAAATATAACAAGGGCAAGTGTAGAGTCTTGCATCTGGGCAAGAACAACCCCAGGTTCCAGCAGAAGTTGGGGAATGACCTATTAGAGAGCAGCGTAGGGGGAAGGGACTTGGGGGTCCTGGTGGGCAGCAGGGTGACCATGAGCCAGCACTGTGACCTTGTGGCCAAGGAGGCCAATGGCATCCTGGGGTGTATTAGAAGGGGCGTGATTAGGAGGTCAAGAGAGGTTATCTTCCCCATCTACTCTGCCCTGGTAAGACCACATCTGGAATATTGTGTCCAGTTCTTGGCCCCTCAGTTCAAGAAGGACAGGGAACTGCTGGAGAGAGTCCAGCACAGGGCAACAAAGATGATTAAGGGAGTGGAGCATCTCCTTTATGAGGAAAAGCTGAGGGAGCTGGGTTACTTTAGTTTGGAGAAGAGGAGACTGAGGGGTGACCTCATTAATGTTTTTAAATATGTAAAGGGTGAGTGTCACGAGAACGGAGCCAGGCTCTTGTCAGTGACAACCAGTGATAGGACAAGGGGCAATGGTTACAAACTGGAACACAAGAGGTTCCATTTAAATATGACAAGAAACTTCTTCAGAGTGAGGGTGACAGAGCACTGGAACAGGCTGCGCAGGGGGGTTGTGGAGTCTCTTCTCTGGAGACATTCAAAACTTGCCTGGACACCTTCCTGTGTAACCTCATCTAAATGTTCCTGCTCCAGTGGGGGGACTGGACTAGATGATCTTCCAGTTCCTAACATTCTGTGATTCATCCCACCCTTTCTAATGACGTTTTCCAGAAAAAAAATCCCTACTCAGCATCCCTAGGAAATTAAGACCTTTACATTTTTTTCTTGAAAAATAGGTATTTTAGTAAAGTATACCTAGGGACTTGTGCTCTTAGTCACTCTCTTCACTTCTCCTAGTGAACAAGGATTCACTGGCTATTGTTTTCTTTGTGTAAATGTGTAAATTGGCACAATCCCATGCAGCTGCTAAAAAAAAATATCCAGTAAACACTTCTACCCAAAAATGAAATTCCCACCAACTACAGGAAAAAAGCCTTTGATTTTAGTGTGGGTTTTTTTTTTTTTAATATTAATAGAAATTCTTAGCATTTTACTATTACAGGGTCTGATACAGTGAGTTTTGATACCCTTTATCCTATTACTCATGATTTAATCTCATATAGAACTTCCACTGGAATCACTGAAGAGCCGACTTTTTGAGAAGGACATGGTGAAAACAGCTTCCTGTATTGTCCAAATTTACTCTTTATCACTCCCCAAAAAGCAAGTTTAGCTAAATAGTTATAATTCTTCTGTGTGATGTTGCTGACACCATGATGGAAAAATCTTGCATGTTCTGTGATGGAGTGAATAGATCGGCTTTTGTGAACAGCCAGGTCCTGTTCTCCGGTCTGAGTCCTGCCTGTCCTCCAAAAGATGGGAGCATGCAACCAGCTCCACAGAAACACTGCCCAGACCCCCACTGCACGTGGGGATACTTGGCTGCTAAAGGCTTACAGACGAAGTGTTAGCTATCTCTAGTTTGCCTGTAGATGAAAAGGCAGCTTTAGCAACGAAAACACTGCTGTCATGTATGAAAACCCCAGTTATCGTTAAGTGAGAAAATAAGGACTCTGTTTAACTGAGTGGTTTGCAGAGCAGCGTGGGGCTGCTCTTGAGGAATGGCAAATAGAGTAGTATTACTCAGGGTAAAGAAAATAGGTGCAAAATATGAGTTATCATTGAAATGTTGGTCTAATTGACTTCAGTGAGCAGAATGTTAAATAAATAGAGCAAGTATTCGTATTAGGCTAAAAGCTCCTGTTGAAGGCATGAAAAGCACAAGACTTGTGGAATAAGAGTTAACATTGTTAAGTACTGCCAAACTTGGGTGTTTGGTTTAAGCCAGCTGGTATAAAAAGTGGCTTGTATTAGCTATACAAGGAAGAAGATACCAAGACAGTAATATCCATCTGGAGTTTGTTAATTAGCCTTTCTCAGCAGGTTGGGCTATTCGTTCAGGAGCTGAGTGTTGTAAGTGCTCGTGTCTCTCATCTATCCTCACATTCCAGTTTTGGGATCCAGGCAAGAAACAGACATCATGTCTTTAATTGCAAAACTCAGTTAAGCAGTGTGGGAGCAGGGAGGGAAGAGAAACAGGTGGGAGGGAAAGAAGGATGAACTTATGTTCATATATTAATGTCATAGCCAGAAACAAAGTAACATAGGAACTGCTGGATCAGAAAAAAACAAAAACCAAAACCAACAAAACCAAACAACTGTGTTTCTTCAGCCAGTATCATCCACCTTCCCTCTTTTGATAGGAAAAATATTTTCACCATGGTGCTTGAAGGCCGTCAGAGCTTACTGCATCAGGGCTGATACATAGTTTAGAGTACCAGCTATGCATTGATGGAGGAGCTTTGGGCATCCTTTGGAATAAAAAAGGTATCAGTTAGACACCAAGGTAGAGATGTCTCAGCTCCTCATCTTTGAATCCTTCAGTTCCATCACATGTGTGACACATCAGAACTAACTGAAGTGTTTGGGCACCGGGTTAGCAGGCATTGATCCTGCTCTTTGTGATACACCTTTCCCAAGCCCTGGTTATTGTCCCTTCTTTACAAGCTGAAGGTCTTAGTCTACCCAGTACACTTCCCTTGACTCTGTAGTGACTCTGCTGTAGAGTTTTTTCTTGCATTTGCAGTGTTAAGATCTGGAACTAATTTAATGGGCAGGTGACTGGTGCACCAGGTTGGTAACCTTGAATGTGCAAGCAAATACTTAAGCAAATATCCAAGCCTGAGACCTCAAAGACCTTAAAGCATGCAGTGTTAGAAAAGTGGCCAAACTAATTTCATCCTAAAGCAAGTGGGAACATCTCTTGGGTCACCAAGGAGTTCTGTTGAGACGTTTGTTTGAAAAGAGTATAGATATCTTACTCATTCATCCATAACCATGAGGTTCACCAAGGCCAAGTTCAGGGTCCTGCACCTGGGTCACAACAACCCCAGGCAGCGCTACAGGCTCAGGGAAGAGTGGCTGGAAAGTGCCTGGAAGAAAAGGACCTGGGGGTGTTGATTGACAGACAGCTGCATATGAGCCAGCAGTGTGCCCAAATGGCCAAAAAGGCTAACAGCATCCTGGCTTGTATCAGGCCAGCAGGAAAGGAATGATTGTGCCACCTTACTCAGCATTGGTGAGGCCTCATCTCGAATCCTCTGTTTGGTTTTGAGCCCTCACTACAAGAAAGACATTGAGGTGCTGGAGAGATTTGAGAGGAGGCGACAAAGCTGGTGAGGGGCCTGGAGCACAAGTCTGATGAGGAGTGGCTGAGTGAACTGGGGCTGTTTATTCTAGAGAAAAGGAGGCCGAGGGGAGACCTTATCGCTGTCTACAACTACCTGAAAGGAGGTTGTAGCATGGAGGGTGTTGGTCTCTTCTCCCAAGTAGCAAGTGATAGCATGAGAGGGAATGGCCTCAAGTTGCACCAAGGGAGATTTAGATTAGATACTAGGAAAAATTTCTTCCCAGAAAGAGTTGTGAAGCACTGGAACAGGCTTCTCAGGGAAGTGGTTGAGTCACCATCCCTGAAGGTGTTTAAAAGACATATAGATGAGGTTCTTAGGGACTTGGTTTAGTGCTAGAGTTAGGTTATGGTTGTACTTGGTGATCTTAAGGGTCCCTTCCAACCAAAATGGTTCTATGATTCTATGACAACAATGGACCAGGTGTCAGGTTCAGCATTGGTTTTGTGTATCCAGCTCCCTTGAAACATATTTTCATCTTTCTTCCATGAATGGAATTTTGTTGATCTACACCCTAAGAGTATATAATAGCCACTTCTTTACCATGGCAACGCCTGTTTCCAGAATTTGCCATCTGGTGTTTCTTATTTCTCTCTCTCTCTTTTTACTTTTTTTTTTTTTTTTTTTTCCTCAGCAGCTCTAACATTACTCATTCCGCATCCATTTTTACTTCAGCATCTAAATGATACTTTTTTTATTGCTCATCAGAAATTTCAGTAGGTCTGTATTCTAAGCCTGCTGCAGATATATAGGTAATTAAGCTGGCTGAGGAGTCCAAATATTCCTCTTCAGAGGGAGAGAGATGGTGCTTTTTGTGAAGTATTAAGGGACATTATTCTTGCAATTTTTGCTAGTGTAGTATTTATCTATTTGTCGTGATTTTAATATCTTTTTTTTTCCTGACTAAAATTTTAAAACATTTGCTTATTAAACAAGGTTAAATCATACAAGCCATAAGTGCATTTAAAGGCTAGGCAGCCAAAATCTTCTTGTCTACAGTTTAGCAGTCTTTGCTTATTTTTCTCCATAGAAAAAATAGAAAAAGCAAAAGGTAATGCCATACACACAAAAAAAACGGTGTGCAAATGACTGCTAAACAGTGCTCTTTTGGTCCTCTTGATCTCCCTCCTAAGTTCCTTCCTATTGCCTTTTTACAGCTATTTGATCTTGCCTTTACATGTTTTTTTAATTGCTGCCTTAGAAACTGCTGTCATGACGGTGATACAGGCCCTCAGCGTGGGAATCTTCACAGGAGGAGAAGGATGCTGATAGCAATAAGATTACTTCCTTGAATTTAGAGGAATAAGCTTTTATACCAAAGGGGTTAGAAGACCATGAGGTGGTTTCTGGCAGAAGCTGTGGTTAGTCAAGAGCTGCTCAAAGCCCAGGACAGACAGACTGGGGCGATGGCAGGGTCCCTCTGCTCTGTCAAGTGTCATGGAAACTTCCATCCTGGAGCTTGCAGCAGGCACTGCAGTTCCTAGACTCTCCCCCTGCTCCTTGTTTCTTGAAGAGTTGTCATGCCTAGTATTGCCAGACCAGAGAATTGAAGAGTTGAGAATTCAGCTGCCAAGAGTCATGTGGTAGATTAAAATACCATGAAATTTAAAAATTAACAGAAATTGTGCTAAAATTTTGACTTGGCAGCAGAAACTCAGCAGCAATAGAGTCGATGTCATCTAGGATTCAAAGGGGGAGTTAGGCTCCATATTGCAGGTTTTTTTCCCCAACAAACAAAGACCTTAGGCAAGCTTTTAGTCTTTTCTGGAAACTGAAAAGATGTTCTGCATTTTTCTCTCAATTTCTTTCTTCTTCCTAGGCACTTAAAAAATACAAAGAAACCAAAACCCCAACAATTAATGACATGAGCAGAAAATCAGAAAATACTTAGCTCAGTGCCAGTCAGTCCTAGGCAAAGCAATTAATTTAACCCCTCCGGTTTTGCATACTGTAATTGCATTCCCATAAGGCCTTTGCACACCTCCACAATGAATGACCTTACTGCTGGCATGGTGGCATGTTACAGAAATTGTAGTGAACACTAGAGCCTGTGAGGTTCTGCCTGTGTATTACTTGAGGATGACTTGTTTTCTTAGAAGCTATGAGATGGGTGTGGTAATTCAGAGAACTGTGACTAGGTATTTCAAAATCATGCTTGATAATCAGGAAGAACAAGTATTAATATTTCAATGCAAACCTCTCACCTTTGTAAAATTCTTTTAAGATATGACTTGTTTTGCCTTTATGTAAAACTGATGAGAGAGACAGATTTAAAGTAACTAACTATGATTTCTTTCTTTTAGATTGTGTTTTTGGAACAAACTGATCAGCAAGAGCAACTGGCTAAGAAGTGGGGATTCAAAACGTCTGACATAAGAGAACTGAGTAACCAGTATGTGTTTTGTTTAGGTTACTTTCAGCAAATACAGTTTATTCTCCAAGTGAAGTAATGTGAGTTTCAGTGAATGGATTTAAGCAGGGACCACATTAAACCCAGTCTCATGGGCAAAACTTCCTTTCAGCTCTGTGAGAGCTCTTAACCCAAGAGCTACCTGCATCCTGGATTTGGAGGGTGGATGATCTGTGTGCTTTTTGCATTCCTTGGTTTGGGACTGCGTCAATGGCTGAATTGTGCTGGCTGATTTACACTGCACAGAACAATATGCTGTACTTAGCTTTCATACATGACCTCTTCTGTACGTGCAGAAGTAAATGACGTTCTTTCTTGAGATTGCATTTTATATTAGTTTTGTCAGCAGTGGGCCTAACTAGCTCAAAACCCTGGAGTAAGTAATGTAGTTAACACTAACACTGCAATTCAATTGCTTGGGCTTTGACATGCTCCCTAATAAAACTTACAAAATTAGAAGATTTAGACCTTCTAAACACAGAACCTTGGATTTCTAAATGTCCTACAAGTAGAGCATTTCTTTTGTTTTCAGCTAGTGAAATCCCCCGCCTTCCTGGTGAAGTAGTTTTGGATTGCACCTACTATGCTTTGCATGCAGTAGCACAACTGTAAATGATTTGTGGCTTAGAATCTAGTGCTGCAGCATGGTTTTAGCACTCATTTGTTAAAAAGTCTGTGTGCTTTGTTGGAAGGCTAATCATACGAGTCATAAGAGTTTTTCTGCACTTGAAATAGCCTGGGGAAAATGGAAGGTTCTGGGAATATGGATCAGACTGAGAAAGATCTTTCAGTATTTCTAGCATGTAGGAAAACAGGACGAAGGGGAATAATGAAGAGGTGAAATCACTGTTCATTCAGTAGTGAAGCAGAATGGAAGAGGAGTGAGAGAAATTCTATACTGCATGGAGTTCCAGCACAAACTAAAACAATTATACAACTTCTCGGTGCTGTGGATATATTAATCCCTGTTATTGCATGAACACTGTATGACAACAAAAATTATTACAGTTCCATCATAACAATGCCTTTCTTGTCAAGATATCAAGCAGATTTTTTTTCACCAGTTTCTGTGTCTGCATTTATAGACACAATGACTGTTCTTACATTAGCCTTTCAAATTAATTGATTGCATATATACATACACACATATAAAATGTAGAGGAAAACTGGGATGTAGAAAGTTGCAGCTTTGTACATCTAATAGACTGACAGCTAGAGGCATTCCAAATATTTCCATGCTAGGAAGCAGTACTGTGCCCAAATCTTCTCATTTTCAGGTGGGTTCTACACTGAAGTAATTTTAGTTATTACAAAGTTGGTTTGGCTTTATTTGTTGGTATTTAGTCTGGGTAAATATCCAAGATAGTTGGATTTTTCAAGCTCCTATATTGTTCTTCTCTCAGTTAGCTATTTATGTCTGTGTAAAAGTTATCATTCAGCTGCTTCATATTGTAAGAGGAGTATGAGTAGAAGTATAGTAGGAGTTCGACAGGCTGATGCTGAAAGAGGAAAGTTAATATGTGCTTGCTGTTTGCTCTGGTGGATTTTACTCAAACATATGGCTTAAAGCAAAACTACTTACTGTAGAAAAAAATGTGACATCTTAGACTATTATAATTTTCTTTTTTTTACCTAGTGAATTCTTCATGCCAGGAATGGTTGATACACACATTCATGCCCCTCAGTATTCATTTACTGGTACGAGAGTAGATCTACCTCTTTTGCAGTGGTTGACTACCTACACTTTCCCAACAGAAGCCAAATACAAAGACAGTGATTTTGCAGAAGAAGTGTACACCAGAGTTGTTGTAAGTACTGTAAATATCATTTAACTACTTGATGACATTCATATTTGTGAAATACATGTATGTTTTCAGAAGGTCAGCAGAAGTAGTAAAGCATGTTTTAAACTAATGAAAACCAGATAAAACTAACGGTACAGCCACAGTTCTAATTGCCAGCTGAGATTGTCCCCTTTAAGTTCCAGCCTTGTTCTGTTGTTGCTGGTAAGACAATTCGATCTCATGGTTAACAACCCACTTGTTTATCGTCTTTTTTAATATCCGAGTATGATGACCAACATTTAAGAGTACTCTCAGAGCTAGTATAGCCAGCAGTTACTGACAGCCTCAATGGAGAAATAATCAAGCATAATTAAAAACAAAAAAAAAAAAAAAAGAAAAAACATCAGAAGATGTTTGCTTTATTGCACAAACAGTCTGTGTTATGAAAATATCTTCTGCAAGGACTGCATGAAAAAGAAAATGCTTCTCACAGACAACAGATTTGGGGTGTTTTGCAGTAATTAAGGAAGACATTTCTACAGCTGATGTCCTTGTAGCAGGAATATCTTTCAATGCAGGGTCTTTGCATGAAATGTGACAATGGTGTTGTGGCACAGAGAGAGGCTGTGTTTGACCTAGACTGGTTCTGTAAAATATTAAGCCTTTAAAGTCAAATTCCACTTGATGAACAATAAGCAGCTAGGCCATCTTGCAGAGTAATTATTCTGTCCTATAACTGAAATGCATCCTTTAATATGTGGACTGAAATATCTTCAACAGATTAAATGATTTGACCAGCATAAGTTGCCTTGCATTTGTCTGATACTGTGACAACATGTGTTATCAAAATAAGAACATAGTGACTCTGAAATAAATAGTTCTGCTGTCCTTGTGACACAAATTAGAAAAAAAAATACTTTCTGCCATCTGTCATAACAAAAACATGTAGGAGCAGCTTGGTCATAAACTCTAGTGACAGGCACGCATAACTTCAGCTACATAAAACATAAAGATGATCTCACCCTCTAGCTGTGTGCCTCAACGTACTGTCTCCATCCGTTTGGATTGGGTGACAGCAGCACAGATATAGTTCTCATTATGCAAGGTGTTTAATAACATCGCCTGGAAAAGAACTGCCAGTGAGAGACAGAAGTTTGTTGTGGGAGCATCAACACAATTGTTAGGCTGTATGTATCAAACAGGACAAGGTCAGGAGAACATCTTCAGCCTCAAATGCTACAGAATACCCATTCCTCTGCAGTGTTTGATGCGGCTGATAATCTTCAACTGTTAGAAACAGGACTAAATTTGCAGGGAACAGATATTGTTTCATATGCATCTTTAAACTTTTGGAATTGTAATGAAATCACAATCATTTTCTTCAAAAGAAAATTCTGTTTCCAATAAACACTTTCTGCACTTGGTAAAAGAAAGAAAGTAGGTGAAATTTGCCAGTTTTTACCTGGAACCTTGTCTGGTCTTTCAAATTTCACGAAAGCCAGTGCTTCATGCTGATGTTTTGGGAACAAAATGTTTTTAGATTTCATTTATCAATGATGTTAGGAATCCAGAAATAGATAATTTGGTGTTTTAAAAGCTAAGAAAGACAAAGCTAGTTTGTCTCAGTAATGACATTGTTGTTTTTGAGACTAATTTTAGGAACCCTTAAAGACATTTTCTTAATTATTGGCTTCAATTTGAATACAGTATGAAAAAGACAGAGCTTGGCTTCATGTTTGTCAGATAATTAGCTCTAGACATTTCCAAAAGTTGCATTGGATGTCTTACCTTCTGTCTCATTAAAGCAAAAAAAAATCTTGAACTACATTGTAGTCAAAATCCAAAAATGTACTTTAAACCTGTATGTTGGATGGTTAGTCAACATAGTATGCATTAGTACGAAGATCAAGTGAAGCTATAAATTTTGTCATAACTTGAAGTAACTTTAAATGTTTCTTCATTTACTGTTATGTCCCTCAAAAGTAATATGAACAGGTATCTACCACCCTCTCCTTTCAGATGGTATAATTAAATAAATAATTTAATTGCACTCTGAGCAGTTGTTCTCAGTTTCCTTTTACCTTAGAGTTTTTTACTTTCTATTCAGGGATAGCAAAGGTTTTTTACACATGAAAACCTGGCTGTTTTTCCCAGCCACATCAGGTGGACAAATGAAACTCACTACTTTTTCGCAAAAGCCTTGCTTTGCTAGCATTAGATAAGCAGTGCTTCACTGTGAAAATTGGAGAACCTTTCAAAACTAGGAAATAACATATATATATATACATATATATATTTAGAAATATTTCTAAATATAATTCAAGTTAGACACAAGTCAGAATTTATTTCCAGTTTGAGTGAAGGAAATATAGACTGATTTCTGTGGGTTTAGCCATTGTTAAAATCCTGTATGAATTTGGAAAAGGAAATTTTAAATTTTTAACACTCAGACTTAAAAAAGCTATTATGAAATTAAAAACCTATATTTTTCCTTCCCACTTTACTGCACAATTTCACAATAATTAAATGTACTCGCAGTTTGAAATCAGACTGCCTGTTCTGCATTTTGGCAGCGTGGCTAATTTTTTTCCAGACAGTAAAAACTGGTTTATTTTTACAGAGACGAACCCTAAAGAATGGCACGACTACAGCTTGTTACTTTGCAACAATTTACACAGATACTTCTCTTCTCCTTGCTGAAATTATAGGTAAGACTAACAGAGTGAGTCTTGAAGGAGGTTGTGGAGACCCTGTTAGTTGAAGGAAAGAGAGCTTTGAAGTGTTATGCTAGCTAGGGATCTGTCTTTCTATTAATCTGGTTTTTGATTCATTGTATCTGTTGTACTATGTCCCCAAAATCCACCCTAGTTACACTTGTTCCCTTACCCACCTATTTCCTACAGTTGTGTTCTGCTAGTCTCTTCATTCCCAAATCAGCTGCTGGATGAGCCTGAATTAGGTCTGCTGGAGTTATCCTCCATCTGCAGGTCTCTGCTTTTTCCAGCTTTTTGCTGTTAGAGGATTAAAAGGCTGAATGACAAGAGATGTGGTCAGTGTGCTAATTTCATGATGTTCTGAAGTTTCAGTTGAGAACCAACATCAAAAATCTCCACACACCCTCCAAAATCCAAACAGTGGGACTTGTGTCAGTATCTTATCCCTCCTTTCTGTTCACCATTACAAGAGCCTGCTGTTGGAAAGCGATGTAATTCTGGCAGGATTTCTCAAGGCTCAGCCAGCTCCTAAAGCACAGTAATTTAATGGGGATCTCAGTTTCCATTAAAAATTCCCTAGTCTTTCTGATTTTGTAGGAAAACCCAAAACTTCGAAGCCATTGTGTTCAACATCTCTGACAGTAAAAACATGCAAAAGATGTCTTATGAGGAAACATATTTAAAAGCTTAGGATTTAATATTATCTACATTCCTTTTAAGACTTACACATGAGTTCTGAGTCCTAGCAACAATTAATCTCAATAAATAGCTAGAAATAGCTCTGGTAATTTTCTCCATCCAACATGAGAAGCATTTTGGAACCTGGTTACTTTCTCTTAAGGAGAGGCAGTTTGCTGAGATCTTTATGCTTTTTCTCAGCTCACGGTAATAATCTACTACAGTTACTGTACTTTGATACTTGTGTTTCTTGTGCTCTACTTCACAGCAGTCTTCTTCATGTGCTACCATGTGAATCCTGGTTATGGTTAAACTACAGTAATCTAGTCCTCAATTATAACTTTTATAAAGTTGGGTACTAATGTGGACAAGGAGAACTCATATTCTAATGTTGGGTTTTGTTTGTTTGTTTGTTTTTTCTCTTTCCTTTTTAGCCTTAAAAGTCACATCAATGGTTCCAAATTAAAGCTAAGAAAAGAGCATAAATTCTGGTCATCTGGAGTGAAGCTGGCTGGGGTGTAAATTGCTATTTTGATTTCAGTACAGGCTTTGATAGCAGTTTTTGATAACCATTGATTCTGAGTTTTATATTCTTATGCATCTCAACAGATAAATTTGGTCAACGAGCATTTGTTGGAAAAGTCTGCATGGATATGAATGACAGTGTGCCACAATACAAAGAGATTACTGCTGAGTCTGTCCACGAGACAGAAAGGTAAGGTGATTAAGTTGAGGGCACAACCTTTAGAAAGAAGACTTTTTCATACATCTGAAAAGTGAATGTGAAACTAAGAACTTACAGGTGTAAATTTATTAGGAACAGGTTTTTTTTCTTCCAACAATATTGTTTCCTACATTTATGGCAATTTCTGTGTACCCAGTTTCTGCACAGCCCAAGCATTTTCTCTCTAGCTCTGGCAAGGAAAGGGAGAAGCTGCAGCTCTAGGGCTTGGAGGGGATACGTGTATGTTGTTGTCTGTTTTCTGCCTTCTCTTTTCCGTTTACAGCTCTGCCTGTGGAGGTGATGTGACCTGTCAGGCTGGTGTGACAATTGGTTCCTTCACCACTATTAACTTCTGAGCTAGTTCCTTCCCCCATTTAGGATAAAGCTTTATTCAAGTTGTAGGAGTCAGCTTTCATATACCCCATTTCAAACATACTGTGGTTCTCCTTTCCTACAGCATAGCACTGGTGAAGTCACTCCAACTTGCAGCTGAGTGAGGGAGAATCAATCACGGCAATGTACTTGATGGAGGGGACTCAAGGGGAGAGCATGTCAGACTGCTGTCTTAGCTTTCCCTTGTCTTCTGCATCCATGCTCAGAAAGTGCTTAAGCAGACATACAGCTTTTCTCATGGGATTGTTTATTTACTTGTATAAATGTTTCAAATATCATGCCAAAAAATACCAAAGAGTAATACAAACATTTTATGGAACTTGTATGAAGTTGCTACCTTATTTTTGCAAATCATGCTAGAAGAATGCCAGTAAAAGTTAGAAATGATCAGGGACTCTAATGATGTTTATGTTTACATATATTTTTAAAACATGTAGTGTAAGTTGTTTGTTCTCTACTACCATCTGTTTTCCTTCACATAAATCCCCAGTTTTCATAACACAGCGTGAGTTCTGCTGAATGGGCCTGAATGTGCCAGAACTTCCAGTTCCAATATTTTTCAAAGCTTTAGAACTATCTAAATATCTTTATCTTAAATACCTATCTTGTGCCTCCAACTCCCGTTTCATGTGATTGTGTTAATAACAAATGTGTGCCTGCTTTGAATAAGAGCTGTGTGCTTGTCAACATGGATCAGGAACACTTACCTTATCAGGCCTGAATCTCAGCCATACAATAGCAGAGGGATGAAAAAGCTCTTTTTTTAAGAATGCAATATTTTTTTTTAAACAAACAAACAAAAACCACCCCCCCCCCCCAAACCACAACAAAACTAAGAAAGGTGTCACACTTTCAGAAAATGTATTACACTGATTTCAGTTCTTTACAGTTAACCTACGGAAGTAGTTATGTTGTGTGCATGGAAAGAATATAAAATTTCCAAGTGCTTCATATATTAAGTCTAAATTCCAGTTAAGAATTTTAATCTACCCTTCTTCTGCAAAGAAAATTGAACAAAAAGTTAGTAAACTGAAATCTAGAATATGTTGTATGCTACTAATAGTTGTAGTCACCTGGAAAGAAGAGGACTTGTGCTCAGATCTGTTCTGCTACAGAAGACAGTGGTTTGAACCTGAGCTTCTTTCCTTACGGAAAAGTACATGAGCCAACAAGGCATAAGCTGTTTTGAGCAAGGTATTTCAGTTTTGAAACAGTGCTGACTCTGTTCAAAGGATGTGACAAAGAAAGAAAACAGCTATCTGGAGGTTTTGGATTATTGCCTGAGAGTTATACTTGTGTAACAGTTTCTGCTCCAGTGAATATTTTATTAGATCAGGTGAATCAATAAGAGGGGAGACAGACAGATTACACCTAATTTACATTGCATTATGTCTCTCAAAGTTAGACAATGGTGAGCTCAAACGCCTTTGGTCATTGCAGAAGTTCAGCTTAGATCTCTCACTTCCAGGTGATGATCTAGCACCAGCTTCCATGTTGTGAATCTAGCCTCTAGCATTATTTTATTTTCCATCTGAAGATGGAAATTTGATGAAATTTTGATGAAATTTGATTTGATGTTTCTTGCAACCAAAACAATGGCTTTTTCTGAATATAAACTATGACATAAAAATTCACAGAGATCCTGTCCAGAACCCATCTCACACTGGCTTTCAGAAATTCTTTGCATGAAGTGTACATATGAATTTTCAAATAATTTCTTCCTTGCAAAGTCAGAAGAAGTTTTATTTGCTTACCTGCATTATTCATATTGAATGCTTGAGGTTTTTTATAGAGGTCCCTGAGGTAGTTTCTTTTATTAAACAAAGTAAGTAAATCTATACTGTATTTTCCATGAGGTAGACAATCTATACACTAACATTAATATAAGCATTTCCAGGAAATCAAGGGTCCTTTGATTGAATGAGGTATGCAACTACTGTAAGTGATGTATGAAATACTGCAGTATCTTTTAAAAATAGGACTTTAAATAATAGATTATATTTAATGCTGTAATTTGAATTCATGGATGGACAAATATGAGCTTTTTTTTTCCTCTAATGTTGCAGCTGTAGTTTAAAATGATGTTTTCAATGAAGCTAATGTAATATGTATTGGGTTTTCAGGGAGAACTCCAAGCAATTACTGTGGGTGTAACATTAATTATTGCAAATGAAAAAAAATCTGCATATTCAGGGTCAAATTCACAACTAGCATAGATTTGTGTAACTATCCCGTCTCCATTGTGTTGCTTTTTTAAAATTTCATCTGAGAATCTGGCCCAACTTTCTGTGAAAAGCTATGCTTAATAGAGTATCTAAGTAAATATTTTCTGTATTTTTCATAATTCCTAACACAGATGACAAATTTATAACATATTATTTCTGTGCTTTTTCAGGTTTGTTAAAGAACTACTGGAAAAAAAAGTAAGTAGAGTTCTCCTTTGTATTCACTTCTGTATTCAGAAAATGCTGTGTGAATTTATGAAATAGTTAGTCCAACTGAAAAACTCTGTTGGCTTAGTGACAAATGAATAAATACACATCTTTCTGTGTCGCAGACAGATACCATCAGTCTGAAAAACGTTCTGTTGGCCATGTTGTTGAGAAATGGACTTGGAGCAGACTAAGTTCAGTTTTGTGTGATCACGGCACAGCAGAATGATGTTCTGTGTGTGTTCTCTATTGACTTTAAAATATTTGGCTTCCTAGAAATGACAATTTTCTGTGAAAGACAAGTGGAAGTCGGTCAATCACTCTCTGGTATATAAATGGACCAGTAAAAGAAGTCCTCACAAGCATAAATGAGTGCTTTTACAGTACAATTACTCATCCATTACCAAATTATTGGTTTTGGTCAGCACATGTCTTCAAGTGCATTTGTAAAGAAATTCAGGTTTACATTCCTGAGGAAAAATAAAGATTTATGCTCCAATATGATGAGCAGGGCTGCTTTTCTTATCAGCATTTTATTTCCAATGGCTTTATTTTTTGACATTTGTATCTCAAAATATTCAAAAAACAGGTGCCTAGAATTTAATACCTAAATCGCATGTATTAGTAGAGTAAATTGGCTAATCTGCAGAAGTCCTGACCTCCTTGTATCTGCGAGATGGTGTAAGTGACTGCAAACCAAGTTATTGTATACTGTCTTCCAGTGGTGCCATATGCACAGATATTGCCTGTGACTGAAAGCAGAGCTGAAATGCCCTACTCTATTTTTTAATAAAAATTGAATCCAGAAGAGCAAGGTGTAATGTAAACATCTGTAGCTCTAGTCTTGGTGTCTTCCCTGCTGTTTCCTACTGTATAGGATATCTAGTGATACTACTGATACTTCTATCCAGGGAATACAGGGACAGCTTGTTGCTGTCATGAGTGGAGAAGATTAACAAGAAAAAGGCTTTGGTTTTACAGAACTCTGCAGTTTTGCATCATTACATCTTTGATATTCACATAAGTGGGACTTGGAAAAGGTCTGGTCATTAATGTGATTTATTTCTATTAATGCATATTGGACTATCAGCAAATATGAAAAAGCATCCAGTGCTTCTCCTGAAGTCTAGTAAACTCAGTAACTCAATGAAAGAGTTCTAATGAAAATAACTTATTTACTAAGATTCATTAAAGCTGTTTTCAGAAAAAAAACTGATTATTTGTGTGGTGAAATTTCTAATAAAAATGAGGAAATGACTATACGGCTTAATTTGTGTTGACAAAGATGGAATAAGCAAGAAGCAATGGAGACAAGATGTAATTGTTGAGTAAATGCTTTTCTTAATTATGCTTAGTGATATATAGATGGAGAAGCCCAATCATGTCTTTTTAATATTTTCAGTATCCAAGAGTACAACCTGTAATAACCCCCCGCTTTGGCCCTTCCTGCACAGAAGATTTGCTGTGTGCACTTGGTGATTTAGCACAGGCTCATGATCTCCTTGTGCAGGTAAGCTCTGAGAGCTCTGCATACAAGTTAAATGGTTTGGATAGACAGTATACAGACCAGTAGTTTTCATAATTTCAGCAAAACACTTAATCCACATTCTTACCCGGGAGCCTGTCTTTTAAATTCCTCTGAAATTATTAATGGCACTCTGCAAGAGCACTGTGACCTGCCAGGAAATGAGAAGGCTCATAGATGGAAGGAAGCGCAATTCAACAAGCCCCAGTGCATGGTCACTAGGAGACCAACACACAGTATCGTAGGTTAGAGCAGCCCTTGGGTTGCTAAAGGTTGCTTTCCCTAGCCCAAGGCTGTTACGTCTGTCTCTGCTTTCTGCTGCTTCTGTACAGAGCAGATTTCAGTCGTTAAAAGAATTACTCATCTTTGTGTCTTATTTACCATTGTTAACATAGCTGTAGGATTTCCAGTGTCATGATGTGTGTATTTAAAGCAGAAATATTTTAAAGCTTACAGGTCTGTTGAAAATTCAAGGTGTTACCTTTATGGTTACACAGTTCTAAACACATACTGTTTAAAGCTATCCTACATTAGAAATACATTGCCATTAAGAAGTGGACATTTTGAAAATATATTCTCTAATGGGAGTATGGGAGGAGCCATATTTTATTTGAGACCACCCCATCTGAGGATAGAGGTAGCAGCCACCTGTATGTTGCTCTGATCCCAGAGTCTACTCTGTGGTAGGCTGGTTCTCTCTTCTACCTCACATTCATATGTGTTATTTATTATTTTAACGTTTGCCAGACACCAAGTGCACCATTATGTCACCAAGCTACTGGGATGGACTATCCAAGCCAACCATCTCATACCACTTTTAAAGGAACAAATGAAGCTATTCTTTTGTGTCCCAGAGACCTCTCTGATGAAAAGAGAAACCCTAGGACTAGATCTAACTACAGGCTTTCATAAATGCTAGTTTCTATCTTTATATGTTTAACACCAATAGGTTGCTCAAAATGTTGTGATGTCAGTTTGAATCCTATTTAAAACACTTATTGCTATATATTTTCTTATTGCAGAGTCACATAAGTGAGAATGAAGAAGAAGTCAAACTTGTGGAGAATATGTTTCCTGCCTACCAAAATTACACTGAATTGTATGATAAAAACAAGCTGCTTACTAGCAAGGTAACTGCATAAAAACCTCCATAGCCTAGCTTAGATTTATCCCTGTAGAGAACTTGATGGTTATCTTTAGTTACATGAAAAGTTTGCATTGTTTTGTCAAGGTCAGTGACCTCTGGATGAAAGCAAATAGGTTTTTTATTCTCTGTTGCACAGGTGTTGGTCAAGTTATTGGAACTTTAAAGAAGCCAAACTTTTCCTAAGCATTGAGGGGAAATGAGTGATAAAAGTAGTTTATGCTCCATGATCCATTTTCCAAGAGTTCCAAAGAGAATTGAGGCAGTGGGATCAGGAGGAGGCTAGGTAAAGCTGCTGTTTTAGGAGCTGGTAATTCTTTGGCAGTAATGCAGTGTTCTTACACACTGGTTTTGACTCAAGATTTGTTCTATGGTGTTACGGTAGGATCAACTTCATTTTTTGGCAGTTTCTTCCAGAAAAGCTGCTTGTCCTGTTTTGTTCTTTGTGTGAACCTCACATACAGACAGGTACACTTTAATGTTCCAGCTCTCCAAAAGCACTCTCATCTCATCAGCTGATTTTACCAAGTATTGAGAGGCATAGTTGCCTGAAGAGATGAAGTTCATTAAAGCTTTTTGCTGACGAGTTAAATACAAGATATTCTGATACCAGCCCACACCAAGTACAGGTTGGAGCACCAGGGCACAATTTGTTAGGTAGTTGTGATCCCATGCAAGGGTGAATATGAACAGCCTAACTACAGTCAGAATGCTTAAACATCAGTCAAACTGGTTTGAAATTTTAGGAGAAAGTTTTCAGAAGCACAAGGGGCAGCTGGGGACTCTTTGGGAATTAGCTACTGAACTCCCATTTCTGACTTTGAAAATGTCCTCCCAGTAAATTACTTATTTACAGTCATTTTTACCTGAGAAATCAATATAGACTACTTAACTATGCACACAGTATTAGCTTTTGTTGTCTTGCACAGTCCTGTGTGCTCTGATTCATTGCATCAGTGTACTAGAGAGAATATTAGTGCTCCAAAAACATTAGCCTTAATTCTATCAGACTTTTATATGCACAGCACTGAAAATGGTCACTGAAAATCAGGGTTACTGCTGCCTTTTGCTGCCAGGATCCTTGTTATTTGAGGCAGCATTCTACTAAAGACAAGCATAACAAAACAGAGGACATTCCCCTCTCCCCAGCCACCAAAACTAAGACACCATATTTTTTTTTTTTAATGTTTTGAAAGTAAGATTTTCAGACATGTGGCTGAAATATTTCCTTCTTTTTTTTAAAAAAAAAGCACATATTGGCAGAGATGTGGTTCAGCAGGTACCACATGCATGTCCTTGACTTAAGATGTGGCTATTCTCACTGCAGTTTTAGTTGCATTTGAAATTTATGAGTAGAGATTGCAATGGTACAGTGCTATTAGGAGATGCTCAGTGAAAACAGTCCCTGTGCTTTTCTCACTTTTATCAGCACATTGCAAGGCCTAACAGAGCTCTTGTTCTTCTCTTTGAATGGACATTTGGCATATGGAATAATTCAAAGTAGATTTGTCTGGAGTTATTTGGTTTATGTCCTGTTAAATAATAGTATTCTATACTTCTATGTTTTGCCTATACTGCTTGTGAACTCACTTTTAAAGTCAGCTGTGTAGGTCAAAAAAGGTCAGTAGTCAGTTGCATAACCATTAGATTATTTAAATTAAAGAATATTCCAGATGATATATATCTATCTGGTGCAAACCTCAGGAGAGACAATGGGAAAAATGGCAAGAATACATACATCTTCCATTGTATCTGGTGTTCTCCTAGTCCCAGTACTTAATCTCTGTGTTAGCTACAAAGTACAAATCATAAGGCTACTACAGTGCTAAGGCAACTGGGGAATTCTTGCTTTTGTTCCTTGCAGCTCTCAGGTCACAGCAGTCACTACAAGAGTCAGCACTCTATCTTCTTAAAGTAATAAATGAAGAAAGTTAATGAGAGCTTCTCCCCTGTTGATTTCAAGAGCTTCATTCAAGAAGTTCATTAATTTCCCTTGATGGTAACAGGTGTCCTTTTGGCTATTAAAAACAGTGCAGCAAAAATCACAGGCACTGAAGTAAATGCAATATCGAGTAAAATGGGTGATTCTGTTTTTCTTTAGACGGTGATGGCTCATGCTTGTTATCTTTCTGAAGAAGAGCTGAAACTTTTTAGTCTTCGTGGAGCTGCTATTTCACATTGCCCCAATTCTAATTTTTCGTAAGTTAAAAAAATAAAAAACAAGAAAAAAAAAAAGCGTACAATTAAATAAAGCTGCTGTTCACATAGTACCTGAGTCTAGTCTACAGTTACAGGGTGATTTATATGATTCCTCATTCCGCCAGAAGTGACACATCAAATTCAGCATGACCATTCATGCTTCACTTTTGTGTGGTATGCTCTGGACTAATTTGTGATCTTTCAGCATAGTCATATACTTATATTTATATATAAATATGTATAAATTTATTTTTTAAACTTTATTTCTTTTGACTTTTTTATCAATGACAGATGCAGGCCATCTCACATCCCCCCAGATATACATATGTTTTTGGGAAATGGCAATGGGCTATACAGTCTTCTTTTTATTAAGCAGAAATACAATACTGTATGGTATCCAGCCAGTATGCTGTGCTAAATGTTAACAGTCAGTTTTTTCCTTTAACATAAACAATATCTTGTTTGTGATGACTTACTGGAGCTCCTTAAATGACCTCCCATCTCCTGGAATATACTTTAGAAAAAATTTGTATTTTTTCACAGGAATACTGAGAGCTCGTTTTCAACAAATAACTATAAAATTGTGTTTTATTAACTGAAAAAAAAAAAGGCCTTTATTTTTAGTAATCAAACCCCATCTTTCAGATGTATGAACACAGATTCTCCATCTCAGTATCTCAGTTTAATAAGCCGGATCTGTTGCACTCACTCTGAGAGCCTTTGTCATGAAACGGTTCTGCAGTGCCTCTCTTCCTGAGCTTCCTCTGTGTGTATCACACATAACACATGTATTATTCCAATCCAGGTTGCGCACTGGCGTCTTAAATGTGAAAAAGGTCCTGAAACACAACGTGAAGCTTGGCCTTGGCACAGGTTAGTAGTTTGCTGTAAAAATGATTTCTTTTGGAAACCATTGGGAGATAAAAAAAATATGCCTACTTGTTCATATTTAAAAGTCAGCATGTCTCCAACTTACAGACCTGTTTTGTGGTTGGGTTTTTGTTTGTTTGGTTGGTTGGTTTGCTTGTTTTTTTGTTCTTTAATTACTTCTAGAGTACTGAATTCTAGAGTACTGAAATCTAGAAATGGTCCAAACGTGTTTGGAAAAAAAACAAGAATAAATGAAGAAAGTTTTGTTACTGTTGTAAGAGTAATCAGGTCTTGAACAACAGGTTTTCAGGTTTCTGTTATTCTGAGTTGTGTTCTATTTACCTGACTTTGTATGTGAGAGCACCTTTATTAGGAATTATACATTGAGACTTCGCTTAGCTGTAAACTTTCCATGTTTACCCCATCTGCTACTTCATAACATTTAACTAAAGCTCATATAAATTTAACCCAGAGATTTATTCACAAAAGCTTGCTTCTAAGAATCTGATCCCTTCTAGATGTTGCTGGTGGATATTCAGCTTCTATGCTTGATGCCATCAGGAAAACAATGATAGCATCTAATAGCCTTCAGATCAATAAAGTGAATGAAACAGGACTAACTCTTGAAGAAGCTTTTCAACTAGCCACTCTAGGAGGAAGCCAAGGTAAGAAGAAATTTATTTAGGATGTGCACAGAGAGCTGCAGCTCTTTTTAGATGTTATGTCTCCTTGTCTTTAAAAGGTGTCTGAATTCACAGATTTTCTAGTGCTAGAGTGAAGTCTAAAATGATATCTGCTGGGCAGAGATATCCTTCAGTTTGTTGTGCCCATACAAGGCTCTTTAGAGAAGAGCATTCATATTGATGTTGAGAGTTTAATAATAGAATATTAATGATTTTTCAGGGTTGTACATTTTCTTTGCAAAAATCCTCAGATTTTTTTATCGATAGTGCTTGTATATTTATCACATCAATTGTAAACACCAACACTAAGAAGGAAAAGCTGTGCAATTACTATAAAATTGTGCATCCTCTGTGTCATCAGTTTCTGATTTTGTTTCTGCTTTTTGAACTCTCAGTGAGAGTTCTAGCATCTTTCCAGCAAATCAAAATTTCATGCAAATCAGTCCTCAGTCATAGAAAAGCATGAAGTTTAAATAGGATGTGCACTGTGGTTGTTTAAGACATAGTTCCATCTACAAAATATAGTCATATGGTGTATCTGTTATTCACTGATGTGCTTTGTCATGAATGATATGAACATTCTGATTTGCACAATTAGCAAAATTTTAGCGGAACTTGCATTATTTAGTAGAGAGCAAATTCACACATAAGTAAAAAAATTATTACTGCATCAATAAGCAGAAATGAACGCATTACCTGCTATGGTCTTTCCCGTGTAACATTTTTGTGGTTGTCAGAAAACGTCTTTGGGAGTTATTATTGAAAGTTTGAAAGATGTAATTAAAATGTCATCAAAAAGGTCTTATTGGGACTGTATTTGAATTTCTGGAGAGTGTTATGGGGAAACAGAGAAAACAGAAAATGGACAGGGGACAAAAACAGAGATTTTTTTTTTTTCCCATAATATATACTGTTCTCATCAAGGGTGAAAATAAATTAGCTGAGATATGGAAAAGAAAACTTCTAAAAATCCTGAACTCATGTCTGGTTTCCCTTCCCAGCTACTCCTGTGCTTGTTTTATCTGGGTTCTTAGGTTTGCTTAGTAATGTGTTTGTTTTATGTATTGATCTTGAGCTGTACGATCCTTACTGAATCACTTTCAAGAATAAAATATAAATTACTTGTACAATCTTCCAGTAGCCTGGAGAAGTATGGTTTGCAGAAATTTAAATGAGCAATTCTTTGTTGCAATGATTTGGTTTGCTGAGACTCCTGAATACAGATCACCCTCTTGTGTTTAATCTTAAAATTGCATTCTGCTCACAAACCTGAAGGAATATGCGACTGCTTTAGTTAAAAGTGGTAGGCAGTCAAAAATATTTCCCCATTTGGAGGAGTTTAAACATCTTTAATGTATTGTGAAGTTCTGTTCTAATTGTTTTTTGGATTTCTTTCACCATTCACAGATGCACTTCAGAAATTCACCAAGATATACATGTTTTTAGGGAGAAGCTGCTTAAGAACTCAGATGGTACCCTAGTCACTGTTCAATTTGCTTTCGTGTTTTTCCTTGTAATCATATAAAGTCTTGTATTTTTTGTTATGAACATCTCAAGTAAGTTTTCAGGTGCTTCCACATGATGGAAAGAGGCTTGTGTTGAAGACCTGTTTGTGAGCTTATTTTCTTAATCAGCTCTAGGACTAGACGACGTGATTGGAAACTTTGAGGTCGGGAAAGAATTTGATGCACTGCTAATCAACACAAAGGCTTCAGACAGCCCTTTTGACTTGTTCTCTGCTGATAATTTTGAGGTAATCAGAACTGAATTAATGATCCAAAAATGTGGAAATGATGTGGACAAGGTCTGTGATATAGTCAGAATAAGTCTCTTTAGAGTTACTCCAGTAACATGAATCAGGTGTACTACACTGCTGCTGTCTGTATTTCAACCAAAAGATTCAGGAGCTGGGATTTTTTCAGAATCTTGCTGTCCTCAGTGACAGTCCCGTATCCCCATGAGCAAAAATGCATGTTACACTTTTTTAATGCATGTTTTATTAGCCCAAGCAGACAATTAGAGTTACCTATCTGAAGTGAGAAATGGCAGCCAAGAATTTAGTTTTAATTAATACTTTGAGTTTAAGCTTAAAAATGGCAGCCTGCTCCTAGATAAAGGCTGCACTGCTATTGCAAATTTAAGCAAAAACTCAAGACAGCTATTCTGAGTTGAAAGCACAGTTTTCATGCAAACATATAAGCAGTATTGGCATTATACAATGGGCACACCTTCTCATACAAAAAACTTTTATGATTAAAAAAGGAAATGAACAACAGTTACTTGAATCTACTGATGAGACCAGACTCTATTGCCATCTCTATTCTGAATGTCACCATTTACTTAGAAATGTGGGCATAAGTGGTGACATAATTGTTCCTTAATCTGTTTCAGCCTCAGTGATCTCGATTAGATTAAATTCATTAATTTTAAAATCTTTTTCCCTAATTCAAATAGTTCTGGGCAAAAAAATCCAGTTTAAGTCTTAAATTTTAGCTATCAATTCTTAGGACTTTAAAAATGTTTATTGTTTTGTCTCATTTTTCAATAACTAAATGAATTTGAGAACTCTAAAAAATAGGAAGGGGAAGCATTGTGTTTTATGCATATATTTGTTTATACTGTCAAACTTGTGCAGTATTTTCTTTCTGGTACATACAGCCTCTTTACTGAAAGTAATTCATGAGAAAACATGCAAATGAAATTTCAGTTTTACTGTTAGTAGGAATATTCAGGAAAACTATTTTTATCAATTCTTTCAAGCTTCTTATAAGTGTGATCTGGGATAGTAGATACGGCTGGCTGAATTTGGTTCTCTCCCGTTTTTTTACAGGACACTCTCCAGAAGTTCCTGTATCTAGGTATGTTCCGATTCTCATCCTACGTAAAATTATCTTCTTGTTTGAAATATCAAAAATTGTTGAAATTATTGTGGAGGTTAATAATATATGTATTTATGGATAATTAAATATATACTAATTTAAATTAATTAAATATATTTGTTTACATTTAATATAAAATTAAAGGTCTTTATTTGTTAATATTTATTTACATTAAATATATATTTATTTACATTTGTTTATAAATGCTGAGTAAGAATTAAGTGGTTTAACTTTCGTTCATTGGTACATAGTTAAATAGTCAGTTTAACAAGACGACATGCACCAAGTTTGTCCAGTGTATTGCCACACATAACTTTATCTACAATATGAGCTAAATCATAAAGTAACACTGATGTGCTGATCACCAGTTCAGAAACAGTTCAGCCCAGAAGGACTTTTGCAGGCGATTTGCCATTGTGTTTTTTTCATTCCCAAACAAACAAACAAAAAATTGGTCTTTAAGCCAAACAAACCCCAAAGCAAACAATCCAGTCTCTCTAAGAAAATAGATATTCTTGGTAGGCCATCATCTGGACCAAAGCTGTTCTGCCTGTTATGTTGCTATGTCAATGTAACTGGTGTTCTGGCCACTTTTGGGTCACTCTGTCATTAGGCTTTTGCCTTTTTGAGAAGCTGGCTGAGGCAATCCAGCTTTACTGCTGCCTGGTACCTGAGTTAGTACAACTATGGCAGGTGCAACTATATGCAACCATGAATTTTCTGTGCAGATATATAATATTTTCAGGGTTTGGATGTACTAAGCATATAGAAATCCCATTACACCATTTCAGCAGTGGGATCCTATGTTTATTTAGCCAAAAAAACCATGGGTACTTTCAAAATCCACTGATCTTTTTGTGGAAGCCCTGACTATCTCTCTCCAAATAAACTCCCTCAGTCCTAGAAATGGTCCCTGCAAACGATGTATTCCAAAACTGATTTTTATGAATTGCACAATTTTCTTTAATTACATCAGGGCATAGATTTATATGCAAATCTCTGTTTTGACCATGTTGTTTCAGGTGACGATCGGAATATTTCTGAAGTGTATGTGGCTGGAAAGCAAGTGGTTCCTTTTTCAAGTTCAGTATAAATTAATTTCCTTTTTGCAAGTGCTCTGCTGATCTTTCTGCATCTGATTTGGAAAAGATTGGTTAAACACAGTGCCTGATCATCAGGAATGACACATAATTTTTGTTTCATGTTTCAAAATTTGCAAACATTGGAAATTTTCTTAGATATTTCTAAAATTACTTTACCAGAATTGTCACAGTTCTAGAGGAAATTAATATTTAAATTTATCTGTAAACATCATGTGTGTGCATTGATAAGGGATTTGGTAAATACCTTAGTTAAATAGGACACCTGCTGTTCCTTTTAATAATAGTGTAAGAAGTATTACGAAGAGTAATGAGACTCTCATTGTCTGTAATGCATCTGAATTTAAAGAAAGCCAGTGCTAGTAAATTGATTTTTGAAGATAATTAATAACAGGGCAGAATGCAATTTCCATAATATTATCACCAAGTGTGGAACAATTGTTGACATTTTGAGGCATTTAGAACATTTTTCAGTTTTCTTTAGGTGCTTTTTTAAAAGTAATTATCTCTTTTATTTTTTTTTTTTAAGAGAAATTACAGAAGAAGGGTGTATTTATGAATAAATAAGGGTCCTTTTTATCAAAGAGTTCAGATATGTTGTTCGCAGTCAGAAGAGAACTGGTGGAAGAACCAAATAAAAAATGTGGCATTAGTCAGAGGGAGGTGGGCTGGGAGAGTGGAAAGGCTGCATCATTCCATGATGTTGACAGCTGAAACTGCATTTCTGCAGATTTTCCATCTAAGTCTAGATCTTCCACCAGTTCCCTACCCACTGCATTGAATTACCTTCAGCTGAACCACAGCTGAATGGATCTTGTGTTAAATCAGAAGCAGGCACTAAGATATCTGAGTGGGCTACTTGATGGCAAAAAAATGAAGAGGATTTTCTGGAGTAGAGGCACTACTTCATCTAGGTCAGCCTCCTGCAGAACCTTCCCAAGCTTGTTGGCTCCTGACTGCTCAGACAGGATATGATGTCCCTTCTACTTTCTCTAAGGGAAGTGAGTAGGTTTAAAAAAAATCCAAGAGAAATGGGCTATTTCTGGCCAGTACCACCTTTGGCTTGAGGCAGAAATCCTTGCTGGAAAAAGCAGCTCAGCTTTACAGTGATCTACTGTGTCTTTCAATGTGACAATCAAAATTCTAGCTCTGTACAATTCCAGGTAAAAAAATGTGCCCTTTTTGCTTTGAAATGTTGTAACACAACACAAAGGTTCTAAGCTTTAATTTCAGCATCAATTGAGACAACATTGTATTGAGTTACTACAAACATGCACTGAATATGGTTTTAAGGCCTGCTTCAAACTCCTTTGATTTCACTAAGCTTTGTTTCACACTTTTATCACAGTGCCTGGTCATATAAAGGCACAGAACTTTCCTCTGTTCACAAAACAAGGGAGGTCACTGCACCAAAGTCTCACTTCTTGTCTCATTATGAGAGTGTGCTTGGCCCAATGTTGCTGATAACTTTCTGATTTTAAGGGGATTTTCAGAGCTCACATACCATTATGGTTATGCATACATGAGCCAGTATAGCATCAAGTGGAAGTGTAAAGGCTAGCTCAGGCACTTAAAGCAGTACAGTCTTTTCAGTGTGTGTAGGTTTTTTTTTTTTTTTTTTGTTTCCTTGTGGTTTTTTTTTTTCATTTGTTTAATTTTGTTTTTTTGTGGGTTTTGTTTCTTTGTTTATTTTTGTTTGTTTGTTTGTTTCTTTCTTTCTTTTACTGGAGCTGAGTATCCCTGCTGAAGAGCAGAGGATATTTATTGGCTTGCAGACACCACTCATGGAGAGCCAGCTCAGGTGTCATCACAGGGCACTGTACTATGCTGTGTTTTTGCAAGTACAGCCTTTGTGTCCAATTGGCTTTAGGAGTCAAGACTTAATGATTAGGCTTTCCACATTCTATCAGGGTGTTTTCTTAAACATTTTGTTTTTCATGTGTCCCGGTCTCCTACACAGTAGCACACTTGATTGGCAAATAGAATCTTCAGCTCTTTAACTTGGTTTCCTGATTCAGGGAGTATATTTCCTCATGAATTTTGACAGGAATTTAACTGACCAAATTTCACTTTCCAAAACCAAAGATTTGTGAGACACATTTCAATCCTCCCAGTTACTGTTTGAAACTATTTTTAGAGATTTGCATGGTTTTCGGCTTTGGTTTTCCTACAAGAATGTTTTCTGGGGCAGAGAAAGATTACACAGCCTTGTGTGCAATATGTGTTTGTGCTTAGCTTCACTTCCGGAGCTATGAATTAAATCAACGCTTTTATTTTAGTGGTAGTCTTAACTGTCTCTGCCTTTGTTGTTTCCCTACTATTTTGTAGTGTTGTTAAGAATGGGATTCAGCATTTCTTCTTAATAGATTCATAGGGAAGGAGGTGTTGCTTATTTGCAAACTGGAAATTCAGAAAAACTTTAACAAGTCCAACACTATACTGCTGGCCCAGTTATAACGGGACTCCCTAGGATAACTGCTGCCAATGAGCTTTGTGTCTGAGTGTTGGCTGCATCATGAATAATTTGATTCTTCTTAAATTCAGGCACAAGGTAGGAACTCAGCCTTCTGATTGCTTTCTGATTACCTCTACTACTGTCTAGTGCTCAGACTTAAAAAAGGAGAGTCTGCTTTAAGAACTTCAGCTGGCAGAGGAGCTCTGTCTGCAGGTAGTGCTATGGGCTGCCCACACCACCCTGCAGTGCCTGAGACCCGGAGGACCGAGGATGACCAAGATGGATAGCGTTAGGCTAAACGCTGAGGTGCTTAGAAGGTAAATGAAAGAAGCCTGAATTTGGTGTGAGAGGAAGCCAGTGGAGGAATTAATATAACAAGTAAACCAGGAGGTACTTTAAACAGCAACTGAAATAGAATTGAACAGAGAAAGACTGTAATGACAGAAAAAAAGGTTGAAGTGGAATTCTCTGAGGTAGTCCCAAAAGTTTGTTCAGTGGAAAATGGCTTAGCCACAGAAATTTTAAGGTTTTTATGAGATACAGAGAATGTAGTAACCCAGCTTCTCTGAAGCAATTTTGGAAAAGTCACTGAGGATGGCACTGTTAAGTTTTGGTGCTTGTAACTCTGGTTATGTGTAGATTGCCAAGATAACTTTGTGCAGCATGGGAGGATCAGTAGATGAAAGATGTTACTGCTGAGGCTCATACCTCTGCACTATATGCAGCTTAAGACTACATATAGTCTGCTTGCTTGGATGAAAGACACTTCTGCATATGCAGTTTGAAGCAGGTCAAATAATTCGTTTGGATACTTAATGTCTCTTTGGGAGGCTGGAGCATATTTGGCATGCAGCTGGGCCTCCAGTGTAGTTTCCTCTAAAATAAACGTAATCCTTGCATACCAAAGCCACCCTGCATATTGAAGAAGGAAGGATGATTGAGAATTCAGTTCAGAACAGCACTATTGTCTCAAACCAAAATGTTAATGGAGGCCAGCACTTGGACTATTCCCCCTCCATGCTCATTGTCACAAAACTTAGTAGCTAAAGACAAATTAAAGCAACCTCCTTTCCTCTTCTTTCCTCTTCCAAACAACAACAGGCAACCAGATACTAAGGAGAGATGAATAAGTGAAAGAAAAGAAAGGGATAATTTTCAGTCAGTGTAAACTGACACACTGCTCCTGACTTAAGATAAAACCTCTGGAGAAATGTGCACACAACTGTTTCCAGATGTCACTGCCAGTTAGTTCTCTTGCCAGATTGTGGATGAGATCTTTGTTTCTTAATGTGTCTTTGGGTTCAATGTTAGCACACCATTCAGTCAAAGAAAATAAAACTGTATTTTGTGGAAATCTTGCTTATTGGGACAATATGCTTAATGTGCTCTATGTTCAGATGATAACTTATTTATTATAAATGGAATGTATTTGAATGACTGTTATATGTTGATCTCATTGTGTCACTTTAGGTTTTGATTATTAATGAAATGCTAGTAAGTATCGCCTATGCATTATGCAGCATTATTTGAATTATTCATATGTGGCAAGTGGAATTCTGCACTTTAAAATGCTGCCTTGGCCTCATGTTTATATTTATTCTGTGTTATTTGTGCAATCAAAAAGCTTCGAAGGGGATAAAATGTTTATTTGTTCATTATACTGAATATTTTCATTTTTGTAAGTGGAGTTTCTGTTAGAAACTAAGTAATGTTAAAATTACCCAGTTTAAACGTCTGTACTTGATTATACACTCTTGAATGAAAAAAATTATTATGGTTTTATGAAAGCAAACATGAATAGTAATGTTTTTATTTAAAAATGTTTACAGAGAAATAGATTTTTTTAAAAAATGTAATCATGATTATACAATGCAGATTAGCAGAAGGTGATAATTCTTGCTAAATATCTACTGTTCTGCTGAGCAAAGGAGAATGAAACTGGTTTTGATTATACACTTTAAAAGTATTTGTGAGTCTTGGAAAAAAAAAAGCCCAAGTTCTTTCAAAGAATACCAGAGTCTTAGAAGGAGACGATATTGACAACATTACGCAGTCAAGCTGTTTAAAAATATTGTTTTAAACATTTCCAGGGACGATCCATAACAGATGTTAAGGTGGACAGCTTTTAAAGTACTGGATTTGTTTGAATAAATGGTGCTGCCTTATCTGCAACCTTGTGTGTAGCAGTGATCAAGTAATCTCTAAAATGACAGTGTACAAGTAGGAGGCATCTTAAAAAAAGCCAAGGGATTTTGAAAATTTGAGAAAGAGCTGGGGAAAAAAATGCATTTGAAAAGAGGTTTGAAAAGGGTGGTACCAGAATACAAAATAACGCAAAGTAGAAAGAAGCTAGGTCAGAGGAACTCATAAAAATAAGATATCATGTCGATTAAGTTTTAGGTGAGAAATGCTCAGAAAAGAAAATCTGCTTTCAGGCAGTGTTCTGTTAAATCACAGACCTCATTCTTCTGAAAGTCACTGAGGCCCAACAACTGTGCAGATTTCCAATGCAGTTACTTACATGCTTAATAATACATGCCTAAAATATCATAGCTAATCATAACATAATAATATAGCACTTTTCAACCTCTCAACCTCTACTTCAGTATTTAAATCAAAATTACCTGTAACAACTCCAGAAGAAATCTAACTCAAGGGCATGTTGTGCGTTATCTCCATGTGTCCTACGAAACATTTGGCACTGGCCAGGACAGAAACTGAACTAATCTAGCCCCGGGGAAGAATCTCTGCTCCTGCATGCCCCAAACGTCATCCCCAGTCATGTGCCTGGTGGCACAATGATGACTAAGTCCGACAGGGGAAGACGAGCACCTGGTGTGATTACAGTAACTGAAAATAAGCTATATTACAAATCAGATTGTTTTGAAGTTAAGCACACTGGAGAGGACACGGCGTGTTTTAAATTACACAAGCATAGGACTAATAGTGAACTTCTGGGTATTAGGATCTTTGGCTTAAAGTTGGAGATTTTTAAGCCCTTGTACTCTATGTGCAACAGCTTGTGCTTCTCTGAACAAGGAAGCCAGCAAATGACATCTGCACTGCTCACTATACAAAAACAACAGCAGCAAAAATCATTCTTGGGAAGCCAAGAGGACATCAGCAACATCAAAAACAATCTGTTTTGTGAAGTTAATAGAACTGTTAGTTTTTCTCAAAAGGTTGAGCAATACTTTTGGAGGGCAGTTTCCTGGAAATATCAGTGGAAATACTTTCTTGGAAAATGTCCGGAATCGGAGTGTGCTTTGACCGATGGGGTCCCCTGTGGCTTCTGCAGAGGCAGCCACTCCTGTAGAAGTGAATGCAATAGTCATGCCTAGACTCGCACTTCCTCCCCTGGTCAGGGCTTAGAATTGTGTATTTGCTTTAATTCTGGATTTAGTTTGTGGTCACTCATACCCTTGTTTTTATTTGAAAATAACTATGCTGAATTAGTAGAGCTGGGAGAAGGATAAGGCTAAAAGGCAGTCTCAACACCTGCCTGCCTAACATTTCAACTCAAAAGATTTGTCCCCAAGGTAGATGTTGTTATATTTGCACAGCTCTTCAACTCGGTGATTTGGCTTAATGACTTGTGGCAGCTGGTAACAATTAAACCCAGGCAAGCCCCGGAAGTAAACTGTGAGCAGCTGATAAAAAGAGTGTGCCTAGGTGCATTTAGGTACAAAAACTCCCTGAAGATGAGTCTCCAGTAGAAGAGACCAGTGTTAGTGACAACTGAAGGCTTTGGTCTCTTGTATTCTGTCTGGCCTTGTAGCTTCAGAGCTGGGTTGTGTGTTCCTTTAGCAGCTTTTTCTGATGAAGCTTTTTAAAAAGCACTTGCATATACTCCTTGGCTGAGGGAGATTGCAGCCCTTGCTTCAAGACAAGCCTTCTTTCCTCAAAGGAGGGTTCACATCTCACTGGAGTAAGCTTTTCTGATCCTGGCCCTTGGTTTTATTCGCATGTCTCCTGTTGTGCATAGGCTCTGGTTCGTTTGTGAAAAATGCTTAACTGGAGTTAACATTGTTGAATTTATCCTTCCTGTTGTACTCGTGTAGTTTCAAGGAAGAACAATGTATTAGGAAAAATGGCATATGTGATATCCACTGTTCTCCTTGGATTTGATCGTGTTAAATGGGAACTCATGTACTGTTGAAACAAAATAAAGAGGCCTTGTGTTTACAGTAACCCTCAGCTCTTTCTGTGTTTCACTCTGGAGGAGAGAAAGAAAGGTGGCAAGCTGATTACTGAAGATTTATGGGGAAGATCATAGTACACAGCCAAGTGCTGGAGATGCACAGAACTTGTTCCCTGGGGAGCTCCAGCACACCTATAAGAGGGATTTGCAAACTCTGCTTAGTATGCGTAACATTATTTTAGGGTATTTTTTTTCCAGATTCAAAAGTCCTACAGCTTTTGATGTATCTTTATTAGCAAATTTGCTGGCTTGATAAATCAAAGCCAGTGCTTCAGTAAACTTTTTATTATTTTGTGCCTAAGTACATAATCCTGAAATGCTTTCTTCTTGTGCTTGGCAGCAAGCACACAGAGTCACATCTCCTTAAATATGTTTTTTTTTGTTGTTGTTGTTTTTTTTTTTTTTTCACTTTCTTACTTTTCAAAGCTTAGGCATAAAAATGTATCCAGTCTAAGCAGCTCTGAAACTAATCAGAAGTGGATTTCCTTAAAACAAAAACTCCCATAGGACAATGACTAATTACACACCGAGGAGTTGTATGCTGAAGTTTTGAGAATTGTGTGGAAGTTGTCACCAACTTATGCAAAATTATATGCATAAGAAATAAAGGTGTTCTATATTTTTGTCAATCGACTTATCAGCAGAAACTACAGAGAAAAGTGGAAAAATCTTCTTTATAGACTAGTGTTCCTAATAGAAGGGACCATTTAGGCTTTCACCATAGAATTTCTGTTATTTAACATTTTATTTTGGAAAATAGCAGTAAGAAATGCTTTTGCAACATTTTTCTAGAGTACTATGTTGAGACTACCATGTTTAGAGCAATATAAATCTGTTAGGGAACAGACTGCCTTATATTATTAAATTACTTGGTATACTGCTTCTTGTAGAACTTGCTTAGAAACTACTTACATGGAATTCACTTCTCATAAGGAAGTTTGCTTAGCATAACTTCTGCAAGCTGTGAACCTTTGAAACTTTCTGCTTTGTTAAATAAAAAAGGCCTCAGAGTCTTCAAGCTATAGAAAGGGAGATAAGTAAAGGAACAGAGCTGCGTATAATGAGATAAAAGAGAAGAATGCTTTGGCTGTTGCAAAGAACATGTTTTTCTCCAGGTGCAGGTGCAAAATGGCAGCTGGAGGTCAGGACTTTGACTGATGGCCTACCTGGTGCAAATTAAGAAATCCAATGAAAAATGGGGACATCCCAAACTCTGATTTTGCAGTTGGCCTGGAGTGACATGTGGAGTGTGGTAGCTTGGACTGTGGGGATATAATTGTTCAAGTTTTTTTCTGTCGAGGGTCCCTCTTCAGGAGGCACCCAGCCCAAGCTGCTCTACTCTGTACCTTGCAAGCAAATTATTTATTTTAGAATATTTCTGGGATCCATGCCTGAGTCTCTGCTCTGGTAAACCTAGCGAAGAGGAACTTCCCTAACAAACCCCAGGTATGAGCACAATTGTTACAGTATAGAGGATTTGTGAGCTGGTTAGAAAATATTGGATCCTTTGAGCATGTTGCCAGTAAATCTCAGGCTACAATTACCTGCTTCACTACAATGAGTTGATGCAGGCACAGTGTACATAAGTGAAAACAGAATTTGCAAACTTAGAAAAAAGCACCATTGAATAGTCACGAGCACATTACCAGAGTAATTTTCATCATTGAGAAGAATAGAAAGACTCTTGATTTGGGATCAGATACCGAATCATTCATAACTGAGCTTAATAGGTTTATAGTTCATGAGCTAAGAGAATAGTTAAAATGGAAAATGAAAGTTGCTTGTCCTGTGCTTGTACTCTGTAATTAGCTGTCTTCCTTCCAGAGTAATGTTTGTGACTGCATTCTCAGACTAATTCCAACTGAAACCGTCCTTTAGGAATTAACCTTAAAAAATGGCCAGAAATGCCATGAAATCCAGGTGAAATATGAGTGGTGCCTCTTCCTTTAATATTATATCCTAGAAGTACCATTTCAAAATATAAAAGGCATTTGCTTCTTAGAACCTGGAAGTATTAAAACAGAAGCTAAAGTTTAATCTCAGCCCCCACTTAAGCAAATCTCAACGCTCCAGCACACTGGTGGAGGTTCATAGCTGTAGGAAACTCAACTCCTCCGATAATTCTTACAGAATATCTATTTCAGCTAGCTCTGGGTAGCACTAATTCTCATTGTATTAACTCAGTGCTGCAAAAATTGTTCACTGAGATTTTATTTTTGAGGAGTTACCATTGTTATATTTTTATGGCTTGTGAAACAGCAAAGGAGTGCCAGTGCTGAGCATTCCTCCCTCCCCTCGCTGAGGGGCTGCATATGTTGGGGGCATTTCCAGCATTGTTATACAAAGATTCACAGGCTCTGAGGGACAATTGAGGGAAAAGAGGAGAGTTTGAACTGTGTGCTGAAGATGCTGTTATAGAAAGAGTGGTTTGCAGATTTTTAAGCCTAAAACTATAAAGGAACGAACTGTTGCAATCCTCAGCTCTGACTCCTCCAGGCTCTGAGACAAAGATGGCTGTGGCATCCCTCAAGTTTGTGCCTTCATCAAATATCCATCCGTGGCGCTGGAAGTGTCAGTGAAGGCCAGGACACACACAGAGCGGGTCTAAGTGACTGGAGTTAGAATTGTTCCAGACAGGGTAGGTCAGAGCAGCATAACACCATCCACATGCTAAGTGGTCACTGTCTTGTTACTACAGGGGCTTGTTCCCTCAAGCGCGGTGCTGTGCTGAACTCTTGGCTAGCAGCCCAGGGGGTCACTTGGATACCCCATTGCCCAGCCAGCCTGCACAAGCAGCCCAAACTCTCACCAGCGGCCTGTTGAAGAGCAGGGAGCTGAGCTCAGTTTCCTGGATTTGTGCCCCCACCAGCAGCGTATCCTCAACTCCATGCCATCTCAAGCATTTTCACCCCACCACCATATCAGATTGCCAAGATCATTAATAAAATTAAATTTGAATTGCTATAATTGCACTTCTTATAGAAAAGCCATCTTGAGGCAGTTCATCACAGAATCACAGAATGTCAGGTATTGGAAGTGACCTCGAAAGATCATCTAGTCCAATTCCCCTGCCAGAGCAGGAACACCTAGATGAGGTTACACAGGAAGGTGTGCAGGCGGGTTTTGAATGTCTCCAGAGTAAGATATTCCACAACCTTCCTGGGCAGCCTGTTCCAGTGTTCTGTCACTCTCACTGAGAAGTTGTTTCTTCTCAAATTTAAGTGGAACCGCTTGTGTTCCAGTTTGAACCCACTACCCCTTGTCCTATCATTGGTTGTCACTGAGAAGAGCCTGGCTCCATCCTCATGACACTCACCTTTTATATATTTGTAAACATTAAGGAGGTCACCCCTCAGTCTCCTCTTCTCCAAGCTACAGAGACCCAGCTCTCTCAGCCTTTCCTCATAAGGGAGATGCTCCACTTCCTTAATCATTTTTGTGGCTCTGAGGTGGACTCTCTCCAGCAGTTCCCTGTCCTTCTTGAACTGTTCATGGGCACAGACAGCTCTTGGCTGCACCTCTGACTGGTTTGGGAGCTGCTGCTGCCTTGCAGCAGCTGCCACATCTGGCTGTAGGTGCTGATGTAGGACTGAGACAAAGTGAGGCAGTGTGAGGTGGGACATGGCATGAGCAACCTTCATAAACCCCTGCACTTCAGTTTTTTTCTCTTTTTAAAAAGGACAGTGGTTGATAATATTCCCTGTGCTTTGTAAAACCCTTTGAAAAGTTGCAGGGGAAATGGAAAGGGAAGAAAACAGGAGAGAAAAAGGAAAGCAAGAACAAAATAAATTATTAAAGTGTCCAGGGTTTGGCTGGATAGAGTTAATTTTCACAGGAACCTGGGAGGGGACACAGCCGGGACAGCTGACTCAAACTAGCCAAAGGGACATTTGATACTGTATGACATCAGGCTCAGTATGTAAACTAGGGGGAGCTGACCAGGGGAGGGAATCAGTGCTCAGGAGTGAGCTGGGTATCAGTTTCTGGATGGTGAGCAATTGCACTGTGTATCCCTCACTTTATATATTCTTTGTTGTTACTGTTTATTTCTTCCCTTTACTGTCCTGTTGAACTGTTTTTATCCCAAGCCACAAGTTTTACCTTTTTTTCTGATTCTCCTCCCCATCCCACCAGGGGTGGGAGGAGTGAGTAAGTGGCCACATGGTACCTAGTTGCCAGCTAGGGCTAAACCTCTACAGAATAGAAGGGCAGGACAGAAAAAAAAAATGGAAGAAACAAACCTTTCTTTTCCTTTGGCTTTTCCTTACTGTATTTCCAAGGCTGTACCTTACAGAGGCATTTTGGACTAGTGGGAGCAGCCCAGGCTGTAAGTGGATCATGGCACCCACCTGTGCTGCTCTCTCCCTATTTCTGCACAGCCCCTCTGCCCCTTCTCTTAGAACATGTTTTCTCAAGGCTGGGCTGCAGCACACCTACAGTCTTCCTATCCCCCTGGCAAGCCACGATCCTCTGATAATGTTCCCCTCACACCATTATGTGCCATCACATTTTGTGAGCATCTCTACACCTCCAAAGGAAAGTGCTTCATCTAGAGAAGCAATTGCTTGCGAGCAACAGGCGCCATACATGCTTACTGCCATTTCATGCTGTTGCCTCCAGTAACATATAAACCTTCCATTAAAAATGTCTGACCCATACAGACAGCTGGAGTAATAGCTGAAATCCAGAGTGGGCAAAGGTATGAGAGTCTTAGGTGCTACTGTTTCTGACAGTTGTAGTACTTCTTTGAACAGTCCTCCAGCCTTCGTGCAGTGTTCAGATCTGCACTGGAGAAGAGGGCACAGCTTGCCCAAAGAAATTCTCAGTTCTTTATCACTTAGGCCATGAAATTGCATTTAAATTAAAGCCAGTACTACAACAACAATAAAACCCACAGTAATGTGGACCCTCTAGGATCTGTGCAGTTACCTGATGGTTATTGTCCAAAGGGCAGATGCTACATGGGCTGTAATGCTGAAGGCTATAACCTGGGAAAGCACAAAATGTGTATTGAACCCATGAATGTGCCAGTCACCAACATCATCACACACGTGCAGCTGCTTTGTGGCTGATCTCCCCTATGGTACACATAGCTATAGACTCAGTTGTGCTTGTGTTCCGAGATGACCCTTTTTATGACTTTCTGGGTCTTCCTTGCAAAAATGGTATTTAATTTAAAGTGCCTGGTATTGGTTTGGTAACGTTTTCCCACAAAGAGTGAGGTGCTGGGTGAGAAGAAAATAGGTTTGATTTTAAGGTGATGAGAGAGGAAACACGTAGTAAGACCTATCGGATGGGAGAAGGAATGGTAAAACACATTTCTACCTTCTGCCTCCTCCTGTTCTCCACCTGTACACATCTTAAGTGCAGTTCACCTTTAATGCAGGCTCAAAGAATTTTATTCTAGATTATTTTTCCCTTGAAAGACTGCTTAATGATGGCCTGTGATCTCAAGAAGTTCTTTACAGGGTCACAGCAGCATGAGGCTGATAGCAATAATACCCTCCCAAATTAGCCTCTTTCCAAAAAGTTAATGTAGTGGATTTCTAAGAAGAAAACTAAGAATGAACTTCAATGCAAGCTGCAAAGAGCAGGGAAATATGACCAGGCAGAAGATCTCCTTTGACAAGGTGTCTCCAGTGGGCTGGTGCCTGCTCAGCCTCCTGCCCCCTGCACTGGCTGCCCTCCTGCACATCTGCCCCCCAGGGCAGCCAGGAGTGGGGCCTGACACCTCCCGAATAACAGCCCTGTGCCCTCTGCAGGGGAGATGGCTTTGTCTCTCCATAAAGGTGAAGCTTAAGGAAGAAAACCAAGCCCAGTACAAATCCTAGTTTTCCTTGTAGGAAGAAAGGTCAGCCAGCTTTTCTGGTCCTTTTATTTGCTGCAACTGTGGTGTCCAAAAAGGGCTGTTTTTATAGTAATCTTCTGGCATTTGCACTCACTTTTAACCCCAAACAAGAAAGAAAAAGTCAAAGAAGAAGGGATCACAATAAAAATTATTTTATATATGCTTTTAGAAGCATTTTAAATCCCTACTTGAGTAAAGAACACCTGTTGTTAATGCTGGCAGGGAGGCTTTTGTCTCTAGTGAGGATGGTAAAGTATGATGAAAGATGAAAGTATTTAGGCACAACTGGCTGCACAGAAAGAGTGAGACATAAAATGCAGTAAAAAACCCCAAAAACCAAACCAAACCTTTGAGAAACACAGGAAAGTAAATGGTATTATCTCATTATCACATCACATCATTAAAATGATGGGTGATCTCAGGTATGGAGGCAGCAGGTAAACCACCAGGACAGTGGTGTCCAGGGTAACCTTCCCACTCCTTGCCTGGGCACAGGCTGGCCTGTGGATCACCTGAAATAACTGAGGGAATGTGCGAGGGAGCACCCTCCAGGGAGATGACACAGCAGAGATTCATCAGTTCCCCACCAAACACGTGGCCACCTACCCTGGTTACCTTTAAATACAAAAAGAAAAGGTGAGAAATTATTTTTCCTCACAAGCAGCAATGTCAGCTCAGCTTTTCCCTGCAAAAAGAGCCAGGCAGCCAAGTGCCCTGCTTGCAACATTCAGCATAGAGCTGCTTGTAAAATTTAATGTGAAACCTTTTCTGGAGGAAAAATATCTTTTGGCAAAAGTGCTGTTTCCAATATTTCATCAGTTCCTGTGGAATTTAACCATCATTTAGGTAAAATATTCTTTGATAACAATTTTCACAATTGTCAATATGTACTCAGCATGCACCTCAAGTGAAATTGTTCATATCCCTGAGTAACCAAGTGAGGTCAGTGGTCAGCTGAGAGATTGGAGAGTAGTGGTTTTCTATACCCCTGTGTCAGTCAGCAATCAGTTTTCTAGGTTGCTGAAAAACAGCTGCACCTAAAATTAGTTCATGAAGTGTCAGTTCTAGGGTATCCACTAAATCCAGCTTAGGCTGTCAACAGCAGAAAGTTGCTGCAAGCTAATGGTTGTTTAGTGGCCTCTGCTAACTGAAATGCAACTGAATGAAAAGAAAAAACATAAAGAAAGAAGAGACAAATTAACATTTCACCCATTGCAAATAGAATTGATTTTATCCTGGCAAATACTATCTGTAAATCCTGCTGAGCATATTAGGCTGTTGTGGGACTAACTAGGCTTGAACAGCTCTCTCTCCTACAGAATACCTCTTCTGTGAATTCAGAAGACCTCAGCAGTCCCACTGATGACCTCAGCCCTTCCATCTCCAGACTGAAAAAACCACACCCCTTTATCATTTATTTAAAATAATTGTTCTGGAGGGAAAAAACAAAAAAAAAAACCACAAACCAACCAACCAAACAAACAAAAACACAGAACAAAACAAAAACCAAACCAAACCAAAACAAAACAACTACAGCAAAGGGGAGTGGGCTCAGGCACCCAAGAGCTGTTAACAGTGTTACTTTTTTCATGTGGATAGTGGATATGTCCTCAATGTCACACCAGACACCGCTCACTACATCCCTCTTGCAGTGGTATCTATGCTCTTCCATATGTGAGGGTGTAAAAGGGTCTGAGCTGGGTTAGACCAAACGTTTGTCTAGCACAACTGTCCTGTTTCTAGTGAGCCTGATAAATGTGGACATGAAGGACAGCTGGACACAGCATGAGCCTTCCTTTGTAGCCTTCCCTGCTTCCAGCCAAAAAGTCAAGTTTAAAGGTAACATTACAATAGGGCAGTTTGGTTTAGCTCCTTAGTTTGTCTAATCCCTTTCTGAAGCATTTACATTTTTGCTTTCTGTAACATCTGGTGACTGTGAGTTGCCACTATGTGTTGTGACAGTGACCTGTTCACTATATGTTGGCTGGCACAAACTTTTCTTCTGTTTGCTCTAAACTGGCTGCCTAAACATATCCCTGCTCCCAGGCTGCGGGCTGCAGTGAATAATACAGTGTCACCTTTTCCATTAGCATCACTGTCCTTAAAATTTGTTTTAAGGAAAAGTAGGAATGTTTTGTGCTTCTTAAAATTTTGACTCGCATTTATCAAAAGGGTGTTTTCATTTATTTATTCTGCAATTTTGGTTTGACGGAAAACTTAGAGCTGGACAGCAAATTACACATGAAATAGACGGGGCTGGTTTCACAGAAAGCTTGGAGTAGCAGCCAGTCCTATCCAGACCCCAAACAAAACAGACCATTTGCATAGACTCATAATGTGCAGAACATTTTGTACATGATGTGCAAGGCCAAAGAGCCTGGGATTTGCCTGCTGCTACGGGAACGTCTGGTCTCTCCATGTCAAGGCTGACGATAGATACATTGAGTTGGGCATTGCTGAAGGACGGCCTCAGATTCAGGGCTGGCCAGACTTTAGAAAAAATATTGTGCAGCTAATGTCTGTATCTTGATCCAAGACTGACTAACAGTATGTCAATGGTTTCTAGCAGTAACGGTGTGCTAGAGCATGGAAAGGGGAGAGAGGCAAGAGGATGATATTTCCTTCCTCTCCACAAGCCCTTACTTACACAAAGCCTAAGTCTTAAAAGAGATCCTTTCCAACAGAAAAGGGATACAAAAAATACAATGGTTAGTTTACCCCCCTAGTAAGAACAGGAGAGGAACAGGCACCACAGCTGACAGCAGTGTTACCCTTCACAACTCCTTCCAGAGATGTTTTGCAAGGTCCTGCTGATGTCCAGTCTGTGACCACTACCAAAATTTAACGTTCTGCATCCAGTTTAAAAATCTGCATCAAGCTACAGACAGACATAATTGAGCTCCAGCCCCAGTAAACTCAAAGTTAAAATAGCTTGAATGCAAATAGATGCACAAAGTACAAAATATCCCTCTGGGTCATTATTCTTAGTCACTTCTGTTATTCACATGAGCGCTCAGAACAATTACATTTTGTTTTCTAAGTTGTCACACAAGTACAATTAGGTAAATAAAGTGGTGATGAATGTGAGAAAGATGGATGAACTACATTATATTAGTATATAGCAAGGATAAGCATTTGTGACCTGTTGTCTGAATGTAAGATTACTGTGGAACTCCTACATTCTCACAGACGGAAAGACCATGAAAATTTCAGCTGGCCACCTCTTGTGGAAGCAGGTTACAAAACCAAGGCCCTAGACATTACCAAGAATTACTTTGTAATAACCACAGCAGACCTTTAATATGACTTATCCTTTTACACTGGAGGGCAAGAAAATCAGCATGGCCCCATTGCTTTTTCTGTCTTTGGCAGAGCCCAGGAAAAAACAGCTGGATGCTGCTGCTTCTCTGCCAACAGAGGGGATATATTAATGAGCGTCTCCCTTGGCCTAGAGGATTCACTCACCAGCTTTGCCTCTCTCTGGAGGAAAAAAAGCCACCACTGCCTGCATGCAAAGGTCTAAGCAACCTGTTCTGATTAGCAGTGAAAGGTTGCATCATATTGCCCCCCTCTGTAATGTTTGTATTGCTTTGGGAGAATTTAACCTTTCTGTAGGCATAATTTTACCAACTACTTGCAGCCTCAACAGTATGGGAAGATGCATGTAAAGGGGACTTTTGCCTGTTCAGCAACAAACGCTACACCCTAGCTACTAATATTACCTAAATAATTGCTTTGGGTGGTTCTGTTATTTAGCCAGGCTTCTGAGTGCTAATTGCATATGTGATATTAGTGCTAAAAGCACTGAACTGTCTTTTGCATTTGCTGAGATGGTGACACACTTAGTTCACTAGATCTCTACATATTTAACTTCAAAATATAAGGGCTGAGCTAATGGATTGCAAAGAAGAATTGAATAAGCTGATTCCTTCCCTGCCCACACAAATGCATACTAATAATCAGACAAAACTACGTATGAGCATGATTTATGTGGTGGCTCTCACTGATACAAACAGCTCCTTCACTCTCCTCTGCACTTCCCTTGGTCTACTGTGCAGAGGATCATCACCTTTAGGGAACTGTGGCCTTTTGAATGCTAAAATAGCAGTTGAACATGACACCAGAGGTTAAAATATTTGTGCACTGGATTTTGAGACCCATGTTTTAACATTTTATTATATCATTATAAAAATAGAACAAATGCTTTATTTATTACTGCTTGCATGTCAGATCACCTACACATGATATAAAACTCCTGGTTGCAAACCTCTACAAAATCATGAGACAGGAAAAAAAAAAAAGCACTCACACATTTCTCTGCCAAGAAAAAGAGAAATAGATTTATTTTTTTTTTTTTTTTTTTGGTGGTGTTCGCTTTGCGGTTTGCACAGGCAGACAGGAAAAGTCAGGTCAGTTATGGGAAAAATTTATGAAAAGGGCCTACAAAAGACAATTGCATATTGCAGAAATTCTACCTTTATTGCTTTTAAAGGAAAAACTCCACTTTCAAAATAAAAAAAAGGGACCTGACACACAACACTCCCTTGCTGGAACAATCCACATGGCAGTTTGCCAGGCTTTGTGGGGGCTTTGGTGGCACATGTGTGACTTGTTTCTGAGCACAGGTAAAAGCATGATCAGCATCCCTTGGGGAAATTCAATCTTCCTTGGCACTTGCAGTGAGCATGAGAGTATGAGACTGCTTGTGCTGGAGCAATGCTGGTGGAGGGGATGCTATCCTGCACCTATGCAGGCTCAGCTCCTCCTGGCCAACTCCAAGCATTTTCTCCACCTTTTAGCCACTTGCCTCAGCATTCTGGGGACCAGCAGAGGCAGCACGACGGGCATAAATCCTCACCTCCTTCGCATTGCATCTGGCAGGGGATGGGTTGGTATGAGCAAGGTCTGGCAGCTGACCACATCCACACACTGCTAAAATTCCACATCTAGCGGTGGTGTCAGGGCACAGACAGCCCTTAGGGCACTGTGAGTAATGCTGCCTTTTGGATAGCCCTTTGGGGTACTTTTAGTTCCTCTGAGATTTGGTGCTCAGCAGTGAGATTTCATGGTGCTGAAGTTTGGCACTATGAGTGCAGATAAAATAAGCAAGCCTGAAATATTTCATTGGCCCTGTAATGTTGTTCAGGACCTAGATGATGTGCCTGATGAATTCTTTAACTAAGCAAAAGGGGTAGCTTTGTCCTTAGCTTGTAGCCTTGGGAAGGTGGAATCTTAAAGACACCAGTTAGTTTCTATTAGTTGCATTTCCTTCTAAATGCAGTTTCCTTATATTGAAATTCCTTGTATATAAACAGGGGGGAGGAAAAGAAATGTTATTATTCAGATGCTGAGTCACTGAAGGGAGAGGCTTGCTGTGGCTGGAGGAGGCATTGCTGGGACAGGGCAGGATGGGGTGAGGGTGACATCTCAGAAAGTACAACTAGGGCTCCCACAGGCCTGCCAGCCAGCGCAGGACTGCTGGAGGCGCATGGCCAGCCCAAACCAGGCTGTTGAGTGGGATGGCAGCTGGGACCCCCACTCGCATGGGGATGGCAATGGCAGGGCTCAGACTGGGTGTCAACTGGGACACCTTGCCACGCTGTTCTGGCCACGCTGCCTCTCCTGCAGGTTTTGTGAAGTGCCAGGACATGCCCAGCAATCACTTTTGGATGTTATCAGTGGGGAGCCGAGGCACAGGGAAGACTGTGGTTAGCCACAGGTTATTTTAAGATGAATCAGACTACTGGGCTGGTTGAGTTACTACTTCTGGGGGCTGAGAACAGCTCTTCCCTTGAAGTAGGAAACAAAAAAGCTATACATTATGCTTGTGGTTGCAACCCTGCATACACAAAAGGTTTTTAAAAAAGCAAAAGTGTGCATCTGATCTCTGAAAAACACAAGGCTTAACTTCTCTACACACATCACTCAGATAACTCAGCTGGGAGAATAAAGGGCAGGGATTTTCTGATCCAGCTCTCATCAAGAATAGAGCTGTGCACCAGGGAGGTGTGTTTGAACAACAGAATTTTTAAAAAACACAGTGACGAGATCTGGGAAAACATAGAATTTCATACAATCCCTTTTCCTATACTCCACCTAGCTTAATTGTATCTGGTTAAAAAAGTAAACAGAAATCAGCAACTTAACCGATGCTAGTAAAACAACCCTAAAAGAGGCTTAGTTAGCAGAAAAAAAAAAAAAAGAAAAAAAGAAAAAAGAAAAAGAGTTACCCTGACTGCTTAGGACTTGCAGTCAATAGTGACATTCTTGCGTCAGCTTTTTTTAAAAATAGCCCTCTATTTGTAGCCCGAACTAGCATACTCCGTATACTTAGAAGCAGGCTGTGCATGTATTAACTTTCTTTCTCCAGTACTGATTATCTCTGTAAAGATATGTTATTGGCATAACTTTTTACTCTAGTTAAAAAATAACATTCTGCCCTTCCGCCCCCAGCTTTTCCAATTATATGAACTGCTTTAAGAAAGTCATGGAGAGGTTTGCTTCAGACTGTTGAAATGCTACCAGGAGGAGGGCAGAATGAAATTAAAGAGGAAAGCAAAGGCCAGCCAATGTTGCTGCAGGAACTAGTTACCAAGTTAGGGTGTTTACTGAGGTTTGGAGCAGAAGTATAAGAGAGTAAGGGGATTGCTGCTTTTATGGTTTAGCGTGGGTATGACAGTTGTTTCCTGAGCTGAAGTGCCAGCCACTGAAGATTTTTAATAGCCTGATTGAAGACAAAGGGTGGTGGTGGGTGGATTTTGGGGCAGTGTTTGCTGTAAGGTAACAATAAGAATGGTTATGCTTAGGCTTCACCTGATTTTGCCCACTAGCAGAACCTGAAGGAAGTGCAGCTTGTGTAGTGCCTGCTTGGCACCAACCAAAAGGCTGCTGCACCTCCCCTGACCCTCCCTGTGCTTCAGGAGGGGGAGAAGTTGTTGCCACCCCAGAGCTTGGGGAAAGCAGGGATGCAGCAGAGGCATCCTTGAAGAAGCAAGGAGAACTGGGTCTGGAGCTGGGCACTGTCACTGCTGCTTCACACAGCCAGAGACAGTTTAGGACAGGGACGATGTGCTTCTCTTAATGATGTACCTGTCCAGCTGGATCTTATAAGTGTACGATGTTGGGGAAGTCACAACTTCCCTGGGGAGATTATTTCAAAGACTGATCATTCTCATGACGAAAAATTTTCCTCTTGTGTCCAGTTAGAATCCATTACCCCTCATATTTTCCATGTGGCTCCTTGTAAAAAGGGGGTCTCCATCTTCTTTGTAGCCACCCTTTAGATACTGGAACATAGTGATAAGGTCTCCCCTAAGCCTTCTTTTCTCAAGGCTGAACAAGTCCAGTTCTGTCAGCCTTTCCTCTTATGGCAGACTTCCCAGTCCTCTCATCATTTTTGTGGGTTTTTTTAACTTGAATCCTTTAGACAAAAGCAAATCAGGGAGCAGTTGCATATGTTAGAGGCATGAAAAACTAGGGCTGTATGAGAGTAAGGCAGCTGGTGGCAATAGCCTGGTAATATGGCTATGGCTTAGCTGGAGCTAGGACCAGAGGGCTGACCCCTAGGACCTTGCTGACCCCTTCCACACTCCATCCTTCGCTCTGTGTGTTGGGGAGAGCAACCTTCACCCACCTTTACTAAGAGCTCTGGGAAACAAAGAGGAAGAGAGCTGTAGAAGTCATAATGTTATTATTTATAGATACAACCTTTGGTCTCCAGCAGTTATTTGCAGGGGAGTGTTAAAGGCTTCTATTTACTGAAGGCTCTCAACACTGAGAAATGACTCTGTACTGACCTGTGATTCACCCTCACCAGATGACAAAACATTAAACACAACAAGCTCTGCTTACTGAAACACTGAGTAAATTAACTTGTACCTCGAGGCTATTTCCTAACATAATATGATTTCCAAACTCTGACTTAGAAGACTTGCTGAGGATCCAGTGAACTATTCCCAATGTTGATAATTTACTTATTGCCAGGTGTTCATATGTAAGAGACTAAATTACTAATATGAGCAAAAATATCACCTTAAATGAAACATAAAGACCTTTCTGCAACCTACAGGTTAAGGGCTCAGACTCAGCCAGCAAACCTTAAAGCCATGATGGCAAATGCCAACCTTTGCATCACAGCTACATGCTTGAAGGTGCCAGCTTATTTGTTTTGTCATTGAGACCGAAACTGCAATTCCTCAGCAGCATGTGCAAATCTTGTGTGGTGGTCTCACTTGTCCCTGCCTCCTCTTCACACCAAGTCCACACCACAGTGAACTTTCCGTGAGCTGTTGTGGTGACTGAACTGGCAGAAAAGCATCCAAGTCTTTGGTCCTACAAGGTCAGTTAGAAGTTGGGGTTCTACTAGAAATACACAAATCCATATGGATATTACCCATCAGATGTGTGCAGTATAGCAACCAAAGGAACCAGCCCAGTCTGACCCTGAAGATTGTAACCAGACTGAGAGGATCAAGATTTTTCCAGGGTCATAAACCTACTTTCCCTTCATAAATCCCATGCTACTTAAAATACAACTAAGGAAAATCTCCCTTAGTGTAATCCTGTTTAAACCTAGTCTGACCTGGTCTCCCAGAAGCATTATCGAGTCAAATGGTCCTGTGCACAAACCGTTTCACAGGCTCCCTTGGGAACTCAAGGCGTATTTGTCACGTGCTCAACTTCTTGCTGACCTGCTAAACTTCGATCAAGTCTACAGTAGTCTGCTCAAGGAAAATACTCATCAGCAAATGAGGAAAGTTGGGTAGGTCTCAAACAATATAAATATAAATGTACACTGTGGCAAAGACTAGATAAACATGAATGAGGAACAGTGAATTAAATTGTTTTACTTTCCTCAGATCTGTGCTACAATCTTGGTAATATTACAAGTGAAGATTCACAGTAGGAGTTCATCCCATCTCACTACATTGCAAAATCACCAATCAGGCAAAACATTGCAGATGGGCACAATGGGTCTCTGAAGATGAAAGGTCTGAGCTTTAGAGAGCATTTCTCCACCTACGTGTTCTTCATTCAGTAGCTCAGCAAACACCTTGTGCTTCTAACACCTCTCTCACAAAAGAGTACAGCAACAAACTGGTAAACATCACAAATGAAATGCTTTCAGAAAACAAAATACATTAACTACATGTAAAGACCACTGTCAATGGAATCTGAAAAGAAAAATCAACGAACAAAGAGGTCTAAATACACATATCTAAATATGCCCAGCTAACATTTAATGGCACCTTTCAGACACTGGATAAAGGGACTGAGATACCTATGTTTGCAGTGGGAAAATGAAGCTGAAAGAAATGTTCTGCTGGGAGCAGGGCCTCCCATTGAATCATAGCTTCAGTTTATCCTTTAGATCATGTTGTCTCCATTTGTATTGGTTTCGTTATTGTACAATCAGAAAGAGCTATAGGAAGAACATGAAAACACCTGAACCAGGAAGAGCAGGTTAAAAGAGACTTGACGTAAAAAGTGTCACAGCCCTATCAAAACCACCTCAAAAACCTAATATAACACCCAAAGCATTTTAAAGTTGTGGATTTTTCCCTAACAGCACACTAAACCATGGTGAGACTGACTGGCTGTGGGTATGGAGAAGAGTAAAACCAATTCAGACATAGCTGCATTTTGAAGTAGCTTAGGAAGTGGAGCAGCATGAAGATAAGGTGTCTTGAGTGAGTACATTTGGCTGTCACAGTCAGTGACTCTAACTGCTTCCTTGGATTTAAACCTTTTTCATGAGCAAGACAGCCTTGGTGGTTCGTTTAGCAAAGATGGCCCTGGTCTGTCTCAGTAAGGAAAGTCATCTTATTCTGATATTCAGGCTGGTCTTATACAGACTTTATACTGTATGGCATTGCAAACATCAGGCTTATGTTCAGTTGAATAATTTGAAATACATAATGTCAACTGGAAGAAAAATGGAAAATATTAAGGAACTTTATACTTTAAGATTCCTTGATCCACACCCCCCCATATGTATTAAAAAAAATATATGCGTAACAAAAGGAAAAAAACAAAGAACTTGCTCCGTAGTCACAGTAGCGTAATTGAGAAAAGTCACCTGTGTGTGGATTCAAAATAGCGCCATGCTGCAATGGTAGTAATTTAGCATTACAGGCATCCCAATGAGAACTTGGAAGGAGGGGGGGCTCTAGAAATGCCTTCACTTGTCATGGACAATGGGTAACCTCACTGTGAAATGCCTGTAGAGGGGCAGGTACTTCACCCTACAGACCTTTCAGGTGCCCATACAGTCAGTTAAGTGCAAGATTTAACCTGCCTTGGATCAGGACTAATCATACAATGTAGTCTCCCCTGTATGCCGGTATTCTGTTGCAAGAGTAGATAAAATTATCATATTTATTCTTTATTTTCTCTCCATAATAAATAAACTTCAGTTTGTGATAACCAGACTTATTGCTGCTTAGGAATAAATGCTGTGAATTGTTTGAGAATACAGGGAGAAAAAAAAGCTAGGACTACAAGAAGACTTAGTAAATATACAGATACCTTACTTAGGGGCTTGAGCCAAAGTAGCACGAGAAAACCAGCTTCCAATACTACTACAATACTTGCCATGAGCTTGGTGGAAACAGACGCCAAAATGATATTGACATTAAAAAAAAATAAATCTGTCACCTACATCTTACCATCTAGTACAAAAGGCAAGGGTGAGACATATCTTCTTCAGGAAGCTGTGACTTTTTTTTTTTTTTAATAATAGTACAGATTTGTTATCTACACAAATAAGCAGTCAAGTCAGTGTCTTGGGTTGCTATTGTAGCTGCTGATTCTTGCATTTATTTCAGTCCTGCAATCTTTAACAGTTTTACACCTCTATTCTCATTTAATTTCAGTCACAGGCTGCTGATACTCTATTTTGCATCCCACATACCAAGACTTGCTTCTTCCACTGAACTGAATTCTTTGAGTCAGAAATCTGGTCCTTGGTTCCATTTCATTGTGCTGATGTGTCCTTTCAAGCAGAATCAGTCTCTGTATTTTCTTCAGACTAGCGAAAAGAAAACAAAACCAAGAACAAATGCTATTTCTTTTTTGGCCATGACTAAATTACTAGTACAATGGTCAATTTAAAGGCTGAAAAATGTTCTGCTGAAGTGTTTACAGTAGATTAAAGGGTAACTCAGGGCTGTGAAATGGCATTTAAAACTCTCTTCTGTTAGATATTGACTTCACTGTGGTGGTAACTAATCCTCACTGTACTCACACGGAGAACTTTTCTCCTAGGCTATGTTTTAACATTTCCACAAGTAGCCACTCTCATTTTTTCCTGCTTGTGTTTTCTAACTGCTTCCCTCAATTAACTGTTTGGGTTTGTCATGTATTAATTACAATGGAATCCAGGTACTTTGGGGTGTACTGAAAGAGCCCTTTGTATCTCCTGAATCAGGGCACAGTCCATCAAATTTCCTAGGTGTTTAATTACAAAAAACATCAAGGGAGTCAGTAATAGGTCATTTGTGAGAAAATGCATTTGCATTGTTTGGCTGGCTGCAAAACTAATAAAACAACCATAAAATCACACATCTATACAGAGAGCAAAGTTCCTTTGCTTACTGAATCATTGCTATTTAACACACCTAGATACCTGAAACAAGCCAATTTCCTTATTGGAAATTTTCTCATTCAAGCACACAATCAGGTGATGTTGTTGAGCTGCTTAGGAATGCTGAGAAACTGACATGTGTTTTGAGTCATTATATACACCAGGCACAAGTGAAAGCCTTAAGTATCCTTTGAGAGACTGACACTGAGACATGGCAAATACAAGCGCCTAAGATATGCCCTTACACTTGTGAATAATGACCTTCCAAAACACGTGTCCAAGTAACTCATGATCAGAAGCACATTTCCAAAGGGCTAAGTACCAGGAAGGTAGTCAGAGTTTCTCAACTCCATGGCATCCTTATGCACCACATCCAACAAAGCCATCTGGCAGCTCATCAGCCTCACAGCAACAGGTTAGAAACACCACAGGAAGCTTGTCACTATACTCCAAATTTCAGATTTAACAGTAACAGCTGTCAGTAAGTTTACTGAGAATCCTGCAGAACATAGTATTGCACAGCAGGTAACACTATAGCTAGGCAAGCATTTCAGATTGAAGATTACATTTTAGTTACCTAGCTGCTTTAATTTACTCATTTGTACATTCCTTTTTGTGCCCTAACTAAAAAACATTCCCATAATGTGATAAACTTGTTTGGGACCCAGTAAGACCCTTCCCAGAACAGGATGTTTTCTGTGTAAGTTATGAACACCTCAGTCTAACAGCCAAGTGGGACCAGTGTCATGTGAAGTGATCATCTTTCTTTCTTGGAAGATGGGTATATTATTCATAGTTGTTTGTCACTTTAAACTGAAAGAGCAAGTGACAGCAGTTTTATGAATGGCTTGTGTTTAGACACTATAGAAGACAGACTTTTTCTCAAAGCATTTTAATACCACTCTATTAAAATTGACTGTGACTGCCAGTCCCATGGGATTTAACTATTTCTTTTAGAAATACATACCAGTCTGCAAGTTGGGCAGTGGGGAGGAAGATCTGAAAGACTCTGCACCTACATTCTTATGCTTTGCCAAGGAAGATGTACCAGTGTCTGCATCTAAGTTTAAATACTACTGCCTGCCCTCCATCCTTTGTCAGTACCTGCTCTTTATAAAGTACCTTCCCCTCCTCTGAGTGTTTGGCAAGCCTCAGCAGAATCAGAGCTCCTGAAAGATCATAGGTACTATTTAAGTTATTAAAAGAACCAAGCTTGAGTACTTCTCAGTGTGAGCTCATTCCTTACTTATAGGCAATTTACATATGATAGTATTCATGATTTTACAGGACAATGAGGGATTTTTCATTCCATGCTTTCTGCCACAAGTCTACTGAAATCAATTATTTCAACGCATCTTCCCAAGTACAGCCTTTGTTCAGGTGAAAAAGCAGAGAAATTGAGACCATAATAAGCATTAACTACCAGTATCAGTACTATTTCCTGTCCTAAAACATGACAGCATCAAAACTAGACCCCTTCTCCTCAAATTACAGTTATGGGGAGTTCTCAGGTCTGCACCCACAAAAAAAAAAAAATAAAAAACAAACAAAACAAAACAAAAAAACCCCAACCAACCAAAAAAACATTTATGCTGCAGTGGAGTGGCTGATTTCACTTTAAAGCACCAAAATCATAATTGTATTAAAGCACTTCCATAACTAAGTCATAAAATTCATACTGGAAAATGAAGTCATAGAGCATGCCTGTCTTCCACTATTGGTGGTATATACAGTGGCTGTAGGAGTAACTTGTCATGAGTATCAGGTGACTGGTGGGATGCACAGTATCATTTCTGATATAAGCAATTTTTATACATTATCCAGCAGTGAAGATGTCTTCCTCCAAAGGAACATGTGCTGTGTGCTCCATCCTTCTTCTCACAAAGAAGGATAAACATAGCATACTTCATGTGTGTATTTGGATGCTGATCCCGCCTATAAATCTGCCCAGCTCTGCTGGTAAATATATGGACCAAATGGTGTAGTCAGTGTACTGTCTCTATTACAATGGATCTACTGGAAATAATTTTTTTAGGCAAACAAAAATAAGCTTTGAAGTTCATTGCCAATCTTTTCCTTTGCTCCCTTTAAGCACATGGTTGTTTGCTGGCATTTTTGGCAGGCCATCAAGTAGCTGTCTGTATTGCAGCTGCTCATGGAAGTCATCTTAAAAGACATTAGTATATCCTAACACGAAATGAGGACATAGGCAGGCTTAAGCATAAAGATTATATCTATAAGAACTTAGTACTAACTTTGCACCTCAATCTCTACATGGTCAGTTTCTGATGACAGCAATAACTAAAAGCAATGAACTATCACAAAAGGAAGTATTTCCTTCTGTACATTTTTATTATTTACATAATACAATATAGCATAGATGCTCGGTAGCATGATTATGTGCAATACATAAATACGAACTATCTGTACATGTTTGCATATCTAATAACTCAGAAAGTTAGAAGCAAAAATCTGTTGCTTTTAATAGTCAAGTAAAAACTAAGAATGAATACTGCAACAAAAGTCAGAAGTTCAGGAGTAGTCCCTTGTGTACATACGTAATTATTTACAGATGAAAACAGGCATTACCACAACACTAGTCTAAACTGTACTTGTTTATATAAAAAACACAAGTCTCATACATCACAAAAAACCCTTCCATTATAACACAGAAGTGATATTACCAGACAAGCATCAGTGAAGTATACTGCCTTTTCTAGAGTTGTTACTGTACAATGCTGTAGATAATGCAGCCCATGCAATACACCCAAGAACACTACAGTCCTATACCCAAGTACAATTAAAAATGGTAAAGCAGCCCTCCAAGAGTGGTTCCAGCTACCACTTAAGTCTACAGCAGCCATGTTGACTATGGTTTTCCATGCAGAATGGTGCAGCTGTTAACATTTAAAACTAGGGAAAAAAAACTCCTAATGTTCTTTTCAACTCAGAGCACATAAAACCTAAGTAGTACATGAATAATAAACAGCTCTAATACTTCAGCAACTTAGTCAGACACATTGCTTGATAGAGCTGCTGTGGTATGTCTAAAAACATATGTGACATTTTTGTAAACCAATCTTAAAATATTGTGCTACACAACATTTTTAGCTATGCAAGGGAAAGCAGACAACTCTATTGCAGGCTAATTCATAAGTGCCTACCAGGACATTTCCTTCAGGAATCTATTTTCATTATTTTAAAGTTAATGCAATCATCTTTTCCAAATAATTTTCTTATCGTATAAATCTGATTTTTTCCATTTTTCTCAGTGCAACTGATAAGTGACTGTCTTAAATATGGCATCAAAGGAGCCACATGGAAAAGATGAGGAGTAATGGGTACAAACTACTTCTGGAGAGATTCCAATTGGATACAAGAAGAAAATTTTTTACCATGAAAACAATTAGCCATTGGAATAATCTCCCCAGGGAAGCAGTGCATTCCCCAACACTGGACAATTTTAAGATTCAGCTGGAAAGGGTCATCGTGTCTAGACTGTGCTTTTGCTAGGAAATGTTGGAACAGATGAACCTTGTGGTCCCTTCCAACCTGGTACTCCATGATCTTATTGGGCTGTTGGATCCCTCTACATAGCTTACATTCTGCTGGAAAACAATGGAGCATGGAAACTAGAATGAGATTTTAACTGACAGAAGTACACTGCCAACCTTTTTGATGTATCCTTCTCCAAAACAGGCACATAACACTAGTCCATGATTATATACCTCAAACATATCTCAAATAGCAGATCTGCTACAAACACACTGATAGCATATATCTGTTTGGCACTGTGAACTAGAGAGTCTGTCCTCTCTGCATATGTGTATTCATGTGCAGGTTTCTGATCATCCAATTATATTCTGGGGAGGGCATACAGATTTTCAAGGGCTGTATCTATCCAATTCTGCCTGTAACACACACGCAAACATTCTGAAATATCATGAAGACAGACAAGACTGAAAGTAAAACTTTGGAGAACAGAGGAAAACGGCCATGCACCTGCTCTTCCGTGTTTTCCTAGGATATATTCAAAACAAAACAAAAAGTCAGTCTTTTCACAGCAGGTTAATTTATATTCTCTGGACTTTTTCAGCCACCACAACTGGATTCTCTTTCCTGATTTTTTCTGCAGCTTCTGCTTTGTAATCATACGGGCAGTTATGCTTGTCAGAATAACGGTGAAGTCCACAGAATAAGTTTCCACATCGGCAGTCAATTCCTGTACACAGAAAAATAAGCAACATCACTAGGAAGCTTCATATTTAATTAAGTTGTAAATTAAGGTCTTAGTCACTACAAAGGGGGTATGTTTGTCTACTCTGACAGACAGAGTGAGAAAAACAAAGAGCTGTACTAAGTTGTTTGGATTCTGAAGAGGTAAGTAAGTTTAATGTCTACAGACATTTAATCAAGTTTAATCTAGCAAGAGGAAACATCATACAGATCTGTTCAAAACTGGTGAAGTGTTTCATACCTGTAAGTCCAAGCTTCTTTCTGCACATGAAACATCTGTTCTTCTTTGGTTTGGGCAGTTCAGGAGCTCTCTCTTCACTCTGCGAAGTACTTGGCTGAGAAACTGATGGGCTTGGTTGAGTAACAACTGTTAAAGCAAGGAAAGGAAATAGAGGTTAAATTTCCTTTTCTTGAATTCACTAGCTATTCACTAGCATGTGTATTACTTAAGGATTAATTCCCCCTAGGACCCTGATGTTTGTTCTCTGAAGTACTACACAGAAACCCCTATTCCTGATTTACATTTTGTAGATTAGTCTAGGTTCTCTATTCTTCCTTTTTGGCTCGATTCAAGACGAATTGGATCTTCCTCACTGTTCCACCAGCTAGAAAATGTAAGGCACTTATTTGTTACATCTAAATAGGTGTATACTGTGGCTAAGGGCTTGAAAAGCACTGCAGAAGTTCTATGTACAAATTTAATATTAAAAAAACCCCTCATATGATCAAGTAACATTTCATCTGAAACAGTAACAATATTGTCACAGCTAAAAGCTGCTGAACAGTGGGAATACAACTTTAGAGAATACAACTAATAGGAACATATTTTAGAAGCAAATAAAATTCAGTAATAATGTGTTACTGTCATAGTACTGGGTTACTCTGCCACTATGCTTGTGAAGTCAAATGCCTAAACAGTTCACCAAGAGAGCAGCTACTGAGTCACTGATCCTGTGACACATCGAGAATACAATTACGAAACACACATAGTACAAAAGAGCCCTCACGTTTTTAATACTTTTAGTCATTTAAAGAACAAAGTGCAGATTTACAATGACTATTTTTTGTATTTTTGTACCATATTCAGCTTTAGTGTTCAAGGAGGTATAGTTAAAATAAATCATTTTTTACTTGCCTGTCATGAACACCTTCAGACAAACCTGAGTCACCTCTTAAGTTGCCTGAAGGATAAAAGTTTGTCCTTTTGAAAACCTGTTCATTTAGTGTTAAAAAGTATTCTTTCAATCAATCAAATAAACTTTAATATCCTCCTTATATCCCAACTGAAACAGAGGAAAGCTGAGTGAGGTGTGTTTGTATACAACTTCAACACCTGCTTCTGGTACCACTTTCCTGAACACTCCCAGCTGTATGATGACATCTATTGTTCTAAAATGGAACAAACTACAAAATGCATTATAGAATAAACTGAGTGACAAGCTCTCAGAGGTAACAAGAAACCTTCAGTGCTCATCACCAAAAAAGATAATGTAGTAAAACAAGTTGCTAATATTTTCTTATATTTTACTTATGTATTATAGCAACAGTCATAATGAACAAATAAGGCTACATACTATGTTTGTTTTGTCACCTTGCATAGTTTTTTTTGTTTTAATTTGGGAAGTTCAGTCTTAGTGCTATTTTGCCAAGTCTGAGGGATAAGAAAACTATTTCTAGTACAGCACTAGCACTACAATCATTACTCCAAAAAGAACCATTACAGTAAACTCTGCTGCTGATTTTAGTTTTTTGAGAAAATTTCTTTGTTAATCAACATTTTCTAGATGAACAGATATGATCCTCTGAACTTGTCCTTAAATCTCAAGGAAAACAGTGTTCAGTATCAGGTAATCTATTCGATAGCCTGCAACCAAAGAACAGGTTGAAGACCGGCAATATCACAAATAGTGCAAACCTGTTGGATATCATCCAACATGGTTAATGGCCATCAGCTATGGCCTTAAAGAAAATAGTATAAACACCTCCCCTTTTAGATATGTTATATTGCTAATTTGTTTAAAAATGAAATGTTGATCGTAAACCATGGGAGATGAAATAGAGGAACCAGAAATGCTTGCACACTTTGCTATCCAGGGGGATGCTTCATCTGCAGCAGAACCAATTTATAAGTATGAGCCCTGGGAGCATGCATCCTCTTTCAATCAGATGAAAAATAAAATGCAGAAGAAGCAGCAAATCAGTCGTGACTTAAATCATTAAAGTCACCCAAAACATGCACTAGGAGAGAAAGTAGAGGAACAACCTCTATCACTGCCTAACATGTCAACAAGGAAGGAGAAGTAGAAATAGCAACTTCCCAGGAATCACCAAGGAAAAGAGATAGCCTAGTAAATCACTCTACCACAAAACAAAGACACTGAGAACAAATCCTTCTAAGGGAAAATGTTACCAGCTACTACAGGTATACTTACTTCCTTGCATAAAGAAACTGTGACAACTGACTGCCCAGGAACTATAAAGTGAACCTAAGAATCTGTAGTGGCACATTTTGTGAAAGGGCTGCTACCATGACCCTTACCCCACAACTAAAACATGTTACAAGAAGAAAAAGCAGTACACAACATGCAGTAACGGGCACTAAAAGGTCCTAAGACATGATGGGACAAAGCTCCCTAAATCATAACTAGAATGTTCAATGTATTGCTCCCCATGAATAAAGGATTCTCCTTTTATGTCAGCAAAGTCTGATTATGAGATTTTATCATGTATATATGCTTCTGAGTAGTGGCTAGGACAGGGACAAAGCTGCCTAACATGCCTCTTACTTAAAGCACAGAACAAAGTCCTTTTTCATCAACCTGTGGCTCAGATGAAAAATACTGTAGATTGTAGTTGTTCTGCCATGACATCAGGAGCTAATATAAATTCAGATACTATCCTGACAACGGCTTGTCACAGGCTTCCTTTAACACAGAAGCCAAATCCAACTGGTCAAGTACAATTCCAGTGCTCCATGTATTAAATTCATTTTATGCTGGAAGTTACAGAGGCAGAGTGCTCTCAGTGACTGCTGTATGATCACCACGACTAACTGAACAAATGCTGAAGGTTGGAAAATAGTGGTTACTGGTACCTGTAGACCTGCTTCCTCAGTAACAGTGTTCAGATGAAGCGAACACCTCGCTGCTAAAACAGGTTTTGTCACTTTAACTGAGTTTCCCTTGGCATGTACCCCTGTCCACCACTGTGGTCCTTTCCTTCTCAACCTTTAGTTCAAGATATTAACGGATCAAGTTTACTTTACTTGAATTTTACCAGATCAATTCTATTACAAGGACAAAAAAGAAAAACACAACATAAAAGCAACAGATTTTCAGAACTGGGCTTTTATTAACTACTATTTTCATCTTAAGTTATTAACTGTAGACACTGTAAGATGCATAACCACCATGCACAAAGATGACTATCACCAACCTGCTAATAAAGACTAACATAATCATAGTATTGGAGAGATGCCTGAAAAAATGCTGCACAAATACAGGCATTGCATCATGAATTTGGGAAAATTTCCTTCACGTGTAGCCTGAAGATGCATCTTTACAAAAGGTATGTGGGAACAGCAAGGCCACTGATGAGAGACATTAGTCACATGCAACAGCAGAAATGTCCTACAAGCTGCTCAGAAGCCTAACTATCAAGCCACAGTGACTATGCGGGACCAGAACTTAAAATTAAAATTCACTCTAAAACCAGCATTTTCAAAACTGACAGTAGTTTTCCTTATGTGAATTAGTATGGCTGCTGCAAAAGAACACACCTACTGTAGGTGTTTTCCCACTAAAAAGAAATTAATCCAATGTTTCTGCTGAACAAAACCTGAAGAAAATGACATAATCTTACTTTTTAATCCTCCCCATATCAGAAGATACCCCACTTTCAGTATCCCACATAAATATGGTTTTTGTCACCATGCAGACTTGATGTCCATAGTATACCTCTGTTAAAATAATAATAGCACCCTATCACCAACAAGCACAGGACCAACAGCTGGGTCCCATCTTATTCTCCAAGCTGGACAGCTTCAAGGATCAGAAGAGACTACTTGTTCCATTTCAGAATTGCTTCAGTCAGGGGCATCTACTGAAGCTACAGCAGATATGGAAAACATGAAGACAAGCTATTTATTTTCAACACAAGACAGAGTTGTTATATCATATAATTTTACCAACAGCCAGAAAGGAACTATCTACAGATAGCAACATGATTAAAATATTATAGCCATGTGTCAAAAATACATCAGAATTAACAAGGCGCTCATTACAACAAGATATAAGGAGCAACACGTAGTTACCACATTAAGCCTACCATCTCATAAGCTGTCTACTCAGCATCTTACAATATTTCCTGCAACACACTGTACACACACATAAAACCCACTAGTTCTATCTACAATATAAGCGAGGGTAACCCTTAGCAGGGTCTCAACCTGAGTGCAGGACAGCTGTAAAATAAGTAATCATATTAGCTTGGTAGAAAGTCAAGAGACAAGTGAGCCAACCAGAATTGCCTGCTGTCTTCTGAAGCTGCTTAATTCAGGAACAGAAGGGGTAAGCTACAACATAAATGGAATTATACAGTAAGTTAATAGTATTCAGATTTTAAAGTACATAATTTACACAAGACTGTAATCAGTTCCATTTCTGGTTCCACTTTCTTTATAAGTAGTGCTACTCTGCAGCTGTGGCTTCACAAAATGACAGCTAATCATACTACTCCCTAAAACAGAGCTATTACTGGGTTTAAAAAAAAAAAAGAACACAAAAAAACATGGAACAAAAACCCCACCCAAACCTTTGATACACACGCTGATACTAATTATGTCTGGAAACACTGCCAGACCTGACTGCAGATTCATCATTCAGCAAGATAATTATTTACAAAAGCACAAGAAAATGCTAAAAATATTATATGCTTGAAATAATGATTGTTTAAACATACTTATTTCAAATAACATTTTAATTTTAGTGCTTACTATGTAACTCAAGTATCTTCCTTGTACAGGTCTTTCATTTCAACTTGAATACCTGCTAAAAAAACCTCTGCATATCTTAAGGAGAGGCTCCACTATGCCTCACCAACTTGGTCATCTATTGCTCTGATAGCATAACACATGGAAAGGTGTTTACCTATAAAAAGTATTTTGTAAGTAATGCCCACTTTGGAGTATGAGCTTGGACATAAAGGCTTTTAGATTTCTCTGGCTGATGAGCAGTTCAGATACAGAACTGCAAAGACATGCTGTGATTCAATTATAAAGTTGCAACAAACAAATAAGTTGAACTAAGAGACTAGAAGTTACAAGAAAACATAGCATATTAGAATTGCATGTGAATTACATGTGAATTACAATCAAACATCCATCATGCCTTTCTTCCTCCAAACGTTAAGACACAATTAGTTGTCTTAGCATCAGATATGTTCTGAAGGAGAATCCAACAAGAAAAATAAGCCTATTAAGCTTCATTGTTTCATGCTTCTCAGGTTCACCACCTTCAAGTCATTTGCTTAAATTCCTACAGCAAACAAGTATAATTTTTATGCTACAGACTGCTAAAAAAAAATAAAATCAGTTGACCATTCTATTTTTCTATTTTTAACTTTCTGGCTTGTAAGGGAAATATCCAGAATTTCATTTGCTAATGAAAATCTGGCAGAAGAGAATACGACTTAATACCGTTGAAGACACTAAAAGGAGAACAAGACACTTGGCTTGAAGGCTGCATTGTTTATTCATAATTTGTTACTATCTGAGAGATGGTTATGAAATTCAGTTTGCTAGGCTAGGTTTTCATTAACAATTCCATGACTGTAGCATTATCATAGAGAATTACACCTTACAGGAAGTATTAGGCTTTGCTGTTATGAGGCAATGTGATTTATTTACCATTGTTTCAGTTCCTCCTTGAGAGAAGAGACCAACATATTGGATAGTGGTGGAAAAAGGAAGAGAAGAAAAATGCAACTAGATCAAGCGTGACAGGAATTTTTATAAGTAGTCTAGGCCAACATCTCCTGCCTGCAAGACAGAGATCAATGTGCCACTGAATACAGCCAACACTTTGTGTATTTTAAACGTCCGGCAAAGCCTAGGAATACAGACACTAACCTATGCCAAATCGTAACACTTAAAAGGGAACTCAAGCATTACAGCAACTGAGGCTGCCTCACAGATTTACAGATATGTACTCAAAAATTTGCACAAAGTTTTTTCCAGACATGTTTAAGTTTTCTGGTAGTTCATGTTCTCTGGTAGTTTTTCCAGTGATGTCTACTCAAGCTTGTGACAGCTTTCACTGGTTTCTACCTGTGATATTATTTACAGCAATACCTAAGTACCTTGAGCTGCTTTTGGATTTTTTCCCCCCACATTCCAATCAGAGTGCTGTGTGACACTACCTATCATACAGTGGACCCACAATACCTGAAAAGCAGGTAATATGTCAACAGTAACTGAAGATTGTCCTTTACACCTGGCAAAAGGACAAATTCCCACTGCCAGTTCTAATAAGAGTAAAGTCACATTACCATTTTATGTATTCCTCTTTCCTGCTTGCCACATTTCAGGTAGGAAATTTATAAATACTGTAGCAAAGGCTAAATTCTTTCTCAGTTACATACAGAAAGCCTTTTCAGATTACATCAGTTATAGGAAGCCAATACTTGCAAAAAATTTCTCAGTCTATACATAACGAAAACCCCAATATATTGCGTAACTGTACTTCAGTTCACATCACAGAATCTTGACTTAGCATGACCTATTGCAAATGGTAAAGTCCTCTGTACAAATACTGAGCAATTAAATATCAGGTGTTAGAGTAGTTTTGCTTGCAAAGATATATCTAGAGAAAAATAATTTTCATATAGGGCTGAGCAGCATCTTACAATTTTCACCTCACTGCCTTCAAAACTGAAAAAAATTTATCTTCCGCATGAGTGAACAGACTCCCTACTAAACATCTTTTACTGTTTCAAGACTGTTTCAGAACCATCAAATAAAAAAGTGTGGGTATGTCTAAGTAGGAACAAGTATGCTGATACCCATTCGAACAAATTGATGTGAATTCAATCACTCACTAGTTGTAGTTAAAAAAGCTGCCCCTTCCTTCCTCCCTCCAAGAAACAGTTTACACTTTAAATTTTAACTACTACAGCTACAGCCTTCCAGTACAAGAATAAAGCTTTTAAATTCATACCCAGTAATGAAGGCTGCAAGTATACTACATCTGTGGAACAATGCTTTGGTTGTGTCTGATTACTCAGTTAGTTCAAGAACCCTAAACAGCTTTTGTTAGTATCTTTAAACCATGTATTCCTTTCCTCCACAACCTCACTCCTCTGTAGAACTGAATTTATTACGAACCCTGTTCTCCGAATACAACAAACCATTCTGACTGCCGTAAGTCAGCAGGAATTGTACTGCTAGCTAATACACAGAAATCTCAACATTTTGACTTCAAAACTGAACACCTTGCCCAAATCCAAGTTTTGAGTGCCCTACTTTTTAAAACAAAGGTTTGGGAGACAAAATTTCCCTCCCAGGTATCAATTGTTTGACCGACACTGAACATTGCATCTTAAAACTCTATTGTGGCACTAGTCCCTTCTTCTTGACTCTGATGAGAGAGTATTCTTAAAGCATCCTGAACAATCATCTTAACAGTCCTTCAAGACTATCACCATAACAGGAAATGCCTACTTTGAAAGTAAACAAACCGTTGGCTTCTATTAAGTCACCAGTTGTACCCAGTGTTACTCTGCAAAACACACCTGGCTCCATCTCTGTTTTCGGCGTTACTTTATCCTCTGTTGAAATGCTCATTTCTGTCATTTGCTGTGTGACAGGCAAAGCGGCAACAGGCACATTTCTGTTTAAGTACAGTGAAACACATAATTTACATTAGTTTTGCATTCAAAATAAAAGCTTAAACTGCCCAGATCCATTAATAAACTACCTGTACAATTTCTACTGATACATGTTTCTGACCTCTGCTTCTACTATCTTCAAAACACACTTTATACTTTTAGCTTCCCTAGAAGAAAACAAGCAAACCTGTAGCAAATATTTATCCAGATAAATCAAAAACAATTTTTTAAATGTAGCAGTGCAACACCAAATATTTTAATTAGATCTCATTTACACAGATTTAAAAAGCACTGTCTGGTAGACTGTCCTCTTTTCCTCTGCAGAAACTCACTATAACAGGGCAGAATTGCTGCAGGCCTTCAACTTGCTGCACACTCATAGGTCATTTAAACCTTTAAGTAATACCTTCATCTTACCTTGATTTTTCAGATGTGCTGCCAGCAGCACCTTCACAGTTGTTTAAGCTAGTGTCTGCTCTCTGTAGAGATGCAGCGTCTGAGGTAGGACTGTTGGAACCACTGGCTGTTCCTATGTAACAAGAATTTAACAAGTTAGTAATGAACAAATTATAAAATATATATTAGTCAAATAGTCTTGTATACAGCTATGAACTATCTGCATACAGTCTTCTTGGCTACTGCAAATTACTTCTTACTTAAATACAGCCTATACTGTTAGCAAACAATCAAAATCCAGAGATTGTATAAGAGCATGTTAATAGAACAGGCTAAGTGGAAAGCAAGTCATGGCTGAATGCCAAGTGGACCAGAACACACTACACAGCAATGTGTTTTTGTCTTTACTGTGATTTACCGTAGTATTCTCTCTTATATTCATTGTTTTAGTACATAGTTTTCAGAAGTCCTCCTGAAAAATGTTCTGGGATTTCTTGTCATCTTCCATATGTCTTATTTTAAAGGCATAATTAAAAAGAAAAAGAAACACACACCCTTACCCATTGGGCTAATTCTACCACCACTATTCTGCTGTCGCTGAAGATGCTCTTTGTAGCAAACCGAACACATCCCATTTGTCCTAGGATTTCCGTAAAATCCACATCCTGTACTACACAGCATAGGCCCTGGGGTCTGGTTTGTCTCCTGAGTCATCTCGATGCTGTAAATAAAACCAAGAACTGCATTAGGAGCTGGCGTATCACCAAAATCAATTACATGGTTATAGAATTAAATATGTCTGCTCACCCAGGCCCCCAAAAGTGATATCAGCATTCTTAAAGAGTGTTATATGAATGTTAATATACCATTCAGTACTGCAATTGTATTGCTAGCTAACATAATTATGAACCCTTAAGATAAGAAAAAGTGTCACCATATTGAAAAATAATGTACTTATCGGGTGCTGAGCTGCACATGCAGGTTATGACCAAATACAATTTGATAGCCAAAAACACCCTTTATGACCAATCTCTGAGCGCTAACAGGGGTATGCACAACAAGCAAGACCTAGTTCACATCTACTAAACAGTTTTGTCAAATAACAGCTTATTTTTTCCCCAACTCTGGGTAGAAGAGCCTCATTTTCAGTAATGTTGACCTTGGATCATTTTGATGTTAATTCCACTATTAGTAGTTCCTACTCCTACAGTACATTTGTCAAACGATAAAAATACCTAACGTATTGGCAGCAGCCATTTAACGTTTGTACTCCCACCTTTAGGAGTTTCCAAAACAAGGCAGTGAACACTGCTTAAACTGCTTTAAACCAGATACTGAGCAGCAAATGGCAACAACACATGTGCAACAAGTCCTTCAACCAAGAATCTAAAGAGAATTTCTGAAACAAGTTTAGGTCAAGTCCCACTCTTCCAAGAGAAATGTAATTAAAAACTTTAAACTGTTTAATATATTCTATTACAAGCCTACATATTAAAAACAAAACAAAAAGCCAGTTAAATAATTTGTCTTAATAAAGTTAGAGCAAGGCTTCTGGGCCTCCGCAAGGCAGATAACACAAGCGCTCTGCCATGAACTGCAAAAGTTAGGAATAAAAATACTTCACCTTCACTGTTGGTTAACCTCTGCAAAGCAAGGTTAGTAGAACAACTGAATAGCAACCAAATCTTTGATTCGCAAGGGTAGTAAAACTGGAACACAATAATCAAGCCATCTGCTACAAATAGAGAACATGTCAGAACACTGCACTTCTCCCAAAATTTAAATTTAGTAAAAGCACTGTACATGGGACCTGTAGACATCTTAGCATAATTTCTAGATTGCTGACTTCCTATTCTGGAACAGTCACAGTAAGAGAAATTTGACTGCTAATGCTTGTGAGAAGTCAAAAACGCTGAAAACTAATTTGCTATAGTGTATACAGAAATACTTATTTTAACTAAGCAAACCCACACTGCAAGGAGTAAACTTATGTTCCACTAGTATGACAACTGCAACTGGTAGCTTGCCTTTGTCTAGTGCAACCAAATTTCTGGGCTCAAAGTAAACCCACAGCAGGAGAAAGTAAAGAAGCAACACTAATCTGTTTGCCTGATGATAGCCACGGGACCTCATTTTCCAGCTATAAATAGCTGCAGTATTTATGCTTTTATAACACCTTCCAGGTATAAATAGTTTCCCTTCAGGACTACAAAATAGCTTCACACTTATTCTGATACAGTTTTACCATCATACACACCAGTCAAGGGAGACACCAGAAATCACGACTCAACTACAGAAATCTATAAAAACCTTGTCATCTCTATTGTAGGCCCATGTCTACACAATGCAAATAAAGACTGAACTTCTGCCCTTTTATTAAGCAGGTAAGCTCAGAGCACTATCAAACTGCCACCACCCTCAACTGACTTGCTCCACTTCCAAATCAGCATGTTGCAAACAGGTTTCAGCACTTACTAAATCTAGCTTTAGGTGCTAATGCTAGTATTAACCTACTAGAATGGAGAGTCTCGTGGCTTATCGGTCAGCACGTTCTTCTGCTACGTGAAACGCATGCCCCCAAGTGAAAGGTCAAGCTGTTGTTACCCAGTGCCGAAGAAGTCGCGCTTTTCCCGGCTCTGGAAGGTGCGCCGGGCGTCACCCGCGTTGCTTCTGAAACCAGCGGCCGCGCACTCACCCCGGCTGACCCTAATACCGCGAGAGCAGCCCCCGCAGCCGGGCGGGCCCGCCCGCCGCCGCGCGTCACGTGGGCGAATGCTGGCGCTTCCGCCTGTCAGGAGGCTGCGCGGGGCCGGGGCGCTCCGGCGGCCGCTGAAATCAGCCCCTATTTATATCGCCCGTGGCCCGCCGAGTCCCGGCTGGAGAAGCAGGCGGCGAAATCCGATTACCCTCTTCCTCCCAGGGCGAGCGGGGAGTGCGGATGATGAAATTCCATCTACAAAGTGCAGCATCACCAGCCCATCATCTCCCAACAGCGATTTTCGCGCAAAGAGGACGGCTGCTGTTTCACAAATGCACCCCACAACCTTGCGGGTGGGTGGTTAAACCCAACCATCCCCCTTTAATGGGAGAAAAAGACCCCAAACAAGATCTCGTTCTGCCACCAACACGAGCAGATCTTATCCTCAGGGATTCTCCTTCTTAGCCCTGGGACCTCCCGACAGGAAAAGCAGCCCTTTCAGCCAAAGAGTTATCTCCAACAGCATCTCACGCCGCTCACCCTCGCCGCTCCCAGCAAAACTCGGCAGGGAGTGTAAATCCCTACAGCGACCCCGCCCTCGCACCTAAGCTGCCCTTCCGCCCCCGAGGCGACGGCCGGGCCAGCCCGGCAGCGGCGGGCACGGCGCGGCTCCCTCCCGCAGGGCCCGCCGCTCCCGCCTGGCGAGCCCCCGTTTTAGCGTCACGAAGTAAATAAAGTCCTCAACGTGCAGCGAAATCAACCATAAAACCCGGGAACTGCGTCAGCAATGGACTTGCTATCCCAAATACTTTCTCACCTCAACACCCTCCTCTCGAAGAGTTACCACAATTACACAACAGAAACACGACAACACAACAAAACGGGGCTTCACCGGGCTACCTGGGGCACTGGCCCCTGCACGGCCGCGTTCGGGGGTAGCGGGGCGGAGGGATCGGTACGGTGGACGGGATGGGGAGTCAAACAAAAGGGGAACGGCTGCCAAGCGCCCGCAGCGCGATACGTCGTAATTACCCCCGTGCCCTTCCCCCGCCTCGGACACCGAAACACAAAAGAGCCGGAGGCTGTCGGGATGAGGGGCAGCGACGCTGGCCGGAGGTCCTCGGCGGGGCGGCGGCGCCGGGCCGCTCCTTGCAAACCCCTGAGTCACGCCGGGGCCGGCCGCCGCCAGGCCCCGCCGCCGGCCAGGAAAAGCTCACTACGTCGCCGCCGGCGCTGCCCCGCACCGGCCTGGCCCGCGGCCACCCTCCGTGCTGAGGGCCGGGTGGCAGGAGGCCGCCGGGAAAGGCGGAAGGCGGCAGGGCCGCCCGCGGGGAGGCCCGGTCATCCCCCGCTGACGTGAGGGCCCTGGAGAGACCAGCCCAGCCCACCGCTCTCCACCTACCTGTTCCCGGCGGGGTCCTGAAACCCCGCGGTGAGTGTCGGAGAAGTCGATGCCTGTGGCTCCGAGGGGCTGTCGGGAGCGCGGGGACGGCGGGCGCGGAGCTGGCGGCGCCGCCGCCGCCGCTTCCCTCCTTTGTTCCCGCAACGGCGGCGGCGCGAGGCTCGACGCGCCGTGCGCGGAGGGCGGGCGGCGGAAAGGCGCCGTTCCTGGTGACGTTGTAGAGCTACGTCCGTGCCGGGAGGGAAGGAGACGTGTGCAGAGCGGCCGCCCCGCCTCGCGTGGGGGAGAGGCCGCGGCTGCAGGAGGTGGCAGAGGCCGCGGGGCGGAGCGGCCGTCGGAGTGCGACTCGGCTCGGGAGAGCATCAGGGTGGGTGCACGGCGGCGGCGGCGGGGGAAATGGGCGCGCTTGTGTTGGTCTTTGGGCGTGCTGTTTACTCGTGCCCTGGCTGGATCCCCTCGCTTCATGTCAGCTTACGATTTCTTACGCGTAAAGCGATGCTGAGTACACGAGAAGTAGACGAGAAGTGGGCGTTGGGCAGCTTTTCAGGGGTTGTCAGACCCCACGAGTGTGCTGTTGTGACCGCCTGCTGAGGGGTGGTTCCTTTCTGCTAGATGACGGTGGGGAGAAGTTAATCCTGCCACTCGTCAGCTGTGCCGATCTAAAAATCTTTACTTTTGCTTGTTTGTAAAATGTACTCTGGTAAGAGCGAAATAATCTCGGCAGTGTGCAGAGGTGTTGGCTTGAAACGTGTGTTTCAGGCCATGGTGACAGCCCATACTCAACAGACCCCCTTCCCCTCCTGCCCTTCCCTGCTTCCCACAGGCCCCCAGGTACCGTCTGGCTGAATGCTCAGGTGTAGAGGGCTTGCTGCTGGCTATTGGCTGTCACCATGCCAAAGCACAGGGAAGACTTAAAGACCAGACCTTGATTTGCCTTCCGGTTTGCAAATTTGCGGGTTGCTGGACCTCCAGACTAGATATTTCTGTATTTCTTCATGCCCAAATGATGTTTTGATGGTAGTATAAGTGCAATAAATAGACTTCACGTCTGTTGGATGTTGATGAGCATACTCTATTCAGAAGTGGTGCTGACCTGGACGCGTAAGAAAGAAGGAAAGGCTACATCACTGTGGAGAGAGGGAATTAAAAGGTCATGCAAGCCTGGGTAGTGGGGAAAGAGAAAGAAGTCAAAGGAAGGAGAAAAAAGCTTGCTATTTTAGAGTTTTTGCTCACTGTGAGAGCAGCACAGGGTACCTGATGGCTTCAAAACGCTGTTAGTAGGTATAGGATGATGGCTAGTTGCTTTGCCACAGCAAACTAAGGGCATTTTTATTTTTTTAAGGCAGTGTTCCTGGGAGATGGGAAATACATTAATTCATATAAGCATATGTTTTCCTTAAGATTAGAACATCATCAGTGGTAAAATTTGAAGTTGCTTTATATAATTGTTTTGAGTAATTCAGTTTTTCTTAAACACAGTTTCTGCCGTGTTCTAGTGATATTCTAAGTCAGCAGTTTATTGGGGTGTATATTCGTGGGCTTCTAAATCGCTTAATCTGAAGAAAACAGCTAGAGTTAGAATGTATGCCTTTATGGGAGATACACCATAGAAACCATTAGAAAGATTTTGTTTGTTTGTTTGTTTTTTTCCTGATGTGTCTTCTAGAGCTCTTTTTCATTGTTTTTCAGAGAGATGTCTCCTGAGACTCAAAAGCTTCAGACAAGTGGAATTGCACAATGCTGCAGTACAGGATGCTCTGTAGAAGTATAGGGCACTCTGCAGAAGGCTGCTGTTGTGCTATGGAACAGCAGCTGTTCTGTAACCAGTGTTTGGAATAACACTCCTGTTACCTGCAATATTTGGGCTGGTGGTTCCTACTTGGTGGTACAAAATAGTTTCAATTATTACCAGAAAACATGTAAGCACAGCTTCCTGATTTATGATCTAGAGGTCTTCTGAGATCACTGCTCTCAAGACTCTGAGAGTTGGATAACTTTAACCCTTTGAGGGGAAAACTGGAAAAAGAAATTGATATGTGTATTATTTTCCACTTGCACAGGTTTTGTGACTAGAACCAAAATGGAGTATGACAGTATATGTTATTGTAAAAAGCACAGGTTGGCCTACCTAGTAGCCCTGGAGAGTAATTTTAACCTCTCTTGCAATGGCAGAACAGGGGATCATGACAACAGTTTCATCTGAAAGCTATTAACTTCTCTAGCTTTTTGCAAGGTAAATCACAAAGAGCAGAGTGATTTTTGAGGAGGTAGGTCAACAAACAAAGTTTGTATCAAAGATAAAGAACCCCAGAGGAGTGGGAAGTGGGCATAATTCCCTACTAAGATCCTTCACTTACACACTCCTCTCATGGTTATTAACTTCGGTATAGAAGCTGTCTTAGAAAGGCAATATTTTTCCTGTGTGTGAGTGCATAAGAGTTGCACATTTGTTATGGGGTTCTGCAGAGCTGGGATGCCCTCCAGTTTCCCAAGCCACAGAAAAAAAATGGCCCTGTGACCCTATACATATTCACCAGAGATTTTTAACTTCAAGGCTTAGACTTCTGGGACCCTCTGTTAGCCTTGGAGTCACTGGGACATGCCCCCACTATGTAATATATTAGAGAAAATAAGTGGCCCTTAATATATAATTTTATTGTGTTTTTTTTTTTTCTTTTTCTTTGACCTATGTTCAAAACCCACCTGGATGCCTTCCTGTGTAGCCTCTTCTAGGTGTTCCTGCTCTTGCGGGGATATTGGACTAGATCATCTTTCAAGGTCCCTTCCAATCCCTGACATTCTGTGATCAAAAGCAAAAATGCAGCAGCATTGCAGCAAAACAGGAAAAAACTTTCAGTTGAAATTGCTGATTATTAATTTCATTGCTAGTTGGGTGATGATACTCTCCCTGTCCTTCAGAGCAAACCCTCACATAATTAAAAAAAACCCTGAAGGAATAAAGTATTAGCCACATTTTTTTCTTATTTTATTGCTAAAGAGCTAATTCTGCCTCTTGTTTTGGAGATTACCTTATCCTGTAAGAGCTCAATACCTTAAAGAATACCATGTGGTTCACACAAGCTGCTTTGGAGACCTTTTCTAATTTGGGAGGGATGGAATATGAGCGATCTATAAAGGGGGACCACTCTCAGGGTAGCCTCAACATCTTACCCAGAGAGCAAAAAGCTGCTTGCATTCTTAGTAACCACAGCTTCAGAAGAAGGAAATTATCTTGGAAATCATGCAGGTCTGCTCAGTGTCATCGCAGGTAAGCTGCACTTCTGAGGAAGCAGGTGACTTTGATTAGAGGGAGAAGATTTTAAGCAAGTCTCCTCAGGTGAACATCCTCATTGTAGAGCAGAAACATACAACTTCTGCGGTACAGCTGTTGTTCCTGGTTGTGTTTTGTGAATTGTTCAATGGTGTAGGCACCTACACCTTGGTAGGTGAGGGATGTGGGAAATAGCAAGTTTGGGAATCTGAGGGTGACAGGGCATGGAGCAGGGTTCTGGGCCCTCCTCTTAAAAAACTAGATAATGGTAATAATTATTGTTACAGTGGAGGGTGTTGCCATTTAATGCTGGGCCAGCCTCTAAACAGCAAAACAGTTGCACCCTCACTTTTCCTTCTCTGGGGGGAAGGGGCAGAGGAGAAAAGGCTCATGCGTTGAAATAGAAACAGATTTAATAAAATAATAGTAAAACGGAAATTATATAAAGCAAATACTTAGCCACTAGAACAAGTACTCCCAACAATGAACCCTGGAAGGCTGGAAACTGTGAGCACAGTGAGTTCAGTAAAGGCCTGGAGAGCAACAGCAGGACACAGGAAAGTCATGGGAATTGGGTCTTGTGAGCAAGGAACAGGAGCAGGACCCCATCAGGAACAGCGACCATTGAGGAAAGAGAGCCATTCTCAGCAGCTTCCTGCTTAAATATGGAACATGACGTTCATGGTATAGAATATTTCTGTTGGCCAACTTGAGTCAGCTGTCCTGGATCCACTGCTCCCCACATTGTTCACCTGCTTACTTGCAAAACATAGGAGACTGAGGGATGACCTTGACTTCCCTATCATAAGTATCTGTATCAGTGAGTTCTTCCATTCTTGCGTGCTAGAATACATATTTTCTCTGTTCAGTCTTTTACTACTGATGTAATAGTAGAAGCTTTTTTTGTTGCTCTTGATGTTCCTGGCAAGTCTCTGCTTTCATTTTCTGCACGGTGCCTTTTTTGTGTTGGAGCTCTATGATGGGTTTCCTGTTTTGCCAGGCTGGCTTCCTGATATGTCTGCTTAGTTTCCTGAGTGTAGAGGTGGACTGTTCTTGTGCTTGAGAATGCTCTTCTCAAAGGCCAACCAACTTTACTGGGATCCTTTTTCCTTCTGAGCTGACGCTCATGATATCTCACCTACTAGTTCCCTGGATGACCCAAAGTCTGCTCTCCTGAAGCCCAGGGTCAGTGCTCTGTTACTCACTTTGCTCCCTCCTACCGCCTCAGGACATTGACTCCACTGTTTCGTAGTCACTACAGCATCAGTCACTGTCCATTTGCCCTGCTTGGCCCATCCAGTACCTATGTAACAAATACCTACACGCAAGAAGTTTTCCTTGTTGCTCTCCAGCAATCTCCTGGATAGCTAGCATCCCAACATGTTAAATTTACTGATGAGCGTGGGGATCTGTAACACACAGCACATTCATTACAAAACCACAATGCACACAACTACAACTGTTTCAACTACAACTTTTTCAACTACAACTGCTTCAGCTACAACTGATTTGTGTGCTTACTTGCTTTCAACTGGTTGTTGTCAGCTTCCGATGGCAGGCCACTACACTTCTCAGCTTCAAAGCTCTCTTCTCCTTTGTGAAACTTCTCAAACCACCACTGCACTGTACGTTCATGACCAGTTCCTGAGCCATATGCGTTGTCGATGTTGCGAGTTGTCTCTGCTGCTTTACAACCCACTTCGAACTCAAATAAGAAGATCGCTTGAATTTGCTTTTGGTCTAACATCATTTCCATAGTCTAGAATAAATTTTAAATAAACAGCAAGTAATAAGTCAGTAGCAAAAAAACATAAAGAGAGAAAAGCGCATTAAAATAATGTATACTGTAACGACATTTATTTAAGAATGTATTCCAATATCAAATGGCAGATTTCAACAATGCAAAAAACACAATGCCTTTTGCACCAACCAATACCTTGTTGCATGCACTCTCTTTGAACAGCTAAGTCTATTGTCTTCATTAAACTCTGATCAGTGGAAATAACACATGGCAAAAGCCATCATCTCCTAGACAGTCAGTTCCTAAGCAGTTTTTGGGCTTTAGCAAACTTAACATATTCAGTTCTATTTGCTGCTTGATAAGATGCAAGTTTGAGCTGTAGAACACTGGCAATAGGCTTGGCAAGAAAATATTCTGTATTTTTTGTGTTAATATGAAATTCCAAGTAGTTACAGCATGGACAATGTTACAGTAATATAGTTACAATTAATAAAATACATTATTAGTTATACTAAGGCCTTTCTGTGACTGAAATGTCTGCATTCCTCAGCAGATAAAAGTAATCTACATTACCCGAACAGCCCAGAGTAGGCCTTAATTTAAGGCATTGTGAGTTGTGTTCATCGGTGAACATGTGGGGCGAGTGCCTCAAGTAGGCTGGCTGTGTTGATCCTTGCCAGTGCATCTCAGTTACCTTTGCTTGTTGTGCTAATGGCAGCTCAGTCTTGTCCAGATTCATTTTAGCCTTCAGAACTTAATGGGCTCCCAAAACCATGTAAGTTATGTGGTATTCTACCCCTCCTGTCCCTTCCCCTCCCCCTCTTCTTATTTTCTTTTTCTTTTTTCTTTTATGGGCAGGAGGGCAGTCTGCTATATTCAGCCATTTATCTCACAACAATTTTTCTGAGAAATCTGCCGTACTGGTGGTGTACATCCACTTCTTTTGATAATCTTAATTTTTGAGAATTTTTTTTGCTACATTTAAATAGGAATCAGATGTGGTCACTCAGACTGCAGGGAATTTCTGCCCAATCTGTTATTTTATTTGATTTGAAAATTACACATAATCTCCATTTTCCTTGTCAGACTTCTCTGTGTTTTTGGGCATCTCCTGGTCAGAGATCAAACTGTACTTGTGATGTGGTATGACCACGCATCCTGAAATAGAAAGCCTGGAACCTGACCAAGGCTCAGTCCTGGAGGAACAACAAATCTGTTTTCATTTTCCACAAAGGAGACAAGCATTTACAGGTGGATGTTTGTGGTTGTAGTGTTGACAGATGATGCGGTAAGAGGGCTGAGCTTGGCAGAGAAGCTGCATTACAAAAGCAGGTGGATTTGCAGTGCCTGTTTGTTCAATACGGCAGAGTAATGTCTCAATTCGCATAATGCAGTTGGTTGTGGCCAAATTATTTGTGTCTGTGTAGCTGTACAGACCCTGCTGGGCTACCCAGATCTGCTTGTGGACAAAGTCTCCATTGTCTTAATATAGTTCTTTCTGTCTGATGTATAATTGAACTAATACTTTTTGAATCAATACTGGGACATATCTGGTATTAAAGATAATTTATTCAGGGCACACCAATTATTCAGATTTGTGTGTAACGTAAGATTCTTGCAATAAGGGAATGACTTCATGTGGAACAGATCACCTTTCTGTCTTTTGAGAGTGGGATTCTTTTGAGCTAATTTGGATATGTGGCTTACAATTTGCTTGCCACAGGGATGTAAATATTTGACAGGACACCACTGGTAATGGTCTATGATTGTCCTCATTTAGTTTAAGGAAATAAAAAAAAACAGGAAAAACACAACTTTAACTCTCTCCTCACAGGAGTTTTGAGAACAATAGTATTTTTGTTTTCTCTGATGCTGGGAAAAAGCTCAGGGATAATTCATCAACCTACTCCAAAAATAACTGCTAATCTCCATTCCCTATAGCCAAACACTTTCATGTGCTGTTCTGTGGGAACCCCATGAGTACCATAGTATTGAGTCAAAACCAACCTATAGTAAATTTCCTCAGAGAATGAAAATTGTGAATGTGAATTGGCAGAACCATAAAAGAAATTTACCCTATTAAGCTGCTTAGATCCTTCACACAAAAGAGCCCCAGGAATCCTTATGCCTTGGAGCTAAGACTGGATCAATGAAATAGAAAGGAAAAAGCTTTACATCTGCTGCCATATGGAGGCTCATGCAATGCTAGCAAAGCTATAATGAACAGGTTTCCAGGGTGGTGGGTGTGTAGGAGCCAAATTTATTTTTTGACTAATACAGAGCATTTAAAAGGCTGGAGTTTTAAAGACATAGCTGAAACTTGCATATCAGGGTGAAAATGTTTCACAGTAACAGGAATAAGACAGAATCCTGGTAACTTCAGAAGACTATAGATCATGTGAAGCATTACTCAGAGTTATTGGTCTTTGAAATTTTCCTTCCTGCTTATGTTTTCAACAGCACATAGCTGAGGGATACAAATTATGCCAACTTTCCACTGAGAGTGAAAGATACCTTTTGTGAGATAAGCTATTAATAGCCCCTGATTCTAAGAGTTCTTTATTTTGTTCTTTTATAGAATTACTTACATTGTGTATTATGTGTTATTTACAATTTTATTGGAATCTCAGAACTAGAAATGGGTAAATAACAATCCACATAAGTTGTATACCAAAGAAAATAGTAATTATTACACAAAGTAAACTACTAAATACAACTTGACTTCAAAGGAAAATAAATAGTTTAAAAGCAATATTTGTGTGCTCTCAAAACAAACTAAATAAATATGAAAAATGTTCAGACATTTCAGAGGAATATACATTTAAATAGAAACAATACATGCTTTAAGAGAAGTAACAATGTGGTGGCTGATTTTCTCTTCTTGTGAAACCTTATTTAAAGCTTTGCATTAAGGAGAGACTACTTCAGCACCGGGAATTTAAATGCAGTTTGTTTGAACTTTGGTTAATTTCTCAGGTGTCTAAGAATGATGTCCACAAGTACATACACGCTTGCAAAACTGGTTGAAAAGTGATCATTACACACACAGCAATTTTCTCTGCAAATCTAGAGTGTTTTATATAAAATTATCTTCTGGGACAGTAAGGACCCATTGAAAATTTGTTCTATTTTATATGAAGCATATTACCCTCAGAAAGCAATGGTATAAAAGTTCCTTGGTGAAACTGAAAGCACATGTACACCCTTTTTAGCTAAAACGCTAACACTGTTCTGACATCCTGCTTATTATTCTGGATTTTTTCAATGTTTTATGGCATGTGGAATATGCAGTTATAGTACTTTGATTTGCTGTAGTATACGCATGTATTTGAAATGGCATGGTGGCACCTATTGCAGTTTTAAGGTGACTTAATAGGCACTTCTCTGTGACCACATAGTTACTCATCAGTAGAATTTCATTAACTGATAGCACCAAATTTACAGGTAACACCAAATTTGGAAGCACTCCAGAAAGCCAAAATGTCTCCACTGTATCCCACAGTATTTCTGCTGTAACCCACACAGAGGTTATTACAAATCACTATTTCTCCACAGAAGCTAATATTCTGGTGCATACCCACACTGAGATATCCTCTAAAGGAGATGATTTGAGAGAGCTCCTGTAAGCCATGCCTTGAACAGGAGCCTAATGTGTCTTTCAAGGTGTCCAAGGTGTGACACTTGGAGATCTATCTAGCCAAAATTCTTGAAAGCTTTTGCAAATGTTGACTTAAGTGACTTTTAACAGGGATGTAGCAACTCAGGAAAACAGGGATGTGTATCAGTCTGATTTCCACATCTGCTACTTTCACACAGTGTCAAGTTTGGGCTTCTGCAAATGAATTATTTGCATGCCAGTCCAGTGTTCTTGCTGTAGAGCCACAGAAGGTGTTTACTTTACCTGTGATTTTAGAATTCATGAAGATCTTTTACTCACAAGTCATTTGCCTCAGACTCTTTTCATAAGTATCTGTCTGCTTGTTTTGGCAAGTCTTTAAACTCTCTGTAACTTAGTCCACTTTAAAAGCCTTGTAAGTGTAAGCAAATACAGGTAATTTTCATTAAGATGTCGGTTTTCATTTCCAGAAGTAAGATACCTTCAGAAAAAACACACAGCCACTGCTGAGAAGAATGCAGCTTGAAACATGATGAATATGCAAAATTAACAAGTCTGCAAAAGTATTTCCTTCATTGCATTCCAAAGGTACCACAAGCCTAGAGAGAACTTAATGTTACCTGCCTCTTTATTTCTCAACACTAGGAGATTTGTCTATGCATATCTAACTCCTTCCAGGTGTCTGATGTCATCAGTTTCTAACTTCTGTTTTTCCATTTTGGTAGTCTTACTACTGTGGAATAATTACTGAGGAGGGCAAATTATTGGAACTAACTATCAAGGATACACTTATTGAAACAAAAAGTTATTTGCACATCTTCAGCATACGAGACAGCTGTGCAGCGGGGAAAGAATCTGCCCTACATGGTTCCTCCCTCACTTCAACCTGGCCTACGCTCTTGGATGGTAGTGTATTTGGGAAGCCCAGTGTGCTGGCATTAGGAAGTATGGGGGACTGGGTTGGTGTGAAGGTACCGTGGCCAGGCCTTGTGTAAAAGGCAGGTACCGGAACCAGATGGTACAGCTGTTGTCAATTAAAAAAGATCAATGTTCAATTCCATCTAAAATGCTAGTTACTAAAGCAGAAACTTGTTTTGTGGATGAACTTTGCTCATTATAATCTCATTATAATACCAAAACACACCTCCATCCCAAAGGATACCTGCCTCCCACGTGCCCCCTATTCACTCTTAAGCATACTCTGTTTTTACCTTAAAAATTGAAGTGAGAGTTTTTACACCAAACACTAGAGTCACTCAAGCTCCACCAAATGTAGAAAATAGTATAAAATACCCTAACAATAGGGGAAAGTTGGGGAAGACACCATCACTGAGAAGTCAAAGAAACAGCATGACAGACTGCTGGGATCAGTCAATGGGCTGAGCTCATCTTCTCCACCTAAAATGATGATTTTGAGTAAGATTTGCACATTTGGTTATACCAAGTATTTTCCTGGGACACTTAGACTACGTGCTTGTATTTGTAATCCCTTTAATAGTGCTATATAGTCATCTTAGAATTTATATATATTTGGTACCAGTACTTGTTTTTTGCAACTAATGTGTGTTTTGTAGCTAAAGTGTTTTTTGCAGCTAAAGCGTGTTTTTGCAGACTGTATTTTATCAACGGCCATCTGAAAGAATGTGTATCTGTTGCTTTAATAAACTTCATTACTTGTACATCTAGTCATGAGAATTTCTCCTTGAATGTGCTCAGACTTATAGTATATATTACACTATTAATGAATCTGTGTAAGTGCGTCAGTTCAATGGTCATTACTACCCCTGATCTACCAGTGAATCCATAAATTGTATGAATTCAACATGATGCTGGACTGGCTGTTGAGCATGGTCGGACTTATAGTGCTGATTTGAGGTCATTTGATGTAACTGGGCATTACTCATGGGTTCAGCTCAGCTGCACCTGGCTGCCAGTGAAAATACTGAGGACAAGCTAGAATGCAAGGGAGCTTAACTTCTCTTAAATTGACACTCTTAATGCAACAACTATAAATAAAATAATTAAGAGAATTTGTTTATGAAGAATAAAGATAGCATTTACCTGGGCTTGAATATAAGATAATGATGATACAAAATGGAATGCAGGTATAGCAGGGACAACTGTCTATCCATGTTCACTGTCCTGCCATTTTGGGTAGCAATGTATACTCCCTTGCATTTTAATCTATAGTAAATAATAAAAAAATCCAGTGATGAAGACATTGGTCTATGATATGGATACATAAACTGCATTGCCATTTTCCTGCTGATCATCTCACTACATTTACCTCTTCTTTTAGAAAGCCCCAGCTGCTAGGGAGAAGATGAATTTCTCTCCTCAGCTGAAGAGGGCCTGCTGTACTGAGTTCAAAGTGAGAATTACACTGGACACTTCTAAAAAGCAAGTCTAAGTATGGATTTATGTACCTAACTTTAGTTGATCATGTTGACCTAAGAGACTGGGACAAGGACACATATTATGACAGTGGCAGAATCAGAGAAGGACCCCAGGAGCCTTGGTGCCCTGCCATTTGTTTAATCCCTAGAAGACTGATTCAGTACTCACAGTACTCCTCCTTGTCAAAGATTAGCCAAGCCCACCTGTGCTAGTTCGCACAAAATCAATTAAATCTGTTTCCAGGCATTGTACAATCCTGAGAAGCAAATTTGCTGTTATGAATGAGTCTCTTCATGCCATTGGATCACTGTTTTTACTGTGCTGATTAGCAGAGACTGGATAGTTCGGTTACTCTTGCCACTGGATAAGTTTGATCACTTGATAATCTGGAGATGGGAAGTTGCAGAGGCAGGGAGAATCTCCTTTGATAGCTGGTGTTCAGTCTGTAACTACTAAGGGAGACTGCCAAATCTATCCTGAGCAATGCCAGTGATACCTCCCCAGGCACTTTAACTTCATTCACTGTAGCCCATCAGTGGTTATGTCATCATAGGCCTGAAAACCCCTATAGGCATTTTGTAAAATAAGCATTCCAACAATAAAATGTAGTAATGATAAAGCTGTGTTGTAAAGATCTGAATGGGAAAAGATGTATTTTACTAGAACTCCATGGAAGTATTCATTTTTCAGACTGTAATTGTCTTTTCTTGCTTCTTTTTGCAGTACGTCTAAGCATCCTATATGTCTTTTATATATTTTCATCCTTTCAGAACCTCGGCTTAATTTACTTGTTTGATGCACTTTCGAATTTTTAGCATTGTTCGTTCTGTTGGGCTTCCACTGTTGATAACCTTCCTATTACCCTGTGTTTTCAACATCACATTTTATTTTTTTAGTCTTACAGTTTATGATTAAGGCAGATTTTAAACCCAGATAGCCACCAAGGAGTTTACTGAAAATTTGTCAGATTGCACTGTACTCTTGGGCCTTTGGATTCTCAGTGCAGTGGAAATTGAGATCTTTGCTTTGCCATCCAATTCTGTGTCCACAAGGTAATGGTAATGGCATTTCCAGAACATTCACAGTGCTGTTTCACTAGACCTCCTCTCTACTGTCGGTATCTTACCAGAAAGAAGCTGTGCAAGGTCCTCACACAGTGAAGAAAACCTTCTTTTGAGTGTGCTCCAGCTAGGCACACAGAAGGGAAATGTTTTTTCTTTTTTTCCTGGGAAGAGATCCAGTGGTCAGGTATCTTTCTCAAGTGGTCAGTTTTCAGCAAGTAATTGAATGTTGTCTTGTTAGGCTGTTCTCTTCCTTTCTCTCCTGGTAGTCAAGCTGTTTGTTGAAGGAGGTGAGTTATCTCACTGTTACTTTTGCACTTCACTTGATTTATCACTTCAACATTTGGAAAGCATAGTAGAGCATAATTGCACTCAAGAGTGTAGTTTAATATTGAAAACTTTTCTTTCCATTGCTACAAAGGAACTAACTTTTGCAAGAAAAAGGAAATATGCCTAAGAGCAGTGTTTTGAAGAACGTGGTTACTACAGCTCATAAAATATGAAACAAAGAGCTCCATGAAGTCTGATTTCAGGAGCAAAAAAACCCCAAGTTACATCTAAAGTATAGCTAAAAACCTAAAATTGTATTTGTGTCATCTTCCTAATTTTAAACTGACAGCTTTATACTTGAGATTTTTTCACTGTTCCAGTCCACAGAAACTGGTTGATACTTAAGTAGACAGCCTGTTAACAAGGCCTGCAGGCAAAACTGCTAATGCTGAGACCCTATTTTTCAGTTGCCTCTTAGCCACATTAGGGTTTAGATAACTGTGAGGCAAATTTGTGCTACAGGTGTGTCTTGGTGATGTTGTCTCAGACTCTGTTCTACAGACTTTCCTGGTGTCATCAGTTTCATAATGACAAAACTATGTTTTCATCCATGCAGCTTCTTTCATTTGTGAGAGGAACAGGGGAGAGGTTTTATTGCACTTGTGCCAGTGGTATTTTGCTGGAATAGGAGTGATTTGTTGGTATAATATAGTAAATGTTGTATAAGGTGAAGCTTTTTGTGACAGAGATGTCTGCATTGTAACCTGTTTGCAGGGTTAATACTAACACTGGCATCTTATAATTTGTTTTGATTCACTTTGCAACCTTAACCTTCTTCCCATGTCCTTTGAAAATTAAGAAACTGTTTCAGATCAAGAAAAGCACAATCTTTGACAAAAGGAGAGTTTAAGAGTGGAAGTTCTGCCATGTGAGATGGGCTCACCAGAGGGAAGAGGGATCGTACAGGGCACATGGGCACCTCATGGTAACTGAGCTGGTGTGTAGCATAAAGGCATACTGCGAGTCTGCCAATAAATCCACTAATTAAGTGCCTCTACTTGCCTAAACGCCAGCTAACAGGTCATATCTGCCACTTTCTGTTTCTTCCCCAGGGCTATTCATTAGGTACAAACTGGGATGATAAGCTGAGATCCAGGGTTCAGTTTAGGGGACCCCTTAACTTGGGGCACAAAGTGCATAGCCCAGTTAGTTGCCTGCATACTCATCAGTATTGGAACTATAATGAGGAAAGTGGAATTGAAGCCAAGTGTTGATAGGATCAAAGCTAGGTGGGGGTGAAGGAGGATGCTTAGGAAAATGGCTGAGTCACTCAAAGAACCAAAAGAAGCATAAATGTGATTAACATCAGTCTCAAATTGGTGACTCCAAAGTAGTTAAAATGATGTAACTGAGGTTAAGAGATAATTATAAAAGGTGAGAACAGACAGAGGGGTACAATTAAGGCTGGCATATTATCATATATGTAGCTTAAATCTCTTTATAAATGATGGTGAAACTCTCACTGACTGTAGCAGAGCAAAATATAAACAATATTGAGCATTGCATACTTGCAGTTAAGACAACAGAAGAGGGTCAAAGACACATAAATGCAGCATTTATGTAGTCTAACCAGAAACCTGTGGAAGTACCTGTGGGCAGAAGATGACAAATGCTAGTTGTTTGCTTTCTGGAGGCTGATTTTATAGCTAACAGGTAATGAAGTTGAGTACTTCTTCCAAGTGAAGTTACCAGACATGCAAAGATGCCAAAGCATAGAAAACAATATAACAGTCTCAGGGCATCGTGGCATCTGAACTGTGGAGAAACTATAATCTGCATTTTGTCATTTTCTACTTTGGTTTGTTACACCCTGGGAAAAATACCAATGTTTTATTATTAAAGCAAAGGGTGTCTTCACCCTCTATGCTTGAGGCTGTCCATCCCATAATATTCTGAAAATTCTTAGTCTAAGTACAGGTTGCATTAAGGTCATTACAAATAACATTATAAAAGAACATGAAGTAATGAAACTGTATAATAAAAGGAAAATGAAATGAAAATCTATAGAACTTCTACCTAGTTTTTTTTAGTGTAACTCTTACTTGTTTTAGTGTATCAGTGCAATTCCCATGGAAAATGACACTGATGTGAACCTTTTGGTTGTAATATCTCACATTGTTATTCCAACAGACACTTAAGATGTTTTGTGGCTTTATATTAGGCATCAATCACTTCCCCTTGCACAGCAAAATTAACCCAAGTGCTGTGTGGAGTTGGCTGTAAATTCAGGTTCTGGAACTCTGCCCTCTGGCAAAAAAAGACAGGGTTGAGTGGCCAGACCTTTCCTTAGATGCAGGTAAGTACTGCTGCCAGCCAGGGCACAAGCAGGGGACTGACCATGGATGGTGAGACCACGAATGAGTCAGTTTTAGGGCAGCCTTTTTGTGATGGCCTGCTGGAAATTTGATTTACACAGCTGGCAAGACAGTGGAAAGTCCTACCTGAGCAGCTCTTCCTCTGTGTTTGCTTTACAACACAATGGGGAAATTTTCATGGTGTTTGCTTACCCACAGCCTAACCAGCTCAGCTGCCTTCATTTCAGTTTAGGCTTTGGCAGTCTCTCAAAGGTGCTAAGCTTTATTGACTGAGCTACAAGAAGCGGAAAATAAATCATTGCTTAGGTTTCTAGCCTGGGCTTAGATTTGATGAGTCTAGTGCACAAGAAATAGGGATAAGGTAAGTTGTGAAAGATTACAAATATGATATCAGTGGTATTGCTATGGAGATCATGAGAATGGCACAAATGACTAGGGAGTGTACCAGAAGCTTTTGTTGATGCTGTATATGGAGATTTTTTAAGATGTCTCTCCCGTAAACCTTTACTGAAAATAAGATCGTGGGAAGGCTGTGGCAAGGTAAAGCATGGCTCTGTTGTCTACCTTTTGACACTGGCTGTGACCTGCTCAGGATTCCTGCTCCACTTGCTTGTGGCCAGACCATTGCTTCCCTATCTCCTTATTTTTTTGTCATCTTCTTACAGTGATGCAATGCACTACAGAAGAAGGACAGGAAGAATTTGTCCATGTCCCCCTCCTGTGATGGAAGGAGGGGCTGGCCACTTGGGAAGAGTATAAGGCTGTTGTCAGAGGATGCAGGGAAGCAACTAGGAAAGCTAAGGCCTTCTTAGAATTAAACCTTCTGAGAGGAGTCAAGGACAACAGAAAGAGCTTCTTCAAATACATAGTAGATAAAACTAACACCAGAGGCAATGTAGGCCCACTGATGAATGAGGTGGGTACCCTGGTGACAGAAGATACAGAGAAGGCAGAGTTACTGAATGCCTTCTTTGTCTCTGTCTACTCTGCTGGAGGCTGTCCTGAGGAGCCCTGTACCCCTGAGGCCCCAGAGGAAGTCAGGACAATGGAGGGATTGATGAGGCCTGGGTTAGGGACCAGTTAAGCAGTCTGGACATCTATAAATCCATGGGTCCAGATGGGCACTGAGGGAGCTGGCTGAAGTAATTGCTGGGCCACTCTCCATCATCTTTACTAAGTCGTGGGAAATGGGAGAGGTGCCTGAGCACTGGAGGAAAGCAAATGTCACTCCAGTCTTCAAAAGGGGCAAGAAAGAGGACCCAGGTAGCTATAGACCAGTCAGCCTCACCTCTATCCCTCCAAAGGTGATGGAACAACTTATCCTTGGCACCATCTTCAAGGCATATCAAGGATAAGAGGGTAATTAGGGGCAGTCAGCATGGCTTCACCAAGGGAAAGTCATGCTTAACCAACCTCATAAACTTTTATGAGGACATAACGAGGTGGATAGATGATGGCAGAGCGGTGGATGTGGTCTACCTTGACTTCAGTAAAGCATTTGACACAGTCACCCACAGCATCCTTGCTGCTAAACCGAGGAAGTGCGGTCTGGACGATCGGGTAGTGAGGTAGACTGGGAACTGGCTGAAGGAAAGAAGCCAGAGAGTCATGGTCAATGGGGCAGAGTCTAGTTGGAGGCCTGTATCTAGTGGAGTGCCTCAAGGGTTGGTACTGAGACCAGTACTATACAAAATATTCATCAATGACTTGGATGAGGGAATAGAGTGCACTATCAGCAAGTTTGCTGATGACACCAAGCTGGGAGGAGTGACTGACATGCCAGAAGGCTGTGCTGCCATCCCGTGAGACCTGGACAGGCTGGAGAGTTGAGTGGGGAAAAATTTAATGAAATATAGCAAGGGAAAGTGTAGATTATTTCATCTGGGGAGGAACAACCCCAGGTTCCAGTATAAGTTGGGGAATAACCTGTTAGAGAGCAGTGTAAGGGACGGGGACCTGGTGGTGCTGGTGGACAGCAGGATGACGACCATGAGCCAGCACTGTGCCCTTGTGGCCAAGAAGGCCAATGGCATCCTGGGGTGTACTAGAAGGGGGGTGGTTAGTAGGTTGAGAGAGGTTATCTTCCCCCTTTGCTTTGCCCCAATGAGACCACATCTGGAATATTGTGTCTGGGCTCCTCAGTTCAAGAAGAACAGGGAACTGCTTGAGAGAGTTCAGCGCAGAGCCACAAAGATGATGAAGGGAGTGAAGCATCTCCCGTATAAGGAAAGTCTGATGGACCTGGGTCTCTTTAGCTTGGAGGAGACTGAGGTGTGATTTCATTAGTGTTTATAAATATATAACGGGTGAGTGTCAGGAGGATGGAGCCAGGCTCTTCTTGGTGACAACCAACAATAGAACAAGGGGCAATGGGTACAAACTGGAACACAAGAGGTTCCACTTAAATATGAGAAGAAACTTCTTCCCAGTGAGGGTGACAGAACACTGGAACAGGCTGCCCAGGGAGGTTGTGGAATCTCCTTCTCTGAAGGCATTCAAAACCCACCTGGACGCCTTCCTGTGAAACCTCATCTAGGTGTTCCTGCTCCAGCGGGGGGTTTGAACTGGATGATCTTTGAAGGTCCCTTCCAGTCACTAGCATTCTGTGATTCTGTGATACAGAAATCATAACAATCCTGCCGTTGAACCCACACATTGAATGTATTTCGTTTCATTCATACTACTATGAAGGCTTTCTACTCAGGCTTTAGAGCAGCCCTGCAGCCATTAGCAAAAGTAGTGTAAAATTACAAACAGCCACAACAATTTTGTAATTTATGGCTTAGGAAGTCAGCTTGACATATCCACTGCTTAATTGTTTTATTTTAGCATTCTCTTTATAAAGAGGGATCCAGTAGACACTCAAGCCCACCACTGATTTTTGTTTCTCTGATAACCTTGGTGCTGCTATTAAATAGCCAGGAATTAGTCAGTGCTTCTGGCCTGACTCTTGTCTGAGCAGATGAATGTGAATGCACCCAGCCCCTTTCCAGCCTGCAGCTCTTTCATAGCGATGCTGGTGTGTGCTCTAGGAACAAAAGCAGACAAAGAGTTGGCTTGTCTGCACGCCACCGCCTTTTCTTATGTCTGGATTTGGGCACAAGGGTGATGGAAAGACTTCCCATGCTTCTGGCTCCCGTCTTTCCTTTGTGCAAGGGCTCTGCTTGTTTCAGCTGTAAAATTAGTCATGCTTGTAAGCTCTTGTGCCAAACCAGTGGGTTAGTGACTTTGGGGAGGTTACAGTCATGAACTGTGGCGGTTGTTAAAACAAAATGAATGGATTGCTGGCTGCTTACAGGCTCAAAACTGAAGACACATGCGGAGCCTACTGGGCTGTTTGTTTGCTTTTGGGTGGCATTTTACCTGGTGCCAGAGCCTGGAAATTCTGCTTGCTCTTCTCCCCCTAATCAAAATTTCAAATTAATTCTTACACTGTAGGCAGTGGATTTTGTATGACTATTGATTGATATCTCCCTATCTTTTACCTGCTGTTATCTTTTGAAGAAAAGATAGGATTCTTTATTAATCTCATGTTTGAAATGCCTTTTGGAGAGGTTTGTCATGCTCCCTTCTATTCCTGCTTTTGGCCCTGTAAATCAAGCCCCATCCCCATGCCACTCTAGTATATCTACCTTTTCTTTGTTTTAATTGTGGAGCGTAAAAACGCCTCTCTCTTTGCCTTTCTGTGGTCAGATTTGTTTTAAATTACATCACACTAAGAGGATATCAGAGCATAGAGGTGGAGTGCAGGGGAAGCCAGCCTGTTGAACAGTAATGCAAGGACGACAAAAGGGCCATATGGGGCTCTCCTCACACCCTGGCAATTCAGGGAGTTATCTGGTGCTTCACAAGTGCTGGTGGCAGAAATAATCCTGTGGACCATCATTCTAGAAACGACAGTATAATTAAAATGTGCATTTAACTGAGTCCCCAAAGAGTCAAATGATAAGAACAAATGAGCTGCAAAGGTTTGCATTAATCTTTGATGTGCAACCTATTTGCAAATAGTTTCTATTTCTGTCTACGTCTGTAATCACTCTGAATCACTGTATGCTGATATGCAATGTAGATTACTAGGCCAGATTAAATTTTGGAGTCTCTAAAACTGCAGATTTTAATGTGTAGATTTTCACCTCCATCTCCAAAGATGAAAGCATTTTTTTTTTTTTTTAAGTATATGGTGCTACTTATATTACCGACATGAAAATCTTTAGCGAAGCCTTGCAGCATATTCTAACTTTGGAGATAATGACACCATTAATCCACACATTAATTCATGTCTGATATAGGATGAACTCTTACTGGTTGGGGAGTGACCAGGAGCTGTATGTTAGTTTTATTCACCCACTGAAGAATCTTAGCTTATAATAGTTTTGATTTTTCTGAAAATTGTCTGTGCTCTTAATCAGTTTCCTTGGATCAGGAGATCTAGTGTTTCACTAAAGATTTTTTCATCTGCTTTTTCTAGTGTTACATGAACACTTTCTAGTTTTAGTACTTTTGCAGTTCCCAGTTACCCTGACACTACTTTTTTTTTTTTTTTCTTTTTCTAACTGGGAGATTTGGATTTGAGATTGTATTTGAAAGAAATTACTTTCTTGGAATTTTGCTATCATTAAAACAACACAAAATTCTGTCTTCTGTATAAAACTAGCACGTTAGTGGGAAAAGTTGTCACTCATTATAGAAGCTTGCAGTTTGATCTAACTCTTGAAAGTCTGCTTTTCTCTTTTATTTTAAGCTATTTTGTGCTGCTCATGAGATTAAAAGGTTATCCTGAAAAAGTCACATTGCATGCCTGAAATCACCCAGCTGTTACAACAAGCCTTTCCAAACCAGTGACAAGTGACAAAATACTGTAGTAACACTCAGGCATGCTGACCTTGTGGCCTTTCCTCTTGCACTTGTTTTAGAAGATTTCAAAGTATTTCGGGATGACATGTGTTTTTAAGATCCATCAATGTTGGCAATATCCTATTTGTGAGTCAGCTGGTTCTCTCTTTTTGCTGAGTAACTTAATGGGAGATATTATGTCATTGTGTATTAATATGATCTCTGCATGTAGAGTTTGACCTACAAGCAGAGTAGCAAGTCTCACTGATGGAAACAAGGATTGTTAAGCAAACTTTCTGAATTTGAGAGTAGTGGGAACCAAGGAGCTGGAGATGTGTCTGTGACTCTGTGTTAGATGTTTGCCACAGAAAATCACCCATCCTTAGTCTAGCAGACTCCTGCTGAGCCTCCTGCACACTCACCTCCGTAGAAATGAGAGAAGATACATCTGTGAAGAGGTCCTGGTGTTGTTTAGCAGTGGTGGCTTCATTTATCAGCTCAGTAGATTTTTGCTAAATAAGATAAGAGATTACGGGATACGTTCTTCTACTGGAAATGCTGTGGCTCCCAAGTATCAGCAACCGGACAAGGTTTTCAGCATAAGAACTGGGAGTTAAGACATGTGTTTTCTAAGAAGGTGGCTTTGAGGTTATTTTATGAAATTCAAAAGTGAGTTCAAATCAGTTTACCCTATCGTGGTCTCTGTAACTGTAGGATCTTGCTTGACTTTCGGAACAGGCAGGATTCATGAAACTTGAAACTTTGCAACTTATGTAAGGTGTTACTTCCTTCTTCTTTTTTTTTTTTTTTTTCTTTCCCACACACAAAAAAATATTAAGAGTATTTTAAAAATCCATGTTTTTCAAGTTTGTCCTTGAAGTCACGTTTTTAAAGATACTTGCTTTCCCTACAGTCATAGGCAAAGCTGACTATGGATACACAGCAGTCCAGAAACCTCTGAGAAAGAAACATGAACGTTGTGAAATCCAGTATTTAAAAGGTGGAGTTTCCTTGGTTGGGGCCCCTTTAGGTTATGCGTTATGCTATCAGCTTTAATTGTATTGTTGCATACATTTTTTTCTACTGGAAATTTTGCCTACTGTTCCACTAACATTTATGAACCCTTGTATTTGATTTTGCTTTGTTAACTTCTTTTTTTCTTTTCTTTTTTAAATCATGCTTTTGTTATGATGTGTAGGAAGCTGGAAACATGGGTGTGTAATTTCCTGGGATTTTTAAAAAGTCACGCCTTAAGCTGAAGAAGTCAACTTCTTGAGCTCTCCTGACCACCTTTCATGTGGATCCTTAGCATAGATAAGGAATCCTAACACTTTTCTCATCTAATTAAACTAAATGAATGACTGGTACTGGTAGAAGCCCAAGAGACTTAAGTTTCCTAAGATGCTGAACAGCAAAACCAGACGTGTAAATCAGTCCGTGCTACCGACCTCTCTTCCTGGATGACCTACAATGCTCTACCTTTTCCTTTCTTCCAGCCTTGGAGGTGGAAGATAAATGTGAAAATGCTCCAAGAAAAAACAGAGTTTGAGGCCCATCATGCTGGGTCAGTTTCTGCTTGTTGTGCCAGTGAACGCAGCCTTGGTTCTCATGGTAGCTATTTGTCTGCTTCTCAGTTGAGTCAGAATTGCATTCAGCCTTTTCCCATTTCACCCACAGTGCTTTCTGATGGATGCTGTCTTGAGTCTCCCCTGTGAGGCCTGAGTGCTTACACTTTTCAGGAGCTGCTGAACTTCTCAGAGTACTCAGACCATGTAGTAAATGACGAAGTATTTTTCTAATGAAAATAATATATTGGAAGAGAAAATCAATTAGTATTTAAATAAAGCCCTTGAGAAAGCCTAAAACACTTTTCTTAAAGAAGTGCAGGCATTTGAAAAGACTCAGAGAAACAATAACATATTTTTAAAATGAAAATCTCATTAAAAAGGCTCCACCAGCTGTAATTAAAAACGTAACCTTCTCTTGGGATCCTACTAAAAAAAAAAAAATCAGGAATCCTTCTGGAAATCATTATATGACCTCTTGGTGCACCACTGAAAGAGAGAATAAAGCTCCAGTGTCGCAAGTTGCTCCACATGGGAAAACGCCTTTACCTACCACAAACTCTACTGATTCTACTAATTACTAGGGTAATGTCTTAAAGAGAGAGAACCAGCAGCTTTGATCAATCTTAGTGCTTAGTTTAGTCTCCACTTTATAGTTTAGACTATAGTATAGACTCATGTTGGCTGGGGATGTTTTATGGTGATGGTGACAACACTAGAATGGGTCTGGCAAGCCAAGCAAAAAGACCGTGTCCTGGCATGAGGAGGAGCTCTGCCCAGCCTGGTGTTGCTGTAGTGAATCTGACGTGTGCCCCACTCCATTAAACACCTATGCTGTGCAATAGGGCTACACTGGCTTTCCCACACATGCTGGGAGGTGAGGAGCACTGGCTTCACCCCCCAAACCCATGCTCCAGTGCAGCAGGGTCCTGAGTCGGCATCAGCCCATCTATGGTCCCCATTGGAGTGTAGTGCCTGTCCTGCTGCAGCAACTTGCTGCATGGAGGCCTCATAGTGTGCAAGGGGAGATGGTGTCAAACCTCGAGTGTGTGCAGAGATCCTCCGGTGCTTGTAAGTGGGTGCCTGCTTATAATTGGTAAGGATTTAGTTCTTTGAATGTTGAAACTGTTTAGTTAAGAGATGTGCTATGAAAAGGGTATCCTCTTTGACCATTATAACTTTAATAATCTCTTCTTTTAGCTTTTTTTTTTTTTTTTTTTTTTTAGTGCGTAGTCAGGCATTGTGTCAGGAAAACAGAGAGACCAAGAGCAAAAGATGTCAGTGAAAAGGGTTTTATTTTCTACTCTTGTTCCATGAAAGAGTTAATTGTTCCACCTCCACAGTTTGTTGCTAGCTGTGGAGAAAGGAGCAAATTACTGAGTGCAGGCAGAGGAGAAGAATGGTGTTGGGATGAACAGGGCTTTTTATCACAACAAAAACTGGCCAGATAAGAAATCAGTTGATTTGTGTGAGATGGGTGATCTTATATTTTAATATTCCAGTCGTCACCATGCTATCTTTGATGCCTTTGGAACTGTTTGTACTTTGATTTAATTTGGAATTAGAGCTTTCAAACAGATTCAGTAAGTCCCTAGGGACACAGTTAGTTGTCAGCTGTGATTACATTTAATTAGTGCAAATGGGAAATTTGCTGTTTTCCCCTTTAATTGTAGCTCACTGAGCTATGTTGTGCCTTTTTTGGGGTCTGTATTACCTTTTGATTCTGTGGATTCTGAGTTACATTATACTACCATATGCTTGATACAAAGTTTTATAGCAATTACCGTTTACATAGAAAAAGATATAATACTAGACAATGTAAAAAATCCTACCTTCTGCATTATATAAAGGATAAATTTATTTTCCTTTCTATATATACAAAAATAGCAGTAAAGAAATGTGGCTGAACAAATGAAGGTGAATTGATGTTGTTTCTTCTAGTAATTTTGACAGCACTTCCTAGATAAAAATTTTACCAGTTGAACTATATTGGTTTAATTATAGTGCTATAGTTATGCTGGAATAAATTCCCATTTGAGCAGTCTTAGAGAGGAGAGTGTTCGTGCAAGGATTTGTGCTGATTTAGCTCTAGTGAGATAATTATACTAACGTTGTTTGATGCATCAGTTTCTCCATGTAGATAAAATGCTTAGCACAAATGCCAAGCTCAGAGACCCACATCCAGTATGTAGCAGGACTTATTTGCCATGGATATGGCAGGAGTTATCTGCAATGGGGTGCTGGAGAATGTCTCAACTACCCACCCTTTTGATCCACATATCTACTGGTTCCTCTGCTGAGCCATTAAAACCTCTCACCATCATCTATGAAGCCTTCTCATCAGAGAAACATGATATATGCCTAATGATATGTTCAATAAAGTATGGTTTTTTCCCTCACAGTATATGGCATTCACTGAGCAAAACCAAATTGGGACACATCTGTAGCTAATTTTAGTTTGGAAGAGAGGAGTGGAATTTTCAGGGATGTCTGGGCCATGGACATTAACAATGGCATGGGCAATATGTATTTGATGTAAATTGCTTAAAAATCTGCGGGCGGTGCTGCTGTAGGCTGGATAGTTACTATGACAGTATCTGCAAATAGCGTGATGGCTGATTTATGTGCAGTCATGTTTCATTTCAAGTGGGTTTGTACGTCTGCATTTACATTTGACCTCCTTTTCTATTTCACAAGAATAATTTTGTGATAGAATTTGGTCTTCATTAATAAGTATTTTCAGTTGATTTCAGTGTAGTGTGACCAGGTCCTAGCAACATGGATGGCACAACAAAATTAACTTTGTGGATTAATATTGATTGTACCTGGGGACTTCTGTGCATGTTGAATTTACTCAGCAGTAAATCAAGCTGCAATGATATAACAAGATCTGCATATAGGCAGCATATTCCCCTAGTTTAACATAAGTGCCAATTGCTATGTTGCTAGGTTTTGTGTTTTGCTTTGCTATCATAAAATCTGAATGATGTGCAGCAGAAAATGTACGTTAAAAGTGTATCAGAGTTTTCCTGGAACACTGCTGCTAATTGCTACACAACATCTGCAAACAAATGTTTGGTAACCTATATAAGCAGGATGAAATGAAGGAACAAGGCTTGTGTTTGGAGGGGTTACATATGGAGTACAATTAAAAAGACAGCAGGGCAAGGAGGCAAAACCTGAGGACTGTTGAAGAAGGAAAATTGCTATATTCAGGGAACTGTGCAAAAGCAGACCCTGTGGATGAATAAACTGACAAAGTGTGCCTTCTTGTTGCTCTTCTGCTTGTTCTGTTTTGATGTCTGACTGCATTTACATTAACCTGAACTCTCAATGGCAGCAGTCTCTGAAAACCCTGTGTATGAGAGACAACTGCTCATAGGAACTTCTTGAACTCCAATAATAGTTTTGAAAAAGAAGAGGCATTGTCAAGCAAAGAAACAGGTTTCTTTCATTGATATTAATAATGTATTATGTGTGATCACTTCAGGCATCTGATACTGCTCCAGAGCATCCAAGCTCAATGGTGAGGGTATCAGATGTCTCACCTAGGTGCAGAGACTGTGGACTGGACTGTCTGGGTGGAAGGTGCACCATTCTGAGCTGAGGACACTACACAGGAGGCAGTGTAATGGAGATTATGTTTACCCTGCAGAGCAAATGTCCTTTGGGGTCTACCTCCCAGGTCCTGACCCTGTGATCACCTGGTTCGGTGGAGCTCTTGGTCAGTTTTGTGATTTCATTCTGGCCTCTGTGCCTGGGTTTCCCTTGTGTGGAAAGCAGAATGCAGGGGATGCTATGGACTATATGACATCCTGAGAGGGCATTGCCATGCAGCTGAGTGTTCACCTTGGCTTCTGCAAAGGATCCAAGGCCTCATGATAAAGTCATAACATGTACAAATGCTTCTCCCCACTATGACATCTAGGCCCAGCTGATAGATTATAGGCAAAGAGTACTAAAGCAGGTAAAAACCTTTCTTTATACTATGAAAATTGAGAGTGGAGACAATAAGAGTGTGGAAAAATGGAGTGAATCAGAGTGAAGCTATATGGTACAGTGCTTCAGAGAAAATAGCAAATCAGCAGTGTGTACAGGCCTAGACACTGGGAAGTGTTCAGCAAACTTAGGGATTGGCAAGATATTTCCAGCTGCTCTGCAAAGAGTCAATACACGGGCTGGTGCTGCAAGACAGTGAATTTTGGTGAGGATTTCCCTTTAACAGGAGGTAAAACTGGTGCTTCATAAGCTTCTTCATCCTCCGAGGTTCTCAAGGGGGGTCCAAGAGGGAACAAGGAACCTTGAATTCAAAAAGTTTCCCAACTGAGACCTCTTTGATCCTGTGGTTCAAGCCCCCACTGTTTGCTCAGCATGTAAGCAGTTTCAGTGTGATTTTATTTTCTCTTTTTGCCCATTCAACCAAATGCTTCTGGCCAGAGAGAGCTTGTCTTCCATTCTTTTAAGAAAGTGGCATTTTACAAAGCATTTGAGGAGGTATTTCACAGAGAGTAGCAACCACTGCTCTGAGCCAATAGGCCACAATGCTTAAATAGATCACACAGCAAAGGTTCGCTTATCACCTTCTTGTCTGTGTTATCTCATACCACTGTACCCTCAATAAGGCACAATGCAGGTGCAGTGATCCCGGGAGAGCGTGGACCTTGGCTAGTGGTGTCACATCCCATGAGCTAGGACAAGTTACCCAATATGTTAGTCAAAACCTCTTTTGCCACAGGAATGTCTGCACGTCTATGTGAGACGTTCCTGAAACTGTGCCATCAGCAATTCTCCCTTAGGAGGTGGCATCTCCTAGTGTGCTCAGACTACCTGGAAAAGTGGTGTCTTTCTCTTCCTGCAGTGTTTCCTATGCTGCTCCAGACAACATTGTAGCTAACACATCAGAATTGGATTTTGAGGTCAGCACAACACCATCGATCACTGTTTCGCAAAGGCACCCCCTGTGGTTAATCTGCAGCTGCTTTGGTGACTGTTAGACCATTCCTGGTATAAGCAAGTCTTTGTCAGCTGTGGTAGCTGGAAGAAAAGACTCAGAAGACAGAAAAACACATCGTAATGTCTGTGCATCCAATCAGTAGCAATCTTGAGGGCTGCTGAGGGCAAGGCAGCAGCAATATCTGTAATTCAAGGGATGTTCCCACCTTCATCACAACAGCTCTGCTTGCCAGGCTGTCAGCATTGTCAGCACCTGCAGGCAGCAATGGAACATCACGAACTTTCAGGTGCTCTAGGTGCTTGCAGGAGGTCTCCTGTGTATACGTTGCTATTGGTGAAGTGCATACATCTTTGTCTTCTGTAGCTATGGGTTACTCTAGATCTGCAGCACTAACTGCTTCTCCCTGACAATGCCTCTTTATTGCTCCCAGAAAAATAATGCACTAAATGAAGCTATTCTGTGTTGTCCTTGCTGAAGCAGCTACCCAGGCTTCTTCTCTTTCCTTGGCCTCATGCTTGTTCTCTTTCTAGAGCATCCGTAGATGAGACAGAGGAACTTGTGACTGTGGCCACCAAAGCCACTGTTGGAGCTGTTGACCAGCACAGTGTTTGGCTTGTGGACAGCTTGCAGCTATCAGCATCACATCAAATGTACACATGTCGTGTGAAGAGCATCTGCCTGACTATCTGACTGACTTGCCTTTGTTGTGGTTGTGGCTGTTCACTGGTGCTGGGTGTTCAAGCGTCCAATCACGATGTGGTAGAAGAACTTACCAAGATTTTTCTTGTGTGATCCTGAGGTGGGGCACAGCAGTTTTTAGTTGCCTCATGGCCTACATCCAACTGCTAGAAAAATGCCATGGTGAATGGAGGTCAGCACTGTTGCAAGCAAGTGAAGCTGTCAGAGGGAACCTTCCTTGTCTGAAAGCACTAACTCACCATAAAATGAAAGCTCTAAGGATGACACCACTGCCTGTCTGCTCAGATAGCATGCTTAAAATGAAGTACATCATTTTAATGTAACCTGAAGAAAGCAGAAAAACTCTAAAGCTTTTTCTGTATTGGACTGGCTTGTGTTGATATCACTAAAATAAATGGGATTGCACAAGTGAACTGTATTTATTTATTGCATATGCTCTAGACTGTTTTTTAGAGAGGTGTTGTTTGAAGTAATCCCAAAGTTAGAATAATTCTGGCCATAACACTAGAATTTAGCTTCTCTTTATCAAATAAAATTATATAGGCATTCAGTAGTCTGGGAGTTCTCCTGCCTTGTGCACCGAGGCTGCAGCTATCAGATGGTGGAAAAAATCTAACATCATTATTTCATTACCACAGTATCTAGGATAAAACTACCTAGAATTAGCTACCAATCCCAGACTAATTATGCTAAATAAAAGTTGTGTTGTCTTCCCAGTTCTGTTCCAAGTTATTGCCTAGCTACAGGGTGGCAAGATTTATGTGTTGCCATAAAATGCCACAGACCAGAGTTAAAACTGTGTCAGGGTATGGGGCTGAGCTACCAGGCCTGCTGAACACCATCACAGTACTCAGAGATGCTGCTGGGCTGGGAGATTGCAAATTCCCTTAACACTGATTTAGAAAGTCCGTCAGCAAATGGCTAGAAAATGCAGGACATTTATCTCACTGTTTCATTATTGCTGCACACATGTTTCTTCAGCAGCTCTGTGAGCAAAATGATAATTTAACTGCATGAAAACAAAACTAGGCTGACTCTCTGAATACTGGTAGGACTGATACTGAGACAAGAGTAACAACTCCTTTCTTCTGTTCACAATTTTCTTGTCTTCATTTCATTGTACAGCTTTCTTTGCCACGAAAATCAAAATTTCATAAAGAAAAGCCACATTTGCTCGGTTTGGCTATTGTGAGATAGAATTACTCTTTGTCTTACAATTAGCTGCTTCTCACTTATCTACTATACATTACAGAAGGCCACAATTTCAATGCTCTCCCAAACTGCATGAAGGAAGATCAGGTGTGTGCTCATGTGTGTGTGTGTATTCAAATTGTCTTTTCACTGTGTGTGATTGTCATCATTACCTAAATATAAACCAATAAAAATAATAACATGATATGCAATAATCTGTTTTACACATGCATGGGGTATGCATGAAGGTCCTATTGATGCAGTTTAGCAGCCCAGCATTTAGAGCTTTGTTCTGCAATGTCTGTCTGTAAGCTTTCTGTAAGCTATGTTGTATGCTGATGCCTTGTTATTTAATTTGGAAAATATAGAGACATGGTGTATCTTCCCCATGTATGTCCCAAAGTAAGAGGGAGAAGGCGTAACAATTAGAATCTTGCAGTGATGAGTGTCTCCGCTGGAGGAGTGGAGCGAAACACAGCAATCAGAAACTTCCTGTATCTAGTTAATATTCAACATTAGCTCTAATTCTGAAAATACTTGTCCATTTATTTAAATCTGAACATATTTTCAAAGTTCAGGGCCCTTTTCTGTTCTTTCTTGAACTGACAAAATAAGAAAACAAAACCCAGGGCAATTTTTATTCTCTGAGATTACTGTAGCCTCTCTCTGTTCTCTCAGGATCATATGATTTGCTTGGACTCTTTGAAAAATATTATTGTAAGTACAAACAATTGAAGGTGGAGCCTAACCTACCACACCAACACTGTTTGACACCTTGCTAATGCTGAACTTCTCTTACAGCTGACAGTGCAGTTTTTCTGTGAACCCTAACAGCTGTCACAGCCCTTGAGAAATTATTATTAAAATGTAAGTGTTGCTTCATACTGAGGACCATGGTAAGTGTCTGTGGAACTATAAAATTACAGGCAGTTTTGCACAAGTATCTTTGCACAAGCATCCCTCTTTCTGTTATTCAGAATTGATTAGAAAACTCCTTTCCACACCTCTTCCCTGCTTTTAAACTAGAACACAATGTGTTTTTCTCTCTCTGGAATAAAATTTGTTTTAAGGAGATTTGCACAACAGGTTTATTCATCTGCTGAATGTAAAATATTTATACTTACATTCAGAAAATTTCGGCATTCACTTGGGGGTGTACACTGTACATGCTTTGGTATACATGAAAGGAACAAAATAGGAACGTATTTACCATATATCTATACAGGCATTTACTATGGCTGAATAAAACAAAAATAAAATGTGCAAGAGTACACTTCTGACAAGCAATCTGTTGGAAAATGTGCAGTAGAAGTATGTAAATATCAAAATTCTGAGGAAATAAAGCCTCTTTTGCTTTGCTGGAACTTCTCTTAAAAAATGAACAGGAAAATTTCTCAATCAATATTTAAGCTGAAAATCTACGATGTTTAATAAATGACTTTTCAAGTATTAAGTACGTGTACAGTATACCTTATAACATATATAATGCAACATAACAATTGAAAAATTGACATGAATATAGGATGATTTTAACATGTTTTGACCATTCAAATGTTTGTCTTTTCTCCTCAGGTCCTAGTATTTCCTTCCTGAAGAATTTTTAAATTTTGGGTTGTTGGCCATACAAAAGGATAAAAAGTAAAAGTCCTTCATAAAACTTAATTCCTGGATTGCTCAGCACTAGTGATGACTGCTGTATTGACAGAGCTTTGGTGGTGGTGATAGATTGGATATAATACTTCAAAGAAAGTGGAAGAAACTGATTTGAGATGACCACAATCTAGAAAATATGTTTTAGGGAACAAGAGAGGACACGACTAGGTGAACAAAAGTGGCTTTCCTGTCTTTTAATTTTCTGATTCTGTGATGCTGTACTATGTGCTGTTAACCCACTAAAATAAGCTTTGAGCACTCACCATTGCTTTCCAGCCTTACAGTCAGTAACAGCAAAGTGAGGTGTATTACTCATGCTTAGACTGCTCCCTGGCGCTGGTGGGTGTGCTGTGATCTGACACTGTCAGAAGATGAGAAACCACCATTCTGAGCCTTCCCCCGAGGCCACCGTGTAATTTAGGAGATTATAACTACTAGAGTAGTAAGATTTTCTTTTTCTCGCCTTCCCGTGTGCCAGGTAGGGCAACACTTTCCATCAAGAAAGAGGATGGAGGCAAATGAAGAATTCAGTTGAATCTAATGCTGTATCACCTCAGGGCAAATAATTAGTCATGCAAGTGCATCTAATTTCTAAAGTGTTGTCGCCTTTGTAGTGGGAGGAAAGGACTGTAGGTACGAAGGTAGTGAATACAAGTATGGTCTCTAGAGTGTGCTCTTCTAAACTGGGCTTCTGGCATATTGAGCAACTGACATACTCTAAACTGAGATATTTATTGCAGGACCTGCAACTTCAGTCTGAAGAATAGGCAGAAATTGTAACAGAAAATACATTATGTAGAAAGTCTGCATCAGGAGACTACCTATGTACTTGTACCAACACATAGAAGTACCTGTGGAAGAAACGACATTTTAAGAACACCAAATAATTGCCCAGTTAGAGAAATCTTCAGTTTCCATTACATGATGGTTTAAACAGAAAGAGGAAACCTCAGATATTGACTTGGACTATTTTCTTTTGCAGATTCTTGTTAGTATTTCATAAGCAGACTGTGTGAGATGTAGCAACATTTGGGAAAGCCTGTTCTTCCTCAGTAATGGTTCAGTCATGCCTCCAGTAGCACAAGTCTGTCCCTATACTTTCGTGTAATTATCTTTTTCCTTTTCATAGAAGCTCATCATTCACCCCAGCCACAACACTGTTCTGTTTAAAGCTGCTTTGAAAATTGTTGAGGATGCTAAAAAATGCCACCTTTGGGAATCCGCTCCTTTGCTGTGGCATTTGTCATCAGTGATGTGGCAGAAGTAGAAACAGATGGAAAGAGACTTAAAAGTATAGAAAAGTTTCCCAGGGCATGCCAAAGACGTAATGCCATGGAATTAGGCAATAGCTACACATTAAGAAATGCTTTCTAATTTGGGAGTCATTAGGCTTGTGCATTGACAAAGAACTGGTGGAAGTCTGTGCGCAACTTTTATAAAAAGACTTGAAAGCACTGCTGAATATATGGCAGGGAATAAGACTGGCCTGGCAGTAGAAGGGTAGATGAACTAATAGATCTCTTCTATCTTTCATTCTTATGATTCATATTCTATAAGCCAGCACATGGTAAAAGAGGAAAATCAGTGCTGTTTTACAGATGAGGTTGTTTTCAGCACTTCATGTCTGCCAAGAACCACCTGTAGAAAGCCCTTAACCCATCAAACACAGGCACATTTTGGTGTGCAGGGCCTCATTGATACTAAGGGAAAAAACAAGCCACCTTTTCAAGTTCTCATCACTCTATTTACTGAAGGGTGGTGCTGCACTTTGTAAGCAAAGTGGTTTTACCAGCTCTGTGGTGTTGACTCCTTCCACTCATAAATCACAGGACCTGCAAGCAGTTGTGCAAACGTAACATACTTTGGTTTCTTTGAATGTCCATTCTAGCTTTAAACTTCTAGTGTTCATGGTATTATTTTTTCTTCTTCGGGAAATACAAAGCTTAAACTCTTTCAGAAATAGCAAAAAAAAACCCCATAATAAATGCATACACTGGGAACTAAATATCCATTTTAAAATTGGACTTGATTCTGGGTGTGTAATTCATGTACCTGCATGCACAAAAGTGATACTTAGAGGCCCTCATGTAGACTTTTACCTGTTTTGGAAATGCAAAATAAGAGCTGTAGCTGATTCTTGAGCATGGACTGCTGGCAACCAGTTCAGTCCTCGTATTTTAATCTGTGCTGATGGCAAGGAATAACCCAGTTCTGGATCACCAAAACTGAGGAAGGGGTGGGGAAGAAAGAATTAAGTAATTGTACAGGGTGAGAGTCTGCAGAGGTCTGCAGAATCAGTTGGCATTTATACATCTGGCAGCTACACTTCAAAGAAGAGAAGCCATTATCACCCCATACCAATCTGCATAATATCTCATTGGACTGCAGCTCTAACCATAGCTCTCTAATGACCTCATGGTCAGCTGGGGATGTGGTTCCATTGTAACAGGCACTGTATGATGTGGCTTGGGTCATGTCTGCCTGGATGGCTGAATCCTAGCCCCATCATTGACAGCCTGCTTCTCACTCTATTTAACATGAGATGCCAGCTGGACAGGTAGTGTTGTATCTTTTGAGACAAAACAAGACATGGGTAAGTGCATTATAATAATTTAGTATCTGTTATGTGATGCCTTTCACTCATGTCCAGAAATTCTGATCTGTTAATATTAAGGAAACATGCATGTTCAAGTAGTGTTTACTTTCTTGGCATGTCCAAAGTTCCCATGCTGCAAAATAACAGGGTGTTTAGATGGACAGACAAGAGGCAAGGGAGTAAGCAATGCCATCTGAGTCACGAAGATGACTCCTGTCCTCTACTTCCTTCAAGCCAGCTTTCAGGTTTTGAAAGAAATACATGGCCTCAATGTCCATGGATTATCTCTTCTGTTCACCTTGGAACAGATACATGCATCAAAATTTGCTGGTTTCCTATGCATACTGATTCCAGGCTGAACTAGTCTGGATGTTAGGTATGCATTACAAGCATTTAAAATTCTAATATCATCATTGAATTAATTTGGAAAAAGATAACAATAGGAAAACATTGCATGAAGAAGCTTTACTGTGAAGGGGATAAAACATCTCATTAAATCACTAGCTAAGATCTGTGTGAATGTTATTTCCTTTTTTGCAAGGAAGTGGATTTGTTTCATCTCCCTTCTATCCTTCTGTGGAAGGCTGTCCTGCATGTTACAGTCCTGGATATACTTTGTCCATAAACAGAGTGGAAGGCTAAATCTTTATACCCAGCTCTTCTTGCATAAAGTACGCTCACAATAGTGTCTACAGACTGTGCTCTGTGGCATGGTTTTGCAGATATGCAGTCTTAAGTCCTGCTCTGAACAAGTTCTGGATAGAATGAAGCAAAAGCCGTTTAAACCCAAATAAAACTACAGCTCTATCCCTTTGAGGTTTGCAAATTGGAATTTTTTTTTTTTTTTTTTTTTTTTTTTTTAATTTTTCCTGACCTTTACTGCGACTTGACACAACAGGTTGTGGAAAATAAAACATTAAGTCAGCAAACAATTTTTGCAGCATTTTGCCTACACTAAAAAGGATTATAAAATTTGGAAGAAAACCACCCTCTTTCCACATTTAAATTTGTAGCACTTCTTTTGGAATACATCCACAACAAAAGCCTGGGTTTTCAGAGGTTGTTTAAACTAGTGCAAGAAGTCCGTAAGGTCTTAAATATTTTTGAAGTCTGCTCAAATCCAAAACTTTTCTATTGAAAGTAAAACAAGGTTGTACCTCTTTAAAACAAACTTATTAACTGTCAGCAGAGCTCACTGCTTGGTAGGAACTGTTTACCATCCTCACCTAGTTAGACTAGCAGTTTTTGTATTTAAATAGGTGTAGTAAAGGTGATGATCTAGACTGAAGGCTGGTGATGTGTGCAGGTGGTCTGAAGGCTGCAGACCCCAAGGCACTGGATAGCTGTTTGGTGGGATGCAGCTCTGAGGTCAGGACACCTCAGCTCCTTGCTGTGGCTTGTCTCAGCCAAGTGCAAGGCATCAGCAGGAGAAAGGAAAATGCTTTCCATGAAACCTGATTCCAGCAGCTCTCAGGAGTTGGAAACTCTTTGCGGAAGAAGTGGAAGCTCTGGGAATGGTGTCTTTGGCTGAACCTTCAGATTCTTGCTTTGCAGGTATAAATTTGAGGCTCCCAAAACTTTTAGATTGCTAATTCATCCATAGCTACAGTGTGTTTAAAAATCTGTCTCTTTTTCATTCCTACAAGGCTGTCAAGAAGAGGAAAGGCAAAAGAAGCTGGCACTCACAGCTGTGAGGATCCTTAGGGTTGCTGCCATCATTTTGTGCAGAATTCCCGCAAATGAAACATTCCATTTGTTTTGAAATTATATTACAGAAGTGTGGATGTTTTCCCTGCCACAGGAAGTATAAAAACATTGTACTAACCTGCTTCTGTGGTTCTTCTCACTGTTAGCGAAAGCTGAGTGGAAAACATTTTTACATACGTGAGCATAATGGTCTGTATCCAGTTGTAGCTTTTGACTAATAGTGGAGATAGCAACGAATTAGGTCTGGCCCATCACCAGGATGTGACTGGGGAGAGCAGCGTGGTGCTGTATGTGGGCCTTAGTTTTAGCTTAGTGCCTGCAGAAGAGGATGACACAGCTACACGATGAGCAAGGGAGAGCGTAGCCACATTATGTCACTTGACCTTTCTGGGATAAACACCAGAAAATACAAATGGAGGAGCTATTGCGGGCTCAGAGAACTGTCAAGGACATTTGTTCTGTGACCTTTGCACAAAAAGCAGTGGATAGAAACTCAGGACTCCTGTGGTATAATGTTGGGCTGCTAGTTAAATTGTGCACTAGGTTTTCCAGCTCATATTCTAGTTTCTTAAGATGGTGCAGCTATTATAACATAAGGGAACAGAAGATTATTAAAAAAACACAAACAAAATTATTTCATTGAGCTGCAATATTTGAATCACTAGTGCCCTTTATGACAATATTTTCCACTTAATCCATTAGGATGCCATGACTAAATCGGTACATACACTTAACAGCAAGTACTTTCAGTCTGTCTGCAAGCAGAGATGAGTAACCAGTATTGCAGATATGACGCATTCATAATACTTTGTAAGAGTAATGTCTCCATTCAGTGCACTCACACACACATACTATGTCATTTTAACCTAGTTAATAATTAGTCAAAACTTGTTTATGCCTTATCATATTCCTCCTGGAGCAGTCCATTGAATTAGCCTGCATTACAGATATTAACCTGTTATTTCTCTAATACTCATATTGTCTCTTGAAAAAGCAATAACAAAGTTCCAGTCTTGTGGTGAATGTTAATTTGGAATTGATGTTTTTTAAGAACCAGTTCACTATCCAAACCAGCTTCTTTTTTCATAATTGGCTGTATTGCTTTTGCTGTAACTGAAACTCCTGTGAATTGCTATTTGGACATACTCAAATGAGTTTTCATAACAAAAAAGCAGTTCAAACAGAATAATATCATTCTGATTTTTTTTTTTCTGGAAAAATCAGGCATTGATATTTTTGTTTGGAGAAAATGCCATTTTCATTGAATTTACATACTTAAACTCGGAAGTTTTCAGCAGGAAATTTGTACCAGCTGTAAAAATGACAAAATGATTATTTTTCCCCTTCCCTACCAGTAAGGAATGAACATCAAGAAGCATTTATTTCCTTCCAATGACATAAATAACTATGAGAGTAAAGGAAAGAAGGCACTACCATAGTGATAGGAGTGTTTGTGTGAAAAGGTGGTTCTGCATCGACTTTGCTGTGCAGTGAACTCAAAACTTATTCTCACTTCATCTAACAATTAGGTACAGCCTTTGTCATCATGTTAAAATTTGGGTCGTGATTTTGCTTACGTGAATAAACATTTCCACTCTAAAAGAGGAACAGGCATGTCTTGAGATGTTCTGGTCTGGGGAAGAAGAGATCTGTCTCAGGTAGCTGGAACCAAATTAATTCAGCTTTTAACTTGAATTAGCTCCTGAGTTCAGTCTTGAAGTGGGGCAGACATCAGCAGTCTGATTCTGGGTGACCTGTGCTACACCAGGAGCGGACCATGAGGTACCCTTAGAGAATTACAGGAGTTTTAAGTAATCTGACATGTTTGTTACAGCTCACCTTTAGTACTGTGATGTGAGAGGTTTATTAATGCTGTGAAATAATTTTCTGTGTGTGCCTACTTCTATTGTTTATCACCTTAAAATTCATAATGAACATGTGTTAAAAGAGAGATAATATCTGCAGAAGAATGATTCTCATTGATGAGATGCTTGAATACCCAGTACCCAGAATTCAACTGGCAAAAATATGAAAAATAATGAGATCCTACAGTTTTAGAAAGCATTCCCTCTAGGAAGTTTTAGAGGATTATTTTTTTTATTATTTTTTTTTTTACATTTATGCAGCACAGTTTCACTGGGCATAGTGTTAGTTTTTCTGCAGTTTTTGTCAGAAGTACTCATTTTCAGCAACAAAGACATTGGTGATAATAAAGCGATGAGAGCAGAGAAGCAAAACAAGGGAGGGAGGAGAGGTGCTGAGGGAGATAAGCACCCTTCCAGTTCCTCTTGTTTCTTTCCCCTTAAGTTGCTGTGTATTTGCAGGAAATCAGTAAATAAATAAGAAACCCCCAAACAGCCTGTCCCACCCTCCTCTCCATGTCTTACTCCTAGGCCATACCAAATGTCTGTTGTGTAAACATGACCTGAGAGAGATGTGCACACTGTTCTCCAGGACCATTCCCACCTGCCACTCACATGTTTCCCACGGGTTAAGGGACAGATCTCTTTGCTTGGCCATTCCTGTGCAAGACGCAGGTGGAACTGTGTGGGAGAGCAAGTTGTTTTTTGATTATGGTAACTAGGGAGTAACCTTTACTACTTGGATCTGCCTCCAACTCCAAAACATTTGACCAGTAGAGACTTGTACAGGGTTCACAGGGGCCAAAAAAACAAGTTTCAGCTCACGCAATACATGTAGCTCAGCTGTCTTGAGGGAAGTTATTTACTGCTAGTTCTACCTACGTCTTGGCCTCTTTAGCCTTCTGCCCCCCCCTCCCCAAATTCTTGGTTGATTTCCAAGGTATGACTAATGCATTTCTATAAATGCTTTGGGCTTCACACCTCAGTTCTTTCACTTTGATGATTTGTTTCATCATATTCCTGTTTACTAATGTTTCAGTCAACAAGAGCTCTTTGCTTCCCCGGGAGGAATGCAGGACTAACAATGGCTTATATTATTCCTAATCAAGTTCCAACTCCTACCTGATGGGTGAGATGAGAGATTTATTATTGTTAATTTAATCCTTGTGAGACATCAAATGCTTTGGTGGTGGGTATCAAGATAAGAGCTCAACTACATAAACAGTGGATCAGATTAAAGAATGGTAGCATTAATGATTAAAATGAAAGATCATACCCTTCTGCCAGTGCATACAAATTGGACATCAGAACAGTTGCAAACACTTTCTGTTGTTTTATTTAGACTTGTCTAGGCCAGCATTTATCAAGAGATCTACCCCATTACAGCTCCATTGCAGCGGGACTCAAACTTTTTAATGTAGGAGAAGTGATGTTATTTTATCAGTTTTAGCCCAGGAAACTGGAAACCGTACACTTGTAAACCGTTGGATCATGTCTGGTAAAATGAGTGGCAAGTAGTGCAGGAAAGCTACCCTAAAGAGATACAAAACAGAAGCTGCAAGCCCTGGAAAATGGCCAGCTGTCTGTCTCCCATCTGCATTCAACAGAAAGCACAGGTTGGGATCTCACAGGGGTCAGTAGCTGGTGGGAGGCATCTGGCGAAGTGCGAAGGAGCATTGAAGCTCTGCCTAATACCTGGAGAGGCTCTTGTGGGTATGGGGTGACAGGTACAACAACAAGGCTGATCTAAGCTGGAGTTCATGATCAGAGTCTGGAAAGGTCACTGGGATACTTTATATTCTTCTTCCTCTACTCTCTTGTATTTGGTTGAAGTGAGCTCTGCATCCAGCATGTGCATGAATATTTGTATTCTTTCTGTGCACTGTCACCCCAAAAGACCTTTAGACCTTGCTGAGTTGTTCACAGAGATACAGCCATTAACATGATTGCATGTAGGTCCACAATGTCATGATCAAGATAGTGTGCTGACGATATAGGCAAACAAAAAACTTGTAGAAAAATTAATTCATTTCAATACAGTTGAGAGTAATCTGTCCAGCTGAAAAATCAGGTGATCATAGTCTACTCACAGGACTTTTTAATTACTTTTCTTTAATCTCACAATACAGGGAGATGCAATACTCCAGGAATGATCCACCTAACAATGGAGAGGAAGCAACTGAGTCTGGAACCCCAACTGGGAAGAAAGGGTGCCATTCTCCTTAAAGGAAGATGGAATAATGCTCCCACAGCCTAGTGCATGCAGGTTGGTGATGACAACAAGAGCGGTTACCTAGGGTGACCTTGGGCCTTTGCTAGGTTAACAGACACATAAATTGGTTTTGAGCAAGAGCTGTTCTTGCACAGTTTTCTAAGTTCTAACCCGTTTTAAAGACTACAGTAATCTACATAATTAACAAAATGTACACTTCTGCTCCTGCTGAGATCCAAAAATATGAGAAAACAATTACACCAACAGTATTTACCATCCCACCTGCTTTATTGCAGCTGCTATTTTATCAGTTGTCATTCCCAGATATGAGCAGGTAAACGCCTTCCAATTTTTACACTACAATTGACAAGCCTTTATCAGCTAAACTTTTCAGTTGTTGCTTTGTGGATGCTGTAGAGCTAATAAGTAAAGAACATTGGTAACAGCAAGTGAAGCGTCAGTTGCTTTCTTCAAAAAAAATGTATTGAAAGCCAAACAGTGTTCACAAAAAGGAACTCCAGTGAAGTCTCTGCCACATCTAACCTAGCTTGTACCTCAGATACTGATAGCAGTGTTATATCACTTAAAAAAAATAAACTATATTGTTTGCTTGATATAAATTAAGTGACATTTTGTATTTGAAAACCATCCCCCAGATATTTTAAAGTCTGTCTACTGCTTTCAATACTCTTCTGTTTTAGATGATTTTGGACGTAGTTGCTTTTGTAGAATTTTACTTGTCAAGGCTATTAGCGAAGTTCCTTTTCCCTAGGCTTCTCACAGCAGAGACTCAGGCATGGATTAGGGAAATTCTAAAATAGATAATTTATTTGCATGGTAGAGCATAGAACAGATTGAACTGGCTACCTCTTGGATAGGGATCCTCAGTGGAAAAAATCTCGGACAAGCCTAGCCTAACAGTCCAAGCCCCCACTCTCTTGTGTGTCGCTCCAGGCCAATTGCAAAGGCACAGTCTGAGGATCTCTTAACTTTCATCAGGCAGGCCGTCAGTCAAAGTCCTGACCTTCATTTGGTATTACACATGCAGCTGGAGAAAATAAGTTCTTGACAACAGCCAAAGCATTCTTCTGTTAGACACAGTTCTGTTTCTTTACTTATCTCCAGGGACATGGCTCCCCTTATCTTCTAGCTTGAAGACTCTGACGCCTTTTTTACTTAATGAAGCAGAAAGTTTCAAAGTTTCACAGCTTGCAGAAGTTATGCTAAGAAAACTTACTTGTGCTAAGCAAATTCTATATTATCAGTTTGTAAACAAGTTCTACAAGAAGCAGTATACCAAATAATTTAATCAGCTAAGGCAGTCTGTTCTCTAGCAGTGGAAAGAATTCTGCTACTTGTTTGTGTGTTTCAACTGGTATTTAAATTCTCCTATTTTCTTAAGACTTCATCCATTAAATTGCACATGTTTAACAGCAAAGGAAGTACATATTCTCTCATGTAATGTGCAAAAATACAACTAGTGTATGATGCTGCTGAAGGCCTGGATGGTATACTCAGATAAAAAACATACAGTTCAGGGAGTTTTTGCTTTTTCTATTCCAAAGCATTATTAAAAAAAAAAAAAAAAAAAAAAGACTGAAAAAAAGACTGAAAAAAAAAAGACTTAATCAGTCATGGTGGCTTTTTAAGTTCATGGCAAGGCTAAGATGTGCTTGCACTGGACTCAGTGTGCTCATCACTTAAAGTTTGTATACTTATCCAGCACATTTTTCCTCTGATTACCCCACATTTGCATGTGGAAAGATTGAGTTTTCTTCCTGTGAACAATTCCCAGATCCTGTAAAATATGAGCATGGACAAATCAGTTGGAGTCATCTGTGGGTAAGCTTTTGCTGAACTCCCGCGAATCTTCAGCAGTAAGTCTATGAGGAGTGAGTGACCTGCAGGTAGACAAGGACTTCCCCATGGGACTTGCATACAATCCCTTCAGTATCTTCCAACTAAAATTAAATGATCTGAGCTGCTCAGAAAAAAAGTTATAAATGATGTGATAGGATGCACTGGGTTGGCACTGTAGTCTGCTCCAGAGCTGCTGGCTGCTACAAGTCCAGCTTGACCTCCTGCTGAGCATGTGGGCCACCTCAGTCAGTCAGGAAACAGCTGGGGAACTGGCAGGAGGAGGGGACATGAGCAGTTAAAGGACTCCTGTTCTTGTTAGGAGTAGGTTTTTAGGAAGTTGTCCATCTGGTTGAGAAGCACTTGCTGGATTTCTTAAGAAGATTCATCTGGTTGTAGAAAGTGGAAATGTGGCAGGAGAGGGCACCTGGATTTCAATCAAGAGTTTCTCAAACTACAGCCCAGTGACCTTTCCCTGAGATCTACCCCGTGTTCCTGCAAGGTTGCTGGCAGTAGGAGTTTACGTGAAAAGAGATGAGTACAGATTGTTTATTGTTTGAGGATTCCCTTTCGCAAAACCTCTTGTCTGTCCTGGTTAAACTAGTTAAGGTCTCAGAAGCTAGAGGGAATAGACAGCTGGCTGTAAACCCTCAAAGGGAAAAGCAAATTGCACAGGTATGCCATCTAAGCAGACATGACAATCAGCCAAACAGACAAAATCAAAGACTCAGAGAGTCAGAAACTTTCACATTTCCTGGTATAGGGTCGGTCAAGAAGCTCAGACACCTGACAGAATTTACTCACACATGTAATAAGGTTGACAGAAAACAAGTGAGTCTTCACTGAATTTCTTCTAAAGAGCATTCCTATGGGAGAATAACATGATATGAGGGAATGGGGAATTCATACGTCACTGCCTGTTATCAGCAGGAGCTGTTCATACCAAGAATCACCCAAGTCATTAAATATGGGAAAGCTTTTCTGTCCCAAGGAAACTAAGGGCCCACAACACTCTCCTAACTTCAAACTAAAATTCTTCAATAATCTCACCTCTGACTGTAACAGGCACCCGCCATGTTTCTGCTATGGAAAAAAACTAATCACTGTTTCTTGGATCTTATTTGTGAATGAGTCTATATAAAACTAAAAATGAAATATTTGGGCATGTCCCTATAGAAGTGTAGATGTTTCTTAGTACTCTTTGTGTTTGGATAATCTAAACTTAAAAGTGAAATTTTAAAGAGTAGACTCTTGATTTCAAGTGCAGATGGTTACGATACTAAGATTTTATTTGACTATGACTGAACTTGTTACAAATGGAATTTGTCCTTAATGTGTGTCCCCTGAAATGTTTTAGATGGTTAACTGGTAAGACTTACATGACCACATTATTGTACAAATTTCAGGAAATAATATGGCATGATATTTTATGGGGAATAAATTGAGATTTTTTTTTCTTACAGCTGTGAAAATGACATGCTAGGTACTCTCCAGAAGTCTCTAGTGCAAGGGGTCATTATCTAAGAGGAAGATGAAATGACAGAGAAGAGGGAAGTAGAACAGTAAAAGCTAATTACTATTGAAACTAAATTCTTTACAAGAAAAGAAAAAAAAAAACAAAAAAACAAAAAACCCCAGAGATTCCAGTGGTGTGTTTCTGGAGTGGGACTGAAGACAGAATTAAAAGTGGAAATAGTCATGGCCTGTGGAGAAATCCATACAGGGGCTGTGAGAGAGCTATCAAACAAGGCATAGAAATTATCATGTGAGAAACTGGCAGTCACAGAAACAGGATTGACTACTTAGTGGAGTGCTGTGACATGAAAGACAATATATGTAGAGAAACATATTTACAGAATCTTGAAAATGACAAAAAAAAAAAACAAAACCAAATAATACTGTAATTTCAGGAAGGAGAGAGAAGGTGCCCAAAGCATAGGAAGGCACATTGGAAAGGTAAATAGCAAATAAAATCTACCATGCAGAGACTACATGCTCATTTGTTCTGTGCCATGAGACATTTCCATTTTGCAGTTCTGTCCCACCAGTAATACTAAGAATACTGACACAAATAATGCTGTATCAAAATTGCCCACAAATTCTCGCTTATTCTCAGAGGCAAATCACCTTCAGATAGGGTACTCAGATATGAGAAGAAATTAATGATATGGTGGGTGGACTCACAGAGGCCCTGGAATAAGAAAGGGGAAGGAAATTATAAAGAGAAACTGTTGTTCCTATTCTAGATGAATCATCTTTATCTTCCTCATCATTACAGGCAATTCTGTGCAGATCTTGCCTATGGTGGAAGGGTGTTCCAGTTAAACAACTAGGGATAAGGATCTTAATTTGTTCCGAAGGCTGGCGCTGTTAAGTGCACTCTTAGGTTTCTCCAGTCTGCTCTTTTCTTCTCCCGTTACTTGAAGTTCCTTTGTCCTTGTGATCCAGCCAAAACCAGGACAGCAGCCTATTTTTCCCATGGCTTTGTTCCTTCTCCTTTATACCAACAGTGCCGAAACTTGGATTGCTAAAGCAATGGAAGTGCAGAAAGCAAACAAAGGAAACAAAGTGTTGTAGTTCAGAATCACATGTCTTTTTGCATAACTGTGTAAAGAAACCTCAGAAGATTGGACAGACAAAATAGACAGAGTTAGCCATTCACTTCTCACTGATCAATGAACACATGTAGTGGTTACCTGAAGAAAAAAAAGTGCTTCCAGTTTCTGTAAGTGCATGTGACCATTCTCATGGCCGCAGCAGCTCTACAAAATAAAGCCATTCTTGCAGCCTCTATGCTTCTGTCAGCTTATGTTATCGTGATTGTATATGGCACTTTAAAAAAGAAAATAAACGGGATACACAAAAATTGATTGATTTCTCCGGGGTCTAAAGCTTATCAGTTCTGCATTTTTTTTTTTTTTTTAAAGAAAAAAAGAAAAAAGGAAAAAGAAAAAAGCCACAATCATGAATGCAAGTTGTGAAGAGAAATGCAAAGGTATAGAAGGTAAGCATGTGAGTCAATTCAAGAAGTTGTTCAGCAGATGACTGGTGCGGATGAAGGAGAAAAGATTTTCTGTGAGATAAATTGTTTTGTGCAGCCAGAAGGGGGAAGAAGAGCTCTCACAGTATTAATGTCTACAGGAGAGGAGATCAAGATGCAAGGCAAAAGCAAATTTGAAACAGAACAGAAGGTGAGGGCTTCAAGTACTTGAACATAGCAGAGCAAAGCTGGAAAGTTTTGAACAAATGTAACAAGTTAAAAGCCCAGAGAAACAATTTTGCAGTGATGAAGGACAATGTGGGTGTAGGAGAGGCTTGAACCAGCTTTGTTATTCAGACATTACTAGAATAAAGTCAGAAGTGTAGCAGTCTGCCTTCCTCCCATAGTTGAAGACAATAGCTCAAGATATGGAAAAGGGAGTTGGGTAAGACTGAGAGTTATGGGAGATCAGCAGAACAATAGAAGTGGAAGACATCAGTGGGTTGAGAAGCACTGACTGTAAAAGAAAAGAGGAAAACCTTTGGTGCTCCAGTGAGAGTGGGAGAGGTGAGGAGGACCTACTGAAGTATCTTTGCAGTGACTTCCCTGCATCTTGCCAAAGTGGACTTAGATCCACTTATTTCAAAAGTACTGCAGAAATGGATGCTGGGCTTAACTGATTGCATCTATGCCTAGACTCATGTTTTTACTTTTTTTGTCAGATAGATACAATTGTTTAGATATTGTTACACATGTCTGCAGAATTGAGTGATTCTTTTGGAACAAACAATTATGAAATTGTTAGCCAGGAGAAAGAGAGAGAATGACAAGATAAAAAAAAAAAAAAGACTAGTTCTAAATAATCGAACCCTAACAAGAGTCTTACGCTTGTGTTACAATATTTAGTAATGTTTTTTATGCACCTCATTACATCACTGTATTGCTTTCTGGACAATAAAGTATTTCCAAATCATTGATTTATTAACTATGGTTAGTAGAAAACAGGTATTTTAAGCTGTGTAAAGAACAATTGTGTACCACAATTGTTTTCAAGAATAAATGAGCTCAAGCTGCAGTCTCCTCAGGGCAGGAATTTTGTGTCTTATTGTGTGCTTGCCTAGAGAAGTCTTTGTAGGGTAGCATGTTCACTGGTGGTGCTTCTGAAATGCTTATAAATAACCACCTCTTTGTAGCTTAGTGAACCTTTTTAAGTCAAAGACTTCTTGATATTTGGTAGCTGACTTACCTTTTAAATATATACTACTCTGGGGAAGACTTTTTATTTTCTGTAGTGAATTCAGTGTTCAGGATTCACAGCTTTGAGGAATGCAACTATTTTGTCTCCCACAGAGTAGTGGATAGTGGGAAACAATAACTGCTAACCCTTCCTCCTTGTATTTTTACATGGTTGCATTTTATGGTAGTGCTCTGACCAGTTTTACTTGACAGCGAGTGAGTCTCTGGAGGTGCCTGCTGTATAATGTCTTCATAATTTAAAGATGCTTGTTCAAAGACTTGGCTAATCTACAAAGACCTGAAAGAAATGTGTTTATATCATTGGGGAGGATATTTTTTCTGTCAGTGCTTTCTCTTGATGTTTATGGTAGGTAGATGCTTTGGCCAGAATCATCTGGGGTCTGTCAACCACAGAAGCTCTGGGTCATCTAAAACAGGGACTGACCACTTCTGCATAATTCTCTGCCAGATTAGGAGATTATTATTACCAGCTTTTTGCTATCATCTGCTGAGTAAAGGTTACCGCTAAAAAGCTTGTGCCAGTGGAAAGGATCCCATGAGCTGTGAATTATCCACATCAAGAAAAGTCAGGTATGTCAACTTAAACAACCTGTCTGGATAAACCAATTTTGAAATTGACAAGAGAGTGCTTTGGTAATGCCTTTTCCAACACTGGTTCTGGCTGCCAGAGGACGGCAACAACCAGTCATCTACCAGAACACCCATTTGCCAGCTAACCATTTGTATTAAGCCCTCAAATATTTACGCTTTTTCTTTTCCTGAGGCATCTGTGAGTCAGGTATACCAAAGAAAAGCTTTCCATATATGCATTATCCCTATATGGTGTGTATTTTCTGCAGTCTTTGTGACAGCTAATTCATATTTTATTGCATTTGCCATATTCAGCTAAGCTGAGAATGAAACCTGAGGTAAAATGCTCAAGTGGTTGGATTTGGTTGGCAACACAATGCTTTCATAAATTAAATGCAGGCTAAGAATTTGTGCCCTTGAAATCTTAGAATGATGGAAAGATTGATGTAGGAGCTGAAGTCCACGTGGAGCCAAACATATTTTTATCAAGCTGTGACTTACCAAAAGACCATTGCAGTCAAGACTGGGTTTCCTGAGAGTCCAGACACAGCAAGAAATAGCAGAAGCAATAGTTTCAGCATGTACCCAAACCAGCCATTGAGTTTGACCTTGGAGCCCTTCTATTACCATTGCTTTTCTTGTCAATGTTAATAAGCAGATGCATTACCCGATAACCTTGCTAAATAGGCTGTCATCAGAAGGAGCTGGTATTGAAAGTATGAGTAAAGATGAGGAAGATAAAGATGATTCATCTAGAAGAGGAAGGGCAATGTGGCCAGTGACTGTCATCACTGCACTTCCACTGTACAGCATATTGCCCTCAGCAAAGCATGGCCTTTTGTTACCAATATTAGCCTGTTTCATTCTGCTTTGGTCTGTAGTGTTTCGGGGTTTTTTGTGTGTGCATGTTTTTGTTGTTGTTGTTTTTTTTTGTTGTTGTTGTTGTTGTTTTGTTTTGTTTTTTGTTTTCTTTTTACCTTTTCGTAATTACTTTAAAATATTTCTTAAAACAGTGGGGGGAAAAACATCCCATGATCATAACTGTCCCAAGTAACTGTCCCAAGTTACTTCAGTACCACACAAAGACATTACTTCATGGAAGAGAAAGAAAGAATGGTTGTTATATCTCCTTTTGGTCCACACAAACTTTCAGAAGTTTGTCTCTCATAAGCCAACGAGCATTATGGAGCTTTTTCTTGGAAGAACTTCTTTATTTGATAGTTTCTTGGGGAAACAAAAGTAAGCGTAAGACATAAGCCCAGTGAAGGTAATAGACAACACACACTTCATAAGATTTCAGCAGACTATTCTGGTGCGAGCAAGAGTGAATGATAACACAAACCTGTAGACAAACCCTGTCCCAATGTGTCCCACTACCTCCATGCTGTCTTTGGAAGGGAGATGTCCTTCACACGAGCCTGAGTATTTCCACACCCATGAGAAAAGCACAGAAAGAGTATAGAGTACCACCTGCACGAGAAGCCTCTGTTCTTCCTTCTCTTGCAATTTTGCTTGTGATTTCTGACCTCCTGAAGCAGATTTGAACCAAGAAAAATGGTGTTTCTCCTTGGTGCCATAAGCATAGGCAAATAGTGTGCCAGACTAGCATGATGGACACAAAGGATATTATATTGGTACACTTCAATCATTGTAATTGTATATATACCAATGTACTCATTTTATTGTTTGTTTTATGATCCTTGGATGGAAGATAATAAAGAAATATGGAAAAAGTGTAGGTATTCTCAATCTATTAATGAGGACTATTGATGCCAGATAAACTTTAATATCCTGCACTCTGTCTCCATAACTTGCTTTTCCCTTTCCAAAGAAAAAAATGAAGCCTAAAAAGTTGCACCCACAGTAATATATGTTCAGAAGGTACAAAATGGGACCTGTTCTGCCAGAAGTCCTGTAGTACATTCATTTTACCCTGTCCTCTTTGCTATTTCAGTCTGCCCCATAATATACTGAAAGAATTATTAACATAGCTGAGTAGTGCTGTTGTTTCTTACTTTTCCCCCCTTCCGTGACTTAATGCCTCATTCTGAAATAGCTTCGAAATCCTGCCAATAATTCTTCTGTTCCGTGATTAATAATTCTATTTTGGCAGGCATACAGTGTAATGCAGCATTTCATTTAGACTAGATTTATTCAGACTTGATTGTGAGATCATTGCACATCACAAACACAGTGTATAGCTCCTTGAGAAATTTTTCTTCATCATTTTGCTGCATGCTGAGAGAGACACACAAACCTGTATCCACATTTTTAGTAACTGGTATTACTAAGTGATTCCAGCCGTTATAACCAGAAATCAATCTGAGGTTCAGAGAAAGTCCTGAGGAGGTCTACCAATGGAAGTTGCCTCAGACTGCCATGTAAGAGTCACACCACATTGGCAAATGGTGGAACCTCCGAACACAGTGTGAACTAATGATTTGCTGAGTAAGACCTCCTAGGTTCAAAGTAAAAGATTCTTACTTTACTTCCTGTCCGCCTGTGCTCTATCCACCATAGCAACGTGGCTTTGGACATCAGTTAGCATCTCTGTAGCTGTTTAGCACATTTTGAAGGCGCTAACAGAGCTCAGTGTCATATTAATTTTCACCTTGACTATTGCATAGAAATTACAGGGATGAGGATGCAGGGATGAGGTGCTCAAGCAGTTTGTATCTCTGCCTCATCTCTTAATGGCAGTAACAGGGTTCAGAAAATTGTATTCCTACAAGTGGATGGAAATCCCTCTTTTCTGAGCAAGGCTTGTGTATAAGTACAAAATTTTATTTAAGGATATGACACAAAAAAGTTTTTTTTGACTAATAGGAAGAATACTTTCCTCAGGAGGCTGAAACGAGTGAGTGAGCAGAAAGCAGAACTCTAATCCTATTTACCAGTGGAAGATATTTAGTAATTTGAAGCTTCAAAGTAGGATAGCTTAATGATTTCCATATTTTCTTTCTTTTATTGAAAGGGAAGGAGGACGACAGCGTAAGGTGAAACTCTAAAAATCCTTTTTTTCCAGGCTCAGGAATGCCAATCACTGTTCTCATTGTCAGCTCTTCCCACACACCTGATGAGGCACAACTGGAAAGTCTGAAGAATGTGAAAAATAATTTTTTTATAAGGAGGGTGGCGAAACACTGGCCCAGGTTGCCCAGAGAGGTGGTAGATGCCCCATCCCTGGAGACATTCAAGGCCAAGCTGGATGGGGCTCTGAGCAACCTGATCTAGTTGAAGATGTCCCTGCTCATTGCAGGGGGATATTAAACTAGATGACCTTTAAAGGTCCCTTCCAACCCGAACTATTTTATGATTCTATGATTCTGTGATTCTATTGTAAGGTGGATTCAGATCTATACTGGTCTTTAGGACATATCTGTGTGTCACTCATGCCTGTGCCTGAGCACCACATGCCATGTCACTGTACTTTTCAATTTATATCCTTCCCGTGACAACAACATCTCAAAAACGTGGTAAAGCTCTCAGTTTTCCCTCAACAATCAATTTTTTTTTTTTTTTTTTTTTTTATCTGGTGTGTGGGCAGGAGTTTTTTATACGTAACACTGAATTATAAAATCTGAGCACTCAGTCTTCTGCCTAATTAAGCACTTTACCTCAGGTTAACATTGAGCTCAACCTTTGTAATTTGCAGCATGAGAAGATGTATTTTGCTAACAAAAACTTAATAAGTAATAAAACACTGCAAATGGCTCATTATTCTAATGCTGTTCATCCAAACTGCAGTGCTGGTTTTCTTGTTGATATGAAGGATCCTCACATTAACTTGATTGAAAAAAACAGAACTACATGGATGTAAAGCTCGTGTAGTGGAAAGAGGAATCAGTCCCCACTCTTTAAGGAGCTTCACAACTGCTTTTGTGAGGACCCTTGGCTTGTTGCTTTTTCAGTCATACATAAATACTAATGCTCTGGCTGTTAGGCCATACATTTAAAGACAGAGTAACATAATGGAAAGCAGACACCTGCCCCCCCTGTCATGTTTACTTAATATGCAGACTAATTGGGAGCATCACCTGATATCAGCTCTGGGGAGAGATATTTCCCTTGCTTGAAAATAGGTCAGGAGGAAACCTGACATTTCTTTGACTACCTGATTGCTGTGTTTGGCAGGCTGGGCAAGCTTGCTCAAAATATCTTCTGGGAATGAGAAACAAAAAAGTGTGAAAGGGCTTGGAAGTCCTTATTCTGCATAATTTATCAGTTTCAGCTTTCTGCTCTTTTTTTTTTTTTTTTTTTTTTTTTTTTCCTCCTGGAGAACAAATGACTCTCACCCTTTGAGCCTTCACGGACAAAGTGATGTAAGCGTCTGATTAATTTCTTGGGTAATCCAGAGCAGAGAGAGGAAGTGGCTGGTTGGAGAGGACTGTTTCTTACTGTCTGGGGAGATACTGTGAGGTGTGGATATGATGAAGGCTTTGGGGGTGACTCAACAGATGATCATGGGTTGAAAAAGTTGTTCAAAAGCAGCTGGTGCTTCTCTTTCTATTTTTGTTTACTTCATCCACCTACACCAGCTCAACATATTACACCCTGTAATGACATGAATGAGTAATTTCTTTCATTGCTCAATATTTGTTTTGAAATTCTGATGCAAATTTGAACACCAGACCACTCCTTCTTCCATGATGACTTAGTTTTAAAAAAAGGATGCAGAATTTTTTAACACTTGGTTTAAGGAGTTACAATAGGTAACAGCCCAGATCAACAGGAACATGCTTCTATGTGAGAGTAGCGTTCATCCCTGGGATGGCTCGAGGATTTTTTGTGTGTTGTGCAGCATACACTGGAGTGATGCTCTGCCTGGGGTCTCAAAAAGAATGAGTTTTGTGGCCTCCAGACACACAGAACTACAGCATCCGTGTATACAAACAAGCAGGGAATTTGTTTTTGCACACACAAACATTTCTATTTGTGTAGTTGTAACAAGTGGCTTCTTAAAAGAGTAAGCATCAGCAAATGATTTTAGATGACTTGCAAATTTTCAAACCCCAAGTCCTCAGGGCTACGCACCTACCTCCTACATAGCAGGAAAAGGTACAGAGTTCAACCAATGGTGTGCAAAGGCCATAATAAAAATGGAGCTGCACCCACCAAAAGATGATTTTAAAGTCTACAGTTTAGTGCCAGCCATTTTTCCTCTGTCTTCTGAGCTTTCTCTGAGTCCTCCATCTCGGATTACTTCCTCCCTCTCTCTTTCTCCTTGCTGCTTGCACTACAGGAAGGTGATATAAGATGACAGATGTGAAAATGACAGGATGCTAGCCACTGACTTGTCCAGCTGAGGACAACCCTTGCAGCTGCTTGGCATCTGTGACATGCTGCCCTGTGTGGATCTGAGGAATGGGGAACATGGGCAGCTGCTGCCACTGTCTTTTCACTACCATGCAGCAAGTCCTGGCAGCCCGAGAGAAGGGGATTAGAGGAAAGACAGGTGTCTGTGACACTTAATAACACAACACGTTTTTTTGTGCTGTATAGCTTGCTGGGCCTACTTTTTCCTGCTGAAGGGTAGCTGTCCATCACAGCTGAGAACTGTGTGGTTTCCTGTGACTGTCCCTGGAGGGGATGGAGGCTCATGCATAACACAGTTTCTGCCCCATTGGTGAAACCTGGCAGATTCTACAGGGAAAAAGTAGTCACTGGTGTGGCCTCACCAGCGTTTGTCTTGCAACCTCAATCAGCAGCTGTAGTTTCCTTTAGGAAGGCAAACCAGTCTAGTACATGCTGCAGCATCATGAATCATGGGCTTTGTTGCTCCAAGCTACATTTATCATGGATGGGTGAATGTATTTAAAGGGTATAGAGACCCTGTTTGAAACTACACTGTTCTGTTTTATGTTTGCAGAACTGTGTCTTGAAAGTTTTCATGATCTGCAAATAGAGACTGAGTAAATTTTCTGGAATATGGCCCTGGACTGAAGAATTCAGCTGTCCCATCAGGGCTGCCTAAAGCAAGTGATTGCAGATGTTCACTGAGTGCACCAAGCAATTCCAGTGTCTCTGACCTCTTTTCCTGAGTGGATCTGTGACTGTCACACAAAAATGCTGATCAGATGAACACAAGAGTGACAAAGGCTTGCTAGACTTGGAGTACAAACAGGCCTATCAGAGCTCTGTGATGGAGGAATCACTTATTGCAATATAAGGAAAGGAGAAAGGAACTGAAGGAGAGGGTGGGAGGGGGATAAAGGGAAGTGAAGGTAAAGATTTCGCCATGTAGTAGAGAGTAGCTGAAAAAAGGAGAAAGTCAAGACCAAAAGGAGATACAGGGTGAAGCCTTGTTTCAGTAACAGTACTTTTGTAAGTACATTAATTTCCATGCATAGGATGAAGGCCATTATACCATACTCAGGCGTGCTGGGATATGGCCCTGCGGGACTGGGAGATGCTCAGCCCCATTCCCATACACTGAGTCTTACCTAGAGGACACCTGTCCAGCTTCCTGGAGTCAACCAGACTTCACAAAATGCTCAGCTAATGCTAAGCCTCTGTACCTGCACTGCTGAGTATCAGCCAGGGAGACCAACCAAGGTAGGGAGAGAGGGATGGGAGTGGGATGGTGGGTTGGAGAGAAACTTTGTGGAACTACAAACAGAGGCCCCAGCTGCAGGAGCTTTTCCAGTGTGCATGCTCTGGCTCAGGGCATTAGAAATGAGCTTTGAACAATCACATTGCCAGGATACATGAATGTTGCATTAGTCATTTTTTTTGGCATGTAAAAAGCCAAACTCCACATCACCACTTGTAGAAGAAAAAAAAATTGTTCACTAGGCTCAGGAAATGCTGGGTTTTTTTTCTTAATTTTTTAACAATCAGTGAAAGAAGAGAGAGTTGGAGAGAGAGGCTAGAGAGTTAGAGAGAGAGGCTGGAGAGTTGGGCGGGGAATAACCTAATGAAATTTAACAAGGGAAAGTGTAGAGTCCTGCATCTGGGCAGGAACAACCCCAGGTTCCAGTATAGGTTGGGAAGTTACATATTAGAGAGCAGTGTAGGGGAAAGGGACCTGGGGGTCCTGGTGGACAACAGGATGACCATGAGCCAGCACTGTGCCCTTGTGGCCAGGAAGGCCAATGGCATCCTGGGGTGTGTTAGAAGGGGGGTGGCTAGTAGATCGAGAGAGATCCTCCTTCCCCTCTACTCCGCCCTGGTGAGACCACATCTGGAATATTGTGTCCATTTCTGGGCCCCTCAGTTCAAGAAGGACAGGGAACTGCTGGAGAGGGCCCAGTGTAGGGCAACGAAGATGATTAAGGGAGTGGAGCATCTCCCTTATGAAGAAAGGCTGAGGGAGCTGGGTCTCTTTAATTTGGAGAAGAGGAGACTAAGGGGGGACCTCATTAATGTTTATAAATATATAAAGGGTGAGTGCCATGAGGGTGGAGCCAGGCTCTTCTCGGTGGCAAACAATGATAGGACAAGGGGTAATGGGATCAAGCTGGAACACAAGAGGTTCCGCTTAAATTTGAGGAAAAACTTCTTCTCAGTGAAGGTGACAGAGCACTGGAACAGGCTGCCCAGGGAGGTTGTGGAGTCTACTTCCCTGGAGACATTCAAAACCCGCCTGGACATGTTCCTGTGCGACTTCACCTAGGTGTTCCTGCTCCAGCAGGGGGATTGGACTAGATGATCTTTTGAGGTCCCTTCCAATCCCAAACATACTGTGATACTGTGATACTGTGAAAGAAAAAAAGGCAGCAAGAATTAATAAATAAACAAAAGAATAAACAAAAACCAGACTTAATTCTCATTGTCAGTGCGCAGCTTTCGCTCTGGAAATCATGCTTGCATCCATACAGAGATCTCAAGGGTCCAAATTGCCTCTGCTCCACTTTTCGGTAGACATCTCTGACTGTAACTCATGGTGACTTTTCCTAGTGTGTCCCCACAGGATCTTGCTGTTACTGCCTCAGGAGAAACTAGCAGTGGCTCCATTGTCACCCTACCATACCATACCACGCCATACAACGCCACACCACACCACACCACACCACACCACACCACACCACACCACACCACACCACACCACACCACACCACACCACACCACACCACACCACACCACACCACACCACACCACACCACACCACACCACACCACACCACACCACACCACACCACACCACACCACACCACACCACTATATGTCAATGGTATCAGTCCCCTCAAAGGTCTGGATTTAGAATATTTCTTCTACTGATATGAAATAATTTTGTTGATTCACTGCCCAGCACACAAAATTAGCTCAAATTGAACCTCCTAAAAATAAAGTGTTGGAAATTCTTTTTAATCTGTGGTGACAGCTATTATCTAGCTCTTAGCAGTTCTACATGCAAATTAAGTAAACCACTTAGAAAATAAAATACTTTCATAAAACTAATGTTTGCGAAGAGGCTAGAAAACCACTCTGCAATGCCTGTGTTGCCACTGAGCTCTGTGGCAACTCAAAAACAAACCATCAGCTGGCCCCTAGAGAGCACAGCACATGTCAGGACTTGGCAGAGGATGACTACATCGGAGGTATCAGTCTGTTGTGGCTTGTCCTCAGTGATCTAACAGATAATGAGTGCAGTGCATCAGGCAGAGTCATTTGTTTGTGGTCTCTTCCAGTATGAGTGTTGTGGGGAGCAAAATCCAGGCTGACTTCAACATGAGCAGAGGTGCTGGTTTATCAAGGTGGTGGGAGGGTGCCAAAGTAATGCACAGGCTGAGGGACAAACTCATGGAAGACAAGTCGTCTGAGTACTGGTTAATGCACAAGAACCATGTCAGGCTCAGGTGGTCTGTGAGCCAAAGAGGGTTAGAAGGCACTAGAGGGAAGAGTCAGAGATGCCTGTCCTGCATAGCTTGTGCTTATAGCCACTGTTACAGACAGGATGGACTTTTGGTCTGATACAGATAAGCTGTTCTTATTTATATATATGCAAAAGTACACAAACTATTTTGATATAACAAGCCATTAAAATAATGGTGTGTTACTTTGAAAAATGCCCCAGAAATATTTTTGAAGATGACAAAAATGACAGAGGATCTTGATTTTCCTGATGATTTTGAAAAACGGTGTTCTCTTTCTCACTCTTCTGAAGTGTTTCTAAAATGTTCAGATGTAGATGAGGAATAATAACATTGCTGGGGGGTCTGTCATAAATAGGGATTTGCCTTTGTCATGGGGAAACGTTTTAACTCAGAATTTTTGTGTAGGCTTTTAGCATAAGTCTTAAGTGTATAGTTGTACATTTTTTTAGGAACTCCATGAGCTAGAAAGAAATTACAATACAAAATGTAGGTGGAATGGTTTCCAGGGGTAGTCTCTGCATTTGCAACAAGTGTTTCCACTCACGTTTTAGTGCCCATGACTCACCGTGGAGGCTGATGTTAATTGTCAGTGACGGTGCTTTCATGGGAGTCTACTGATTTAGTGTGGCTCAGTGTTTGGGTGCTCAAATGAAGATGTAATCGGGAACTGCCTCGAACTGACTAATTCCTTCTAGCTTCAGTGGCTGTTAAGTGCTCAACTATGTAAACATCCTTTGTGAATCTCACTGCTTATTGTTCTGCACTTTAGTGATTATCTTCCTTTGTGCTTTTGTGTTGCCCCCTGGACAAACAAAGGTGTGTAGAAGACCTTATTCACCCTTACATATGCCTCTGCTATGGAAACTATCCTGAGAAGATGGCCATAACCTTTGCTCATCAAAGGTTGATATAGCTGAGATCTTTGGAAGCACATTGATATTCCAAGGTTTTGTTAGCTCAGCAGGCAATGAGTAAACTAGCTATGCCTGGCATAGTCTACAAGAGTGACACAACTCTCACATGAGAGATCAGTGTGGTTAAAACCAATAAGGCTTTTAGATCATGGGGTACTGTATAAACAGGAGCACACTTGAGCTTTTTATAGCTAGCACTGATCGGTGCAGTTCATTAATATAACTGACATAATGTCACAAGCTGGTAATTAGCCTGAAGCATGTTTTGCCATGGTTGTGCTCTTCATGTTGTTTCACAATAAATCAGCACAAATAATGAGAGAGTCATAATAGGAACTTCATATTTTTGGTTGTGACAAAACAAAACTCAAATGATGGATTTTCTGCTGTTTAAATAGTAAGAAACTGGGGACAAAGCACAAATGATAACTCTTGGGTAGAATTTTGTTCTGGTACTTCCTGCCAATCAGGAACATATTGCTTTTTCTTGAGTGTGTCCTCCATCAAAGCAACTGAGAACTGGTGTAATGTCATCACTGGCAATATTACACTATCTGTGTGCCCTGCTCTGGTTTCACTGACTTACTGACAGTAGTGCTTTAATTACACTGAGAGGCCCAGAATCCAGATGTATACCCTTGCAAATGGTGTATATGTTCTTTTTTAAGTGCTAGCATAAAACTAATAGAGAAAATAATCACCAATACTTATACTAAATCTGGCCAATTCAGAGCACACCAATTAGGTTTCTGCTTATGGACAACTATCTCTGATCTCTGCTTCAGAAAGAACGTAGGGACATGAGCCGATCATGTTAGTTCACTAGTATGTAAACTGGCAGTTGAATGAAATATCTGCCCACAGTATGTAAACAGTGTCATCCACAAAAAAGGGATTTTGCATGATTTTTTCTCTTCTGAATTATGTCATTGAGTCAATGAAATTTTACTTTAAAAATGAAATCCAATGCAAAAGTACCTTGTTAGTACAAAAGTAGCTTTTGTATTTGTCTGGCTCACTATAAAATTCTAGCTGTGAAAATAACCTGATATACTGATATTATTTTTTTATTATTTCTCTGTCCATGTCCGTTTTCCTGCCTGAGAAAATGCCGTGGGCTGTATACATAAAACACAGCACTATAAGCTTGCAAGATTTCCCTGGTACATTTTATGATTGAACAAGCTCCCTATGCAACTTCTTCAGATCTTTCAGTAATGAAATCTGTTCATATTTCTTCTTATCAAAAATAAATATTTTTGATTGAAAATACGTGATCTCTGTTGTATTTTTTTATAAATTAAATTATCAAGGCAAAAAAAAGAGTGAAAACAAAAGAGTAAAAGAGAGATCACTCTCTTACAAGATAATAGGCTAAAAATAGGTGGGAGAGAAATTTATATTAGGTTCATCATTAGTTCTGAGTAAAATGTTAAGATAAGGAAAAAATAATTCCCACAAAAGATCTGAGATTTGCTCACTGCTGAGTTCAATAACTTTTACAAGTTTGATACACATTTTTCAATTGAGTTAAATACCTGAAACCAAAATAATGAAATGATTAATTGTAACAGTGCCCTACCATCTGTAGGAATACTCCCAAAAACCTCCATAGACTGATCTGGGCACTTTTCAGAGCATGTGATTTGGCTGATCCCTAGTCACTGACCTTAATGTGATCTGTTCTTCGTGATGGTTTGCCATTGGTTTCGCTGAGAATCTAACACATCATGCTTATGCCATTTGGTAAGTTGAATCAAGGTTAGTCACTTAGACACCTAATGGTTAATTGTTTTCCTGGATGAGACTGCTCACATGCTTCAATGTAAGCATGCGATTTGAAGTTCACCTGAGCCAGAGTCTTCACTAGTCATCTGGGTAACCTCTACTGCAGTCTGCTGTTTCTGGAAAACAGTGACTCTTTGTCACCGTGAAGATGGTTACACTTTCTGAAGGTTTCATTTCGTTTTCACAGTCTCACAAAAACAAAATAACACAAAAAACAAAGCAAAACCAACATCACCCTATGCTTCAATTAATTCCTAAGAAAACTCTATGGAATATAAATAGGAAATGCAGAAGCAAAAATAAAAGAAGAAATAAGGATTGCATTATTCTCTTACTCACCCTGCACCAGTGTAGCTTGTGTGCTACAACTTAATTTGTACAGATGCAGTTTTCTATTGCTAGGTCTCAAGGCAGTGGCATCCACTTGTAGCAGATGAGGAAGCAAGAGCACAGAAAGGTGAGGTGTTCTCCCTGAAATCACACAGCATTTCAGTATTAGATCCAGGTCACCCAAACACTTTCAGTCACTTCTCCATACAGCAGGCCAGAGTCCCTCCCAAATATATTCAGGGGTCTGCATAGACAAATAGGTAATCTTGCATTCTAGAAATTCTCCCTAGCACTTGCAGTTTTAAGAACATTTTTGTAAGCTTATTATGAGGGCTATTTGTTTGAAAGAGAGGCTATGTTCAGATGACTGAAGAGCAGTGATTTTAAGAATAAATACTGAATATTGTGAAACTTAAAAATAAGTTTCTAGTGTAGCAATGTTATTGTTGGCTACTATTTAAAAAGCAGGACTGGAGGAAAGGAGAGGAGTAAAATTAAAAAAAAAAATTGTGTCTATGCCAGAATTGAATCAAAGATATATATCTTCTGAGTTCCAGAATATATCATTACTGTTCACTTTTGTTTACATTTCTGATTTTGCCTGATCAGGATAAATAAATGCTTACATAGTAAAACTCAGACCACAGATTTTTCTGACCTGGCTTGAAGATTTTGAGATCTTACAAATGTATCTGTTCTTGTAACATTTAAATGTTGCTTTGCTAGTGCAAGAGGCTTGTTTAGCATGAAAAAAAGAAAAAAAAGCACCCCTTCATGACTTTTGTTGTTCACTGTTACTGAGAGTTGGAATGGTGAATGAAAGTGACTTAAAAGTTTACAGATATTATGTCAACTTATAATGTGAAGTATGTGACGTTTGAAATGCAACTGCTACCAGGAGCTATCTATAAGAAAATAACCCTTTTTTTCCACTTCAGGTGTACAAGTGAGTTCCACCATACTCAGAGATAGGTGTGACACATTAATTCTATAGGAAAAATGCGTATTTTCTGGTAATTGCACTTTTTCAGTGTTAAGGATCTTTAGATTTGTTTGTAATAGGGAACAAGCAGCCCCATTTACTGTGAAAATTAAATTATAACAAGGGAAATACTTTGGAACATCATAAAATATGACTGAACTTTGGGGTAGCTATAGAGGTTTTCATTTAGAGCCATCACTCTATGTGTACTCCAGTGACAGGAGAGCCTCTGCCTGCTGAGAAGCAAAACCTTTCCACAGATGGGTGTGTGAGAGAGGCTGCCTCTGTGGTTTTAATGTCAGTGAGGCAGAGCCTCTTGATTATCTCCCTTCAATCTGTAGTTCTGTTCTGCAGAAGGGTAAGCAAAACCCGCGTCTTTTAAGATTTTCAAAACAACTTTTAAAGAACTTGGCCATGACCTGTTATAAACAGAAAAGTGCTGAAATCTCCCAAGGAAAAAGTCCTTTTTGATTTACAATGAGAATATCCTTAAATAGCAATCACTAAGCGAACTGGAAATGCCTACCGCTGACCATGACTATTGCCAACATGGTTGTGAAAAAGCTTGTGTTTGGCAGACTGACTTGAATCAGCTGCCATTTTGTGGTTACTGGTTGGTGTTAGTGTCTATATTAAAGGATCTATGACAGCGTTATCTGGGTTAAATATTCTTTCATTTACAGTACTAGAAATTGAAGACTGCTTTGTTTATGGGTGATACTGCAGAGATCAGAACATGATCTGTAAATACACAAGCATATCCCCAAGGCATACTTAGATGAAAATTCTGAGTTTGAACTACATTAAGATTTTTAGTGAGGCTCTGATGCAGTAATGAACTTCATGTCTTTCCTTCTCATAACAAAAGTTGGATCCCATTTGCACAGGTTACAAGAGTATATTCTTAAGGCTATATAGGATTTACACTAGGGAAAACTTATTTCCTTGAACTTAATTTCCTTTGAACCTCTGAAAGAGTTCATCCCTGTTTCAAACACAGACTCATTTGAACAACTTATATTCTGCTCTGTGTAAAAAGATAGGATAATTTAAGCCTGCTTTACTTGCAGAACCTTTCCAGGAATCTCCACAAAAAGCTTTTTTTCCACACTGCTGCTCATCTTCTCCATCTTAAATTCGTATATTGCATTTACATAAAGACAATGAAAAATATTCTCCGTAAGTAGAACGTGATGAAAAATTAAAGGATATTTAAGCCTACAGCAAAACCTTATTATTAAAAACAAAAAACCAAAAAAGACAGAACAAAACATTTTATAAAGGATCTTATGGAAGAAACATGATACTTGACAGAAAAGCTGATCCTTTCCTTTTTTTTTTTTTTTTCTGTTTAGCTGCTACCTGAAACACAAAATAAAACAAATACTTGGATTTTGTGAGAATTTTAGTATAATTTTCTTCACTGAAGGGATTAGAGATCACTGGAAGGATTCAGTGAAGCCTGGGGCTGCTCCAGTGCTGCCTCTTCACCTCCAGGATACAGATGTGGCCAGGCATGGCAGGCTGCATCTTCAGTGCATTGCTTCCACCCATTGAGCTATTTTGGTAGAGCCCAAACACTGCTGCTCCAAGGGAGAAAACAAACATGATCAGCTCTAATTTTGAACTCGTGGCTGTTGATCAAAAAAAACTTATAAAAAGTGCCACCAAAAATGGATTAGAAGAGAAGAAGGCTTGTGCATTCAAAGCTTTCCTCTGCTGGTTGTTTTCCTAAAACACTTTCATCTTCTAACACCTACTCTGATTGGCACATTGAGTAGCTGATTTCTGCAGCTTACCCAGCTGAGCAGTGAAACTTTGGTGATTCAGTGCAGAGGCTGCAAGGACTCTCCAATATCTTGGGGACTGTGGAGACCTTCAGGAACACCCATATGGATAGATGTGGAGATGACTTGTTCTTGCGCCTGCATTTGCAATGTCCCTAAGAGATTCAGATTTCCCTCTGCATGTAAAGAGCAGTTCATAGCAAACTGTAGGTGGGTATAACAGCAAGTTTCATCTGTCCTTAATAATCCCACAAAGAGTGCTACATATTCTTGAGTTCCAGCTACTGGAACTTCAGCTATGTCATATAAAGTAATACTTTTCTTATAAGCACTTTCAATATCAGCTCCTTCATGACAGCATTTACTGCCCACTTTGGTGGTGGAGCTTACTTTATTCAGGACTGTAGGGTAAGTTCTTCACCACACATCCCAAAGAGAACCCTCACTTCTTCCCATACATCCAGGACCCAGACCCCAGAGACCTGCACCAAGCTTCTAGACCTGCAAAGTCTTCATGCTGGTCTTCTGACAAACAACATACATATCTCAGCATCCTAGTTCTTCACTGTAATGGTTTTTCCCTCTCTTTATCCTTTCTTCTGCCTTTGAATGTATCTTGGGACAGAAGCTAAAGTGCCTCCATTGATGCGTATAAACAATGTATGCATAATTAGCTAATGGCAAACCGGCTGATCAGAGAATCATTGAATAACTCAAGTTAGAAGGGACCCATAAGGATCATTGAGTCCAACCTCCTGCTCCTCTCAGGACTTCCTGAAATGAAACCATGTGACTGAGAATATCATCCAGACACTTTGAACTCTGACAGGCTTGGTGCCATGACCACTTCCCTGGGGGCCCTGTTCCACTGACTGGCCACTCTCTCAGTAAAGAACCTTTTTCTAATGTCCAGTGTAAACATTCCCTGACACAGCTTCATTCCATTTCCATGTGTCCTATTGGTGGTGACCAGAGAGAGGACATTAGCACCTCCCTCTCTGCTGCCCTCCTTGAGGAAGCTGTAGACTGGGATAAGGTCACCCCTCAACTTTCTCCAAAATGCACAAGTCTAGTGACCTCAGCTGCTCCTTGTATAACAAGTCTTGCCCTCAAGGCCTTTCACCATTTTGATTGCTCTCCTCTGGACACACTTTGTTTATGTCTTTCTTGTACTGAGGCATCCAAAACTGCACACAGTACCTGAGATGAGGCCACATTACTGCAGTATAGAGTGGGTCAATCACATCTCTTGACCAGCTGGTTATGCTGTGCTTGATGCATCCCAGGATATGGTTGGACCTTTCGGCTGCCAGAACACACTGTTGACACGTATTCAACTTGCCACCAAGCCAGACCCCGAAGTCTCTTTCTAACAGGCTACTTTCCAGTGTCTCATCCCCCACTTGCTTATCGCTCCTGAAAAGCCTATAACCATCCATCATTGTACCCCAGTCGCATGACTTATCCCACTAGGTTTCTTTTATACCAATGATGTGGTAGCTCCGGGATGAGGCCAAACCTTCAAGCTCCTCTTGCTTATTTCTTATATGTCTTTCCAATACTTGCACATGAATCTTCAAATGTGATAGTGAGGATGGATTAATAGTCATAGGTTTTGGAGGATGATACAGGTAAATAAATTTATGGGGTTGATTATTAGAGGAAAACAGGACTTTATTTAAGAAGAGTGGACAGGTGAATAGCAAGGTTGATAAATATTCCTGTCCATCTCTCTGTCTCTGTTTACATTTGTCTTCTCTGTACATACTGTTTTTGTAAGGAGAGGTTCACAGAATTATTTGTAGATGTTTAAGTCTTACAGCCACATTTAGGTTTTGATTCATGTGCCTTCTGAATATGTGGAGATAGAATTTTGTTTCTAAACCTGCTTTTTCTTCCAGATGGAAAAAGAAATGGTAGAAAGCATATATATCTTCTTGCTTTTCTTTCCAGTTTGTATTGTTGAGTGGTGCATTTTGTGCACATCAGCATCCATTTACTGTTAGAAACAACCGTCAAAGAAATGAGATTTGTGTGTAACACCAAAAGTGGACTCTACTCAGAGCCTTTGTTTCCTGTAGTCTAGGTGTTGTTCTGAAGTTGTTTCATTTAAGCCATACCAATACAGTGAAAGAGAAGAGAGCATTTGTTTTCTGTCATTGCCCAGGTGACCAAGAATCATACTTTATCTCTGCCATCCAAATGCTTGATCAATTTAAATCTAACAGGTCATGGAAAGTAGGGACATAGCTGACATGGTGAAAGATTAATGTAGTTTAATACTGTGCTCTCTCTTTTGTTGCTTCTAAACAAAACCTCTGTTGGGTGTTCCTTGGCTTTCTTAAGTAGTGACACCGTGATTTTTCTTTGTGGGTTTTTTCGGGAATGGAGCCCTTGCATTACGGTGCGACTGATTCACATACATTGCCATCTGCTGATAGCAGCTGAAACTGCAGCTTCTCGGGAGAGGTCTTCGTGCTTGGAGTTTCTCACATTGTAATCCAAATTATTAATAGTTTAACAAAAGCTCTATCGGTCTGTGTCTGTCTGTCTGTCTGTCTGTCTGTCTGTCTGTCTGTCTATCTATCTATCTATCTATCTCTATCTCAAAGCTAGATATTCATCAACGCTGCCCATGTTTCTAGCCTTTCATATTTTTACAAACTGAGTGAAAGGTTTTGAATGTGTATGAAGGCTCTTTTCTGACACTTTTGACTATTGTGGTAGCTAAAGAGTGACAGAAATAATAATCTGATAATCTTTCTCTGTTTCTTCAGAAGCAAGGGGTATTAATTAAGTCAAGTAATATAATTTGTCAGACATGCATATGTATATGTGGAAAGCTGAAATTAATAGGTGGGTGTTGCATCACATAATAAAAACAAATATGTGCTAATAAAACTGTCATATTTTTTTTCCCAGAAAAGAAAAGTCTTTCTATGCCTTGTGCTCAGCTACCTCACCTCATCCTGAAGATGGCTGGGAAGCTGACCCAGGGTTTGGAGGACCAGGACTGTCACTAGTATTAAATCTTTGATTGTGGCCTCTTATCAGGACAATTCTGGAGTCATCTCCACTGAGGAAGTGAGACTGTGTTTTTCCCAAGGATCTTTCCTCCGTAAATGATGACACAATGTTGCCATGTTCAGAAACAAGGACAAAGTTATTCTGAAAAAGATCTTGCAAAATCACCTCTGTCTTTCAGAAACTACCAAAGCTTATGTGAAGTAAAGCTCACTTGCAGGTCTTAATGGTCGTGTTCTTGATAATTTGTTCGGTAACTGATGATCTACATTTTGCCTAAATCATAGCGATTTTAAGACAAGTTTTAGACTTTGCTACATTTAGTGATAGTTTTCAAAGGACCTTTAATGTGGCAAATCATTCTTTCAAGGACACTTAACTTTGTAGCTTTAGTTCTAATTAGAATGTGATTTTATGGTTTCAAGAACATATTTCAAGCCTCAGTTTGTCCGTCTAAGGCTGGACCATACTAGTATTTTTCCTGTTGCTGTTGACTGCACGTGTGTGTATTTTTGCAGGCCTTCATTGTTTTCCAAACATTTAATCTTATTTTATCCTTGATTTGTTCTGTGTTTGTGTGATATAAGAATATTTATTTCCCTCATCAGCTGAATTGCTGGATTCGTGTCTCAAGAGATCATTAATAATCTAGGATAATCTTAACCTGCAGTTAACTTGTTGAAACTTTAACCTATTGGATGTGGTTGTTCAGGGTTGCTAAATAATAAAAATTATGACTATTCAGCAGCTATTCAAAGGGTCAGTGGAGAACGAATTAACAGGTTCAAAATCTTCCCTAATGAAGGGATGTCCATGTATCAAAGGCTGATAGTATCATCGACACCTATTGGCATCCATTCTGACACATCAGCTCACAAAACTGAGGTTGAAAGTGTATGGAAGTTAAAAAATGTCTTTTCACTCATATTATCATATTCTCACAACAACCCTGAGGCAGATATATTTTATGGGAAGTTTGCCATATGAGTACTTGAAAAGAAACTTGTTGTTTGTTTGTTTGTGTGTGTGTGTGTGTGTGTTTTTTTTTTCCCTTCATGAAAACAATTTTCTTTTTCTTTTTCTAGTGCTAGGTTTGTCCCAGTACTACAATAAAGATGGCTGCTGTGCTTACCTTGTTTGACCTTGTCCTCTTGGGATACTTATTTATTCCTAGGAGCAGGCACTGAGTACAATGGAGGACTATAAGCAGTGTTATTAATCTTTCATTCAGTGGCTGAAGAATTTGTCACTGAATCGACTACTTGTTGCACTGCTCTTTCCCAGACTCCTGCCTTTAATTTGTATTGTATTCACTTGATTTTACAGGAAAAGCAAAAGAGAGAGGTATGAATAGACTGGTTCCTCTGGCTAAAGGTTTTATGTCCTTGATCTGCAGATGATGTTTTACCCTGGGGTTTTGCTTCACATTCAAGATTTTACTTTCTAACTCCTGACCATGGTGGAACATGGTTCTGATGCTTTTTATGATTTCCCTGAAAAAAAAAAAAAAAAAGAAAAAAAAAGAAAAAAAAAAAAAGAAAAAAAGAAAAAGAAGGGTCATTGTTGCCTTTATAGAACTTTCCACTTACCATGGCAGCAGAGGCACCAGAGTGGGGTACAGATGCTACCTAGGGAACATGTGGAGCTCATTATGATCCTAGTGCTTTCAAGGGGTATAGACAGGTCCCTTCAAGTACTTGCAATGGTCAAAGTCCAAAGAGATGAGTCCCTGAAGATGATTACAACCTTTCCACTTCCTCTGACATGTGGAATGGTGAGAAAAGTTTTGAACTGTGCCAACTATGCCTACTAATTCATTAGCAACAGCCTGAAAAATGCAATGAAACCTTGGAGTGGAAAGCAGACACTCTGGAATGTTATGTTTGCTGAGTGTAATGGCATGTGTGTTATCTGTTATAGCAGTGTGCATTGAAGTGGACACGGTATTTAGAAGGACCTGATCTGTGATTTACATGGGTCATTGATGGCTGTGGAGTCATAAAGTCTCAGGATTTTAGTACTCCCAAGCACATCCTGCCTTAACCAGTCTGTGCAAGTGAACGCTTCTGTTCAGCCCTTTTTGGCTGCTGCAGCTGCACTTACTACGCAAACAAGTGCTTCAAGACATGTAACAATTAATCTTTGTTTGTTTGTTTGTTTGTTTTTTAATCTAATCTTAGAACAAATAAACAATAAAGAATTGCACTGAGAAGAAAATCTGGAGTACCTCCACTGAGTGCAGCTACAACTCAGCAACAAACACTATTATCTGAGCAGTGTGCCTATTTGTCAGCATAGCAGTTGCTGTGAGCAGTTAGACATAGCCAACAGTGTGTGATATCAGATGTTACTAAAGAAAGCAGCTGTATTAATGACCATTCAGTTGGTCATTAATTTTGCTTAGGATAATGACAATAATATGATTCTAAGTAGAATTATCTAAGTAGCATTATTGTTAGAGGAAATACATGTACACATATCTTCAGATGAACTTCCCAAATGCTTGCAGTGATGCATTTAGAAGTGTTCTAAGGAACAGTACATAGGGATATTTAGAAACTCTGCTATGTATTTCCCTTCCTAATAAAAATTAATTTGACAGAATTGTAAAGAATGTTTAGGAATTTAAAGATGTTTTTGAGCTTTTAATAAAACATTCTGATTAATTCTGGAGCAGGATAGATTCAGTGATCAAAAGCAATTTGGATAAATACCTCTATGTCACATATACCACCCTAATTTATTGTGATTCGCATTAATTGACAAGAAAATTTAAAAAAAAATGGCTTCTTCATGACACTTCTGAAGTTTTTCCTCTGAATCTGGCAATCATGACTACCAGAAGAGTGTAAAGCACCTAAGTATAATGCAAATTACATCCTGCTCTACTTTTGTCTTAACTTCCAGTTTTTCAGAGACACTTGAGATACAGTATTTCAGAAATGTCAGAAAAGCTACAAATGGCTTCAGAAGCAATAACTGCAGAAATCTGTTTGAATTTCATGTAGATTTTTGACTTAGCTGTTAGATTTCCTTTTCACGGGCTGCTCAGAGACCTCTAACCAAATAAGGTTTTCCCTGCAAGTAAATTTAGGCTGTTGATGTTTTCGCTGTGAATACCAGTGCACCATCACAACAAAGTTACTTGTGTTTCTGTTACACAACATTCCCTAACCGGTGTTCAAGAGCTGAACATGTTGATTTGGGAGTTAATATTCAAAAAGGATGCAAAACTTTTGAAAGTTTCTTACATGAAATTAATCAATCTGATGTGTCATCTGACTGTCCCTGCTCACCCTCACCAGGGTCCTCACCAGGGTCCTCCCCATGCCACTGTGACAAGCCTGCTCTGCTGGCACTGCTGCAGGATGGTGCCCCTCAGGGAGGTTTCGACCTCCATCCTGCCTCAGTCCCATCCTGCTGCAGCCTCCCACTGCTCCCAGACATGAGCAGCATAATCATCTACTCAGCTGTAAAAAAATGTGGGATAATGGGGACCATAGGCACAGACTTACTGGTTAATGCTGTTCAGGCTCATCTGACTCATCTGAATGAAGCAGGTCAGGGAAAGATCAACTTGAGTATTATATTACATAGAAAATGATGTTTTAACTGGCATAGCTACATTGCCAAGGGTTCAGCTTGTTTTCTGCTTCTAAACCTGCCTGATTTTACCATGTGCTTCAGCAGGGCAGAATACACATTTTGCGTGGTTGAAAGCAAAATGTCATTTTAAAATCCCACCCTGACAGAAAATTATTTATTGCCCTAAGTTTTGCAGTATGTCTAGAAACTGATGGAAAATACATTCTGAAACAGTGAAAAATCAACATTAAGGTCATTTCATTGTGGTAGAAAGTGTTCACAGCTGATGTGTAGAAGCGTCAGGAAAGAAATTACAGTGGCTATTTCTTTGTGAATAGGTTGTGGCACAGTAACTTACACGTTGATTACAAGCAAAATTGATGGTTGTGGGTTTACTGAGGTACTAATGTTTGTATCAAACATAGTTATATCATAATTCTTTGGTGCTGTTTTTGTTCCCCTTGGATGGATTTATCCAGTTGTCAGATGGCTGTCAAAGGCCTTATCAGTTTAGTGGTAACAGGTAACAGGTATGTGTACCAATACTTTCCTCTTCTCCTTTATTACAGGTTTTTCTATGAGTTTCAGCTGTGATAAAGGGATAATTGTGCCCTTCCTTCCTCATCTTTTGTGTACCACACATGCTTCAGCACTTCGTATATATATTGTCTGACACTGAGATACAGATTTTAATAGAACAGCAAAAATGTGTCATGCTTTCTAACAGTAGAAATTTTTGCAGTATTCCACAAATTCATTTAGGACTGAGCCCAGTTCTCTGAACCTGTCTGCACTGGGGCCATTTTAATAATTAATTATATCTTTAAACTGAACTGTGTTCTGATTTGATTGGTATTAAATAGAGTTAAATCACATTAAAGACCATTTATTTATTTATTTATTTATTTATTTATTTATTTATTTATTTATTTATTTTCTTTTCCAGACTGGTTGCTGTAAGGAGAACCTTCTGTAAATGTAAACTGTCCATGCTCTCTATGCAATCGTTTTTATTTGTGCTAGGGTGCTATTTGTGCACTAGGGTGCTAATTAAGTGAAACTGGTACAGTTTGTCTGCAATCTCTGCATAGTATTTGGTACCAGTGGTAAACAGAAACATAAGATGTAGCTCCATGCTGTATTATCTCCAGTGGCAATTCTGTCTTCAAAGGTTTGAGCACACTTTCTGCCTCCTTGACCCTGGCTACCCTTTCCCACATCATGCCACAATTTGACTCCCCCGTCTGCGCTAATACAATTGTTTGTTGCACCATGATGTGGAAGGGATCACTGCACTAAGCTGACATAAGAAAGCAATTATTTGCTTTGATTAGTGACCCAACTTACAGGGCAGCCCCATGGACACTGGTAGAGGTAAACCGGTGAGGGCAGCAAGTGGTGGAACTCAATGAAACAGTTAACTTCTGCCGCCACAAACATAAACCACAAACCAGACTGGATCTGGCTTGTCTAAGCTAAGCAGTTGCACTTTGGTAAAGGCATTTGACTAAATGTGATCACTGTCTGAGTCAGGAGCCCTTGAGAAAAAAATAAAATGGAGTGTACAGTTCACTGATATCATAGCAAATGTTCACCCAGTGACTACATTCAGACTGCATGTATGACCTTCTTTTATTTATCTGTCTTTCTGCTTTTGATATTCATGTATTCAAATATTTTCCAATGTGGCTAATAAAAGAAAGTGAGGAATTATTAACTTAAATTTCTGATGAAGACTTAACAGTTCCATCAAGACTAAGGTCCTGATTTGACTGCAACTGTGAAACATACAATTCTTTCACTGCTTCTTTTCACAAGTACTTGTAGAATCATTAACTTGAATGCCATGCTCATGATCCACACACAGAATCACAGAATGTCAGGGATTGGACGGGACCTCGAAATGTCATCTAGTTCAATCCCCCTGCCAGAGCAGGAACACCCAGATGAGGTTTCACAGGAAGGCATCCAGGTGGGTTTTGAATGTCTTCTGAGTAGGAGACTCCACAACCTCCCTGGGCAGCCTGTTCCAGTGCTCTGTCACCCTCACTGGGAAGAAGTTTCTTCTCATATTTAAGTGGAACCTCTTGTGTTCCAGTTTGTACCCGTTGCCCTTTGTCCTCTCATTGGTTGTCACTGAGAAGAGCCTGGCCTCATCCTCCTGACACTCACCCTTTACGTATTTATAAACATTGATGAGCTCACCCCTCAGTCTCCTCTTCTCCAAGCAAAAGAGACCCAGCTCTCTCAGTCTTCCCTCACACGGGAGGTGCTCCACTCCCTTAATCATCTTTGTTGCCCTGTGCTGGACTCTCTCCAGCAGTTCCCTGTCCTACTTGAACTGAGGGGCCCAGAAATGGACACAATATTCCAGATGTGGTCTCACCAGGGCAGAGTAGAGGGCAAGTAGAACCTCTCTTGACCTACTAATCACCCCGCTTCTAATACACCCCAGGGTGCCATTTGCCTTCCTGGCCACAAGGGCACAGTGCTGGCTCATGGTCATCTTGCTGTCCACCAGGATCCCCAGGTCTCTTTCCCCTACACTGACCTCCAACAGGTCATTCCCCAACTACTACTGGAACCTGGGCTTGTTCCTGCCCAGATGCAAGACTCCACAATTGTCTCTGTTATATTTAATTAAATTTATCCTGCCCAACTCTCCAACCTGTCCAGGTCTCACTGGATGGCAGCACAGCCTTCTGGCATGTTATTACAGAAGTCTACTAACTGAATCTTTAGAACATTATTATTATTATTATTATTATTGTTTTTTTTTTTTTTTTTTTTTCCCCATAGTTCTTAAAACCACGACTTATTACACATGGTGTAACTATGGATTTTCAGAGATTATTTGAATGTTTTCTTGCATTTTGTTTTTGCATCAGAAGTCTTTCCCAAGGATATAAAAACACAGGAGCCAGGATGTAATAAGATGACTAATAAGAGAATGCAGTAAAAGAAATAATAATTGTTCAGAAACACGTTTTTTAGACAAAGGTGTAGGTCCTCTTATAATTGTATGTGTAGACTTAATCTCTCTGGGAATATTTAAAACATAGAAAATAGGACTAAATACCTGGATGCATTTTGTCTGTAAACTGAATTTCAAGTACAAACAACAGCCACAAATATTTTCACAATTTCCAAAAAACTTCAGTGCTAAAATTTGAAATTGAATAGGTAAGCCAGGCAGCATCACTGGATAAACTTCCAGATGAACTTCCTTCAGGCATCTGAACAACAGCTCCAAAGAAAAACAAATGGCTTTCACTGTGATGTGGTAGGAGGATCCAGAAACCACTCAAGAGGATCTGAGAATGTGGGCTGTTTTGCAGATGCTTACTGTTTTTTTTTTCCAAGCTGTGTAACACTGAAAGAACTCCAGAGGAGGAATACTGGGGAAGCTCTGAAGAAATCACCTAGTTAAATACAGATCGATAATTGTATCTTGTATTCTTTTATTTGTAACATGTCATTTTATTTATAACAAGCTGTTTCAAATCTTTTATGTAACAGCCTGACCTGTCTTGTTAATTAAATTCTTGCCTTGCTGTACCATTAAGCTTGTCTTGTGTTGTAGATACAAGGTGAATCAGGGTAAAACTGGTAAACTTAAGATGTAATATCAGCATAAAGACAGAAGCAAGGAGTCTTAACAGAACTCCAAGGTCATGCAAATATAAACCAGCAGGTACATCAGCATCTGTCTCTTTTTGCCTTCGGAGGTTTTAAATCTGTGACAGTCTGTTAAAGCTACACAATTTAAATACGTCTAAAGTAAAATTGTCTTTTGTGAGAAAAAAAAAAATCCATGTAATGTCCTCTGCATGCTGAAGCGTAGACTTGCATGCAGCATCAAAGTGTGACTGTGTGGACAATGTGCAACATCCTTGCTCAATAAGGCCCTTAATCGTTTAGATGTTAGTGTTAGTCATAAGTCGGTATAGTGCAGGACTGTGTTTATATTTTTTTTTGTAATGATAATAAAGAAGGTTAACAACTTCTTCTATTCTTTTGACCCTAGCATGCCAAACCTAAGTAGTAAACTAAACATTCATAAAAGATTAATTACTTAGGAAATTAGTATCTTCTTATATTTCAGGCTGTGAAACTTCACCAGCACCATCCGTTCAGTGACAGACAGCAGACAGGATGATGCTGATGTGCACTTCTTGAACTCAGCCTTCAGACGATCTCTAATATAGGAAGCAGGTGGAGAAGCCCTGTGAAATACAGTCACGATGCCTCAACATGAAAAGCCAACTACCGTTAAAGGAAATGGTAATTGTAACTAGAATTATGCATCTTAAGCACGTTAACAGTTTTCTGCATGTAGCTCAACAGTGTGCAAGTTTTGTTTTCTTCTTGTTCTTTCTAATACAGACTGTCCTTTGTCACAATTCATTATCTTTTGATTGGAAATGTATTTTACTCGGCTTTTGAAAGCAGCTTTGCTCTGTCGGTTGGTTAGTTGCAGCATGACAGTGTGGCTTTCCATTGGTTCATAAATCAAGAGTGCAACCACAGCCCTGTTACTTGTCTTATATTTGTATACTGTTTATAGGAAAGATTAATAAAACAAGGATATTGTGTGGCTTCTGTAAACTGAACAAAAGCAATGCCTTCTTTTCTTATTGCTTTCAGTATTTGATATGAAATATCAAACGTTTTTCATAGTAAGATTAACAATACTTCTATGCTCATAATGCACTCTTCTTGATGTAAGAAATGTTTTTGTAGGATGATAATGCCTAACAGCTTACTCTGGCAAAGTGCAAAGCAACTCTTTGGTATGGGAAGTACTTTCAGTTCTCATGGGCTTATCTTTCCAAAATATGAATCCCTTTCTATGGAACAGGCATGACATTTCTGATCTTCAGCGTGGAAGAGAACTACCAGGAACCTTATTTTAGACCAGCTTCTGAATGAATTCGTTAGGTCTCACTGAGTACCAGGGCTGGTACTACTAAACAGCGTTTTCCATATTTTTAATCCACATTTATAATGTGCAGTAGTAATAAAATGGGATCTGCTTCCATAGAAAACATCAGAGGGAAGTACCTAACATTTCAGCAGGCTAGAACATATAGCTGATTTTAAGAGTTCATCCTGTTTTGTTTCCTTTTGTTGACTGAGCACCTTCATTGTTTTTTCCTCCATTTTTTTCTACAAGCCCTATTACTGACCAATGTAATTTTCAAGCAGTACATGGTAATGGAGCTCATTGTAACATGAGCAAAGAATAGATTTTAATGTAGCATAGGATAAATACTAGTTTCAGCAGACTTTTTATCTGAACAAAAAATAAAATGAGCCTGTCCATAGAATATACACATTTTAAAAAATATTTATAATGAACGAAGTCTTTTAATATCAAGGATCTAAGTTTACCTTAAATATCTGCCTTCTAGTTGCAGATATCTGGCTGAATTGACTTACTTTTCGATTCAGTAACTTATTATTCATTCAAAGTACGGAGGTTTACATTCCCACAGTGAACAAAACCCACACATCTGTTAATTGGAGAAGGTTGAGATCTTTAAGTTGTAGAATCATGATCACTCTTTGACACACCTTGCACAAAAAATTATCCTTTACATAATTTATAATAAAATTTAATTATCTTAATGACAGTTATTAATATATTTGGAGATGAGATCGTGTGAGTAAATTCAAGACTCAGTCTTGATTTAAGAAGACTTAAAAAGCTGGAGTTCCACTATAAGTAACATGAGCTACTTTCAGAATGTGGTTCTGCGTCCACTTTTGACTTAAAGTGTGCTGAGAGCTGGAGCTAGTCAGCACAGCTCGGGCATTAATCTAGTTGCAATTTCTTTACATGACGTTTTTCTTCATAATTGCTGACTGTCTTGACAAGTATTCTTTCAAAGAATGGACCACACCAACAATTGCAAAAATGAGGTCTAGGGCCATACATTTTTACCTTCTGATACCTTTAGCTCTAGTGAAGCCCTGATTTGGCCATTTTTCTTGTTTTGTAATAAGTCTTCTGCAATATCTATGATAGTAGGAGGTGTATGGTTCATTACACTATGTTCATGAATGTGAATTCATTGTTCTGTGCTTCTCATATAGGAAAAGAAGACTTAGGGAACAAATCTTCAGAACGGGTATTTAAAAAGGATCAGATGGGAAGTACCTGTTCTCTAAAAATAGCAAAGGGAATCTGTGGTGAGCTGGTCAGCCTCAGGTATCAATCTTAAAAGAGTTGTCTTCTTATGAGACAGTAAAAAATAAAATTGACTTCAGATACACTAGGACTGCTAAATTTGTAACTTGAATATAAACTATTTTTTCCATGTTAACGTGTTCTTCTTGTGTTAACAGTAATATGAATGAATTATAGTAAGCTAAGTAAATAACATTTCAGAACCTGGAAAGGTCAGATTGCTATGATTTACTGCAGTCTCACACTTTCCATAATACCATTGGACACCTAATATTCTGATCCTAATTCTTGCACTAAAGACTTCAATGTAAATGGAAAATTGTCTGCCATCAACCCAACCATGTGATGAAGAAGCCATACAAATATGTATTCTCCTTGTTTTATTGCAGTAATCAGTGTGTCCTGCAAGCTTGTCAGATCTCTAGCCTTGGGTAAGACAAAGAGTTACAAGGTTAGGTCTTTGTCTGGTGTAGGTAGGGTAATGCAGGTGTATCCACAGAGATAATGTATGACGCAGTGGCCTGCGAACATATATCCATGCTTTCCTGAAAAGAGTTAAATACTGAGGGGTTTCTCACTGAATTATCTTCCTCCTCTGCCTTTTGTAGGTTTTATAATAGTAAAATTAGATTTGACCTAAAATTTTTGCACTGAAATAGTGCAATAAACCTATTTATCCCTGAAAGGGAACTTTGAGTAAGAGACATCCTGACTCAGAAACTGAGTGACAATGCTAAAACCTTGTGGTGTGTAAATACAGATCTGAAGAAAACTGGAAAGAGGAGAACGCAATCAAATGATGTGCCTGATGACAGCCACAGTGCCAACTTGATCTATACAGGCTTAGTCTTGTCATTTTGGTAAAACATTTGTAATTTTTCGTTACCAGTAGAAAACAAATGAGCAATTTATGGATGTGAATTGAATTAATTCCATTTGTTCCCTGTGATCATCATATGTAATTTTTAAATGTTCACTGAGATACCATTAGTTGACCAAATTCTTCTTAGTGGCAACCTGAAGAGAGGGAAAGCTTATTGCCCCTCAGGCAACTTCTGTAAACTCATTATGTGTAGAAGTCTGCAGGCCACAGCGAAGACATTAAGACTAATAAGTCTCCTGAGACACTAGCGGCTTTATAAGTTGTAGTGTAAATATTCTGCTTACTTTAGTATCTACTACCTGGCCAATTCAGGTGCAGAAAAATAAGCAGTATACCCATGGTAGCATAACTGAACAGGAGTTATTGTTTTACTTCATAAATTTATAGCTATTGCTGGACAGGAGTTTTTTTGGATTGTGATTTTTTAGACCATTGGAAGAAAAGATTGCAACACTAACTGGGAAAAATATAGAACAGTCAAGCCTTGTCTCCAATACAAAGTGTGCAATTTCTTCTATAAATTAAATTTTTAGTTGTAATTTCTGTGTTTCAAGTCCCCTTCTGTGCCCAAGGTAGGCCAAGCTGTTTTTCCCAATGACTGGAAGCACACTAAGAGGATAAGGTCTACAGTGTTAAGGTCTCAAAGCCGGGATGTTGAAGTCTCCACAAGTTCACTCTCACCATAGAATTTCTCTGAGATCTTGGTATATATTTTCTGGTGTGTTTCACAGAGATCAGCTGTTAATTCTAGTGATATTTATCCTCACAGAAGTGTTGTGAGACATTCTCATATTTACATGACCAGAAAGAACAGTACAGAAATATATGTAAAAACATATGGAACTGAACATTGTACAGCTCTTCCTATTCTTTATGACTAATATTTCACATGCATTTGTTGTCTAATATGATCTCGCATTGCTGACATTTCTACATGCTGGGCACCCAGTTTATTGGCTTTCTCAGCTGATGTCTTCCTGACACTGAAAAAAATCCAGCATAGTTCAGTTCGGAGGGAGACATAATAATTGCTTGCGAGTCTCTACCTGCATACGATCCATTACAGTGGTTCAGTAATTAATAAATAGAGTAGAAATTTGTTTTATAACATATACCAAAAGTCTAACAGTATTTTTTTGAATTGCAGGTTACTTTGTGTACCATAGAACTTTTTAATGGTACCAGCATGTAGAACTGCTTAGAAGTAGTCAGTTTTACATAGCAATAATGTGACCAGTGATATCACAAGAGTGGGACATATTTTATGGAGTAATTCCAAGAGTCATTATCCCACTCACAGTGAAAAATCAAGGAAACTTATCAGTATAAAACAATTTTTAAAAAATCCCCAAAACATGAAATCCAGGCAGTACCATCTGGCAAATGGTGTACAAATAACTTTGGAAGATAAGGTAAAGATACAACAGCTCCCACAATATACTAAACAGACATGTCATATAGCAGAGTCCTATGGTTTTATACATTTTTTTCTGTCCTTAATTTCCTTGCCAGACAACATGTTAACATTTTGAGCTCTCTCCTGCGATGTCTGATGTTCTGTCTTCGCTGCAGTCTTTGACTTGCAGGTTAATCTGAGCCTAAATTCAGGACTTTCTCCTTTAATCTTTTTGCTTATTTGTGTCTATAGTCTAAAGCATAAATAAGACTTAAAGTAAAATGATAGCTTACTCATATTACACTTTCCCTGCCCTTAGTTTAGAAAGATGAGAAAGTTTCCCTTAAAGTACTGTGGGGGGGAAAAAAAAATCAGAAAGTGATTTGGTTTCCTAGGGCATAAGGAGTTATGGACTATAGCTCCAAATATACCTAATAATGGATGTGTCATTAAGGCAGGATAATGCATCCTGGAAGATGTAACAGCTAACAATGGTTTGCTCTGGGTTACTTAAGTTCAAGTTAGCTGACTCAAAGCCTAATAAGCAGATATTAGTCCTATGAATATTAATACTGTGAAGTAATGAGGTCCTATCAACCCTTTTCTGGAACAATGAGTAATTATAGACAGTGCTTTAGTGAAACTTAGTTGGCTTTGGTGGAAGATTGATTGGACTTTTGATAAGTGGAATCAGATGAAGATCTGTTTTAAAAAGCAGAAGACAAGTATATAGACCTAAAAGTACTCCATATAGTGATGATTTTGTTCCTGCATCAAAGACTATCCATTTCTATTTTAAAAAAACAGAGCATAAAAAATACTCTTCAGTTTTTCTACAGGATGATAACATAGTGCCTGGAGAATGCACTCTACTGTTTCTCTATGTTGTGGTTTATAGAAGAACATTTAAATTTAGTACTAAACTGCATTTAGATTTACTGTCACCATGAAATGTAATTTGTTTATTATTGAAATGCTTCTCCCATAATTCAGTAAGACAGGCTTTGCCACAAACAGCTGAAGTGCTGAGTTATGAGCTGCCAAGCCTCTTGCTTTCCTCTTTGATAAGTATTACAGAGTTAATGGCCTGAAATAGCTTTTTAATAATAATAATAATGTTAAGTACAGAAATGATTACTTATGATTCTTATTGCTCAAATACCAAATCAACAAGCAACATTGGTCTTTTAATGACAGATGCAGAAGCCCCAAATACAAAAAGACAATTATTAATACAGCTTGTCTGAATTACAAGTCTCCAGGGCTAGCTGTAATGTGGATGTGGTGTGGGGTGGCTATGTATCTTGTAAGAACACATGCATCCGCACTATTCAGGACAGACCTCCAGGGTGCTAAAGCTCCTTCATCCCTGCCCTCAGTGATTCTTTTCCCCATAGGCATTACAAACTGCTGTCACAGCTGACACAACTGAATAAATTTTACTTCTACCCTGAGCTTCCTTTTTTATGCCAGTGACACAGCTCATAACATAAAGTGTGAGGTAGCTGGAGGGTTAGAGTGTTGTCCCTAGTTTCCAGCTCCTCTGAAAAATAAATATTAATACAATGTTTTCTGCATAGTAGCCCAAGACCTCAGAGAGATCTTTTATTTTGTGGATACATCAGAATTAGAAGGACAAACCTCTAACATTCTTCATAACAACGGGTTTCATCTCTGTGAGCATGGGGCTGTGGAGTCAGAAACGTTCTGAAGTTCAGTTTGAAACCATAATTTTAAATTCTTGCAGAAATAACTTTTAAGGCTGCACTTGTGCTTGTTGGGAATGTGTGTAGTAACCACTAATCTTCTAGCTACATGCTTCCATGTAATCACTGGTCATTTTTTTTCTAGGCTTTTGTTTGATTTTATGGTTTTGCTTAATTTATTTAAAAATTTTATTAGTTGAACACTCTTTTACCTGAAATGTTGGATTCTGACTAACATGTTTGTTACTTTTATACTATCAGAATTAATTAAAACCAACAGCTACCTCCTGCCCCGCCTAAGCTTTTGTGTTGCTTAGTCCACTGTCACTTCTACTATTGTATCTACCTGATGTCAACTTGAGCATGATACACTTTCATTTGTAATGCATGTTCCAGTGTATGCGATAAACCTCTAGATGTTTGCTTGTATGCTCTCATCAGAATTTGCAGTGAGGTCAATCTTGTACTATCAAAGTACTTCCCTGGGAATTTCTGCTTGGCTGGAGGAGACCAGCAAAAGCACTAGTTGCAATGCAAGACCCTGCCCTATTGTTGCATGAAAAGTATCTCTTTAGAAGCATCTGGCTTCATCTTTGCAAGATTTCAATAGCAACATAATGATCCTTCTCAAATGCAGATCCTGTTACTGTCAGCAGCAGAAGGCATATGTCCAAACAGAACAAAGGAGTGCTTATTTTCACATTCCACTGGTGATATTGAATTATAACATTTTTGCATAGTCTTAAAAAAATATTGTGCAGATGCTGTGGAAATGCTAGAAAAAGTAATTACAATGAAATGGAGGGACTCTCTACATATATTTTTGTTTTAAAATGCCTGTCAAATTTTGGATTATAGCCCTCTGCCTGTTACTGCACTGAGTGAAATGACCCCAGATTCCCTCTTGTTTGCAGCATTACATATTTTACTACTTTTCTTTGATACTAGATAAAGCAAAGACGTTGTGTCTGATAGTTGCTACAGTAGTCTCTAGATAAATCAATTTGTGTATAAATTTTCGATGAATCACTAATGGCTTTTTAAAATTTATATAAAGAACTAGGGTACTAGTGAATGGGTAGAGTAAAACAATATAAAGAAAAATTCAAAAGTATTACAGATGAATGAAAAAGGAAGAAAAATGTAGTTTCTTCTTGCCTGAAAAATCCAACTATGACATGATAGTGATGTCACCTGTCCTGTTTGTACGGAGGAGGAATTAGACAACATACATCTGGAACTTACATGATATGTAGGAGCAGAATGACAGCTGCCTATTTCTATTCATGGTAATATTTTTTAGTCTTCTCATTAATCTCCTGCTACTATGTATTTCTATGTATTTCACTGCTGTGTCTTATGTACTGTCCTACATATACAAGATCAGAGGTACCTCAAGAGAGCCTAATAGCTCCTGGCTTCTCAGGTATTAGTTGGGTTGCTTCTTACAAAAACATTACTAGTGAATGCCACTAGCAGTTTCAGGAGTAACCTGTTCAATAGTATATTTGTACCAATATTTGCAGAGAGCATATTCATTAAATATTATGATGGATATAATGTGCATGAGAGGGGTATTTTATTTCTTCTCTTTATATGCATGATGCCGGTTTCAAAGTGTATCAGGCAAATGAATTGGATGCTTTCCTTGTTACTGATGGGTAGCAGAGACAGCATCTCCTATTGAACTTATTGAGACTGAAAAGCTTAAGCAACAGATCTCCCTCAAACCAAAGATGTTTCTGAGCAGAAATACTACTTGGTTGTGTAAATAAGCTCTCTCTCTTAGAATCTCCAATGTTTTTATCATCTTCTGACTGGTAGATGAGGACTGTGGTACAGCATACAAGCAAGCTGGGTCAACTTTTGTCACTTTGCTTAGAGATTTGATTGCAGAAATGTAAAGTAAGTCTCCTCTTTCTCCCGGGACTGCTCCCTGCAGCCATGCTGCAGCTGTGAAGCTTCATGCCCCCCAGTCATTCAAATCAGAAAATGATTCTTTTAATCTTCTTTAATCTCAGCTAGTGCCTATCCTTCATATGTTTAAAAAGATCTCTGAAAATTGCCTGAGAAGCATTTTAATCTTCCTTGTTATTTTCCCCAAATTGTGGGATATTGCTATTATGTTTGTTTTTTGAGGGTCCTCCTGTTCTACATATTTCTTCCATGAAAGGGAGTTCTTCACAGCATCAGTTTAGGGCTTACTTATCTGAGTGCTGAAGGAATGCGTAACTATTTTTTCTGTCTTCATCTTATTTCTCAAATACTTTTGACATGTTCCAAAATGCTGTGTTTGTGAAATGGTGTTAGGGAGCACAATGCAGTAGTTGCCAAGAATTTCTGAAAACCCCACGTTCCCAATGACTGATCCACACTTCACTTGTACTGGCCTTTATTTTCATTTCACAGATGGCAGTGATGTTGACAATGAAGAAGGCAGTGCAGCTGAGAATGAAGAAAATGTCAAAGGAACAGGTCAGTAGTGTGGATTACTTTGGGTTCACACTCAGATGTTTTCTGATTATCTGTGTCAATGAAGGAGAAGGAAAGTCCTTCCTCTAACATACTGCCTTCGCTAATGTGTTCTATTATTGTTTTTTCTCTATCACAGATAAAGTGGGGAAGAGAGCAACACCGAGAACCAGAAGGGGACATGCTAGAGGGAGAACCAGGCATGGTGATGAGGAGGATGAGGATGATGAAGATGGAACAAGGAGAACTGGGTATCGCAGGCACAGGAACCGTAGAGGACGGGGAAGAGCAGCTGGAAATGAGGGCAGTGATTCTGATGTAGACCCTGCAAAAGCCAGAAAGAACCAAGCAAATCAGAAATCCAAGGACGATGATGAAGAAGAAGAAGATGAAAAAGGAGGTAAAAGTGGGAAAGGCAAAGGTGAGAAGAAACAAGACAAAAAGCCTGATAAGAAAGGAAAAAAAGAGAAGGCCAACAAGAAGAAAAAAGACAAAAAGAAATCAGGATCTGGGTAATTCAGTTTTTTTTTTTTTTTTTTTTTTTTCCAATATAAAGCAATGTTCATCTTACATAAAATTTGCTTTCATTTATAGTTTTGAAATATTAAGGGCCATTATGACTCTCTTACTCATTACAGCCCAATTAGAGCTGGATAGATTGTTTTTTTCCTTTAGTGTAAAAATGCTGGCTTAGTGAAATGGAAACCTTCCACAAAGCCATATCTACTTCAGTGTAAAGAACTTAGGGGTTTGCCACAGGTCCACGGTAGGACCTTGCGAAATGATTAGCCAGGCCCTTCTGGGACTGCTGATATTCTGAGATTAGGACCAAACTGGTCAGATAGAACAGGAACTCAGGCCAGGCTCACCCTAATTGTAGTTAAATATCCTAAATGATTCTCCGTAACAGAGAACAACTCTCTGGAGAGATGGAGTGGAAGAGTAAAAGTAACTGGAGAGGGGAGCAAATGACAGGGTGAGGTGATAACATGTGAGATCTCTCCAGCTTTTTCTTTCCCCAAAACTAAAACCCCCCAAATACTAAGCTGATAATCCTCCAAAAACCCAAAGTCAGAACCAAAGTCTTGACACTCTTCACAAGACTGAATTCTTGTTTCCCAGCCAGGTTTGAGACAGCTTTTTATAAAAGATCAGTGCCAAAATTTAAAGAACCCAGAAGCAAAGACTCAGAAGGGGTTTTCCAGCCTCTTTCCCACTCAGTCTCTCTTAAATATTACTGTTTAGTTTTCCAAAGCATTTGATTCAACCTGAAGCCTTTGGAAGACCCAACTGACACAGAGCACTTTCGAAAATTATTTTTAGTTTTGCTGGCATCCTGTCATTTCATTGTCCCTGTCCTTTCTCATGCTATTGAAAGGAAACAAACCCTGGGAATGGTGTATAATGGAGCATATGAAGCTAGGCATGCTTATCTCGATGGAGCGGTAGAGAGATCCCTTTTCCTCCATCCAGTACTTGCTACAACTGTTTGTGTTCCCAAAGACATCACTGGAGAGCACTACAAGAGTCAAAGGAAAGAAAAAAATACAGTGAGACACGTTGTTGTATTAATTTGTTCATGATCCCCTTTCAATATACTTCTACTTCATTTGCCTTCCCTTCGAGAACGCCTAAAATCTTTGAGCTGGCTCTTCACTGTATTGCAAATTACAACCCTCTGTGCAACGCCCTCTACTGACATAGCAACAGTCCTGAATGTGTCAATCCATGTTCCTCTGCTCATTATTGTCATCTGTTGTAAACATTTATTGAGTGTTAATTAAAGGAAGACCATCGAAAATATAAAATTGAATGTAAAATACATATGTTTGGACTAAATAATTAGAAATGGCTACCTGGATCCAGACTTGGTTCCTGCAGTAGTAAACACAACATCTGAGGGAAAACTGAGGATGCTGTGGAAAACACCTAAGAGCATAATATTTTTAGATTTTTAGGGGACAATCTAGACAGGGTAGCAGAGTAATAAATGTAAGCATAGTTTCAAAGATTTTTAAAAGATAAACAAAAATCAGGTAAGAACAAAGGCAAATAAGCTGGTGATTAGTTCAGCTGTGATTCAGATAAAGGATTTATAAATGTTCAGGACAGAAAAGTAACAGTATAGAAATGCAGCCTGTCCAGCCAATCCATGAAGACCTGCCACAACAAATGCTGTGTACTGTTTAAAAGTGCATCTTGTTGGTGCAGTTTTTAAATTGCAAAGATATTTTTGCCTGAAAAAGCATGATGAAAGTAAAATAAGGAGTTGAGAAAGAAAAAAAAACTCTCATAAACAAAAATAAAAGTAAAATTAAATGTGATATTATTCTGCAGAAAGATAATATTGTGATTGCCCTAAAAACACTGCTCTTTTTGGTTAGGTCACAGTACGAGTCAGTCAAATCTGGTGCTGCTACCTTCTTCTTTCTTCCTACTTTTCATCTAAATCAGGAAGACCTTTTTATGCCCTAATTATTTTACATAAAGCACATAAGGGAATCCTAGATGAGCTCATGTTGATTCTTCTGCTTTCTTCAAACTGATTATTTTTATATCTATCAATCTGTGGTAGCAAATTTCACAGGGAAATTCCATGGGAAAAGGAGTTATTTCTGGGTGAGTTTTGAATCTTCTGCTGTTGATGCTATTGGTGGTCGATGTGGCTGATTGTGTGAGGAGAGTCTGCTCTGCGCTGTTCATAGTCATTGTCCCAAAAATATTAATGATAAATTGCTCCTTGTAGTCTTACTGTGAGGATCTCTGATATTCCTAGATTGTTCTTTACTGGCTTGCCTGATTGCAACTGATTTACCTTAGATAGAAACTGTATGCAGTCACTTGAGCTACAAATCCTCAGTCTTACATTCTGCCTAGCCTGTGCATTTTCTGTTTTCACTGTATAGGTCTATGTATGAGCAAATCAAATGATTTTGAATGGGATTACTCAAGAGTATAAAGCTTATGTAAAAGTGAAATTATTTAGTAATGTTCTATGTTCCGTGTTAGCCTGAAGGTCACACTAAATCCTTCTGGCCTTCAATTGTAAGAATCACAACCTTTCATGAAAGGCTGAAAATTTTGGTTGCATAAGACAGAATTTTGACTTCCTGGATTGAATCTCATAATGTTCAACCACTCCAGCTGGAGGAAAAATCTGCTGTAGCTATATAAAGTTTGGCTACATAGTGTAAACAGTATTGAAAATACAGATTTCTTGAAGATGCTTAGAAATCTGGAATTTTTATTATTTGTCTGGTACTAGAGGAAAGTGAAAAATGAAAGATGAGATGTATTTGTAAAGACAAATAAAGCAGTAGTGGGCAATGGGCACAACAGCCAATAGTATCCCTACATTATCTGTGTTCTTCTCAGCTTCCTTTCCTCAGTGAGCTCACTGCATTAGCACCTGCTGATCATATTCCCCACTGCTCTCACTGTAGTTTTGTAAGGATGCCTATTTCAATTTTGCATAACCCCGTAAACTTCTGTCAAAGGATATCCTCAATATTCGGCACATTGCTGTCTGCTTTTTTTTTATTACAATATCTCCAAATAAAATGTCCAAATATAATTATTGACATTCAACCATTTGACCTCAGATTTCATGCAGTTCTTCCCTTGCTTCTCACAATACTGGAGTAACAGTAAATATGTCTGCTGTTTAGCAGCAATCTTTCTTTCTGTAGATTTAAATTTTATGTGGCACTGTTCTTTATTACATGAAGTCTGAAATTTTATGGCTAATGTGTTCAACTTTCTAACATGACCATCTTCTGAATCTTTTTGAGTCTTTAATAGCAGGGCATCTGATAACAATGACAGTCTCTTTTCTTGATGAATTTAACTGCTGTATGTCTGAAATTTTTAAACAGATGAAAATTAAAAAGAATGAGAAATTTGTATTTTGCCGTATTGCAAAAAGAATTTTACTTTTATTGTATTTGTTTGTTTTGAAACTTTTCATAAAATTCTTACTGATAAATTCTTTTATTCTTTATGTCATACAAATAAACTCTTTGACCTTTATTTTACACAAATCTTTAACTACAGTTATGTCATCTGTTTTAGTAGAAGAAAAAGTTTATAGATTTTTTTTTTATGTAGAGGATAGAAACTATACTGCTAGGTGACTTTAATAATGAATTGTTCAGCTTTGATGTCAAATTTTGAATACTAAACTCTCAGAAAGTAGAATTATAAGCCAAATAATGTTTGATAAAGTCTGAATGAACTGTGCCCCCCCAAAAAAACCTAGAAAACCATTTTAAAATATCTGCGGCACATTTTTAAGCATTCAAAACAGGAAAAAAAAAAAAGCAAAGGAAAACACAACAGGAAACACATAGCAATGCATCAAACTGCTTTTACTAAGAGTTCACTTAGTGGTAGTTGTCACTGTCAGGTGTTTAGGGCAGGAAGTCAGAGTCTAATGTTTTTCTGCTTTTTCCTGTTTGCTGACATAAGAAGAGGAAACACTTGTTGCTAATGACTTTCTTTATGCCATTGTCTGAGAAACAAGGTTGCTCACAGAAAAGGATATCTATGCAGGTTTTAGGAAAGTGGATGTTGCCTTAATCAGCTATGTTTTCCAAGAATACTGCAAACCAGTACATGGATAAGAAGGTCAAGTTGCAAACACAGCACATATGGAGATGCCATTACTATTACATGTGCTCAGTTCGAGTGCTAGAACACATCACAGCCTTGCTGCCACATAGCTTTGCATCATTCCTCTCTCTGAAATGTTACTGCCTTGATCAGTGGACGGGCTGTCGTCTGGTGTTGAAGCTTGTCTTTGCGGTGGCTGTGATGTCTCTTTCTCTTCTCTCTTCTGTGTCACAGTGAAGTGGGGAGAACAAATACATTTTTATGGCTGCAGTTACAGTGGCCTCATTTACCTGTTGTGGTTTTGGGTTTGATACTTAGGAGGCTGGTTAGCACATGTCAGATACTTCCCCAAGAGTGCTGCCCACTCTCCATGGGATTCTCTGGGTGTAGTGCTGGTTCAGCTGTGGCTCTGCACTTCGTGTGCAAGTTTTAACTTTCATAGTAAAATTAATAACAAGTCTAAGTGAACTGTGTCCTCCCTTCTGTGCAACAGTGGAGGCATTTATCTAGGTCTCAAAGTTAACAAGAATTAATACCAATCATGTGCTTCAGTGAAAACTTCTGTCCTTTCTGAGTTTTGGTGACAGTTCTTGTTCGTGCTTTTGTTTGAAGATCTGATTCTGATTCTGAGGAGGAGATGATTACAGAGGAGGAGCTGGCCAAGCTGAAAGAAGAGGTAGAAGAAAAAAAGAAGCTAATTGCCACACTACGAAACAAGCCATGGAAGATGAAAAAGAAGTTGTCAGTCCTGAAGTATGGTTTGATTTCCATAATGAATATTTGCTTTCCACTTAGCATTGTCTTCCTGAACCTTCACTTTATTTCTACACCTATTGACACAAATAATTTTAAACCATTTCGAGTCTCTCTTTTGCAGGATGTGTTTTCACAGAAAGTGGAGGTAAGTGGCATTGCAGATCAGTGCTTTCTTGTCTCTGCAGACAAGAAATCAAACATGAAAAACTCAGTTATTTTTCTTTTTTTGTTTTCATCACATCCTCCTGAAAATATCTTTCATTTCCTTGCTTTAAGTTAATGTCGGTAAATTAATTCTCTGTTAAGTTTAATATCTCATCCAAGAAAAAATAATGGAATGTCAGGAATATCTCGAGATTACCAGGGTGGGAAGAGAGGATTTATTTTTTTTTATTCTAACTTTTTGGAAAGAAAAACAGTTTTTTGTTTTTTTTTTTTTTTTTTTTTTTTAACTTATGAAAAAGCAAACTTATTGGAAACTGAGCTCACATTTTTATGCATTTTTAGGTATGCTACATGTAAAACTGCATTTTGCCCTAGCAAACCTGTCACTACATTTTCATTAAGGCTAAAAATTTTAATTTACAGTTAAATTTCCATGAGGCATATGAAACTGGGTAAACACAGAGAACTTTGTTCTTTAGTCAAAACAGGTATGCTTCTCTGTTTAGAGTAACTCATTCACTGCAGTACTGCCCAAACACCAACAAAATGTATGATCATGTTTTGTGAGACACATCTAACAGAGAAAAGGTTGTTTCTCCTCCAGATAGTTTTTGTTAGGGATAGAAAACACAGACATAATGGTAGGAGAGAACATACAAAATATGGCGTGGAAGGTCTACAAATTTTTCATTCTAGAAGGTAAGGTCATTTTGGAAAGGATATTGTTACAAAGAGAGAATGGAAGGTATGTTGTGAAAGAAGCTGACACGGGAAGAAGTACAAGAGAACAAAGTACTTAGGAGACGTAGAGTGAAAGCATAGTGGAGGTAAGAGAAATTTCAGAAAAAAAAACACAGATGAGCAGATTAGATAGTCAGATAGCAATTACATTATTTTGCGTAATCTATAACTGAGGAATCTCCATGTACATAAAGTTAAAATTTGTTGCAGTCTTACTATAATATGAACATATTTTCTATTTTTATAGCCATTCTTCTATCCCAGCACTCCTAGCAATTCCTAGTTCCTAGGAAACTTCCTAGCCTGGTATGGCAGTTGGACTATTACTTATTAGTTCTCTGCCATGTGGTTGGCTATTAAATTGCAACACACAGTCCAAGGGCAATCTAAAGAGACTTTCAGGCCTTGGGACCATTGATGAGGGAATATTGAGCACAGGCAATTTTTTCCTCTGTCCTTCCAGTTGCAGTCAGGGTGAAGTGGTCCTTGTACATGCAGCATGGGCAGCAATTCTACCTGAAGATCCATTAGTTTATCAACTTTTAATGTCTTATGTTTATGAAATCTAGGCTGGGAGACTAGACATGCATTCGGTTTTATTTGCTGCTAGTAGAAGTTTTATTTTAATTAGAAATATGCATTAATGTGCGATTCAGGCAGTTTGCACCAGTGTTTTTGTTTTTCTATGCTTTACTACATTCCTCTCTGAAATAGGCTTGGAAACGTATCTCAGCAGATGAAACACATAAATCTAGCAAAAAAAGGGAATTAAAAAAAAAAGCTAAATTATAATATTTGGTCACATTTTTCAATGTGTGTGCTGAGAATTAGACATTTAAATTAGTGTTTAGCATCTTAGATGAAAATGACAGAATTTGGAAGCACTCAGTACCTTTAAAAATATCAAAACAAATGATTTACATACCAAAATACAGCCACAGGCAAAGTTTTCTAGAAACCTCTTTTCGTAATTGACTCTTTGGAGCCCCTGTTCAACTGACTTACAACGAAAGGCCTGGTGATATTATGATGCTTAAAAGAAGAAGTAATATCTTATCAATGGGCTCGCTATTATGATTGTGGTTATAACAATACAGAAGTACCTGTATCAGCATATTTTAAATTGTTTGCATATTTTAATGAGTTATTTCAGATTTATTCCAGAATCATAAGTCTGATTCATTTCCATTGTTCTTGTGTGTGTGGAAAATAGACACATACAGGCTTTAACTGCCTTTAACTTATTAATTAATAACAAGTGATTTTGAATACTCTTATATTAGCCTCTCTTGCTGTTGAAACTTTTGGCCAACAGTTATTATTAGCGAGTATTTCCATATGTCGTCTGCTTCTTTCCCTGCGCAGGTTTCAGAGTATTATGAGATATGTAGGGGGAAAAAAAAAACCAAAATTTATCTTAGAGGTAGAAGAAGAAATTTCCCTTGTCTTTGTCTTCTAGTTTCCACAACAGGGAGATACTTACAGCAGAGAGATACTTCGCTGGAGATTTCTTCTCAACATTATGAGAAATGTTCTTTACTGTGAGCCAAAACCCACTTCCATGTTTGTTCCGTATTAGCACCTATATTTTTCCAAGAATGGAAAAAAAATTATCCCCAGGAATGCTCAAGGATTTGTTACATGCTCATGACAAAATAAGACCAAAAAATATACTTTTGCATTTTACTTTGAAAAGTGAATATTTGGGTTGATTAGGACTTTCAATTCTAAATATTATTTTTTTAAAGAAAGTGTTAATTCGTCAGAACAAACTATATTTGGAGAGAGATTCATATTACACTAAATCTTGTGTTTTAAAAAAGTGATAAGAAACTTTAAATTGTTGAAAGATGTTGTTTAATGATTTTCAAGTCCAAACAACCCCCATGCTTTGATGATTCAAAACCATTTTTTTTTCCAAGGGAGTGTTTCTTCACAGCTAAAGAAGTGTAGGGTGGGAAAGATGATTTCTAGTTAGCTCTAGTGAAAACTTTGTAAAATAGTTAATATTTTATTTTATGTTTTGCTCTGAAAATGCACAAATGAAACACTTTAGAACACAGATACAGAATTAGTTGCTCTGTAGAAAACGCCTTCTATCAAAACCTGGCTGAGATACTCCTTGCTGAAATGGCATTCTTAATACAGCTGCACTGCTAAATTAGATCAGCTCTAATTTCTAATTTACATCCCTGTGTCTAGAAAATGCATTTCAAAAATCCCCTTTGTTATTCTCTGAAGAACTGTGTCTGAGGATATTGTTCTGCTGCAGGGTGTTCCTGTGTGGTTTGAAGCTGGGTTATACTGGCACTGTCAGACTTTAACTGCACCTTGACACATGGTTAGATCTTTACAGGTCTGGAGATGTGAAAAGACTGAGGAAGAAGTCACAGATAGGAATTAAAAGATGTTGTTCAGGAAATAGCATCACCTCTCCCAGGCCCTAAGGAATAGACATGTTAGGCTGCAGGCTAGGGATTTAGTGATCCTTGCTGTTGAGAACATCTGTGTGGCTGGATGTGACTTTGTTGCCTTTCCTAGACAAATATTCTCCTTTGGAAGAGTTTTCTTGCTCTTTACATCTTCCTTCGACTGGTTTACATGGTTTGTGAGTACTGTTATTGTGCCTTTTCTGTGGGGATGGTAATCTGTGCCCATTTCCTCCTGACACTGCCCATTCAGGCCAGCACAAAATTAACTGAAGAGACATCAGATGATAATGGCCATCAATCATTATTTACAAGACTGAGGGGTTAAACTATTGAGAAGATTTTTGGATCAGAAAAAAAGTACAAAAAAATAAAAGTCATGGGCCGTAGTTTCAACTGTTGCAAATTGGAAAACCTTTATGGAAAGTTATCCCAATTTACTTCTGATGGCCTGATTTCTGGACTGCATCACTGTCTGTGCATTCTTTTGGTTGGGTTTTGCATGGATAAGAAGGAAAGGGGAAGGTTTAAAAGCACGCTACTGTGTTTGGCTCTGGTACACCAATCCCCTTGTTAGTGCAACACTTTAGATAGCCAGAATTTTGTGCTATTAAATAGCAAAGAGTATTAAGAGCTTTATAGTTTATATTCACCAGCAAAGCCTGTTATGGTACTGTATAGTTAGAGAATTGAGCACAAGAACCCAGAAATGTACCAACAGTGGTCTCACTTTAAAGCTGTACCACAAACTGGTTAGAAAACTATCAAAACAAGTGAAATGACAATATTTAAAAAAAAAAAAAAAAAGGCAGGCAGTTGTCAAACTTAAGCTTTTTAAAGAACTTCCAATTAAATACAGACCATACAGAGCCATGAGAACTTCTTGTTTTTTTCTAAGAAAAACAGAGCAGAACAGTCTCCTCTTCATCTGCCAGGAACAGAAAATGATGTGACAATTGTTCAGGTTCTTTTTAGCACCATTTATTTTATTACAGGACTTAGATTACCCATAAAGACAGATTAATTGGAAACAGAATAATTTGTAAGTATACAAAACCCAAAGATATATAAGGTGCATGTGTGGGCTAGTGGAAATTTCTCATCTTTGTACATGCTCATTGTACTTCAATGAATCAGTATTTCAGCTCTTTTTCTGTAGAAATACTGGCAGTCTTGGAGGCCAGTGTGAGTGTGCTGGAGGCCATCTGGGTATTAAATAACACTATAATTTGCCCATTATTACTGCTGAACTGCTTTTCAAGTGAGCAGTGCCTGACAAAAGTTGTTTTGCAGTCAGTTTTTATCCACTCTCTTTAAGACTTGGAGAAGTCCAAGGTAATAAATATTAACATGTCATTTCTTTTTAATGAGTTTGTAGATCTTGGAGACTGAAACCTTCCTGAACTGTTACTGAAAAATGTGACCAATCCACTTGAATCCTATTCATTAGCAACAACCTCTGAGGGCTGTAATTCATCCTCTCTCTGCAACACTGAAGTGCCTGAAGTACTGTACCCCTAGCACTTTGGAAGCTGTAACTCCACACCTAGTATTAATAATTAACTCAGGCTTCTGTGAGACAATGATGCCCAGCCCCATGCAACATTTATTAGTGTCTTGTGTCTGTAATCCAATTAATAAGGTTTCTCTGAGGCTTCTTTAAATTCACAGTTAGCTAACAGTGCACACTTTGGCCTAACTTGTGATATGGATAATTTACCTATAACACATGATACCAGTGATTACAAAGCTCAGTTTTGTCACTCTGTGTTGTTTTTGACACGTCCTTGTGTCAGTGAAGTTGTATTACTTCCAAGTAGGCAAGCAGATATAGGTACGTGGTTTTGGTTGTTACTGTGGTTTCTAAAAGAGTTCTGTGGGTTTAGGACTACTTTTTACTGTTTGATCATTCTTTCTGTCCTGACACCTTAATTTTGGCACAAGACAAAGGGAGAAAAAGATAAAGGGTGACAAAAGTCTGCAGGGATGTGCGAATGGAGGCGTTCTGGTGAGATAGTTTAGACATCAAGGTGGAAACCTGAATCAAGTGATATATTGGATTATATTTACAAAAAAAGAGTATGTGTCATAGACATGGAAAAGACAATGCAAGCCTATTCCCCATCTGAATGGTGCCAAATTATTGCTGAACTTTTAAAGCCAGAAAGCTTAAGTAGAAGTCAGGGAAAGGTCTCTTTAATCTACAATTTCCAAAGGTCAGGAGTAACCCCATGGGACTAACTTGCTGCAGAACTCTTGAAGGAAGAAATATTTGATGAAATATTGGAAGAAAAGCTGAGCAGGAGAGAAAAAATTTCTGTTTGATGGGTCCAGCATAGTCTGGTAGTTATAGTTGCTGTATTTCTTCCTTTTTCATAACCGCATTCATGTTTCTGCCGTATTATCCATGGGCCCTCTTTCAAGCTCTGCTTCTGCATTGATTTTTCTTTTCAAATATTTAATTAAAACACTGGTGGGAATTTTTCATAGTGTCAAGTTATTCTTGAGATTTACATTTAACTACACTTATTTAAGATTTTTAAGTCACGCAAATATTTGTGGATGCAGCTAACAGATAGGCTGCTGAGGCACTTAACTACTTGTACTTTTGCATGCGATTGGATTCTCTTGTAAGTCTAAATCTTTCTAAATGAGTGATATGAAAATGCTACTTAGAATGCTATTAGTATCATCCACCAAACATAAAAAGGTAAGGCATGCTTGTAGAACATCAAAGGTAACTTGATTTCAATTATTCCATGAGTGAGAGAAGACTTGCATTTTTTTCTTTCAGAAAACAATGTCTAAAAAAAGAAAGGTTCAACTGCATAATAATCATAGAATCATAGATACATTTAGGTTGGAAGAGACCCTAAAGATCATCAAGTCCAACCGCCAGCCTAAGACTGCCAAGTCCACCAATAAACCATGTCCCTAAGCACCACATCTATATGTCTTTTAAGCACCTCCAGTGACGTTTCGGTTTGCCCAGGAGGAAAAGCTCAAATGCTGCTAACACTCTGACTTGAAAGGTTGCTTGATGGAGAGTCCAGGATGCAGAGAGGGATAAGAAATACTGATTTTTGTAGAAAACCCTGTAAAAAGACATTTCAAAAAAGTGAAATCTTGGATTAAGAGTTTAAAAAGAAATATTTTTTTATGGCTTCCAGTTACTTCTTATTTTGGCTTTGCTGAATTTTCTAGCAGAAAATGTTTGTGGAGAACTTTTTTGTTCAAATACAGATACAAAATAGGTTAATATCCATTATGGAGTATTTTTCATCTGTTAAAGGTTGTTTTCATATTAATATTAGCATCAATATTAATATTAATATCCCCTTAAATTACTATCTTACTGATTCACTGGAAAAAAAAAACCCACCTACAATCTGAAATCTTCATATGATGCAGCACAACTGCATGTAACTAACTAGTGACTGAAAGCACAAGTTTTCTAGAGCTCTGTATGTTTAGATTTCAGTAATTTTTCATGAACAAGCTCCAATGTTTCAATTACCTAGTGACAGAAGTGGTGGTAGAAGGGTTCCCTCTTAATTTCAGAATATAGTATTCTGACTTGGGAGATTGGTCCATGTCTAATTTATTGATTCTGACTGCTTTCACAGTACTTTTCTGGCACAGAGTTTACAAGGAAGCTGCCATATGCTGTTAGGACCGTCTTGTATCTCGTAACAATGCAGCAGGATTTGAAATCCCAGGGACATGGATCTAAAATAGACTGTCAGACACTGGTTTCCTGAATCACAGAATCACAGAATGTTAGGGATTGGAAGGGACCTCGAAAGATCATCTAGTCCAATCCCCCTGCCAGAGCAGGAACACCTAGGTGATTTTACACAGGAATGTGTCCAGGCGGGTTTTGAATGTCTCCAGAGTAGGAGACCTAACAACCTCCCTGGGCAGCCTGTTCCAGTGTTCTGTCACCCTCACTGTGAAGAATTTTCTTTTCAAGTTTAAGCGGAACCTCTTGTGTTCCGGTTTGAATCCATTACCCCTTGTTCTACATTGGTTGTCACCAAGAAGAGCCTGGCTCCATCCTCATGACACTCACCTTTTATATATATTTATAAACATTAATGAAGTCAGCCCTCAGCCTCTTCTTCTCCAAGCTAAAGAGACCCAGCTCCCTCAGCCTTTCCTCATCAGGGAGATGCTCCACTACCTTAATCATCTTCGTGGCTCTGTGCTGGTCTCTCTCCAGCAGTTCCCTGTCCTTCTTGAAATGAGGGGCCCAGAATTGGACACAATATTCCAGGTATGGTCTCACCAGGGCACAGTAGAGGGGGAGGAGAACCTGTCTCGACCTACAAACCACTCCACTTCTAATGCACCCCAGGATGCCATTGGCCTTCTTGGCCACAAGGGCACAGTGCTGGCTCATGGTCATCCTGCTGTCCACCAGGACCCCCAGGTCCCTTTCCCCTATGCTGCTCTCTAATAGGTCATTCCCCAACTTCTACTGGAACCTGGGCTTGCTCCTCCCCAGATGCAATAATCTACACTTTCCCTTGTTATATTTCATTGAATTTTTCCCTGCTCAACTCTCCAGCCTGTCCAGGTCTCACTGGATGGCAGCACAGCCTTCTGGTGTGTCAGCCACTCCCAGTTTGGTGTCATCAGCAAACTTGCTGATAGTACACTCTATTCCCTCATCCAAGTCATTGATGAATATATTGAATAAGTTAGCTACAGTACAGAAAGATCAGACTCCAAAATCTAGAATACAAATGTAATTTGGAAATGCAGAATTGAGAATAAGGAATCTAGAGCCCTAAAAGGATACTGCGGAACACTTTAAAATGGTGAACAGGTGGGATGTATGGGTGAGGTTGTGGCTGGATATTTTCTACTTTTATCTGAATCTGTGTATGCTATGTGCCACAGAGGAAATTAAAAACAAAACAAAACAAAACAAAACAAAACAAAACCAGAAAAGACTGTTTGGATTTGGCTTCATGTCATCATGTGTAGCTTTTTGTTTCTGCCAACCTGTGATTTTGAAGGAGGAAACAGGATCTCAGGTGGCAGGAATAGGGATGCTTAACTTCTAGGGAGTTCAGATGCACTGGTACTGATCCTGATGCCTCACCAGTAGGGTTTATGTGTGAGCACCTAGAAAATGAGAATATTCACAGGGCTTTTGAAGAGGGAAGGCTCTCAAAGAGTGAAAGCTAAATTCAGTAGCTTGATTTTGCACTGTCTTGGGAAGCATAGAAAGAAAAGGCTGTTTGGAGACTTGGTATTGCAAGCCGGAGAGGTGAATGCAGAGGTGTCTAGTGGGGAAAGGTATTAATAGGACTTCAAATGATAGTATGAAGATCAGCCTAAGCATTTGCAGTTACTAAAAATATGCTTTTTTTTTGAAGATGTTGAGATTTTTAACCATGAGTTAAGAGAAATTTTGGTGTGGCTAATAGCCTTCTTCACACATAATTATGGTTTTCCTTTACCACAGCAACACCACTGTTCTGCCAATGTTACTGTCAGGTTTTGCAGTTTAACACAATCTTTTTGCTTGCTTACATAGAATATTTGAGCAGAAGATAGAAGCATGATAGTTTATTTCACTCCATGTAATCTAGTGCTATTAACATTTTCCTGATAGTCTACCATTTCTCAAGTGGTTAGTGTAATACCTAATATAATATACAATTCTTTGCAGTCATTAAGTGCAATGATGAAATAGTTATACAGTCTTGTGCATACCTTGATAGCTAAGAATTCTTATTCTATTTTCCAGGTTTTAGATTAGGATGTTTAGCCTTTAAGGCACATTTTCTCAATAGAAACACACAGGAAAGCCATACTTACAAATAAAAATTAGAAAATAGAAAATATTAGTAGAAAATATTAGTATACTCCTTGTCTTATCTGTTTGTTTTAATCCATTGGACATTATGGCTTTTAAAAACAATCTAAAAATCTTCCTTTCATATTTGTATCACCAGAATATTTAACTTCCACATCTTTATAAGCAAAACTTCAGTCTTTTGGGAACCACTGAAACTACGCTTCTAAAAAATTATTCTGAGAATGGTACAGTCAGAGATTATATATGCAGAGGTTCTGAAGAGCTGAATTAAATCTAATCTTGAGAAGGCCAGACACAAGGGAACCAAGGTTCTAGTGTACATGTATCTCCAAAACAAAAAATAAGAATAGATTTCCCCTAGGTTGCTAGACAACAATTTATATTAGGTGGAACCAGGAAGAATAACAGTTTGTAAGTAGCACAAATGGGCAGCAGCTGAACTACAAGTCACTGTCACAAAAAATATTTCATAACATTATCTGGATGTAGGCAGATCTCAGAGCTCCAAATGCATTTGGCTTAGAGCAGATGACTCAAGTTACTTGTTTGCACTACATATGATTAGTCTTCTCTGAAATACAAAATCTCAGAGCTTTTGTTTCTAAGCATTATCAAGGGAACAAGATTATACAAAAGTCTATGAGAAGTTAGAACAGATAAAAAATTACATTGCTATAGAAGAGTACATGTTATGCTTACCATAACACCATCTACATCTCTCTTTTTGCCCTCATTTTCCAGGGAAGCACAGCTTTTTGTTGAAAAGTTTGAAGGTGCCCTTGGAAAAGGAAAAGGAAAAAAGTTCTATGCATACAAAGTCATGATGACAAAGGTAAATTTATTATTTTACTAACTTCATGTAATGTGAATGGGGAGCCTTTTGCAGATTATTGCCACATGTACCCATCTTCCAAAAGAGAATTCCTTGCTTTTATTTGCATTTTAACACTTTTATTTCCACTATTCTCATGTGAAAAGATTTCTAATGCAAGCTCAGTTTCATTGAGACTTGTCATAAAGACAAGAATAAACTCTTTTGCAAGAGTTCAATGTTTTGTGAAAGTTAATTTCTCTTCATGTAGATTGGGTTTTTCTGTGGAGTGAATCTAAAGCTCAGTTATCCTCTTGAGAAAGGCCTCTGTAAAGGATAAAAAGTGTCCTTTTGCCCAACAGCAAAAATACTGGGGCATCTCCACAGAGCCAAGGCTTTAGGGCTGCGTATATCCTATGAAGCAGTATGGCACTGTAGGATTGTGACAAAAAACCACAATGGGTGGTTGCTGGACACAGTGTCCACACAATATGCATTCTGACAGGTATTTCTTTGGGCTAAGTCCTGTGTAGTTCTGAGGATTAAATAGCCAGGAGCAGTGGATGTGGATTAGTTTACTCCTCAAGTACACTCCTCAAGCACATCTTTTGACTTAGTTTTATGCTCTGACACTGCTTAACAGTGTAGGATAGAATCAAAGAATCATTTTTGTTGGAAGAGACCTTCAAGATCGTGGAGTCCAAACATAACATAACTCTAGCAGTAAACCGTGTCCCTAAGCAACACATCTATACATCTTTTAAACACCTCCAGGGATGGTGACTCAACTACTTCCCTGGCCAGCCTGTTCCAGCGCCTGATAACCTTTTCTATGGAGAAATTTTTCCTAATATCCAATTTGAACCCTCCCTGGCAAAACTGGAGGCCATTTCTTCTCATCCTACTGCTTGCTACTCAGGAGAGACCAGCATCCTCCAAACTACAACCTCCTTTCAGAGACCTGCAGGAAGCAACAAGGTGTCCCTTCAGCCTTCTTTTCTCCAGGCTAAACAGCCCCAGTTCCCTCAGCTGCTCCTCATCAGACTTGTGCCCCAGGTCCCTCACCAGCTTTATTGCCTTTCTCTGAACTCTCTCCAGCACCTCAATGTCTTTCTTGTAGTGAGGGCCCCAAAACTGAACATAAGATTTGAGATGTGGCATCACCAGTGCTGAGTACAGGGGAATGATCACTTCTTCAGTCCTGCTGGCCACGCTATTCCTGATACAATTCAGGGTGCTGTTGGCTTTCTTGGCCACCTGGGCACACTGCTGGCTCATGTTCATCTGGCTATTGTCGATGCGGAAGCCACGGACTAGTCACACGATCAATATGATCAGATGATAGCCAACTTTATTAGCAAAATCATTTGACTTATATATGCTATTTGTTTCCCCATCATGCACTAGCAAGTATCTGATTGGTTAAATGTACTGTTCACAGGCTGTCCATGCTCCAGAAAGCTGCATATAATTGGATAATAGCTACTGTTCACACGCCACAGACTAACAGATGATTGCATTGTACATTTCTGCACAAGCTCTAACATTAAGTAGAATGTATCTTTATTATAGCTACCTTGCTGACTCTTTTATTCACTAGTCAATCTTTCTTTTGTTTTACTTGAGGTTCTACAAAGTCACATGAATCACATAGGCTGGTTGACTCTTGCTCTCTTGCTGTCTTGCTCTCTTGCTGAACACGTAGGCCTCAGAGGCCTGTTCAGTTCAGTCCATTAACTTCAAGAAAATCCCTCAAATCTTCCACAGGCTATCAGTCAACAGTCCCCAGATCGTTTTCTGCCAAGCAGCTTTCCAGTCACTCTTCCCCGAGCCTGTAGCACTGCCTGGAGTTGTTATGATGCAAGTGCAGGACCCGGCACTTGGCCTTGTTGAACCTCATACAGCTGGCCTCAGTCAGTAGATCCACCTGGTCCTGATCCCTCCGTATGGCCTTCCTACCCTCAAGCAGATCAACATTCCTGCCAAACTTGATCTGTAAGCTTACTAAGGGTGCACTCAATCCTCTCATCCAGATAACTGATAAAGATATGAAACAGAACTGGCTCCAATACTGAGCCCTGGGGAATACCAGTCATGACCAGCTGCAGATGGATTTGACTCCATTCACCAGTGTTCTTTGGGCCTGGCCATCCAGGCAGTTCTTTACCAAGTGAAGAGTATGCGCATCCAAACCATGAGCTTCCATCTTCTCCAGGAGAATGCTGTAGGAAGCAGTATAAGCATAATTGTGGTAAATTTAGATTATTTGGGAGATTCATTTCAAAAGCACACTCCTACCCCAACCTAAAATGCTGATGCAGAATGATGCTAAGAATGTTTGGCAGGACTACTTGCTATGGCCAGGTTTACCCTCAGTTAGACCTGATTTTCTGCAAGGAGTTGTATAGGCACATCTCATAAGCATTAATGTTCACAAAAATTAATTAGGTTTTCAAACTCAGTTGGGCACAGGAATCTCAATTACAGAAGTTATACTTATCCAATAGATAAAATACTGGGTAGAGTAATTGCAATTAAATGATGGAGCTTGAGCTCCAGGTCTGAATTTTGATTAGCAGAGGAAATAAAAAATTTAATTCTCAGAAACATTTAAAAATAAAATTAAGTCATGAAAGGAAGAGATTATTTAATTATTCTTCTTGCAGAAGAACAGGGACTTCACACAAAGCCAGTAGGAGGCATACTCAGAACTAACAAAAGGAGATGCTTCTTCATAAGCTAGTGTTTCTATTGCAGTGGACTCTGCCAAAAGATACTGTTGATGACTAAGGGGTTACATTAGCTCAAGGGGAAACTGAATATTGGCACACTGAGATGAAAGTGGTGGTCGATTTAATTAATTAATTAATTAATTATTTGTTTATTTATTTTTACATGTGATCCTTTTCAGAAATGGATGAAATTTCAAAGGGATTTTGAGAACTTTAAGACAGCCTGCATACCCTGGGAAATGAAAATTAAGGAGATTGAAAGTAAGAACTTACAGAAGTTAATATTTTCTAGTATTATATTCCTGATGAATGCCAAAATGATGAATTACTTTTCAATACCTGAGAAATACGTGTCAGTATTCAATATGTAGTAAAAAATCAATGAGTCTTTATTTTTCATTAATATTTGTTGAGCTTGATATTATAGCTAGTTGAAAATTTCATTAAGAGATTGTTAGTTACCTTACAATTAAAAATCCTCAACATGAAGTTAACAGTTTGGGAAACAGTGTTGAAGTTAATCTCGGAAAGTGGAAATGGGATTTAGCTATTGCCTACCTTCACTTTAGTATGTCTGTATTTATACTATAATTATTTCTGTGTTTTTTTTTTTTTCATAATTTAAAGCCTTTTGTAAGAGGTATTTTGGTATTATTTATGTCATTTTCAACCACATAATGAAACACAGAGAAAACAGTAGTGGTCTTGGATGTCTCCATATATTATGCATAAACATAAACAAAATGGTCTAGTTGGTACTATGGATATGTTTTAGGATATGTTTTTGGCACAAATCAATTTTGTGTTCCAGTTTCAGTGACTAATTTAAACTACAGTCCTCTCTTTGAAGGAAATTTGGCTTAACTGCATGAGTACCTGAGTGAGGTTATTCCACTGAAGAAAGTGCAATGGAAACTGATTTTAGAGAAGCTGTCTTTGAGAGAAGCTGCGAGTTGCATCAAAAGGCAGTAACCAGAACAGCAGAGGAACATAAAAATTATAAATTGTAAATTTTGTGGGGTTTTGAACTGCAAAGCAACCCTTGAGGAGAACTTATACAATGTCCTTAACCATATGGTCTACAGATTGCTCAACAGATGATCTACTCACTTGAGATGCAGTTTAGAAAGAAACTGCTGCATATGTGTATTTACAATCAAACTCAATGGCAAGAAGCATGTGGTCTCTTACTAGTTTGAACACATAATACACATCTTGAGCATATGTGAGAGTGACATTCCTGGAAGTTTCCATAAAGGAGTAGTTCTGGCACAAGCCGTTCTGCTAGTAGTAACTTCCAAGAGACAATTTCTTTCCTTGTAAAATTGGAATGTAAAAATAACACAGGGTCATTTTTCCAGTTCTGCTATTGTATCTATTTGTTTCTTCATTTGAAATGAGTAATATTTTTGCTGTCACCTGGAATGTCCTAAAATCACAGTGGGTTAGTATTATAATCTCAAGTGATAAGATCGTGAAGTTTACTTTTTTCCTATTTTTGTCCTGCTCATTGTATTGCTAAGGCAAGATGCAATTGGCTTTACTTGCAGAAACAATCCTCTGCCTGAATATTAGTAATTTAAGAAGCACACTTAAACCATAATATGATCAAAACCTCTGTACTCTAAGGCTTGATTTTAAGGGAACAGTTCTGAAATATTGCTGAGGAAAATTCCACAATATGATCCAAAAGATTGAAGTCATCTTAATGATGATGCTGATAAAAATGCCAAGTCCCACTAAAAATAGGGAGGTTAGATAATTAAAAAAGGTTAAGTGAGGGAAACTGAAATGGAAAAAAGCTAGTGTGTGTATAAGGGAAGAGTAGAGATTAAGATACATTGAGTCAGAGAGACCAAAAAGCTGATGCTTCAGCGTTTTCTAGAAACCTAATGGCTATCTGACTTTATATTTAGGTAGGACATATACTAGATTGATCACATCGTATCACATTTAGTATAAGGGAGTTATCCTCTGTTTCTTGGCATTTAACAAACTGTTGGTGCCAAGTCAAGGATTTCCCTGCATTCTCCAAATTTCAGGTTGGCAGAGTCAGTATGAGAACCTTTGTAAAACCATTTTTTTATATCAAGCTATGACAAAAATTGCCAGATTTGATGAGACATCAAATACAGAACATATTGGAGGAACAGTCACCTTTTCAACAGTCACCCTCAAGCTTACATGTATAAACTCCAGGGAATAAAATTTTCTTAACAATTACTGTCCACAAATGTGCAGTTGTGTTAGAGAAGCAGCAGAAGCAATTCTGCAAGGGGAGGCTTGTTTCCAGATGGCTCCAAACTTAGCAAGGACCTGATTCCCCTTAGACTTCTAGCACCAATGACTTTGTCTTTGGGGCTCTCTTCAGGCCTTCGTAAAATTAGAGTAACACTACTGACTTGAACACGTGGCATCAGACAATGGACAGGATACGCCAGATACTGTTTATAAAGAATTTGGCAGAAAAAAGTCCTTAGTTGCTTAGGACTTTGTATAAGAGTTGCTAAATGCAGCACAGTGAACACGTTAGAGAATTTTGCTGACACAGACAACAACTCACTTGTAACCACTGTATCCTTCAGTCCACCCAAAATACTGAGGAGTGGTTGAAGAAAATGATTGAACACCAGGCTTGGACACCAAGATCAACATTAAAATAGATACTCTTGTTAGTGTTTTTTATGGTGAGTCCTTAGTCATGAGTTCCCACGTGCTGCAGTCTCATGTGACAAAATTAAAAAAAAAAAGTGATTTGCTTTGAATCTTGTGCTAGAGAATTTAATATTAGTAAATATGATAGCTCTTGCACAATCCTGATACTCTATATAAATAATACTTCCATATTTTTTGTTTCTGTTTCTCTTTTCTCTGTCAGGTTTGTGAATGCTAGTGTGCAAGCTGGAAAAGTGTTACTAGAGCTATGGTAATAAAAAAATGAAAAGCCTCACCTGATTTTATTTCTTTTAAATGAACTTTGGGCATCTTTGCTTTAAGGTAAAATACTGAGAAAGGACTAACTTATCTGCCCTTTTTTCACATCTCATATTTTCATAGGTCACTTTGGCTCATCAGTAGCATCTTATTTCATATTCTTGCGCTGGATGTATGGAATAAACATGATTCTCTTTGGACTGACCTTTGGACTTGTAATGGTGCCTGAGGTGACAATCTTTTAATTGTCTTTGAGAACTGTCAAGTGACTTTCTGTCTTTGCAATGATATTTCATAGTACTGAATCTTTAAATAAAATTGTAATCTGTACTCCATTTAAAAGTATTATGGTGTACTAAGGCTGTAAAGATATACTTTCTTTGTGGACAGTTGTCTCTACAGAGTCATATTTTTCAAATAGGCATGACAGAAAAATACACATAGAGTTATGTACTGAAAGTTGTTTCTCATGTTCTGGGATGTTGCTAAACTTCTTTATTTCTATAGAGAACTAAGGAGAAGAACTGACACTAAGAATCAGGGAAGTTGAGTATCTTGGCTAAAATGTACATTGCAATAGAAAGATACATTCCAAGCCTATGAGGCACCATGGATCCTTTTCAGTTGCCTGAATACTCATAGGCTAATAGGGCCCAACAGGGCTGTAAAGACATGAGCCCCCTCATGTTTTGCACGGTGTGCAGCATCACTGTTAATATTGCTGCCCAGAGCATATGTAATTCAAGGGGAAATCACTTCTGTGAAATGTAATATTCTTCTACTTCCTTTGAGACACCATATTGTCTTCCTAAAAAGAGGACTTATATAGAATTAAAAGTATTGTGCCATCTCCCTGTTTTCAGTATTCCACATCCCCTTACTACTAGTGAGGAGATGTGAAAGAATCAGGTAAGAATTTCCAATTGCTTACTAGTGTGACATTTCAATAGCATGACCCATCTTCCACTGAAGCCAAAACAGAGAAAATGCCCAACAGTTTTCGGGGTAAAGCCTGGAAAGGACCCTGTGAGGACATACACTGTGACTGGGCAAGCATCTTGCCAGCAGCAGTGGGATTCTCGGAACTGAATTTCTATCATCTTTGCATTTCAATTAAAAACCCAATAAATCCATAATGCAAGAAAAATTAATCGTCTGATCTTGTCTGTGGAACAAACACCACCCAGCAGAGGAATTTGGACTTCTGTGTTCCCTTTGAATGGAAGAGGCACAGTTTGACAACCCACTGGTACTACTGGAATATCACTTTAAATTTAGAAAGCACCACTAATGAAAACTTTAAACATAGTTTCAGTCATTAGAGTGAGGAGCAAAGAAAAGAACTGGAGAAATAGGTCAGCCTGCTTTATGCTTTATACTCTTCAGTTTAGGAGTATAAAAAAGTCTTCCTAAGAAATGAAAGATCACTGTCCATTCCCTTTGTTGGTATTCTTCTTTAAAATGTAAATTGCTTTCATTTTTCGGTTCCAGGCTCTAATGGGGAAGCCATATGGCTCTTTACCTAGAAAGACTGTCCCAAGAGCTGAAGAAGCAACTGCTATGAACTTTGCTACTCTCTGGGATTTTAGTGTAAGTGCATAAATTGCGGTCCAGCATATTCACATGACTTGTTGATTCTTATGAGCTTTTGCTTCATTATTTAATATTCAGAGATCTAAAATTTCAGGAGAAAATGTCCATGGTACTAATTTACATATTTTCTCACAAGTTCTTTGTATAGATGTTTCCTTCAGGCAAAATATGTAATGAAGCTCCATATCCACTCACATGTTTCAGTATCTGTAGCAATCCAAAGATACTGGGTAAAAAGTGTCAAAGTTGAATTATCATCTCTGGGTACTGACTTTCTATTTTTTATGTATGTATTTGGTCATCTGTTTTTCTATGATTAAGGTTCTGACTTTGAGGATGCAGTGTGAATTAGAAAAAAAAAAAAAGAAATTCCAAAAATGTGATCTGTAGTTTTTTTCTAAAACAAAGAACACTGGTTTTAGTTTTTCTTTGTCTTATAGTATATGCAGATACTTTTGTTGAATTGCAAAACAGATAATAAATCTTCACTATTGATGTGATGCCCAGTCTAGCCTGAGGATCCACGTCACCTGTACTGGCTAGCTAATGGTATATTTCTAAATATATAATATTGCTTTTTCCTCCTGTAAAAAAATAGTGTATCTAATTTTGCACATGGCTTGTCTATGTAATTGGAGTCTTTATATAAAGATAATACAACTTTGTGAAAGTCAGCTGGTGATAAATTTGATATTACATTATGTTGTTTAGAATGCTGTCAGGTTTCTGTATGGCACGTAGTCAATGTCATCTGTGAAAGCATGTGAGTATCCAGTTAAGGTTTCCCTTCAGGCTAATGGAAGCAGCATCCATTGAACGAAGTGTGATTTCTCCCTCAATCTGCTGCACTCTTTCCCTTCTGTATGAAGTATCAAGACCTTTAAAGAGTTATGCATACACATACCTTTTAGCATTTGAGTTATTTCAGCAACAACAAGCATGAATAGGATGTTGGAAACAGACCCCTTTCTTGGAAAAATAAAGTCAGGCACAGGTTCTTCCAGCTTACAACACATCTTCTCCATCTGTCTGCAGAATGACCTATCTAAAAGTGGCCTCTCCATGTAGGTTTGGCCTGTGTGAGGTTCTGTTCTACCCATCCCAGTGGCGAGGACTATGTAGGCTGTGGAGTTACGAGGAGTGGCACACGCAAATTTACATACCCGTTCCCTTTCCTACAGGAGACCAGCTCTGAACTCTTCTGAAAAAAAAAAAAATAAACCAAAAAACAAACAGATAGAGGGTATGGTGTCTATGTTTCTCATTAATATTGTCATTTTTTATTATAGTTAAGGCCTGGAGAAATCCCTAATCTTGTGACATGCAGATCTCAAACAGGATCCCATGTTTTGTGGCTCAGTATCTTCCTGTGGAAACTCGGATGATGTCAGATTTTGGTCCTTCATTTAGCTTCCTTGGCTCTATTTTCTATCTTCGGCTATCAGTTGAGGAAAAAGCAGGTTGTAAGATGACAGAACATTGGAAAAAATCTTGACTGGATATAACCATTTTCTTATTATAAAGCAAAACTTCCAGGCTTATTAACTACAGACAGCTATATTAAAAAAATATATAATAATTGCTAGAAATTATAATCTTTGTCCATCTTTTGACTATAAAGGTATAGAGACAACAGACTGCTTTATTTTGCCACATAAAGTGATGACCCTTCTTGTATACAAAAGGGTAGAAATATCTCTCTGAAAAGTTACATATGTAACATCTTGCAATGACTGCTGCATAAAATGACATGGCTTCTGGTTCATGGGAAATTGTACCTTTGAGTGACAGTGAAGAACAGATCTAGGCATGTAGCTGGGTAGTTAGATAATGATGACAACATTATCAAATGAGAAATTAAAACTTCAGGGAGAAATTGGAGAAAAAGGAATCATAGTAACTTGCAGATTTTGTAGAGAGAATAGAGTCCATAAGAGCTTTATACAGCAAATATGAATGGAGTTTTAAAAATAAATGTATTTGAGAAAAGATGAATGAAGACAGATGGTGTAAAGAGAAGGCAAGTTTATAATAACTCATAGAAACTAGATCTGACAGCTCTGAAGAAAAAAGTATAGTAACAGGTTAGTAGTTAACAGAATGAGCAAATGTAAGGGTAATAAAACCAGAACAGGGCAGTGAAAGAGATGGAACCCCTGAATATTGAGGGGCAAAAAGAATTTTCTTGAGGCATATCACATTGACAAATACTCCCTGAGGACAATGACATCTGTAATTGAACACCATGGGAAACAGTACCTTTTATCTACTAGCAGTTCTTGCATGCTACCAAGCAAGGTACAAATAACTGAACCCACATCAGCAAATGTTATTTCATGCTAAAAAAACCCCAAACAAAACAAAAACCAAACCAAACAAAACCCCACCCATTTTTAAGATAGTAAAGATCAAAATATCTTTTGCCTCTTTTTCTTTTTCTTTTTCTTTTTCTTTTTCTTTTTCTTTTTCTTTTTCTTTTTCTTTTTCTTTTTCTTTTTCTTTTTCTTTTTCTTTTTCTTTTTCTTTTTCTTTTTCTTTTCCTTTTCCTTTTTCTTTTTCTTTTTCTTTTTCTTTTTTCTTTTTCTTTTTCTTTTTCTTTTTCTTTTTCTTTTTCTTTTTCTTTTTCTTTTTCTTTTTCTTTTTCTTTTTCTTTTTCTTTTTCTTCTTTTTCTTTTTTCCTTTTTCTTTTTCATTGTACTTATTTTCCTAACTCAACAAAAATTAATACTTTTGGATTTTTATATATTTTACTTGGGATTAAGTTTTAACATTATATATTTTACGGTTCTGATAATAATCCAAACATTAAAAATCAGACTCTCAAGTCTCATTTCAATGAAGTGTTCGATCAATATTCTTATTTCACTCCTCTTTTCTGTTAGGCTCAGAAAGAAGTGAAAGAGATCTTCCACACATGCTTACCTTTACACAGTTCAAGATATTTCAGGTGTCATGGTGAAATGTACACAGTGTACCCTATTTCCCCGAAAATAAGACCTACCCTGAAGACAAGACCTAGCATGAATTTTCAGGATTTCTCAGGATGCTCAAAATATAAGCCCTACCTCAAAAATAAGCCCTAGTTACCGTTCGTTAAAAAAGTAATTTGAAATAGCATTGAGGCAGCTATACATGTAAAAAAGTAATAAGCTTTGGAGGAAAAAATAATGTAAAACCCTGTCTTATTTTCGGAGAAAAGGATAGGAATAATCTCTGACTTTGTAGAAAACAATGACTTAAGAAGCATTTTAATACTCTGAGGGATCCAAATGATTTTCCAGAGCAGCATTAGTATACACACACACGCACACACACACATATATATACATAGAGTGATCACCCAACGAACAGCTGACAACATTGCTAGACAGAGAAAGCCTATCAGAATTTTATATCAAATAGCCTACTCAAGTACAATTTAGAAATGTGAAAATTAAGTTAAAAATTTTATCTGCAAATAATTTGTAAGACAAATTTTGTAAACTGAGCTGCTTTTGTCTTTACAAGAAGTATGTTGATGAAAAAATTTTGACTCATTAAATAATGAAGTACCCATGAAGACTTGTAATGATAAAAGATTTGGAAGTTGACATAAAATATTCTAAGTCTTTCTAAATGAAGGAAGAAATTTTCGGTCCTGTGAGATTTATTATAGCCATGCCTACAACTGTTTTGAATGCATTGAAATGAATGTTTCAGTTCATTGTTATTGGTACAATTTCTGATCACATGCATATTTAACAGATGTGATATAATAGCTTTTGCTGACTTTTTAGGGATTTGCACAGTATTCTGTACTCTTTTATGGTTATTACAATAACCAGAGGACAATTGGATGGCTCAAGTTCAGGATGCCTCTTTCATATTTCCTTGTTGGAGTTGGGACCATTGGCTACAGTTTCATTATTGTCATTCGAACGTAAGTTCTCCTTGGTTCTGGAATAAACTACATTCAAAAAGGCATATAACCCCACTGTTGATCCCTGAGACTATCTCTTTTAAAATATGACAGTTCTAAGGGCTGGACAACACAAGATTAAGTGCAAGATTAAAGTCATGTAAGATTCCTTCAGTCTGTATTTATTTGTCTGCTGTTCTTCACCAGTGGCTGTGTTGCAATGTTGTGGAAGTGGGAAAAATCTTTACTGAAATAACATAACACTTTCCTTCCTCAACTTCAGATTGAAAAATGAATGCATTAAGTAAGGAACAGAGCTGTCAGCCCATCTTTTGTAATATTTTGCATCCAGCAGAATATCGGTTAACATCCAGGAAATTAAATTGTTCTACTTTTAACGATACCTTATGTGAATTAAATTCTTTTAAGAAGGAAGAAGACAAGAATGAAAGAAACATACAGCAAATAATTCTGTGTGAAACATAGGACCTAGGCAACACAACTGATAATATATTAGTCTCTTGACTCTCAAATTCAGTTTTGTCTTAGGCTCAGAATTTAAATGAAATAAAATTATTTTATAGCCTAATTCGCTGCTGGAATAAATTGTGATAATTCTGAAACATTTTGGAGATAAGCTACTAACTGGACATGATTTAGTGCTACAGTTAGGTTGTGGCTGGACTCAATGATCCTGAGGGTCTCTTCCAACCGAAATGATTCTATGATTCTATGAATCTGTGATTGCAATCTGTAATACCCTTGATTCAAACAAGGTGAACACGTATAACAATAATACAGTTAGCTTTACTGGTGGATTTAAAATATGTTTAGGGTGAAAAAGATCAGAACATTGTATGTCAAGATTCAAGAACACTGGTGAGTATAAAGAAAACTGTGACTGCTCTATGTCCAATGTTTTGTGTTGAAGCCAGTATTTTCCCTTCCATGACAACTACATTAATTCATGTTCAGTATTTAAAATATTACATGGGGCAAGAAGAATTTCAAAAGATAAAAAAAAGTCTTTGGTTACATATATATATTTTTGGAAGAGGAACAAACTACTACAGTAAAAAAAACAATTGGTTTAGCTCAAAATGCATTTTAAAATATTTTTAAAAATATTTTTTGATAATGTAGCTGTGAAGATCAGAAAAGTCTTAGATGACTGTATTTCAATGACTGTCACCCAGACAAAAAAAAAAAAAAGAAAACAAAAAAAACCTGCAAAAACCTTCTAGCAGAAAAACTCAGTGGCTCAAACAAAGGAATATCCTTGTGGAGAAAATACATTGTATTTGTTAACATTCCACCTGGCCATGTGGCACTAATGCTGATCAATATTTAGGTAGTCTTATGAGCAGTTCTTGCAGGCTTCTGCTCTTTGCTGTTTCTCCAGAAAGCAACACAATGGACACAGAAATTAAAAGCAGTGTAACAGGAGGTGCTACAGTTTTTCTACTGTTGACTGAGTCCTGAGAAAGGGAATGTGTATGTGAAGAAGGTAGTGAGGATTATAAACACTATTATTCTATTTAGGAGAAAAAATTAGATGTAGGGCTATTCTCTGCAGCTCTTCAAGTGCATAACATAAAATGGAAACATCTCCCAAACACAAGACTGTTCACTATTTAATTATGAACTCTTGAGAAGGAATTACATTAGTCTAGACACCAGCAGCAGGGCAGTTCCTACCAATAACCTTTCATGATCTCTGCCCCTTCTATATATGAGCAGTAAAACAAACAAACAAACAAAAAAACACCCTGGCATTGATACGATAGCTCAGAAGGATTTTCTGCATTATTTACTCACTATTATCTCCCTAGATTTCAGAGTACATAATTTACCAGACTTTTAAAAATGTGGTATGTAGAATGTATTGATTTTAATAACAAAACTTTCCTGCACTAACAAGCTTTAAAATACATATTGCCTTTTCCTGACTAAGAAATCTATATAATACTGAAGGCTAAATGGTTTGTATCCTACCAGTATACTCCATTTTTGTGCTTAATGGTTTGAATTAAGTGATAAATTATGCAGAATCTAGATCATTATTATTGCATGAATGACAACACTTTGAAAAAAAGAAGCTAGTAGTCAAGATTGAGTCAAATCACTGAAAAAATAATTTAATATTTGTAGATATCATTATAAATCTTGTTCAAAAGGGCACAGGAGATGAAAGGGAAGATAGGGCAACGAAGACGATTAAGGGAGTGGAGCATCTCCCTTATGAGGCAAGGCTGAGGGAGCTGGGTCTCTTTAGCTTGGAGAAGAGGAGACTGATGGGTGACCTCATTAATGTTTCCAAATATATAAAGGGTGAGTGTCACAAGGATGGAGCCAGACTCTTCTCAGTGACAACCAGTGGTAAGACAAGGGGTAATGGGTTCAAACTGGAACACAAGAGGTTCCACTTAAATTTGAGAAGAAACTTCTTCTCAGTGAGGGTGACAGAGCACTGGAACAGGCTGTCCAGGGGGGTTGTAGAGTCTCCTTCTCTGGAGGCATTCAAGACCTGCCTGGATGCCTTCCTGTGTAACCTCATCTAGGTGTTCCTGCTCCAGCAGGGGGATTGGACTAGATGATCTTTGAAGGTCCCTTCCAATCCCTAACATTCTGTGATTCTGTGAAAGCTCTATTAGTGATACTTTTGTATGGTATAACCAAGCTTTGTTCTGGCTTTTTATTTAGAACTTTTTTCCTCTTTATGAAGTCTCTAATAAAATCTATTGCAGTTCAGCATGCTTTGCAGCTTTCTGTTTGAGAGGTCTTCTTGATATTGTTTTCCTATTGAGTTTCTTATCCAACAGATTTTCTCTGAGCTGTTAAAGAAATGAATTAATTCTTTTTCATCAAAATGTGTGTTGTGAGTTCATGAATTGTCTAAATATGAAAATCTCCATCCTTACCTTTTGTTTCAGACTGAATATTCCAGATTTAGTATCATATGACTACCTGTAATAATATTTTTTTCAGAACAATGTTAGAATTTAAGAACAATTTAAAAATCATGCTCACATAGGAGAACAAATTCTAACAAGGTCTTCTTGTGTCTTTCTGGCTTTTGTAGAATGGCAAGGAATGCAAATGAAGAGGGTGGTGGGGATGATACTAGTTTTAATTTCAGCTGGAAAATGTTCACAAGCTGGGACTACCTGATTGGCAATCCTGAGACAGCAGATAATAAGTTTGCTTCCATCACAACAAGCTTTAAGGTAAAATAGAACTTACTATAGAGAGGTAACCTGATTTGTCTTTCCAACTAGTGTGAGTCAGATGGAACTAAGGTCAAGTATTAGCTGTGCCTGAGGCTTAAAAGCTTAAACTAGAATTGGACAGTTCTATAGCCTTCCAAGTCTGGATCTTTGTGCCTTGTCATCTTGATATTTTGCTTTTGATTGAGGAAGGAAGAGCATTAATGACATCCCTTGTGTCCTCTGTGACTGCAGTATTAGTTTTTAAAAAAATTATTTTACTGTAAAAATGGTATTTTCCTTTTTCTTATCTCTGACAGCTTCTAGTTTACTTGGTGTTTGTCTGAAAAACTTTCTTAAAAAATGCTGGTGACATTTTGCCAAACTCACATTATCATCTTCTCTTGCTACATTAAAGAGATACTATAAGGTAAAGCAATAGAATCATCGATAGAGGGGTATCCATTTCTTTAAAATTGGCCTCAGAATTCTGAGTGTATACTTGCTTTTCAGTAAGAAAAAAAAGTTGACTTTCCTTGCATAATGTAGAGTTTTTATTGCCAGATTAATTACGAAATATAGCCCAGTTTGCAAGGCAATGAAAGGTGTTTTAGGCCTGTTTTCAGTTCATAGGATATATAAAAGGGGTTTTTGTGAGAGGAATCTGAGGCAGGATGTGAGATGCACTGCTGTGAGAACAGTGAAGGGGATACATTCTATGTGTTGAATATAAAAGAATGCGTTTCTCTACTGGGGTCGCTGGTGCACAACAGTGCAGCATGTAAAGGCAAATTTAATCTTCAATGTAATAATGAAGAGAGAATACACCAGAAAGATGTTGGCAGGTCGTGAACAAGATGTTAGACTTGCTGCCACACTGACAGCATACTATGTGAGAGATGGACGACCAAGCACTCTCTGTGCTATCCAATCACACACAACAGCCTTCCTTTCTGCAGTGGTGATATAGACAATATACCTGCTATACCCTGCCTGCCCTCTCAGCTGCACGCATAAGAGGTAACTGGGCTCAAACTCAGTAGAAATAAAAGGTTCCAGGGGAAAAAAAAAAAAAAAAAGAAAAAAAAAGGAAGAAATGCTGACAATGCTGACTGAAAGCACAGAAACTCTGTGAACTTTCCCTACCCACCTAATGAGGTCAGTTATTGACAGCTGTTTGGGCAAGAATACAAATCAGTTGAGACAGATACTTATTTTTGAGAAATAAACTAATGAATCTTTACTGTGATCTTTGCAAACGAGCAAGGAACATCAGAGAGAAAGGGTGAAGTCTTGGCTTGGATGAGGTCATGGGAGTTTTGCTCAAGAGCTGCTGTAATCTCCATTTATGTAACAAACACAAGTCACAAGAAAAACAATAGTCATTCAGAGTCATTATTACAATGCAGAAATTCATCTTCCCATCTGGGCAACTGATCTCCATGCTAAAGTGAGCAACTGTAACCTAATTCCCATTTCAAGAGGACACATCTTTCTGTTGGCAAAAGTAGGAGCTGCAGATCACAGCTCCACCAGAGTCTTAACATTTATCAGTCCTGGCCAAGGGTAAATGTGGAACAAATGTTTTATTCTGCAGTCTGAAGCTGTGCACTGTTTGTCTTTTGTGGGATTCCTGCATCTAAACTGCCTTCTGGAGTGCTGACTTTAGGAATAAAACTTTTTACTCTTTTCTCACAAATGCAAGTGTGACAATTCCTTTTCTGGCAGCTCATCACACATTTATCCTGCTGGGTCACTCAGCCTCATAGCAGTTTGCAAGCTGACAGAACATGCTAGTTTCCTTTTGGCACATGAGTGGAGGTGTAACGAGACTCAGAGGGGACACACTCAACAGAAGCAAAGCAAACTCTGGGGAGCCAAAACCCCAGGATGTGCAAGCATCCCAAACAGATTTTATGAGACAATATAAACTCCTCTCAAAATATGATGCCCAGGTGTGCGTTTGCATCTTTGTAATTTATTTAACTGACTTCTAATAACTGAGAAAGAAATGTGGGGTCTTGACCATTAAAGTACTCACCATATTATTTTCTTTTCTTTCTAACAAGTGCAGGAAGCTATTGTGGAGGAGCAGGAGAGCAGAAAAGAGGAAAATATTCACTTGACTCGATTCCTGAGGGTTCTTGCTAACTTCTTAGCCCTATGCACACTTGCTGGGAGTGGCTACCTCATCTTTTTTGTTGTCAGAAGATCCCAGAAATTTGCCCTGGAAGGTCTGGAGAACTACGGGTGGTGGGAAAGAAATGAAGTTCGTGCTAGCACATTCCTAAAATAGATGTGGTTTGAAACTGTGTTCCTCTACTCTGCATGTTGCATTTTTTTTATCTGGGAATTTTAATACTCTGACTGTGGGTAGCAAATGTCTAACAAAAGAATTGTTCTTGTCTCTCTGCTTCATTCTTCGTTAAAATGATTGTTCCTTGGTTGGTTCTTTAAAAGGTTCCTTTGTATTTAGTTTTTATTTGGGGTTCATTACCTTTCCTCCTCTGTGCTCTTAAGATTGTTTTCCAGCCACTCTATGGACTCACAAGATATCTGCAAGGAGCCTGCTCACTTGTTGCTTTTGTCCTGAGACTGACTCAAACAAAGTGACTGATCTGTGAGCATGTCCAAAATTATTTTGGGTCTCATGGATACAACTCAACGAAACTCTTGCCTTCCAGTTCCAGCTGCCCAGTCCAAGAGTACAATACATTTTTTTTCCTGCTTAAATTGCTTCCTTCTAGGGTACGTGCAGCCTTGCCTGATAGAAGTGTGCAGTGAAAGGGATTGTGTCTGCTCTAACAGTGTGCAGTAGGCACCTGAAGTCAGCACTGCTGTATGAAAACCCAGGCAGGTTTTACCTTCTTAGCAAACACACTGCTGTGTATGTTGTAAAACCAGTTGTTTGTTACTTAAAGCTCATCTTCTGAGGTGGAGGGTAAAGTAGATACTTGATTTAAGGTAAAGCAAAAAGATGCTAGCCTCACAAAGCTGCTGGGATGTGTGATGATGGAATGAGGAAAGTCAGTGCCTAATTTTCAACACCAAAACCTGACTGAGAAGGTAACAAAAACTCCAGCAATTCACCTCTGGAATCCAGAGAAATGGGGTTGTTGAGATTGGGTTGAGTTACTTGATAAAAATTTTTACACTTTGATCTGGTGGAAAAGACATGTACAAAATTGCTTGGCTTAAAGAAACTTGAGTTCTAAGTGTGACAACAGACTAGCAGAGAAAGAATGTTCAGGGGGAATTCAGTTTTCAGTTGGAAGGTGTGGTAGCAGATTTGTACTAACATGAACTGTGCTAATGAAAGCTGGTATATATATGCTTATGCCACAATGTGGAAAGTAGTTAAACATATGCATATTTACATCCATTGTTTTACTTTGGTTTGCTTTACAAAAAAATACTGCTAAGGAGCCTCTGTATCACAGAACTAAGATCTGGAGCAGGTGTGTCTCTAAAAGACAGAGACATATAAGGCCATATTGCCATTATTTGGCTAAAGAAGTTTTCCTATTGGCAGGTAATTAATATATTTGTGAGGTACAAAATATTGCTCTTGATTGGGTACTAATATTCAATTAAGTAAATATATATTTGGTTTATATGTAACATCCATTAAAAAAAATCTTATTTTCTACATCGTGAACTTTCATGTTTCTATCATTAATAAATTAATTAAGATTTTGATCAGAAAAAAAACCCATAAACAATGTATTACTTAGAGCAAATTAAAGTGCAGGTCTTACATGTAATTCAAGCAACAGCATGTGAAAATTGTCATTCTTCATAAAAACATTAAGCATATTTTGTAAGAATTTTATTTTTATCACACTGTAGTAAGGAATTAAAAAATGTTTACAGATGATTATGGTGTCCTTGGAGTAATCCAGGCAAGCTCACAGCCTAATAAAGCGCCACTGGTGACTTTGTGGCAGGACCTTTATTTTCTTCTCAATTTTTTAAACTCACTCACGATATCGTCATTACCTAGTTCTGTCAAATTGTAGTTCAGATAAAATTGTCTAGTGTGTCATGGAGAACAGGAAATTAGTGGAAATAGGCAGACTGGAACTGTTAAGAGATTTCATCAGCATTTGCATTGCTCCTCACACATGGCTGTGGCCTGGTGGTGAATTGTGGATGAATGATGTTTCTGCACTATGTGACAATTTCCACACGACTGTGGAAATTTTGGTAAAATGGAGAACAGTGACACCGATTCCTTAGATATTCTGAAATTGGATGAAAATTACCAAACAAAATAGATTTTTCTCTTTTGATAGAAGATAATTTGCAGAGCTAGAAGGTAGTATGAGCAATTATCTGGTACGGCTGTACTCTATTTTCTCAAACATATTCCTGTTCTGTTTAAAAATAAAGCTATTATACTTAGAAGGAGAGAAAACTTATGAGGAGACAGACTGATTTCTCTGAATCAGAATCATTAACAACATTTGGGCAAAGATGAGATAAGTTTCAAAAAACATTTTTTTTTTTTCCCCAAAAATAAAATATAGCTTTAACATTTCAAACCTTGCAAGCTGAAACAACTCCACAGTTCTTTTGCCAAAAATATCATGCTATTTACTTTAATGTTCCTAGTAGTGGATATGAAGTACATTTGTATTGAAGTTTTTAAGCCATGTTGTCAATGTTCTGTTTAATTCCAGAAACCCTCAGGCAGCTTTGTTTATTATAAAATATAATTTCTTTAATTTATTTTTTAAATAGTAAACTGTATTTACTAGAAAAATAGGTCTTTATTAGTGCTTTCTACAGCAGATGCTAGATAAATCTGTGACTACTGCAGTCATTGTTAGTGGAAGATATGATTTCTTTAGCTAGAGTATTGACTCTTAATGAACTTATAATTTAAACAACAAGCAGTCAGTGTTCAATATTTAATGTTGTGTTGGCACAGTTTAATCTGCTCAGGGGCTGGTGTTTAGTTGTGATTGCAGTCAGAGGGTTTCTTAGCAGACTCATAGCAGCTAGAAAAGCTTGTGTAAACTGCAATTTTGTAGCTTTAAGTGTCACGCGGGTACTTGGTATCTGGAGTAGTTAATGTCACAGAGGGTTAAAAAACTGTGTTTTGAACCAGAGTTTTAATAATTAGTGGGTGCCTCTTTGTTGTAATTCCTTTCTTAGAGAAAATTCTAGTTTAACAGGGCAGAAAGGGCTTTTGAGAGTCCCTTCGCAGATAGTGAATCCAAGACCACCTCGGCTATCAACAGTAACTCTGCCATACATGTATGCTGGCATACTGCCCCTCTTCTGGCATATCCTTGTTAATTTTAAGTCACACAGAGCAGTGAAACTGTCACTGATAAAACTGGGGCAGAAAATATGCTCCAGCACATCACCTTCAACTTGACAAGAAGTCCAGAATATAACTTACCTGCTTTCCGAAATCAAATTAGATTAAAGTGGCTAAAATTCAATGGGCAATTCCATGGATGATTTCTTTGTTCAGCAAAATCCATCACAAGAAACTGGAAAATATAATTATAATATATCTATGAAACTTTATGAGCAATATATAAGCTTTTGAAATATAAAAAAAAAAGGTTTTGGATTTTGAAAACTCAACATGCTACATTTTTTCTGAGTTAAACTTTGCATTTTTTGTCATAATGGTTTCTCACTTTTCAGCTTTGCAACTTCCTGTGCCTCATTTAACCTCTTATCTTAATAACGTATTTTCTCCAGGATTAGAAATGCTCTTGAGATATGGAACATGAATAGTCAAAGCATGGAAAAACAAGGATAGAAAGCAAATTAGGAAGAATATTTTTGCTTCAGATAACTGGTACAGGAGGCACAACACAATGAAAATAAAGAAAATATTGAGTGTTCAAGAGAAAGAAAGCAGTGACTTCTGTCCTTCCTCTCCCATGCAGCAAAAAGGAAACTTTCAATAAAGTTAGCAGAGACTGTATTTAAAACTGCCCAAAGGACATACCTTTTCTTAAAAAACACATATTTACTATGTCTTCTAGTATGAGAACTAAGGGAAATTAAATGAACTGAGTAGAAGTCATATTCAGAAAAAGCAAAATAGAAGCAAGAGAAGTCATAACACTCTTGATAGCAGGAAGTTAGAAATTTATTAAAATTTATAATAGTTTTAGCAAAATGAGTTACAGCATGGCTGAAAAATGCTAGTTTCAGAACAATCAGAAGACTGGAGTTCTGTGAACCATTATGGCTTTTTGTGATTAATCAATTTTTTTACTTAATTGTTTTAATATGATTAATCTCAAACAAACATAATTGCATTTTCCAGCAACCTTTGTAGTTTAGATTGAGACATTTTCTGTTTCCTGTTTGTTGTCTTCGTCCTTAAAGATATAGTTTTTGTTATAAAATTTATTTTAAAATGAAATTAAATTCCTGCCCTCTCAAACTTTTTCAATTATTTTCATTTTTGTCTGACACAATAAATTAGAACCAAAAGGTTCAAGCAGACTTGAAATAATTTTCAGCAATCACTTAGGAATGTAATATTATTAGAATGTCTCACTTGTCTGTAGAATTTATAAGCTATGCTGTATTTTAAACTTTCTGTAAAAGCTAGTTATCTGTTTTTCTCGGTTCACTTTCAGTAAGCTTGTTCCATTTCCATACTGCTAAGATGATGAGTTAATCTTATCAGAGGTTACTCAAACAGGGTTGATTTGAATTTGCTGATGCAGTGAGGACATGAGATCTGAGATAGACTAGAGAGCTGGGCAATCACCAGCCTCATGAAATTTAGCAAGAGCAACTGCCAGATTCTGCACCTGGGTTGGGGTAATGCTGGTTTTACATACAAACTGGGGGTGAGAGGCTGGAGAGCAGCCTGGCAGAAAGAGATCTGGGGGTTTGGGTTGGTGCAAGTTGAAAGTGAGTCAACAGTGTGCCCTGGCAGCCAACTGTGTCCTGGGGTGCATCAAGCACAGCATTGCCAGCCAGGCGAAGGAGGCGATTGTCCTTGCTCTGCTCTGTGGTGGTGCAGCCCCACCTCTAGCACTGTGCGCAGTTTCCTGTCCCTCAGCATAAGAAGAACATCACACTGCTAGTGTGTGTCTAGAGGAAGGTGACCAAGATGGTGGAAGGCCTCAAGGGCAAGACTTACGAGGAGCTGCTGAGGTCGCTTTGTTTGTTCAGCTTGGAGAAGGTTGAGAAGTGACCCCATCCCAGTCTAGAGCTTCCTTAATCGGGTCAGTGAAAGCGCAGCTGTTGATGTCCTCTCTCTGGTGACCAGCAGTAGGACATGAGGAAATGGAATGAAGCTGCATCAGAGGAAGTTCAGATTGGACATCAGGAAAAGGTGCTTCACTGAAAGGGTGGTTGGTCTCTGCAACAGGCTCCCCAAGGAAGTGGTCATGGCACCAAGCCTGTCAGAGTTCAAGGAGTGTCTGGACAATGCTTTTAGTCATATGGTTTAATTTTAGGTAGCCTTGTGAGGAGCAAGGAGCTGGAATTTATGTTCCTTATGGGTCTCTTCCAACTTGAGATTTTCTGTGATTCTATGGTTCTATGATTCTCTAACATCTAGAATCAACTTTGGGTGAGACCGCAGATAAATTTAATTTGGTGCAGTATTTTTGTAGGAATGCTTTTTATAGAACATTTATGTGTCTGCTGGGAAGCTGTGGTAGGGATGTAGCATAAAACAGTACTGAAAATGTGTTTTGCCATGTTCTCTGATAGTAGAATTCAGGTTAAAATGTAGGTCCTAGTCAATAACTAACAACTAATTCTTTCAGATGTTTTAAAAAAATGTAAAATGAAAAAAAGATGTCACATACCCACCTGCAGTAGATTATATCCAGCTTCTCACAAATTTCTTCTTTTGAAAAGAAAACGTCTTGTGAGTCCCAGAGTGGATTTTGTTTTTCATTAAATCAAACACCAAATAAAAAGTACTAATAGAAACACACCCTCCACACAAATCAATGATAATGAAAGAACTTGCCTATAAATTTCTCTCTCTTTTTTTTTTTTTTTTTTTTTTTCTTCTTCCTTCCCCCTTTCAGGTGAACATGGTTATGTCACTTTTAGGAATGTTCTGTCCAACTTTATTTGATGTAATCAGTTCTCTGGAAAACTACCACCCTCGAATAGCTCTAAGATGGCAGCTGGGACGAATCTTTGCCCTTTTTCTTGGCAATCTCTACACTTTCATTATCGCCCTAATGGATGAAATCAATCTCAAGGCAAGCTATTTACTTCCCTTCACTATTTTTAACATGTAGCTGGGCAAGGATGAGAACTTCCAGCCAGTCACAGAAATGTCAGCAAAATATGTTGTTTTCTTTCTGTATTGTAATTATTCCCATGTTGTTTAGTTTTCTATTTTTTTCTTTACTTAGTTGGAAGAAGAAAAGATTGTCAAGTATAACATGACAATATGGGAAGCCAGTCTATACAATGGTACTATCCCAGAAAATTCCACTGCTCCTCCAATACAGGTGGACCCTGCAGATGTCCCCAGAGGACCATGCTGGGAAACAATGGTAGGACAGGTAATGTCAGCTTTGAGCTCATATTTGAAAATAGATCATAATCTGTTAGAAGATATTTTTGTTTCTGCTAATAAGTGACATTAAAGTGGGAAAATGTGAGGAAAGGCAGATGTGTGACTTTTTCCTGACCTAAAAAGTTGAGTAAAAAAATATTTCCGTTTCCTTGGACCCTGTCTAGTACAAAAGTCTTTGTCTTGATAGTTGAGAGTATTGAAAGCATTTCTTTTTCCCCACCTCCATTTCACTATTCTCTTCATTTACCTTCTCATTCCTTATCCCATTTTTGTCTTTCAAAACCTTTTTAGCAATTCTGAAAAGTTGGATTAATCACAATGCCTAATAAATGCGCTAATTTCGATTAGAGTTTTGATCGGAGAGCTATTAGTTTCTGACTACAACAGACTTATCAAAAATATGTAAAAAAGTATCTCCATAAGGAAATACATGTAAGATAACTCTTACAGCAGCATCCTTTTGAGAAGGTGTCTCTATCTTTAGACAAATAACATAATGCAAAAGAGCAATAATGGTTTAATGTAAATCTGCTCAGTCCTTTTATTTGACTCAGTTGAACATCTATTCTTATTGATGTAATAATATAAAATACCATATCCAAAGTATTTTCTAACATCCCCCTTTCTTCTATTTGATCATACCCCATTGTTGGATTTTTGTGCATGTGAATGAATTCAACACTGAATCACAATTTTTGCTGTTGCTCCATCACTTTGACAATCTCATCATCACCATCATCTCTGCTCCTGACTGAATAAATGACCAGCAGGGAGCAGACAAGTAGGAGAAACAGTCCCTCTATTCTTTTCACTGGTGCTGAATAATAAGCTAAGAACACTGAGAGCTCATCACTGCACTAATTTTCTCCTTAATTTCAGATAAGTGAGAGTAATAGACTTTTGGGCCACTGGGGTAAAGCCTGTTAGAGTAGGATTTAGTGAGACTTACAAATATTAAAGAAGAGAAATGAGGATTTCCATGAGGATTTTCTTCTGTCTTCTCCATATTAACTGGGAGTTGGTGCTCCTGTTTTTCAGAACTGGTGGATCTAGAGGAGGAGTGCAGTCTTTTCCATGTTGAAGTAGGGGAAGCAAAACTATCAGTCTAGTCCAGTATTTAATTATTACTGTGATTACTAATTTCTTAGATATATTCTTAAAAGTAAATATTGCTTTAACAGGAATTTGTACGGCTGACAGTCTCTGACACAATGACAACATACATCACAATTCTAATTGGTGACTTCTTGAGGGCTGTGTTTGTAAGGTTTTTCAATTACTGCTGGTGCTGGGATTTGGAGTATGGATTTGTAAGTATCTGCTTTGCTGTTTTAAATGTCTTTGTCAGATTATCATTTCACATTTTTTCAGTAAATTACTTTTTCCTTTCAATCCTACAGAGTTAACAACTGGCTAGACACATCAGATTAAAAATCTCTGAGCAACATTGTGTTAGTTTTTCTCAGAATTTTCTTATGCCTCATGCCTCAGTGTTTGATTTATTCTTTAGACTTTGGTAACTTTAGACTTTTTTTTTTTTTTTTTTTTTTTTTTTTTTTTTTTACATTTGATTGTGTAAGAAAACTGGGTACAAATTTTTAACATGTTTCAGATTTGAAGACTTATTTACTTTTTATTTATTTTTCTGTTTATTTTTCTTTTTATTTATTATTCTGTTGCACAGAATACAATCGCATTAATTTCTATGGGATTTTGGACAGGGTAATCTAGCACACTGGAGCATCCATTGTTTGTGGAGAAAAATATGAAAGAAGTTGTTCTAAAAATCTTATTATATATACTTTTTGCTAGAATTAGTTTAGCTGAAATAAAGTTAGTAATTCCTGTAAGCCAGTGTAGAGCTCTTCACTTGGGAGCTGAGACTTTCACTCTTTCACACAGATCTGAGCTAGATTAAATTAGCCAGCCAGAATACCTACACTGTAAGGTCTGATGCTGTTTTTTCACCTGTTAAGCAGTAGTCAGGGTACTGACAAAGTTTGTGAAGCTGCTGAAACCTCTTTTGTACTTACTGAGAGGTATAGGTAACATTGTAGTTTTTCTGCCATCCTTTTGTCCTCTTTTCCTCAAAATTTTACCTTCATATGTGTACAAATTTACCATTTTACTAAAACCAACCTCTTCTGAAATTGTAAGTTTCCAGAGGAGGAGAAAGTTTTGGTGTTTTCTACAAAAAAACAGTTTTCTGGTGTATTAATCTCATTGTTATTGGTTGGATCCTATGAAATTTTGGGCTTTATGGCAAGTTTCAGGTTTCTCTCTGTTAATTCTACAGTGTGTCTCGAACAGGACTGGTGTAAGGCTGGAGACAAAGACAGCCAGCTGGCCACGTTGTGGACAAACAAGTTATAAGCTTTGTAATATTGATATAAAATACAGGAATTTGAATACAGTGTGGGCAGAGAGCAAACACAGCTTGTGGAACTGTGTATTTCCATATATTAATACTTAAATTATATCTGGAGCTTCCTCACATTTTCAAATATTCAACAGCCATCGTAATAGCTAAGGCTGGATGTAGGGAACACATGAATCATTGCAGCCTGAGATACATCTGTGAGGAAACAGTTCAGATATTGTATTTTCCAAAGACATTGAAATCTTAGTCTGGACCTTTTTCCTGTAAGGATATCCACAATCAGTGAAAGAGCCTGAAAGCCATTCTGAAGATTGCAGGGCAGATTTTACTAAGTGTGATTCAGCTTTCATTTAGGCTTCCTGAAACCTCTTGTCTCTTGTTATTTATTCTGAATCAGCTGCTTTTTATGCAGGAAATTTTTCTTGCTTGACCTGTCCAATCACAGATGCCCTACATGTGCCCAGTGCTATTTGAGATGACCCTGGGTATCCTGAATAGCCGTATGAGTCTACCAGACATACAGATATATATAATTTCATTTGTTTGTTTGTTTGTTTTTGTGAGATGCCTGCAGTTTATTGGTATTGGGAGCCGCACAGTGAACTGCAGGACAACATGGCTTAAACGGAGAGTTCCAGTTCTCAAATGAAGACGCACACATTCACCCATTAATACTTCAGACTTAATATTTGTTCTTTTTTTTTTTGTTAATATTAGGAATGTTAATGGAATATAATACAGTAATTCAATCAATAGAACAGACCCACAAAAGAAAGAGCTCTAATTAAGGATCTGGCCTAAAAGGCTGCACAAATACCATCTTTCTTTTTAGTCATTTGTCCATAGAAACAGTAAAAAACATAGAGAGAGGCAGTAAGCAGCAGGAGTGAGCCTCATAGCCCCCACACAAGGGCTTCAACACTGTTAATGGAAGCTGTGGCATTTTTATCCAACAATGGGGGGACACCTTATTTCCAACAATATATTATTGTTCTCAAAGGGTCAACAACAGAGCTGCTAGGACATGCTGAAAACAATTTATTATTGTAATTTTTATTTGGGAGTGTATAAGAGTCACTATAATGGTCCAGCCCATTATGGTCCTCAGGTCCAGCCAGCTACTTGAAACAACAGCCAGAAGTGGAAGTGCAAACTTAAATTCTTAAATTCTTCCCTAGGAAGCTGCTATATCTGTGACTCTGTGTTTGTTGGTTAAGATGTACCTATCATCCATTAATTTTTAGGTTTTTTTTGTACCCTAAATATTTTTAACAACCAAAATATAATTTGGCAAAGAATGTCAGAAATTAACTTGCATGTTGTGTGGTAAACCACTTCATTTTGTTTGTTTAAAAATTATTTTTAAATTATTTTATTTGTTAATGCTAGCTCCTATGTTATGAAGAACAGTCACACATTATTTAGTTCTGTATGATTCTATTTATCTCTCCAAGTCACTTATGAGATTCTGTTCCTTTATATAGCTCTCCTTAGTCAACTGCTTTCTAAGTTGAATGCTACTAACCTGTTTAATATTTCCTCGTGTGGAAATGGATTCATAAATACAAGCAGCATAAATATGGCAGTTTACTGTACACATTTACATATAAAATTGTACATTTACTCAAACTTACATGGAAAGAGTGTAGGGGCTTCAACTATTCCAACAGCATAACATAGTGCTATTCGAAATTGTGACTTGAATTACTGATTTTAATAGAATAAATTTGTCTTGGTTTAGTCATAAAGGAATAGTTGGTTTTGTCTCTCATGTCACTTCCTTCCTTTATCAGTCATCCATGTAATTAATACCTGGAAGTTACACGTAGCCTTTTTGTCCACTCACTAGGGTAAATCATGCACGTCACCAGTTATGGTGTAGCAAAACCGTCTTTTATAAAAAAGCTGATTAAAAAAACCTCTGTGACTAAGCAAAACCATATGAATAATATGCTTTAATCAGCCATTTAGGTGTAAAGCAAAAGTTCTTCTGAACAAAGCCAAAGATGATTTTCAGTAAAATACTACAAGCACAAGCTGTATTACAGTCTGCCTGCTTGCCTTGAGTCATATTAATTTGTTTTGTGATTCACTGATAAGGTGCAACAAGAAGCTTTACAACACGATGCCAGTATGCTGCTGTTATTGGAAGCAACAGTTTTAATCTACTGTAAGTCATCTTAAAACCCTTTGTAAAAGCCTAAGGAAAGCATCTGTCTTATTTCTTTCAGCCATCATACTCTGAGTTTGATATAAGTGGAAATGTGCTGGGACTGATCTTTAATCAAGGCATGATCTGGTAGGTGCGGTGAAGCATGTTGTGTCTGCAGGATGGTAAGATTTAGCTGTATCTGTGAAAGATTCTTCTGAAATGCTGTTCCTGTCCCATTGCTTTAGTTTGGTGGAAATGCAATGGAATACATTAGTGTATCAAACTCTGGTGCACTGCAACCCGTGGGACCACTTCAAAACTAGTTCTGGGTAAGACTAGATGAACAAGGTGCATCACTAGGGACAAGATGCATCAGGATTTTGCAATGAGCTTGTAAGACCAAACAGTACATAGCTGTGTAGATGAATCTTATATTTTTTTGACTGACTACTTGCTAGAGCAAACACCTGTCCTGTTCCGTTTGTCTTTGAATTTCAGCCTTTCAAAATAGCTTACCACTCTTTCCCTATGTGTCCTGTGAAAAACGGCCTTTTGTTTCAGAAATTTGTGTATACTTATTTGTGATTGTGAATGTATATAAAATGCTATTGCTGCAGTATTAGTCCTTTAGCTCTAGAGGAGAAGAGCTCTATGTTTCATCCTGTTTTTGGACTTCATATGAGTGGTAAAGAATACTAACTTGTAGAGTCCTCATGCGAGATGCTCAGTCTTCCTCAGAAACGATCCTTCTCAAGCACTGTTGACTTCTCACATTTAATTCTTGCTAAGAACTCATTTTTCACCTTTAATACAACTTTCCTGATCAGACCTTTTGCTTGGTGAAAGCCCTCACTTCTTTAAAGCCCTAATGTTATCTGTTGTGTGCATGTCAAAGAAATAACACAGAAATGTGGCAAAGAAAGAGGCAAATATCTTGCAGCCCCTGCAACCAAAACCTGTTGGAGGGATGCACTGAGGGCTGCAACAGCAGCATGGTGAGCTTACTCAGAAGGCTGGTATATCTCTGGGGATGAGCACAGCACCACCTATGGCCTTGTGTTGGTGTCATGCCATAAGAGTTTGGCTAGAGAGAGTCCAGCCCTGCTGCTGGCCTGTGTGGCACTTAAATTGTGTTTTGCACATTAGAAAAGCAGCTTAGCTTTGCAACTGGCATTTTGCTACCTGCCTTAGGGCTGGCATTATAATTTATGTTAGAAAACATTTCTCAGGCTGCTGTTCATCAAAATGATGCGGGTGCAGCTTAAACTCTTGCAATTTTATACTCAACTGGTGGCACTAATCCTTTCTACGACTGTAACTAATGCATTGGAAGATAGGTTAGAAATCATTCTCTACCTGACAGATGTTGGGGACTGGGAGGGGGAGTTGGTTAATGATTATTCTCTAACCAAACTTCTATACGTGCCTATCATTTTCATATTTCATTACATGTTCAGTCTGTGTGCATTTCTAAGCTGCCATGTGCCAATACACACAACCTGGCTCAGAAACTGTGACCTGTGCTTTTGTGATGCTATTTAGATACAGCATCCTTCTGCTTACTGCTTCTTGCAGGGTTGGGATCCACATTTACAGCCTAATTGATATTTGCGGGAACAAGTAATTCACTAGACCTGTAGCGTTTTTCAAAATAATGTTTCATGATTTAAACTGAACCAAATACATCAGAAAAAAAACAGTTTGACTGAATTATAATAAACACATGCCACCAAAGCTATGTCTATCATTCATATTAAACATAAGATAAATTGGTTTCTGTTTTACCCAATCTGTACAAATTCTATTGGACACATTTATGCTCATCTGAAACAGAACAAAGCAGAGCTTCAGGTGCAGCTGGTGAGATGGCACTGTCCCAAAGCCAGAAAGTATACAAGAGGCATGCATATGTACATTTATTTTTGTGTATGAGAGAGATACCATGCAGTTAGGAAAACTTCTCTCTTCTCTTTGTGTTTTCAAAAAGTAAGTGCAGTATAAGTAATTTACAAGTCTTCTCAATATTAGCAAGCTCTGGCAAGAATTTGTCTACCCTATAGTAAATGTTACACTGAAACATTATGATAGGGGCCATAAGTTACCCAGACTCAGAACTAGTTGAAGTTGAGGAGTATTTTGTAACTGATTTCCATGAAGTTAAGAAACAGGGCCATGAGATGCTCTCTCAGGTATAGACTGACAAACCCTTTATCACTTCATTGAAGATACATGAAAAAAATGAGAGATTTTAATATAATAGAGTCTATAAAAATATTTCTGTACTTGGAAGGTCTTTCCAAGCATGCAGATCTATCTCCTATTGTTTAGATAGAAAAACTGAGGCAATCAGAGGCAAAGCAGCTCAGCCCTGGTCACCTGAACAATGATTAAGGAAAAAGTAAATTCCTGATCTCTTATATTCTGAATCATTTGGCCAGACAAATTAAAGTGATTGCTCTTCAGTCAACATGACACAAGAAACAAGGTGTGATAAAAATAAAATGATGCCAACTGTTTCAGTGTCATAATCATGTAACCATACATAATAAGGAAAAAAAAAATAGCAGAATCAATAAAAGTTTGTCAGAATTCAGTGCTAAATAACCATGTCAACAAAACTAAAATAAATGTCAGCTAAGCAAAAATATCCTTCCTAAAATGGTACCAGTATATTAAGAAAAATAAGAAAGAATAAATGATTTTTTGTTAATAACTTGCTTTAGGGCTACCATTTTTTATACAAGACAATGAAATGCTACCTGAACTAAAGGGACAAAGTAAGAGTGGATAACATTTCATCAAGTGATCTTTAATTTGCAGAGAAAGAGGGCTTCATAACTTCAGAACAAAAAGTTCATATGGAGAGCTCTCTCACATTTCTTCAGTGCTTAAAGCAAGACTGAAGAGACAAGACCAGTAAAATAGTATAAAGATGGTTTTAGAACTTTATTTCTGAGTGCACAGTGTGTATGGCTGCAAAACACATTGACAAAGGGAATGGGTGGCATACCTAGGAAGACAGAAATCCTAAAACAAAGTGTTTATTTTAATTTTTTGTTCTGTTCTAGGATGGGGTCTTTCTATGCTCCATGTCTCCCAGCAATCAATGTGTTCCGCCTCCACACTTCCATGTACCTGCAGTGCTGGGCAGTGATGTGCTGTAATGTCCCTCAGGAGAGGGTCTTCAAGGCTTCCAGATCAAATAATTTCTACATGGCCATGCTACTTTTCATCCTCTTTCTCTCCACACTGCCTGCTGTGTATACCATTGTCTCCATCCCACCATCTTTTGACTGCGGTCCTTTCAGGTTTTTTCATTTTACATCCATCATTTTTTATTGATATAATGAATAGCCTCAACATATCACAGTGAATGTTCCAGTAATTGAAAAAGAGCTGCTATAATAAGTATTAGCACTTGATAGACTGAGTATTTGTGTCACATTTCTTATTGTGGATGATTCCTGAAACTGGAATGTAAAAACTGTAATGGTTTCTGCATTTAATCCAGAAATTATTCTTAAGGAGTTTCTAACGTCTTCAAGACCTCCACATTCATTAGTCCCTTCTGAAAACCTAGGCTTGCCTTGCCTGTGTAAACATGTGCCTTGTATTCAAGCTAGCTTAGATGTTGCCATTTTCTCCTTCTGTGTGCACTACCTGGAAAGTCTAGGACCATTTTCATCATCTTTACCTGCCAGGTAGCATGGCATACAACTATAATGAGTACACAAAGTCAGTTAAAATATGAAATGAAATATTTTAAAATACTTTAGTCTTTGCTATTGGACAAAGTATTAGCAAAGCAAGAGTAGGATAATAGTAAAAGAGGCATCTTGATTCCAGTGAAAGATTTGAATAATACATTATTGTTGTGAGTAAAATTATATTTGCATAATAACCAGTGTAATTTGTATAGGAACAGAAGTCTTGCCATGTTAACTTTGACCAAAGGCAAATACCTGGGAGATTGCTATGGTCACAGTCACCTAATTGGGAGAATTGTAAGATATGCCAAAAATTCTTATGAGACAGAAAATTGCCTGAATTTATAGAAGCAATGATAACAAAGCAAGTGATGCAACGTAAGATTTTGCATTTGAGTCATAGCAAAGAAAGAACAGAGGGAGATGTCTAGATGCAGATCTGAGTAGCATTAAGTTGTTCTAACAATAACAAAAATCCCCTAAAACACAGCAACCGACTTCTATGGCATTGGTATACAACAAAGACAGAGGACAGTTAGACTGAACAATGTTGAAAGAAAACAAATTGCAAGCAGATTTTTTACTTATCAACCATACAAAGGTGGGGTTTGATTTTTTCACCGGGACTTTATAGGACACAAATTGCACTACAGTCTTTGGTTGATGGTATGGAGTTGACGTGTTAGGATGCTGATTCTTCGAGGCACAATCTTGTTGATAACTGAAGGCAAAATCTGTTATCATACAATAAAATTATTAGTGTCTTCCCCACCTCCTCCCTGCTGCCCCGCCCCGTTAAAAATACATAAATACTATTTTAAATGCTTTTCCTTTCAGAGTGTCAATTTTTAAATACTGTGAACCTATAATCCATTATCTTTTTCCTGGCTTTAATGTAATGTGATTAACCTATGTATTCACACTACTGAATTGTTATTGCCATAATATTTGTATGTGATATATTTCCAACTTCTCTGTTTAATAGTGGGAAGACTAGAATGTTTGAAGTCATATCAGAAACTCTGGAGCATGACTTCCCTTCCTGGTTCGGGAAGGTATTTGGTTATGCCTCTAACCCTGGACTCATCCTACCTTTTATATTGCTGATGGTGTATGTATAGCATATGGACTCAAGCTTGTTTAATCTAAAATCTGCTAAGTTTCTTCCACTCTGAATCTTCACTACCTGAATATCTAACTAAATGCAGTGCTGATTGTCCTGTGGTGAGGGACTCGAAGAATTTATGAGGCTTCATTTTTTTTTATTTGATCATAATTTATGTGCCTTTGCACAGAAGATGTCTTTTTTTTTTTCTTTTTTTTTTTTCCAATGTTTTTCTTTTTGTTTTTGTTATTGCTTTTCAAAAATTTTGTTGCCACAATAATGGCAAAGCTATTAAAATGCAGAAGCCTATAGGGGATCTGAAGTGCTATGACTTTGCTCAGCTTGTCTAGAAGGCAGAACACACATCATAGATACAGAGCAAGTTCAAAAGAAACAAGACCACCATGAAGCAGAGTTATTTCTCAGTAGCTTTCAGTGAGTCTGATCTTCAATGCCTTGTCTTTTCCTTGATAAACAATGTGCTTCATGCTGTTGAGACAGGAGTGTGAGGCAAGGTGTACGAGACTTTGTGAAACAGGGCTAGTAGAGATTTTTTCTAAGTCACTACCTGGTAAAGAATAAGACACCAGAACAGGCTTTCTCAGAAACTGTATTGAATCCTGTATTATAAAGGCATTTTAAACTGCTGCATACATATATCAGATTATTCAGTATACTGATGAACTTAAAGTTAATTCTATGTAGAGAAGTGCTGAGATTTAACTCTGCATTGTAGAACTGTGAATAAATATAGAGAAGAATAAAGAATAAGGTAGAAATTGCAGAAGGATTTTACAGGAGCAAAATGAAATTTTGAGATAAAATTTTGCCAAGATTCATTTAACATCATACTCTATTTTAAACCTTGGCTAGAAAAACAAAGAATGCAGGCTGTTTTCTGAAATAAACGGTCAAGTCATACTGATATCTGGCTTTGAGTGCTATTCCTTTCCTGGAGTTGTCCAAGGCAAAGATACTGAAAATAAATTCAGGAAAGAAAGAGAAGGAAAGAAAGAAGGAAAGAAAGAAGGAAAGAAAGAAGAAAAGAAGGAACGAAGGAAGGCAAGAAGGCAAGAAGGCAAGAAAGGCAAGAAAGGAAAGGAAGGAAGGAAGGAAGGAAAGAAGGAAGGAAGGAAGGAAGGAAGGAAGGAAGGGAGGAAGGAAGGAAGGAAGGAAGGAAGGAAGGAAGGAAGGAAGGAAGGAAGGGAAAGAAAGAAAGAAAAGAAAGAAAAGAAAAAGAAAAGAAAAAAGAAAATAAAAGAAAAGAAAGAAAGAAAGAAAAAGAAAGAAAGAAAGAAAGAAGGAAAGAAAGAAGGAAAGGGAAAATACATTGCAATTTCAGGCAAAATAGGGAAAACAGCATATACAGATTATTTACTGCTTAACCCTATCACATCAATAATTAATTAATTACACCACTAAAAGACATTATCAGAATTTCTCTAAATCAGGATGGTGAAAAATACTAATTTCATAGGTTTTATCACAAACGTAACAAAATACAGTGAAAAATAGAACTTGCATTATTTAGTAGAAGAATGAGGTTGTAATTCAAAACAAAAATGGAAACCACTGCTTTTGGCCATTTTCTTGGCAGTACTTGAGTTTTCCTATTGTATTAGTTCAAAAGCTTTTTAAAATATAATTTACTCATTTATAATGTATGTCATACAAGCATATTAACTTTTACAAGTTATTCTTTACAACACACTTCATAGTGTGGCATAGCTTTATGGAACATCTTGATTGAATGTAGAGTATTAATAGAGAGAATAAATTCTTTCATTTTCTTTCCCCCCTGAAATAATAGTCTTCTTCATACTGTAAAGAAGCACATAGTTTGTTGGCAAAATAGTACTACAGATTAGTCATTATAAATGAGGAAATGATACAGGTTTTTTATTAGCACAACCATAGTTGTTGCTGTAGGAATGTTGTAAAGAACTTTATATTTAAATAATTACCTAACAACAATTTTTTTTCTTTAAATTTAGCCTGAGTATTTATTATCTCAACGCTACATCCAAATCTTACAAGGAAGCTAACTTGGAACTTAAAAAGAAGCTACAAAGTGTAAGGAATAGAAAAGAATTGATTTTTAGTTTTACTGAATATTAGAGAAGCAATTCAGGTCGCTGAAAATGTCTCATCTCTCTCCCCATCATTAGCAAGCAGAAGAAAATAAAAGAAGAAATAAACAAAAGGCACAAAAATCAAATGAACAAGAGGAAAATCCATTTGAGACAGAACCACCACAACCAAAGCAAAAGGGAGACAAACAAGATGAATCCACTCAAAACCAAGGTAAGGGCTATTTTGAACTCATCAGGATGAGGAATCCTTGTATGCCAGACTCCTCACTGCCCTGGCTGTTTCCTTTGCCCCAATCTCCTGAAAGATATGCACAATACTGAGTCACAAGTATTTAGCCTAATCTCCAGTCTATTTTTCTTTCATTTTAAAATTATTTTCTCTGAACACATTTCAGACAACAAGAAAGGACAGAATGGCAGTGAAGGGATGAAGACAGGCCAGCCACGAGAAACCAGCTCCTCTCAGGCACTCCAGAATCCAGGCGCTGCCCTGAATGGCCACTATTCCCTGCAGAGCAGAGGAGGAAACCTTCCTCCCCCATCCATAGCTGTGTCAAGGCCACCAGAGCCCAGGGGGTATGGAATGCCAGGCTGTCCACCTGGAAACCCACGCTTCCCAGGGACTCAGTCAGGAATGCCCAGGGGCCCTCCCAACTACAGATAAGGACCCTCAACCACATCGTGATATAATAAAGGATGCTGAAGAACAGAAAAATAGTCCTAACCCCAAACACATTCCTGCAAGTGCAGAACCCCATTGTGTTCATTTTAAAACTTCATATGCATAGAAGTTACACATGTGTTTCAGTTTTTGCAGGATGGAAGTCTTCAGAAGAAAATATTGCACATGTCTTCTTGCATTTGACAGCATTGCAAAAACATGCTATCTGTGTCAACAGGTTACTAAATGTGGGGATATTTATTTGAAGATATTTATTAGAAGAATGAAAAATGTTTTGTATTAAGTTGATTACTTAGAATCCTGAAAGTGTGTCCCTAACATATTTTCCTTTTTCTTAGAAGCACGGTTCACTGAAAATACAGCTTTGTACAAAGTTTATGAGAATCATTTATACTTAAACACTGCATACTGAGGCAATGTAGGCCCACTGATGAATGAGTTGGGTGCCCTGGAGACAGAAGATACAGAGAAGGCAGGGTTACTGAGTGCCTTCTTGTCGAGGATTAAGATTGCGGGGTGACAATAAAACCCTGGCAGATGTATTGTTAACCCCCTCTTCCCCCCCCCGCCACTTCCCCCTCCCTCTCCCCCCTTTTCCACTAAGGAGAGGCGATTGGGAGGAAAAGAAGGACAGAGTGAAGAGAGTTGGAAAAAATTAAAGATGTTTTACTAATGCTACTAATAAGAATAGAGAAAATAATACAAAATATACAAAACCAATCTTGAAAGTCTCAGCAACTGCAGAGCTGGCACCCAAAGTCCTGGATTAGACTCTGCAGCCAATCGGAGCTGGATTCAGTCTCTCACTAGGCCTCAGTTCGCAGGGACGAATAGCAAGGTCCTCTTCTAATGTCGGCCGTAAGCAGAAGGGAAAAAGGCAAGAGGGGAAAAGCCAATGAGATCCTCGTGATCTCCCACTTTTATATGAAGTATTCACGTGAATGGAATGTTATACACAGTTGGTCAGTTTCTTGCTCACTTGTTTCTCGTCGCCCCTCTCGCGAGATGTCCATCTGTGCTTATCAATAAGTTTGCATTCCATTGCTAGGTTTACCAAAACATGTGTCTGGTGCTCCAGGAAAATGCAGTTAATATGAAGGCCTTAGCTGACAGGCAAATTCACCAAAAGAGAAACTTGTTTTTAGCAAAACCAGGACACTTCTTTGTCTCTGTCTACTCTGCCAGAGGCTGTCCTGAGGAGCCCTGTACCTCTGAGGTTTTGGAGAAAGTCAGGACAAAGGAGGAGTTTGTCTTGGTTGATGAGGACTGGGTTAGGGAGCAATTAAGCAATCTGGACATCCATAAATCCAGATGGGATGCACACGTGGGTGCTGAGGGAGCTGGTTGAGGTCATTGCTAGACCACTCTCCATCATCTCTACTAAGTTGTGGGGAACGGGAGAGGTGTTTGAGGACTGGAAGAAAGCAAATGTCATTCCAGTCTTCAAAAAGGTCAAGAAACAGGACCTGGATAACCAGCACCACCTCCATCCCTGGGAAAGTGATGAAACAACTTATCCTTGATGCCATCTCAAGGCATATCAAGGATAGGAGAGTCACTAGGGGCAGTCAACATGGCTTCACCAAGGGGAAGTCATGCTTAACCAACCTTACAGCCTTTTATGAAGACATAACAAGGTGGATAGATGATGGCAGAGTGGTGGTAGTGGTCTGCCTTGACTTCAGTAAAGCATTTGACACAATCTCCCACAGCATCCTTGCAACTAAACTGAGGAAGTGTGGTCTGGACGATCAGGTAGTGAGGTGGACTGAGAACAAGCGGAAGGAAAGAAGCCAGAGAGTCGTGGTCAGTGGGACAGAGTCTAGTTGGAGGCCAGTATCTAGTGGAGTGCCTCAAGAGTTGTTACTGGGACCAGTATTGTTCAATATATTCATCAATCACTTGGATGAGGGAATAGAGTCTACTATCAGCAAGTTTGCTGATGACACCAAACTGGGAGGAGTGGCTGACACACCAGAAGGCTATGCTGCCATCCAGTGAGACCTGGACAGGCTGGAGAGTTGGGCAGGGAAAAATCTAATGAAATATAAGAAGGGCAGGTGTAGAGTCCTGCATCTGGGCAAGAACAACCCCAGGTTCCAGTCTAAGTTGGGGAACGAACTGTTGGAGAGCAGTGTAGGGGAAAGGGACCTGGGCTCCTGGTGGACAGCAGGATGACCATGAGCCAGAACTGTTCCCTAGTGGTCAAGAAGGCCAATGACATCCTGGGGTGTATTAGAAAGGGGGTGGTTAGTAGGTCGAGAGAGGTTCTCCTTCCTCTCTACTCTGCCCTGATGAGACCACATCTGGAATATTGTGCCCAGTTCTGGGCCCCTCAGTTCAAGGAGGACAGGGAACTGCTGGAGATGGTCCAGTGCAGAGCCACGAAAATGATTAAGGGAGTGGAGCATCTCCCTGGTGAGGAAAGGCTGAGGGAGCTGGGTCTCTTTAGTTTGGAAGAGACTGAGAGGTGACCTCATTAATGTTTATAAACACATAAATGGTGAGAGTCAGGAGGATGGAGCCAGGCTCTTCTTGGTGACAGCCACTGGTAAGACAAGGGGTAATGGGTTCAAACTGGAACACAAAAGGTTCCACTTAAATTTGAGAGGAATCTTCTTCTCAGTGAGGGTGACGGAACACTGGAATAGGCTGCCCAGGGAGATTGTGGAGTCTCCTCCTTTGGAGACATTCAAAACCCACCTGGACACTTTCCTGTGTAACCTCATCTAGGTGTTCCTGCTCAGGCAAGGGGATTGGACTAGATGATCTTTCGATGTCCCTTCCAATATCTAACATTCTGTGATTCTGTGATTCTCTGATATAGCTTGTCTTCTGCAAGATAGGTAAGTGTAATCAAACATTTCAGGTTGTACATTGGAAACCTAGGATCTTTCCAAAAGCTGGATATTTACCCCTGAACTCTTTTGGAAAGTATTAGAAAGGGAAAAAAAAACCCCAATATTTGCCTCTAGTTATGAATAAAATGTAACTCCTATTCCAGTACCATTTTTAGTTCATAATAATTTAATCACTTTCAGAAAGACTAAAATTAAATTTTAAAAATCGAAGTGGTGAGAAGTATCTCCTGTGCAGAAAAGCATATTTGAGGAACAGATGTAAAGCACTAATTTTCTCCAAATACCTGGATTGTGTTATGGCTCAGAGATAATTACTTTTGCGTAGGAATATATGCTGTATAATCTGCTTCATGGATTTATCACTGTATACTTGTATTGACTATAAAGTCAAGGGTAGAACAGGTTCCTAGGCTGGTAGGTCTTGTGGAAACACAGGATAGATGTAAGCTGATACGCAAGCTGATGTTATTTATTCCAACAAGAAAGCTCTATTTTTGTGTTCTGATTTTATTTCCTTGTCCATGATTTGGGTCTAGGTAATTATTTTAAGACTTATGAGATTAATAACAGCAAAATTCGTCAAATGACTGTCTTCTAAAAAATAAGTATAATTCTGTTGGGGGCCTTCTATATAATACAGGGCCATTTTGTACAGTAGGAAAACTTTAACCATATCTTGGTATAAAACAAGTCTGTGAGATCACCGAACAAACTCCGTGTAACTAAATTGCAGAACTTACAAAAGAGACCTTACAAAAAAAACCCAGTATGGAGTTTATAACCCTGTGACACACTGTGATCGAGATGCAATTTCCAGCTCAAGCAGTCTTTAAATCAGTCGCCAGAACCTGGGAAGATAAATGAAGGGACAGTTCACTTTATACTTCACTTAACTCTTGTACTCCTTCAATAAGCATCTGCTATCATCTGGAGTCAAGATATTATGTCAATCAGACCTTTAATGAGCACTAGAATAGCTGTACTGCATGTAAACAATAAGTGCTAGCAACCAAATAAAAAAATAAGTGCATTGCAATAACTACAAGGGAGGGTCTTTTCTGGTGAGCAGATTGGAAATGTGTTATTCCTAAGGGGACAAATGAGTTAAGACTGGAGCCCAAGAGATGTCTGCACCTGGGATGCAGTGAGTCTTTTCTTTTAAATTAGAGCAAGTACAGCTAAGTGCAGTGTAAGCTGTTTTATCTTTCTCAGATAAGATTTCTAATGTGCAGACTCCTGACATGTGGAAAAAGTACAGTAATTCCAACAGTCTTTTAATTTGAAATCTTTTAACATGATTAATTTTTAAACTGCATATGTTTTTAGCCCAGAAAATTAGAAGATTGTCTAGAGTCTTATTGAAGTTAAGCATGAGACCCAGTGTTCTAGGAGTTCCATGCTTTTAAGACAAACTTTTTCCTACAGCCTAGGCTTGATATTCCTTAGAAAAAGGAAGATAGTATATACAACAAGTGAAGAAACTGATTTTAAAGATGCTTTATGGCTTGGTGATTCCTCTGACTTTTTTCAAAGGGTGTTGGAATAAAGTAGAGTTGTAAACTGGTTTTGATGGAGTCTGGTTCCCTGAAATGCAGAGGGAGGTTTATGCTAATAGGAATTATTTGTTATGTTAGGAGTTAAAATTTTCTCTGAGTATTAAAAACTTTCTCATTATTAACAGGCTTAGTATTTCATTCTGTGGGATTGCTTTACATTATGAATGGGAGAAGGACACAGCAAGGAATCCAGCAGCTGAAGTTATTAGGAGGAACTTTATGTTAGATCTATATGCTGTATTGATTTTCAGCAATAAATGTGTTCTCAGAATGCACCTATATATGCACTGATGAGCATGCAGTAGCCAACATGAATAACAAGACTAGATGTTGCTCATGCCTGTGATCAGCACCAGACTGCTGTGACTGAAAAGGAAACACTTATTCTTATTTTTTGGTGCTTCTAAGGAAAGGTCTTTCATGACTGTGTTTCATGAAGCTGTGCTTTCAGTGCTTCCTTGTTTAGTTCCATTTAATTGCCTGCCATCTTATTCATAATATAAGATCGACTTAGCGGGTAAGATGTGATATTTTACCTTCCAACATTCTACACTAAGTCCAACTTAAAGAAAACATGCTGTTTACTTGGTAAAAGTAATTTTGAAATTGTTACATGATCAGATTTCAAGTATATTTCCTTTCAGTATAAACTCCTATATTTTGGATATTTCAATTCAAATGTTTTCCCTCTGCTTTTTTTTTTTTTTCTCTTTTTTTCAAAAAAATCGCCTCAAGCAACCTTCACCCACTTACCCACACAACTAATCCTCTGTTTGAGTCTTGTACTCAGCTGAACAGGTAGCAAATACTCTTGACAACAGGAATAATACTGTGATTCAAATAATGGCAAATAAACTTGCTTACAGCAACAGAATAGATTTTGTTTTCACTAGTGACACATATACCATTTCCTTTCTTCTAAGATATTAGACCTGCAAATTGTGCTAGGGATACCTCAGAGCTCTATTATCTAATTACTATCAGTGAAATCAGTGCTCAGTGTGTTTTAGCATGTCCCCCATCTTCCTCTGTGCAATTAACATGCCATCTTCATAGCATTTGGCTGAGCATTTCATAAAATTTTCTGCGCAATAAAAGTGCACTTCACTATGTTATTGTACTGGTATAGCGGGACCTTCAAAATATTTTGAAGTCCCTGCCAAAGATTTAATATCTCGCTGATCTGTGAAAATTATAATTACTGTAAAATTATGGTTATTGAACACTTTTTCCTTCTCCTATTAATCTTTCTTATGCTGAATAAAATATTTTTACTCAATGACAAAGTCCTACCCTGGGACTATGCAATACTCTCAGATGAACAGGAAGCAAAAGGATGAAAATAAAGTCCAGAATTTACTGAATTCATGGCAAGAAAGAGATATGATTTTTTAAAACATAACCTTTTCAGCACTACCTTTGTGGTAGCCAGGACCTGAAAATAACAAGTTTAATACATGCATGGAGATCTGCAGAAATTTAGACCTGCTGTAAAGCTGATAGAGATTTAAATCCAAGGAATCATTTTATTACCCTACACTGTTTACAAAAAATCTACAAAATGCTCACTGGAAAATTAGATGCAGTTTTTATCTGTGCTGAATCCTTTGCTTCACTTCCTAGTCCTCTGTGAAAAATCACACTGTTAAACTCTTAATGGCTAGAGATAAACTTCAAAAGCAGGTAATATCTGCTCTGTTTGTTGAAAAATGAGTCTCTAATGAGTCTCTATGAGTTCACAGTGAGCTTTATGCTGTCCATGCCACATAACCAATCTTTATTAATATCTTCAAATTATCAAATGGACAAAATAAAATATAATTGCAAGGTGACACAATGTTCCCCTACCTCCTGTTGAAAAGGTGATTTAATCTGAGGATCATCCATGGTTATAAAAATGATATGAAAAACAGTATTTCCCTGAACTAAAGAATGATCTGGGAATTGTGACAGGAAGTTCTGTATGGATGTGGCAAACTCTACTTCACCTGCTGTTTACAGTCTATAAAGACTGGACTATAAAAATGTCTGTGTGTTATTGTGCTGAAGATAACACATCAGCTGCCCCTGGGAGAGAATTTTTCACTTTCTATTAGTCTGCCTGATGGGTGGAAGTTAAGGTGTTTCCAGGTCGTTGTGTCAGAGGAAATGCTGAGGCAGGAGCATGTGTGGCTCAGCATATGGGTGTGATTTCAGCAGCAGGCTGCTTCCAGAGAGGTGTAGCACAGAGGGCTTTGCGAGCCATGGCAGGAGACTTGGAGAGCTTCCTCTGACAGCTCAGTGATGCTGCCATGCAGTGCTGGGGTGGAAGACTCAGCTCCTTGGGCCAAAACTGTGTGTCGATGAGCTCTGTCTCACAGACCTGATTTATGCAGGGATACTAAGGCTGCGCACAAGGGAAAGGAGACCAGGTCAGAGTCACTGGGATGCCATGGAAATGGTTTGTGAGGTTCAAATGCCAGCATGATTGCTCATCAGATACTCTTTGAAGGTGAAACCAGACTGCAGGGCTTCAGCTACTCAGTAAGTGCTTTGGAAGGGAGCGGGGGCTCTGAATGATGCCACATCTTGATCCCAGCCAGATATTCTCTCTTGGTCACAGCAGAAGAAGCAAGGAATAAGTCCTGCTACCCTCTTTCTTGTCCCCTTTTAGTTTAGTTTCTTTCACTTGGTACTACGAGTGCTGTACTTGGAGCTGGTGAGGCCCTGCCTTGAATCCTGTGTTGAGTTTTGGGCCTCTCATCATAAGAAAGACATGCAGGTACTAGAGAGAGTGCAGAAGAGGGTGATGAAGCTGGTGAGGGGCCTGGAGCACAAGTCTGATAAGGAGCAGCTGAGGGAACTGAGGCTGTTTAGTCTGGAGAAAAGGAGGCTGAGGGGAGACCTTATCACTCTCTACAACTACCTGAAAGGAGGTTGCAGCATGGAGGGTGTTGGTCTCTTCTCCCAAGTAGCAAATGATAGGACAAGAGGAAATGGCCTCAAGTTGCACAAGGAGAGGTTTAGATTGGATATTAGGAAAAATTTCTTTGAGGAAAGGGTTATCAGGCATTGGAACACACTGCCCAGGGAAGTAGTGAAGTCACCATCCCTGGAGGTATTTAAAAGGCATTTAGATGAGGCTCTTAGGGACATGGGTTAGTGCTGGAGATAAGTTATGGTTAGACTTGATGATTCTGAGGGTCTCTTTCAACCAAAATGATTCATTCTATGATTCTATGAGGACTGTCTCTCCCTGGCCATACTCTATCACATGTAGCCACCAAGTCCTATGTACACTGCCTATGTACATAATGTACCTCACAGGTGGCCATGCCCTTAAATAGCAAGGCTAACCAGGGAATTCACATGTGTCTTTGTTAAACAAAAGCCTCAGAACCTAGATGTTTTTATGGTATTAAGACTTTTTCTTATTGCCTAAATGCTGTGGAAGGAGACTATAATAAATTGCAGATAGCAGACAGCCTGCAAATAGAAATTTTGCTGAGGTTAGGACTGGAAAGTACTAATAGTATCATTATTTGGGTATAAATATTCTCAGTGGAGTATTTGCTTGTATTTACACTATAAGAAGATTTAGGTTAGTGTGAAGAGCTGAAAGATGTTAGACATTAATAATAATTCAAGGTAGAAATAAATATCAGCTCCCTACCTGTCTAGGGAACACTTGAGTATATTGACCTGCACATCAAGACTCTGATTCTTTTATTCTGCTTAACATGAAGATCTAAAGAAAGGAGTTTGTATTCCATATGAGAATTTTTTCATTTCCTTTGAAATGTATCATCTCAGCTGCAGTGCATAGTCATAGAAATCTGTGAACCACATCTGCTGAAGTATTAGCAAAATAATAATAATAATAAAGAATATTGAACACTTTATCTGAGGCTTTTTTTTTTTGCCTTGACTTCATGTTGGAAGAGGTTTTATGTATTTGTACATACTACGATGCACAATTAATGTCACAATGATATCTATTTTGGAAAAAGATGGTTATTTAAATTTGAAATTGCATAAGAATTGTGGTTTAACTCAGCAGGCAGCTAAATACCACACAGCCATTCACTCCTCTGCCCCCTCAGTGGGATGGGAGAGAGAATGGGGAAACAGGGTAAACCTCATGTTTTATGACAGAGACAGTTTAAGAGAACAGGAGGGGATACTACTGCTGCTGGTGCTACTACCATTACTAGAACCTATAAACCAAGTGATGAACAATGTAATTTCTCACCACCGGTCAACAGATACCACATCAGTTCCCAAGCAGCGGTACCCCTGGCCAGATGCCCCCAAAATATGTACTAGATTGGACTAGAGGATCTTTCAAGGTCCCTTCCAATCCCTAACATTCTGTGATTCTGTGAAGCTTGATGCTATGGAATATCCATTTGGCCGGTTTGGGTCATCTGTCCTGGCCGTGTCCCCTCCCAGTGTTTTTTACACCTGGCAAGGTGTGAGAAGCTGAAAAGTCCTTGGCTACTTCCAGACAGTGTAACAACTAAACTGTCAGTGTATTACTAACATTATTCTCATTCTAAATCCAAAACACAGCACTATACCAACTGCCGTGAAGAAAATTAACTCTGTGCCAGCTGAAACCAAGACCACAAGTAACGAGACTTTCAAAACTTGTGGTTGATTTTCTGCTTAATTCCATTCTTATCATGTGTGCCTTGCTATCATACACTAATGAGGTTTGCAAACCTCACTTATCATTTGATTCTTTTGTCTGTGTCTTTGCCAGCTCTCCATAGCCATGGGGTGAGCTTTCAATATTTCCAACTTTTAATACATTGTGAAGAACTTCCTAAAAAATAGAACTAGAACATTTTCCCCTCTGTCTCAGAATTAGATCAGAAAAAAATAGTCCAATATGTAATCTGTAGTCAATAGTATCTGTAGTCAATAATAGTTTTAACCCATTATCTTGAAATTCTGGACCAGGAAACAAAACAACTATATTGGAGATATTTTAATTGCATAAATCTTAGTGTAAATAGTTTGCAAACAGTCCAAATTCTACTCATGAAAGCCATTAGCTTAAAAGTTTGAACTTTTTGACTGCATATCCGTACCTATGCTTATACCAAGCGGTTGACTCCACAAACTAAATGCTATTTTTATGCAATGAGCTAACTAAAAGAGAGTCAAAAGACTAACAGACCATTAAAAACATGAGTTTCCTTCTCTGATAAGGAATAAGTCTTGTTTTTTCCACTAGATAAAACCTTTTTTATGACCTGGTAAAAAGAATAGAAGAAAGAGAAAAACTGTTATGTAATAATTGTAGGAAAAAAATATCTCCTAAAATACCCTCAGAGGTTCTGAAAGTATGAAGGCCTAATCTTCAGCAAAACACCAATATCCACAAGTAAGTACGATGACATAAATCTAATACATATCCTATATAAAGTAACAATTTGATCCCTATAGTGTAGTAATACGAAGCACAATTTCATCATAATCAACCTGGGATTAATTTCCTGCCAGTTGAAGGTAAACATGATAATTCAAAACCTTAATTCTCCTTCCTTCCTTCCTTCCTTCCTTCCTTCCTTCCTTCCTTCCTTCCTTCCTTCCTTCCTTCCTTCCTTCCTTCCTTCCTTCCTTCCTTCCTTCCTTCCTTCCTTCCTTCCTTCCTTCCTCAAATGTATTCTCAAAGTTGTACTGTTTTTTGGTAGGAGCATTCCCTTCTTTACTGACTGCATCATGTCCTGAGCTATATGTAAGCTCCTCAGGGTAGCTTGGACATTTTATCTGCTTGTGAGCCTCCCACAGCTCCAAATCTGACTAGGATCTTTGAGTGCTCCTAGAAAAGTGAACATCCAGCTGGGTGGGTACTTAACCATTAGTTTCACATTTATATGTGATATCAGATATGAGTTAATCTACTACCTGAATGCATAATAAGAAATGGTTTTAAAGCTTACAGTGAAGTAAAAATGGCCTTTTTTTTTCTTTCCTTTCCAGTTGCCTGAAAAAAGAACCAAAAATCGTGTGCCTTGGTCTTTCCTCCAGCAGAGGTCACAACAACATAAAATATTGCCATGCAACTATGTGCACAACTGCCTTAGAGAAGGATAAATCCTTACTATGTAATCCAGTAAAAGTTCATAGAAATAAGGCTGCTAGTAGAGTTTCAGGTCAACCAGCAATTCTGGGCAATGCCAGAAGTTTGCTCATGTTATGTCTGGATTAATGCCTATAGTAAAAGCTTTGATGTGCTATGGCTATCTAAAAGGAAGAAAAACTATGAATGTAATAGGCCATCTGACATAGTACATGGGAAAATCCAGTGGGAAAAAAAGCACCAAACAACTTTCCCACATTTTTGAGTTTTTCAGATCTAATAACTGGTTACATAACTGCTTGGAAATAAGTCTGTTGGCTTCTGTTTTTAAAAGCAGCATTGCTGAATCATATAGTTTGACCTGTAAGTATTTTGTGGTTCAAAACAGTCCATCTGTTCTCTCATGTCAAACATGATAATAGGCAATGCTTGTTCAAAAAGCCAGCTTTAAACATTATTTATAAGTACATAGAAAAGGCAAAGTGCAAACTTATCAAAGTGAATTTTCATTTCAGGAGCCTCTATTTGGGAAAGAATAATACACCCCCTGTCTTACGTGTCTTGTTTAAAGTAGCTGAGTAATTATTTTATGTTTTGCTGGATAAATGCATAGATGTGTGGTAATATTCACATAGCAAAGCCTTGTCCAAATTAATTTGGGAAACATTTTTGCAAAGCAAACTTGTTTGGACAAACTGTAAATTGTTATTCCCTCAATGCAGGTAGCAAACTGCCGTGCAAACCATTCAGCAGTACTCCATACCATGGAGCATCTATAATGGCCCAGACACCACAATAATGAGATCACACGCGGATATATAATTAAAGAGAAAGCCACAGTCTTTGTAAGCTGTGACAGAATAGAGGGAGAGATGGTCCTACCTCATATAAACAGCCCGTATAGTTAAGTACCACACAGGTTCAAAACCTGAATAGTGAGACATTTGTTTCAGGAAGTTAAACGTACTTATACCTTTTTTTCCACATAATGGGTGAACAGGATCAGTTATACCTCAGACTACACCTTTTGGTTCCCCAATACAGAACAAGAATGAAGGTGCAGGAACACCTGCATTACAATGCAATGTAAGGCAAAGGGGCCGCCAGGTTCCCCATACAACAGTGTTATATTCAATCCCTACTTGGTTTTAAGTTAACAACTACCACAAATAAATGTACAGTGGCAAGCAATACTCCCCCTAGACAACCTCTGGCATTGCACTAGAAAAGACAAATGTCACCTTAACTCCAGCTACCACTGTGTAATGTGGAGCAAGTTCCTCCTGTTTCCTGAGAGTCACAGGCAAACTAAAATGAGCATCTTGCAGCAAGAAACAAGGAAAGTTAACACCAGGGAAGCATGAATAAAAAAGACCAGTATCATCAGGGTGGTTTACTTCCCTGTATTAATTGCTAGAGATATGTTTTTACTTAGATAGTATTATTTTTGTGTTGTGTTTTATGATGTGCCGAAGATACATAGCAGAATTGGTCATGCTACATTTCAAGTGACAGTACCATCCATCTCTGCACATATGGCAAATTTTAGTTACATCCCAGCTGCAGCAGACTCTGCAGCTTTAAACTGCTCTTTTAGTTTGACTTCTTTTTCTAGGATTAGTCTACAACTGAATGCATGGCCATCCAAAGTGACTCAGTTGAGACCTCTCTGCTGGATTGTCAAGGAATTAGTGGATACTCTTCCTGTGTCAGCTGTAGCTGGCAGAGAGATATTAAGTAAAAAGCAGTAGCTGAATCCACAAAGACAGATATTTAGCTTACACTTTCATTGTGTATATTCAGAATTAGAGAATAATTTTATTTTTTTTTTTCTGCCTTGGCTGAAGTTATCTGACCTTTCAGTGAAAACAAGTTACTCTCTTACTCAAATGTCTACTAGGGCATGCAGAGACCTGCTTAAGACTTGATTGTTACAAGTGCCAAAGGTGAGGTTACCCAGTACATGCCCAAATTATACTGAGGGTTACAAACTCCGATTCTGGTTTATAACTTATCAGCTTTAAGTGTGTAAGCATTGCAGACCATGACTAATGTTGTTTGACAGTCAGGCCAGTGCTCCCGTTTTTCTGTCCAAGGGTTCTGGTGGTGAATGGATTTTGTTGTGCAGCATTACAATTTCAAATCTCTGGTACCAGATTTTCCCAGTGTTTCTTCTCTCTCCAGGAAATGCCAATACAGCTCTATAGATGGAATTTATCCTTTGCTCCTGTTCCACTTGCAACAAAGCATTCTTGTTGCAGACATTGATCCAAAATGACTCCTGAATCTAGTGACTATTCCCTGCAAATGCGGGAAGCTGGACCTGACTCTGTGCTGTTTAGCTGCCCTGTTACTTTTGACTATTTTGCAATTGTTAGCTTGGCGATTAGCATGCAAGATTTTGCAGATTTAATTTCAGTGTTCATTGTATGCCCACCAGGATACTGAGAGCTCAGGGCACCTCCTGGAAATGTTCTTGGACAACAGTGTGCCTTCTAGTTAGACTGCAGCCCTGAGCAGGGTGACTTTTATGCTATTTTGTCAGTGTCCTGGGAGTTTGCAGGTGTGTTCTAGGAGGAATTTCAATGAAGAGTAAATATATATAGATATATTTAAAAAAAATGTTTTAACCTAATTGTATTTTAGCTCTACACATAATTTATATGGGATTGTGGCATCGAAGGTATGATTTTCTCCTAGGCATATAACAAAATAAATAATATTTCAGCATCCTAAACTGAGAAAGTGTGGTGTGTATGATCAGGTAGCGAGGTGGACTGTGAACTGGCTGAAGGAAAGAAGCCAGAGAGTTGTGGTCAATGTAGAAGAGTCTAGCTGGAGGCCTGTATCTAGTGGATTACCTCAAGCGTTGGTACTGGGACCAGAACTATTCAACATATTCAACATATTCAACTGGGACCAGAACTATTCAACATATTCATCAATGACTTGGATGAGGGAATAGAGTGCACTGTCAGCAAGTTTGCAATGGCACCAAACTGGGAGGAGTGGCTGACATGCCAGAAGGCTGAGCTGCCATCCAGTGAGACCTGGACGGGCTGGCATGTTGGGCAGGGAAAAATCTAATGAAATATGACAAGGGAAAGTGTAGCATCTTACATCTGGGCAAGAACAACCCCAGGTTCCAGTCTAAGTTGGGGAACAACCTGTTGGAGAGCAGTGTAGGGGAAAGGGACCTGGGGGTCCTGGTGGACAGCAGGATGACCATGAGCCAGTGCTGTGCCCTTGTGGCCAAGAAGGCCAATGGCATCCTGGAGTGTATTAGAAGGGGTGTGGTAAGTAGGTCGAGAGGGGTTCTCCTCCCCCTCTGCTCTGCCCTGGTGAGACCGCATCTGGAATATTGTGTCCAGTTCTGGGCCCCTCAGTTCGAGAAGGACAGGGAACTGCTGGAGAGAGTCCAGCGCAGAGCCACAAAGATGATTAAGGGAGTGGAGCATCTCCCTTATGAAGAAAGGCTGAGGGAGCTGGGTTTCTTTAGCTTGGAGGAGACCAAGGGGTGGCATCATTAATGTTTTTAAATATGTAAAGGGTGAGTGTCAGGAGGATGGAGCCAGGCTCTTCTCGGTGACAACCAGTGATAGGATGAGGGGTAAGGGGTACAAACTGGAACATAGGAAGTTCCACTTAAAAATGAGAAGAAACTTCTTCCTAGTGAGGGTGACAGAACACTGGAACAGGCTGCCCAGGGAGGTTGTGGAGTCTCCTTCTCTGGAGACATTCAAAACCCGCCTGGACACATTCTTGTGTAGCCTCACCTAGGTGTTCCTGCTCCAGTGGGGGGATTGGACTAGATGATCTTTGAAGGTTCCTTCCAGTCTCTAACATTCTGTAATTCTGTGATTCTGCGATTCAATCCTAGGTTAAAATAGGATCCTCCTGGTTCTGCAGTAACTATATCATTGTTTATTCCTGTGTTTGTTATTTCACTGACTGGTCAGATGAGTTAAAGTAATGTTGTGCTGTCACCTCCTCAATGCTAGGAATATGATGTTTATAGAAATCCTTCTGCAGGTATTCTTTCAAACTGATTTTTCTTCATATATATAGATTTGTATTTTTGTTGTTGAGGAAGTGCTTGTATTGCGTTATGGCAAAGGAAAATTTATTTACTGTGAAGAGAAAACAAGACCAATCTGTCACAACTGTCTTAGCAGTAGAATCAGATTTCACAGATAAGCCATTATGCAAAGACCCACATTAATAGCTTAATCAAAGATTGAGCTGAATGTCATCCTACCCATTAGCAGGTTACCTGTGGATTGCTCTACTCTTTCACACAGCACTCTAGTCTTTCACACAGCTATTTCTTAAGCATTGGCAAGAAGGGAGAAAATACAAAGAGCTGAAACATGAATTAAATAAAATAAATTAATTATTCTAACCTGACTGCCCAGATTCTCGAATGGCTTATTCTCCTTTGCTGGGTACAGAGTATCACCATAAATATTACTGATGTCTGAGCCACATGGTGGCTTTTCTGCCTTATGTACTTGCATTTTTTTTAAGTCCAGTCTTAACTAAGAATTATCTGAATCTGTCCATTATGTTAAGTTTATTCTATGTATGTTTTTTTACTAAATTCTAAATTATTCATTTGTATGTTTACATCTAGCCTTTTGGGTTATGTACCCGAACTTCTTAGATGATGACTGAAAAAATGTCATGGGGTGAGATGTTTAATTTATTGTCACTTTGAAATGTTGCAACCGCAAGTTCATTCTTACAAATGTTAAAGTATGATAATTACCTTAATTTTCCAGCCTATTACATAAGAGGAGGCATTTTCGTTCTGTCTCTGAAAAGGTTCAGCGTGCTTTCTGTGTCAAATCCCCATTGACCTTTCTGCTAACGTATCTTTTCTGTGGGCATATGTATTTTCTCCCCTAACAGTAAAAATTCTTAATTTACTTTATATATTTGCTCCTGGTTGGTTTTTTGAGCTTTACTTTTTAAACCCATAAAGCTTTGGGGAGACAAAATCTTACCCACCTTATTCACCAGCGTCCCCCTGCCTTCATCTGATAATTCTGAACAAGATTAGACTTCAGAATTACGTATTTTGCTAGGTGGTTGTAGTCCATGTGCAAATGTATGCTGCCACTCACACTCACAGACTTTTACATCAGTACTTTAGAAAAGCAAGTTTTCTCACAGAGAGCACAATGACTAAAAAGGAAACAGATATTTTCTGTTTAATCATGTAATGTCTTATTTATACAACGAGAATTTTAGTTTTAAACATTTAACTCGTTTCTGGATTCTCTCAACTGGTGTGCTTTTTTTTTCTGTCCTCACATTTATTATACATTGCCCTGTTTGAATACCATTATTAAAAGTCTCACCTTCAAAATAATTTATTCAATGTAGCATTCAAGAGAAAGATTAGTTTTAAAGGAGTCCATTTGGTTTGTTTAAAAATTAAAGAGCTAAAATGCATCTTTTAGATAAAACATGGTTTTAGAAGTTAAAGCAAAAACATCACACAAGCAGCCCTCTGGCAATAAAGCACCAAACCATGATGAATGACTGGTTCTTCTGTTTACAGCATAGCAGTGCTTACAGGAAATTTTCACCTGAATTACATGGATATGTGAAGCTGTCAAAATTTATGCTAGTGACTACTGACACCCCTCGAAATCTTCAGTTTTAAAAGTCTCTTTTTGGATGAGACTAAAATTTTTGTATAAGCTATAGAATGTTCAGGCTGGTCTCTGTTGTCAACAAGTCAGTGCCAGCATGAACAGTGCTGAGTGTTTGATTTAACAGTCAAAAATGATGTAAATCTGTGCTAGATTTGGTGGTTATGGAAAGTTTCAGTCTGTTAGGAATCGATCACTTTAATACACAGCAGCTTCTCCCATATAGCCCTTCATATGATATGAAGCAACCCCTAATGAGCTGTGAATCTCTTCTTTCCAGCTGTGGTAGTGTACAGAAAACCACAAGAAAATCTGAGTCAACCTGACTCATCCCACTGTTCTCCCAGGCTGCTCCTTGTGTGCTAGGGATGTAAGGCACAGAAGGAGGAAGTGAAATTGCTACGACCTTGATCTGCACAGCTATGTTTGTTGTGAGGGAGAAAGCATATGCATTTTTCTTCCCATATGTTTAAGTTTTTAATTTTCATAATCGCCTGTTATGAAATAAAATTCTGACATATTCTGTTCTGGTAAATATAGTCCATAATACAATGACTTACACATAGGCTCATATTTGTGTATCAGTTGCACAGGATTAGTACTTAAATGTAGTTTTTTATAAGCAAAATATTTACAAAAAATAAAAAAGAATGAAGCAAAAGGCAGTAAATATGTTCAAAAAATAGACATCATAAAAATGTAGTCACCTAGCAAAATAAATTTTTAAAATTGTCATCCAGTGTCCATAAAGCTATATACTTAAGTAGTCCAACCTCTAGCAGTTAATAAGGCAGTGGAGGTTAACTGTTCAGCCTACACATTCATGAAATCGTGGAATCAGGGAAAAGTGACAGATAAAATGTTGAAGGTTTTGCAAGGGCTCTCTTGTTTAGTGGTAGCTAGTACCTCACATACAGAAAACAAAAATATTGGAGGTGACTCCTGAAACAGCAACATATTGTCAGACATGATCTGTCTTCTGTCAGTGAGCAGTGTAATGCATGGACATTTTTCCTTTTGTTAAAGATAATTAAGACCCCTCTGAGGAGGAATACAGTGATTTAGTACAGCTTGAGGAAACATTGGGAATGAAACACATGCTTTACTGAGTGTAACGTTCAGATTCCTAGGATACTTTCTTCGGCAGATTAACCTCTCCCTGCTGTTAATGGCAACATTTGTTTGCTTCTGTTTATTTGCTGAGGTCTAGAGAGAAACATAATGAAATCTAACCTTTCCATCAACAAATCGACAAAATGCAGAATATGAAATGTGCTGTTTATCAGACTGAAGTTTGTTTAGCTCTATAGTGAGGACTGTTTTTTTTTTACCAATTTCTATAATACCATGGCTAATTGTCCATGTAAATAACTCCACAACTGTATTTCTCAATCATATTTAAGTTATTTATTACAATATTCAATGTGGAAAGCTAATTTCATATTAAACACTTCTTTTATATAGGTGGTAAAAGAGAGGTAGCCGTGGTGTGCAGGAGAGTATGTGCATCAAGGGAAGTTGGCTGAAGTATCAGAAACCTTACTGTTTTCCCATTGCACGTTAGATGTCATAAGGGGAGACTAATAAAGAAATGATATTTTTGTTTGTTTTTCCGAGATGGAATTTGAGTATGAGAGCTGTGATTGTTCCTCGTCTCTACCTTCTTACTGTTACTTTGGCTGTGATTGCTGCCCCTCAAAGCCTAAGAATAGGCAGCCAGAAGGCACTTTGTACCCAAGCGCTTCTTTGTATTTCTGCTCTTTAACTTGGTCTGGTAAAAGATATCACCTCTTTCTAATCATGTTGGTTTGCATTTAGACCTCCATAGCCACAACACTGTTAATTATGAGTTCTATCTCCATCCTCCTTCAGACTGAATCTCCCTCATGATGTGGATATGTGAAGCTGACTTTAGATTCCTTTTGCTAGCTTTAGTTAACCTATTGTTGTGGTTTAACCCGAGCTAGCAGTATAAGCACCATTGTCACTCGCTTACCCCTTTTCCCACTCCCAAACGGGAGAGAATCAAAAGGGAAGGGAGAAACACAGTTTAATAAAATAACAAAATACTAATACACTACTGGTAAACAAATATATATAAAATAGAAATAGAATATAAAATAAAAGATACTCAATACAATTGCTCACAAAGGAGCCAGTCCCAGGAAATAGCACCTGGTCCCAACAGCTGATCCCAGAGACAAGAGAGGAATAAGGGAGAAAGGCCCAGAGGCCTCTGCAAAATGGCAGGATGGCAAAAGGCTGAACTAACGGAAGTCCTGAACAGAACCCTTCCGACTCTGACAAAAAGAGTGAAGAAAGTGAAGAAGTCAAGAGAGAGATCAGAAGACCCCGACTCTCCTTAAATATGAAGCATGACTCTAATGGGATGGAATACTCTCATTGCAGTCTGGATGTCAGTCAAGCTCTGTCCCACCCATGCCCCCTTCCTTGATGCCTCACACCTGTGGGCAGAGCACTCAGAACGTCCTTGGCTCTCAGACCAGAGCAATTAAAAACATTAACTCTGTGCTGGGGTGTTATCTGCTTGCTCTCAAACTAAGTCCAAATAATGGCCATGCTAGCTATGAAAAAGAAAGTTTTTGAACTTCATGAAGAAAATTAACTCATTTTCAGTCAAACCAGCACACCTATGCCCAAGGCCTCCCATATTCAACAAAAGAACCCCTTTCTGGTTGAGGGCATTAAAAAATAAATGCCTTTTTTTAAAATTTTATTTTATTTTTATTTTATTTTGATAATTTTGACTTACTGTAATACACATAGAAGAAATAGAAGACTGATCTTCCCTGAAAATTCCTCACCAGGAGGATACAATAAGTTAAGAATATTGATTAATAATTAGCATATTAATATTGAATAAATAATTTGCAATTAGTGTTTACTGTATATATTCATCATACCCCTGGATATTTATCTGTAGAGAGGTTATGATTTTCTTGTGTTCATTCATCATCCAAACATATGCACTGGCATTTTTCCCTGTAATTAGAACTTCACCGGTGTGCCTTGTGAGGGTTCATGCATTGTGCTGAAAGTAAGTGCTTTGTTGATTCGAGGTGGGGATGTATAAGAGATAACTTCCACGGATTGTTTTCCTTGAGGATATCTGGAGACTGAGAAAGCCACAGAATCTGATGCCTTTTAAAGAATGTCATCAACACAGTGGATAAGCAGGGTCAGAGATTCTTTATGTAAGAGTCAGCTCCCTAACAGGTACTGTGTTTAGCAATACACGTGGTTTGTCCATTATAAGAGTTCTTAAATATGTGTTGATGTGTCTATTAATGAGACATATTTATTGTCCAAATACAATGTTCATGTGAAACATTTTCTCACGTTTGTACAAAGTCCTTCTTGGTTCTTCAACATAGCTAATTGTGGACAGTGTTGCTTGTTCTCATTTGATTCACTTATTTGCTTGTCAGACATTCTTATCTTCCAAGGGCAACAAATCTCTAATCTTGCTCAAATTTTGCCAGGCTTGTCCTTGCTGTCACTAGGCAGTGTGCTCCTTGATACTAAGTATGGTCACTATGTGTAAGAAGGAGCTTTATTCAGTACCAATGTAGAATCCGTATTATTGGAGTCACCAACCTGCAAGAAGCCCATAGGTAAGGCCTTGACAACTTGTACCATTTGCTAAGATATGATGATACAAAGGTGTGCCACAGCTGTATTTGTGCTGTATAGATCATGCTATGTCATCAAAGCTTCTTAATAGTCCGTGAAAGAGGTACTGGTGGGATTTTTCTGCACAGACAGTGAGAGGATTGTGCCTAGTTGCACTGGTTTGAAATGTTTGTCAGAGTTTGTCAAATTGCTCTTTATGTCCAGAGCCATTTTGGATTGGAGTGTATTTTGCATTTGTAATTGCCAAACTATTATTCAGTCATGATCTTATACTCTACATAGAACAGTACACAATATGAGGATATAAACTAAAATAATAATTAAAAAATGTTCTTGTTACTGCCTATTCTAGCTTGCTTGCTTCTAAATAACACTCAGTACTAACGGTTTTACTTGGAAGAATGAGCTACTTCTTCTCCAATCGAGGACAACAATATTGTGTTTTAGTTAATACTTCTCCCAAATCTGCCCACAAAGCCTGCTAGTAATGTGTAAAAGCAGCTGTGGTCTCTTCCTCTTTCATGGCCAGTTTATTATACTGTGTATGAATCATCTTTGTTGATGCCCTTTGAGGACTGTTTCCCAAGTTAGATTTCAACAGTCAAACCACTCGATACTCGGTTCTTTTTGCTGGATCTTAATGTTTGTGCAATTTTTCATGCAAGAAGTGATTCATGTTGTTCCTACAAGGCTATGAAACATTTTATTTAACTGTGTCAGTGTATGTTGTGCTTCCAGATCTTCAACTTTTGTTTCCAAAGCAGTATATTCATCAAGCCACTGTTTTTCTCTCAACATAGCAAAGGTTATAATTCTGTTCTTAGGGCCTTCCACTAAATTAATTAAATTATTCCAATATTTTTTAATTACTTCATTTTAGAGTGGGCTTTTCCTAATAAGTAACTATTTAAATCCCACTTTTCACTAGAGGAATAGATGGAAGACAACATTAACACCAATCCTGCTGAACCATGACGTAAATGGGAAGAGACATAGCAGAAGAATCAGGCAGGACAAACACAATCTGGAAGCAAACATGATGATGGAGAGGCTAAGGAAAAAAAGCCTTTCATGTTAACTCTTACAGGATTATAATGAGATCTTACAGAATCTCTATGTGGTCCTCAGCTTTGCTTTCCTTCCTTGTCACACTCCTTAGTTTTCTGTTGTTTCTCACTTCCTTTCACCCTGTTTTTCTTGAACTTGTCTTTTCTGCACTTATCATTTGTGTCCCAGATGGAATATCCCACTCTCCTCCCCCAAAGCTCTTTTGCCTGCCAAGATCTCACATCTTTCAAATTCCTCTCTAAAACGTGCTTCATCAGGGAATTTTCACTCCTTATCCAAGACAGATGCCTTTCTTGCTCTGAATATTTTTTCCATATCTTGTCTTGTCTGTATTAAGACCTGCATATCTGGCTGTTGAGAAAAACCAGTAATTTTCTTTCTTCAAACAGAAAGAGAATTCCATAGAGCTTCACTGTTTTGACTGAAATAGCCGGAGGGTCCTTCTATCTTGCTGTTCCCATTCAACAGCTTCAGTCCTCTTAAAAAAAAAAGTTTGTCAGGAGTGGGGGAGAGGGCAGGGGAGGCCTCCTGTGGCAAGACAATGGCTTTAAGGACCCAGGTTTCTAGGACTTGCTTTTCTACATGGTATGAAATTGCACGAAACAGATATCTTTCCATGAAGACTGCAAAAGCTTCTCTTTGGTCATACTTTCACGAAAATTAAAGGTATCTATTCAATAGTGTTAAGGGGATAGAAAGGTAAATCACTGGAAAAATGAATAGTCCTATTCAAATTTGCTGGGATTTTGCTGTAGATTATTTACTCAGGCATCCATTGCCTTGAATAACTATATGAAAAATATTGCCATTTCAATCCAAACATAAAATATATATTTAATAACTACTGCTGACTACAGCAGTCAGTTTTCAGAAGATTTGAAAGGAAGTGCAGTAAGTTCTCTTCTCTTGTTAACTTTTATTCTCTGTGAAATGCTGACTACAACTTCACTAACATTGAATTTACATAGAGATCGATTATTGCTCTTCTTCTGTTTCATTCCAGTAAATTTCAATGATACTTCTTTGGTATGTAACAGGAGTAACATGACAGTGGTTCAAGCCCAGAAAGAAAGGTCCTCCTTAATTACCTGTGTAATATTTGCAGAGTTTAAATCTTTTATTTCTTCCTGGATTGGGCCATCACAAGACACTGTACGCATGCGCAGATATAATGCAAAGAGATAGCAAAGATAGTTCACCGTCAAATTGAGACTTTAATACTACAAACAGAGTTACAAGCACTCCTAATTGTGAAAGAACACTTCTGGTACTCACAGGGAGATTGTATTAGTACTAGTAGTGTGTGCATTGTGGGCAGTTGAGAAACAAACAGTACCATATTCTGAAATTCTTCTGGGTTGGACACTTATGCAATGCACTGTGAATTGCTGTGCTTTTGTAAGGTAAACTGGACTATGCAATTTATTGAGCCCTTGTTTGCCTCCTTCAAACACATCTCAAGTACTTTAGGCAAACACACACATATTGAATTCCTTAAACTTAGAAGTTGCCAAAAGGTGTATCTCTTTACATTGGCATCTCTTGGGAACAACTTCAGTGTGTCATCAGATTAACCCAAAGCTATACTTGGCTTTGATGAAAGTTGGGTGTTTCACCTTTGTTGAATGACAGTCTTTGCCTTCTTTTGCTCTTTTATCTCTCTCATGTGTAATATATACAAAGAAACATACAAGGTTTTTGAAAAAATGAGAACTTAAAGTCACTACTAGACGCTAGATTTTGATCACATTGAAACATTTAAATTTACAAAACAAGACTACAGCCAGCTTTTAAAATCTGTAAATAAAAGAAAGAGTCTGTCAAACGAGAACTAAAATGGATTTACAATCTTGTTGAGAATGAAATTAAAATATTTTGGGCATTGTAAGGAAGAAAACATATATGCATGCAAGGTTCAAGCTGATCCTTCTCCTATACCCACATTATTTATGCTGGGTTTTCCCTTTCCTTGGGTTATATTTCACAGTCATTCTTTCCTTGTGCTTGCACTTGTAGCCAGCATAGCCTGGTAGGACTGGATTTGCAGCCCTGTGCTGCCAAGGAACACTATGAGGAGATGAGAAACAACAGCCACATAGTACACATTCAGAGGGGAGTTACTTCAGGCTAGTCCTAGTCCACTTCAAAGACTTGAATGGTTATTAGTGGTTGGATTATTATTATCACTCTTCCATGTTAACCAAACAAGGCAAGTGGAAATGGTCAGGAATATAATTTCAGCAGTGTGCTCAGCTTGCTCGCTGAAATGCACGTACACCAATGCACGCAGCATGGGGAAAAAGCAGGAGGAGTTAGAAACCTGTGTTCTATCAGAAGATTATGATCTGGTGTCAGTTACAAGTACGTGGTGGGACAGCTCACATGACTGGAATGTGGTCATGGATGGCTATGTCCTTTCCAGGAAAGACAGGCCAGCCAGGTGTGGTGGTGGGTTGCTCTTTACGTGAGAGAGCAACTACAATGTATTGGGTATTGTCCAGGGGCAGATGAGGAGCAAGTTGAGAGTCTATGGGTCAGAATTAACAGGCAGGCTGGCAGGGATGATATTGTTGTGGGTGTCTCTTACAGGCCATCAGATCAGCATGAGGAAGTTGATGAAGCCTTTTACAGGCAGCTGAGAGCGGCCTCAGTCACAAGCCCTGGTTGTTGTGGGAGATTTTAACTTCCTTGATGTTTGCTGGAAGGACTATTCAGCCAGCCAGCCACAGTCCAGAAGGTTCCTCCAGTGCATTGACAATGACTTTCTGATGCAAATGGTGGATGAGCTGACTAGGAGAGGGGCGCTGCTGGACCTCATCCTCACTAACAAGGAGGATCTCCTTGAGGCAGTAAAGGTTGAGGGCTGCCTTGGTTTCAGCAACCATGAGATAGTGGAGTTCAGGATCTTGTGTGGCAGGAACAGAATAGCAAGTAGAATTGCAACCCTGGACTTCAGCTGTGCAAAATTTTCAAGCAATTGCTAGGGGAAATCCTGTGGGCAAGGCTAGTTGAAGGTAAAGGGGCCCAAGATAGTTGTTTAGTGTTCAGGGATTGCTTCTACCACGCTCAAGATCAGAGCATCCTGACATGCAGGAAGTCAAGGAAGGGAGCCAGGAGACCTGCGTGGTTAAACAGGGAACTGCTGGGTAAGCTCAAGTGGAAGAGGAGAGTTTACAGATTATGGAAGGAGGGACTGACCACTTGGGAAGAATATAAGTCTATTGTCAGAGGATGAAAGGAGGCAACCAAGAAACCTAAGGCCTCCTTAAAACCTAGTGAAAGGAGTCAAGGACAACAGAAAGAGCTTTTTTAAATACATGGCAGATGAAACTAACATCAGAGGCAATGTAGGCCCACTGATGAACGAGGTGGGTGCCCTGGAGGCAGAAGATACAGAGAAGGCAGGGTTACTGAATGCCTTCTTTGTCTGTCTACTCTGCCAGAGGCTGTCCTGAGGAGTCCTGTACCTCTGAGGCTTCAGAGGAAGTCAGGACAAAGGAGGAGTTTGCCTTGGTTGATGAGGACTGGGTTAGGGAGCAATCAAGCAATCTGGACATCCATAAATCCAGATGGGATGCACTCGTGGATGCTGAGGGAGCTGGCTGAAATCATTGCTAGACCACTCTCCATCATCTCTACTAAGTCGTGGGGAATGGGAGAGGTGCTTGAGTACTGGAAGAAAGCAAATGTCATTCCAGTCTTCAAAAAGGTCAAGAAAGAGGACCTGGGTAACTATAGACCCATCAGCCTCACCTCCATCCCTGGGAAAGTGGTGAAACAACTTATCCTTGGTGCCATCTCAAGGCATATTAAAGATAAGAGGGTCATTAAGGGCAATCAGCATGGCTTCACCAGGGGGAAGTCGTGCTTAACCAACCTTATAGCCTTTTATGAAGACATAACAAGGTGGATAGATGATGGCAGAGTGGTGGTAGTGGTCTGCCTTAAGTTCAGTAAAGCATTTGACACGGTCTCCCACAGCATCCTTGCAGCTAAACTGAGGAAGTGTGGTCTGGACGATCAGGTAGTGAGGTGGACTGAGAATAAGCGGAAGGAAAGAAGCCAGAGAGTTGTGGTCAATGGGGCAGAGTCTAGTTGGAGGCCAGTATCTAGTGGAGTGCCTCAAGAGTTGTTACTGAGACCAGTATTGTTCAATATATTCATCAGTTACTTGGATGAGGGAATAGAGTCTACTATCAGCAAGTTTGCTGATGACACCAAACGGGGAGGAGTGGCTGACACACCAGAAGGCTGTGCTGCCATCCAGTGAGACCTGGACAGGCTGGAGAGTTGGGCAGGGAAAAATCTAATGAAATATAAGAAGGGCAGGTGTAGAGTCCTGCATCTGGGCAGGAACAACCCCAGGTTCCAGTCTAAGTTGGGGAACGACCTGTTGGAGAGCAGTGTAGGGGAAAGGGACCTGGGGGTCCTGGTGGACAGCAGGATGACTATGAGCCAGAACTGTGGCCTTGCGGCCAAGAAGACCAATGACATCCTGGGGTGTATTAGAAAGGGGGTGGTTAGTAGGTCGAGAGAGGTTCTCCTTCCCCTCTACTCTGCCCTGGTGAGACTGCATCTGGAATATTGTGTCCATTTCTGGACCCCTCAGTTCAAGAAGGACAGGGAACTGCTGGAGAGAGACCAGCACAGAGCCACGAAGATGATTAAGGGTGTGCAGCGTCTCCCTGATGAGGAAAGGCTGAGGGAGCTGGGTCTCTTTAGTTTGGAAGAGACTGAGGGGTGACCTCATTAATGTTTACAAATATATAAATGGTGAGTGTCAGGAGGATGGAGCCAGGCTCTTCTTGGTGACAGCCACTGGTAAGACAAGGGGTAATGGGTTCAAACTGGAACACAAGAGGTTCCACTTAAATATGAGAAGAAATTTCTTCCCAGTGAGGGTAACAGAGCACCGGAACAGGCTGCCCAGGGAGGTTATGGAGTCTTCTTCTCTGGAGACACTCAAAACCCCCCTGGACACATTCTTGTGTAGCCTCACCTAGGTGTTCCTGCTCCAGTGGTGGGATTGGACTAGATGATCTTTTGAGGTGCCTTCCATTATCTAACATTCTGTGATTTTGTGATTCTGTGATTCATATGTGCATGCCTGATCCAAACCAAAATGAAAATTAAAGCTTAGTGCAATTTGACATGTTTATGCTCCTTTGAGACTTCTACAATTGACTTCAGTAAAAGCAGAATTTCGACAGTAGAGTTTTATGAAGACCCATACCTGCTCTACAGACTGCTTTTCATCTCTTTTCAAAAATGTAATCTTTCATGATATTCAGGTTTTCTCTAATACAATGTTCATTACCACTTTCAAAATCTCTTTTATTGTTTTGCTGTAATTTTTTCTCTTCAACTTATTTCTTTAGGATTTTTCCCCTTTCTCTTGGTTTTTTTTTTTTGGTGCTTATTTTGGTTTCTCTGCTTTCTTCTTTACATTTTCCTCTTACAAGAGATGAACTGGGGCTCCAGATTCAGTACAGGGAAAATTTGATTCTGTCAGTAGGAGACTACATAATTGCGATACTTCGTGTCTGTAGACCACTGTCCCAGGACTCATCTGGTGGTTGCTGTTGATGAGCAGAGAATTGTGAAATACTGAAGCTGCACGACCAAGAGATCTTGCAGGTTATGATCAGCTTGGTACACAAATATTTGCAGAGGGCCTTTATGAGAATAAGCAGATATAAGAAAAACATGTAGACATGTGAGTACAGGAAAAATGGTATAAATTACAAAGAAGATTGACTTCCCTCACCTCCACTTCTCTTCTCGCCCTTTGGTACTTCTCACTTGTTATCTCTTAAGAATTTTTTTATATACTTATCATTACAAAAACAAGTGCTGGCTCTTTGCAAATTGCCCAGTGTTCTGTGTGTTCACATTTTTCTATTTATAATACTGTCAAATAATTAGCATATTTAGTTTCCATATAGCCAATATAGTATGCTTCCGATGACCTAAACACATGGTGGAGAAAGTAGTGTCTCTTTAAGGATGCATAGTGCCCAGGTGTAAACCAGTGTAATAGAAAAGACTATCAAAAGAAGCAATAATACGTTTTGAAAGTGAATTTTAATATTGATTAATATTATCCAGATTACATTTGTGTGGTATAATAGACAAATTCAGTAGTTTAAGAAATATATCTAGAAAAAGCCTATTATTTTTGAAAGACATGGAAAAGTATCTATCTTCTAGTTACTCATAAGTGCTTTTTTAAGGCCACAAAGAAAATGCAAAGAGAGCTGTCATCTAACATTTAGAAGAGCACATAGATTCAAACTGTTCCTGTTGGATATATCAAAAAAGAACATTTTAATAGCACTACAGAGACTTTCCACTGGAAATAAAAAACAGTTATTCCTGAACATGAATTACAAAATTAGTAAGCTATGCACCAGACATTAAGTTTTCATTTTCTCACTTACTCACTTTTCTGTATTATTCTTTATATTTTTAATGTAAGCAAGCACCTCTTATACAATCAGAAAGCAAAAAGTTTAATGAATAATTCTTCAGAATTCAGATCCCCTTTTCAGATTCACTTGAAGATTGCATTTGAAGATCCCCTTTTCAGATTCACTCTGTACCTCAAGCAGCATTATGAGTTCTTCTGTGGGATTTTGATTGTGACAGTCTTAACTTCTGTGTATTCATGAAGGCCATATTCTCCCCTAGATAAAAGAGAACCAAGAGCAATATTTATGCTAATGCTTTTTATATGAGTTATGGCCTGGATGGGATTTTCAGTGGTGTTGTATGATTGGACAGATGTATAACAGGTATACTATATATATTCGGAAGACATCTGTGCAGCTAGACTGCTGCTGGAAGCCTTTCAAAAAGCTACAGTAACTGTCTCTAGAGAAAAGTAGGAGAAAAACCGATTTCATTTCTGAGCAAAATAATGGTGTTTAATAAATTTAATGCATTGCTAAACTGGCTTTCTGTGTACCAAAGCAGGCACATTGTTAGATCTTCACAGACATATTCAACAAGTTATTTTCAAATGCTTTCCTCTGATGTTGAGTTTTCTCCTAAGTGAAAGAATAGGTGCTTCATCTCATGTAAATGAGGGACATAATTAACCCACTATGAAATCTACCAGACAGCGAAAAACATTTAAATTTTACTGACATATTATTAACATGATTCCACCTCTGTGTTTTACATATGAGATGAAGTATGCTTGTGTGCCCAGATGTTTGACATCTGATGCAGTCAAACTCTTTAGATATAAGTGATGTTTTATAGAACAAAGGTTTGTTACAGTATGTTATCCATTTCTCATCGCCATTTTACTAGATAAATCTGTAAGCAAAACAGAAACCTGTGATCAGGACTCTTGTGCTGTGGGTAAATTTTTACTGATTCTCTTCATTTTTGAAGTGGCATTCTGTTAGTTTGTGACATTCAGCAGTTTAATTCATAATGGTATTATCATTCCAAGAATTATACAGGGGATTTTATTGCGGGATTTAGGGAGGTCAGTGGCTTGACACTGTGACCTCCTGATTATTTCAGTGAAGTTGTTTCATGCGTATTTCCATCTCCTCTAAAACTGATTGCCACATGTTTACAGAATATTTTCCATGGTAGACACCTATCTGGTACTATTTCCTTCCTTGCCCTCTAGCAGGAATATCCTTATTGCTCTACTAATTGTGATTTTGAATGGAGCATTAGGAAAGATTTCATTTTCACAAAAGTTTAACTCCTTCAAAATGCATTATTACAGAGAATATTAATCTTTGTGATAGACTGTTATTGTTTTCATGTTATTTCCAGCAAAGAAATCCCCAAAATATTTCTGCAGAAGGCTGTAATTCAGAATTGATGATATGTCAGTTTTTGGCATTCAGCAAATGCAAAACAGTCCTTGATAATAATGGCCTAAATTATCGTTTTTTCTTGTTTTCATTTTGATATTTTCTAAAGCTCTCAGCACTGGCATAACTCTGTTTCCTTTGAAGTCAGTGGGAGCTTTGCCATCAGGAACAGATTGAGTCCAGTGATGAGCAACCATGAAAATTCTAGCGTTTGTCTCTTTTAAAAAAAAGTACAAAAAAGAGAAAAAGAAGCTCTGAAACAATTCACCAGCACATTAATTTTTAAAGTACTTTCATTATTCATCAAAAGTACTATGCATTTGGCTTAATTAAAGGGAAAATTTACACATTTTGAATTTTATATGCTGCTTTAAAAACAATTTGTTCTTCCCAGATATATGACAAATGACTTGACAAAATACTTAAAAAATGGCTGATTGTGATTTATGTTCTAAAAAAACTCTAAAGACCTAATTCTATATAATATAATGAACAGATATGATATGAGATATTTTGTGATGTAACATGTGACATGATTCTCTTGCTAACATGAGGGTCAGGATGAACACAGATCAGACAGGACATGATTCAAATTGAAACTGGACTAAACCTTGGAACTCTGAAATAATTTGATTAGCTTATCATTTCTGTATACTCCTCCATCTCTAGTGTGGGAAAAGATCAAAGGCCTGAAGACAACAGAGGACTACTTTTGTCATAACTTTTGACCGTGCTGGAACATACTGTAAAAACGTCATTTTAAACCGAAAGCTTTTGTTTAAATTAATGATTTTGAAATGCCTTGTGTTTTCAAAAACCTAGCATCTAAATGGAATTCCATAAATTATACACATTTATCTCTTCATGCAAATGACCCTTTCTACATATATGCAAAAACTGTAAACCATAAACACAATGATCAGTTTTACAAATCAGTAGACCACAAGCTACTAAAAATGGTCAGTTTAAGAAAGTATGTATCTAAGTAATCTTCTTATTTGTTTTATAGGGAAATTATTTGCTTGACATTGCCTCTGACAACATGAAGTCCCTGAACACTATATAGAGTAATTTGACAAAATCTCAAACTGGGCATCCTAGTTATAAATGAGTTTGAATCTGGATTTTGGAAATTTGTTTTGCAGTTCTGGTGAATCTACAGTTTTAAAAGTATTTACTTACATTTCTCGTCCATTTCCTGACATCTTAAATCCTCCAAAAGGACAATGAGGAGACACTGCACTGTAACAATTAACCCTGGAAGGACAGAAAAATTACTTTTGATATCATGGAACAACTTTTTTTCACTCTGAAAAATCAATGTTTTTCTGTTGACTGTAAAAAACCTATGATCATATTTACAAACTATATCTGAATAATATATTTGCAAAAATATGTGTAATCCAATGTTCAGAGAAACAAAGCATTACCAGAAATTACACTTATGATCGGGTTTCTAACACTCATGAAGAGTCCTCGAGCAGAGTGATGGTCACATCTTTCTCTGATAATTATAATATACTAACTAGTGTATAAGTTGTTAAATCAGAGACAAGTCATAGTTACTTCTTCTGCAGCTACACATCCAATAGGCAAATTCAGAATAACTTAGTGTATATTTAGATCTCTTTCTGATGAATTGATGTAACTGCAGGGAAATGCAGGTATCTGTCAGTGATAGTAATTAGATTCAGTCTGCTATTCCTCCAGGCTTTCATTCTTGCATCTTAGCCTTTGCCTTTCTAGCTCTGTATGGGTTACCTCATTCTTTTTCATTTCTGAAAACAGTTGCCCTTGTACTTGTACCAGTTCTCTCCTGATTGTGTTTTGTTACTTTTTTTTAACCACATTTTGTCAATCTGTTCCATCACAAGTAGGTTTTCAGCCCATGTTAATAGCCACAGAACTTCAGATAATTCATTTCTTTATACAGAACAAAAAATGATGCCCACAAATTAAGTATGTAGTGGGCTATTCTCAGATACAGAGTAGAAAGTAAAGTGGCACTCTCACTGTATTTTGTTTTGTCTCCTTTCCTTTTTAACAAGACAGTTTCCTTTTTCAGACTAAGTTTACAGGACAGTTGTGTGAAGACGTAAATTAAGTATTTATTTAATAGCACTTTAAGAACAGAACAGTGATGGAAAGAGAGACACAGGAGGATGGCATAGATCTACCTTTCTAAAGATTACAACAAATTCAAATCTAAAAGTATACCACCCAAAGAATTATTAAAATATCTTACAGTTACTGCCCTTGGAAGAATTAAAAAGCTATTATGTACCATACTGTTCCAGCTTGAAGAGCAGCCGCAAACGTCAGTGCTTTATCCATGTCTTTGGTAAAAACTGCTGCTGCTAAGCCATAAGAAGTGTTATTTGCCCTCTTGATAACTTCATCTGCAGTTTTAAACTTCATGATTTGTTGAACAGGTCCAAATATCTGTTTCAGACACATGTAAATAAAAGAAGTGAACTAAGATAGCTTGCTATTGTAAATAATTTATATTTAAAAAAAATATTTCTGTCAAATGACCTTATTCTTGAATTCGTTCAGTCAAGAGTATACATCTCATAACAGAGCTCTAGAAAGAATTATAAATTCACATAAAGATAGGATTTTTGTAGTGTTGTAGTATGCCTATTGTAAAATGATTGATAAAACAATAAATAAAAAAAAATAAAAAAAAGGAAAATTATGAAAACAAATAAATAAATAAATAAAGATGAAAAGACACCCACCATAACTGGAGTTAGCATGGAGTCACGGTGTTTACATACCTGTGGCTGTTACCAATAAACTGGTATTTTTTTTTGCAAACTCCAGTTTTAGAGTTAAGATCTTAAGCTTTTCCTTTCTCTGAACTTTCTCTTCAGCTTTTATCTCTGCAGGTAGCTGCACAACTGGACATGTACACTAGATGAAATAAATATTTCTGCTTTCCATATGGGTGTTATGTGAGATAATCATCCTTCAGGCTCAGTTTTCCCACTATTGTCACTCTGTGTTCTCAGCCACAGGTACCCATGGTCACCACACAGTGCCAAGTCTGTCGAGGACAGGTGGGCATTGCCACATATAATTACTTCCATTCCATGGATCACAACCTTTCCACTTCTTTTTCCTGGAAAATGTTTAATGCTAGTTTCTAACTACAGTTGCAGGGACTGATTTACACAGATCAGAAAATCACTGAACATTCCCCCACTGTTCAAGCTTTGTCTTTCAGAACCTGGATATTTGATGAATTGCCTTGGTTGTCTGGTATTTCATTGTTCAGTACACTCAAAACAGTGTGAAAGAAGCAGTGCTTGTACTGCTGACTCAAAGGAAGCTAACCAATCTGTGAAGAAACATACTACTGTGTAGTTTCCTACCTGACACCCAGACCAGCAGAAACAATCCAAATTATTTGTCATACACCTATCTCCTGTTTTACAGCACTGTTCCCTTCACAATTAATTCTAGATGCTCTGATGTTCATTTTAAGTCAGCCTGTTGACTCTTGCTGAAGGTTCTATATATGTTCAGCAGACTGCATGAGCAGTGCTGCTGGCTATATAAAGCAACATCTAGATTTGTAACAATTTGGAAGGAGCTTTCTAGTTTTAAGAACTATAATGGACACCAATTGCAGCAGTTATTAATCAAGATGAATTAAAAAAAACATGGAGAAGAGGACTTTGGACATGGACTTTGAGAATGTGTTTACAGAACTCTTTTTTTTACAACGGCATAGCAGCTCTGCACTTGTGACCCTCTGTCATTCCTTGCAGATGATCACTGCTACCTTGGCACTGCTACTTTAGTTGGGTCAGCAAAAGTTTCTTCAATGCTGTGTAGACACATCTGCAAACTGATCTAGGTTAAAAACCCTGCAGAGGCAGAACTCTGCTTTGCTGTAGTTAGCAACAAAATGCCTATGGAAGCACAATCTAACTACTTTTTCTTATTGCAAAGTAGCTGTTTAGTGCATATTGTGTCCAAACTCCAAATTAAGGGGCTTCCTAGGCAGTGCAAAGAGTTCACAAGCTGTGCCTTCAAGGTTCCTTCTCTGCTACAGGTTATCATTATTCCAATACGTGAGACATGGGCAGTATGGAGTACTGTAAACAGTCCAAGACTCAGCACTTTTATGTACTGCCAGCTTAAGCTCGAGCCTTTGTTGGCAGGCCAGCCTCCCTGACCCCCATTGAGTTGCTAAAATGGGCATTAGAAACTGAGAAAAGCATTTTAAACACCACCAGGATGGAACTACATATTTACTAAGAATGTTTCTATGTAGCCACTGGACATTCTAAATGGATATTTAGCACAGACATTTAAACAGACAATCTCCAGTGAGAGTACAGAATGCCAAAAATGTATTTACCTCTTCTTTGGCTATACGCATATCATCTGTAACATCAGAAAAAACTGTGGGCTGGATGAAGTAACCTTTGTCTCCCCATGGACCTCCTCCACATTCCAGTTTGGCTCCTTCTTTTTTCCCACTTTCAATTAGCTCAAGGATTTTTTGAAACTGCTCCTTATCAATCTAAATGAAAATATAATAGAGAGGTGAAAACAGCACACACTGAATTGTTCTTCTAACTCATTAACCAAAATCTAACAATGATCCAGTTTTGCTGAGTTGCAGGTGTTGAAGTGGAACATCTGGAGAGCCTTGCAAATGTTTCTGTCACTAACTTCTCAAAACTTTGCAGTCTGTTCTCAAATAGACCAGTTATCAGAAATTCTGACATAAAAGAATCAGCCCTAGAAGGACTGATATGCTGGTTTTCTTTTTTAAAAAAGCAAATAAAAAATCTATAAAATAAATGTGTTTATACTTCTCCTACTCCTCTTACTTCCTGAGCTTAATGCTGCAAAAACAGCAGAGTGCTTGATCTAGCCAACAAGACTCTTTTGTACTTCACTAGGTCTGGTAGACTGGCCATATTGTTTTCCTAGACTACTAAAGGAAGTTGAAAAGCAACAGTAAAATATAACTGAAATTCAGTGCTGTTATCAGTTTATTCTGTTTTATTAGTGGTATAAAGGCATTTACATTTTTGATTTGAGAAACACAGATGTTAAATCGTTTATGGTATGAAGCTAACCTCTGCTCCTTCATGCTTCTAAGCCTACCAAAAAGTTCAACATATGCCAAACATAATGCAGACTGGCTTTATAGCATAGCAAAATGCATGGTGTTTGGCTGGAAGAGGTGTTTATTGTGGTAGCACAATAGGGGCTTGTATTTCTCTAACCCCGTATAGTTTTCAGTGACAAAGTGGATAGTAGGAAATAGCATAAATGAGGACTAGAAACTGATTACACATCATTTCCTCTCATCCCCTCTCCAAATCAATAGATCACCACTTCAGGCCTGAGGGCAAATTATGCACAGGACAACACTTATGTGGAGAAAAACTCAATGGTAAAGCTTTTTTCTTTTTTTCTCTCTCTCTTATTTTTTTTTTTTTTCATTAGTTCCATTTTCATAATTTTTGCCTTCACTTTTCCAGCATTCAGCCCTTCAAGCACTGGTTCATGAAGATACTGAGATTACTTCTATAGTGACTTGTGCACAGAAGCTTCTTATCTGTGATCATACTCAAGAGTCAGCAGAGCAGGTGTGTGTCTAGTTGTCTTACCTGTGCAAGAAAAACATCTCATTTCAGTTTAAGCAAAAATACTACCATGGTCACAGAAAACAATTACTTTCAAAGGTTCTGGGGAATCCTGGATACATTTTGGAGTAAACAGCTATTCAGCCATAGCTTTGATAAAAACTTATATTTATAGAGATATGGATTTATAAGGAATTTGATAAGGAGTTGATTTTTAGTTTGCTGAGGTCCCCTTGTAATTTTGTTTTCAATTGCCTCTCTTCACAGTGAAGACTTAAAATTTCTGCTACCTTGGTGGCCAAATAGCTCATGTGCATAAACACCTTGAAGAGAAGGCAAGTTTTAGATGACACAAATAATGTGTGAATTAGCATATATATGATCCTTTGTGTCCCAGCAAGGCCTTTTTCTCCTCTTTGGTGCCCACTGTGCTACTCAACTTGCTTAGAGAGTGGGGTTAGGTGCTGCCCCAGAAGGCCTGTGAACTGGAAGACAAACACAGTTTTCAAGGAGTCTCTATGACAAGAGAGCACAGTGAGTATGCCTGACAGAGGCTATAATTTTTTATTTATATGAAGAATTAGTCGAAGCACAACAAAGAATTAGAAGACAAAGAGAGATATTCAGCATAATTATGACAAAAGAAATACAACTAAACTGTGTATTTAGAGTTTTTCACTAAACAGTATCACATGGGTTCTAAAAGGAGAAACTTTGCTAACTTTGAAAAAGTTAAGATTTCTGCTAAAGCTTCCTAAGAATAGAAAGAGGTCAAGAAACGCAAATGATGACACTGGAGGAGACAAAAGTCTTCATGCTCTTTTGAATGTTTTCAGTAATGCTTTTTTTTCCTGTTTAACATTTTAAAATTTATTTTTAGTAAAGGTTTACTTTAACCTCTCTTTAAATTGTTAGCATGAGGGAGGAGAGGGGAGGGGAGGGGAGGGGAGGGGAGGGGAGGGGAGAAAGAGAAAGAGAAAGAGAAAGAGAAAGAGAAAGAGAAAGAGAAAGAGAAAGAGAAAGAAGAAATCTCACCCTTAGCCCTATGATAGTGACACAAACATCCGTCAGTCCAGTTTATTCCTCCTGGTCCGCCAGACTAACCACAAGACAACTGTACTTAGCCTTGATACTAATGCAATAATAGGTTGTACATTGTTGCATTAGAAGTACAATAATAGAAGTACATTAAACTGTTATGTCATGTCACAATTATATTGGAAACACATAACATTACTTACTTGAGGGCCTTGCTGTACACCAGGCAAGAGAGGATTCCCAAGGGTGTTCTTCTTTGCTCGTTCAACGCTCCGGCGAACAAACTCATCATAAATAGGCTCTTCCACAAAAATCCTAGATCCTGCTACACAACACTGTCCCTGGTGGTAGAACAAACCAATATGTGCAAATTCCACAGCGGAGTCCACTGAAAAGCAATGAAGAATGCATCAGATAACACATTTGAATGGTCATGTCATAAATTCTTTACAAATCTTCATCATTCCTTCTCACTTCCTTTTTTGAATTTTTATATGGTCCTTTAAAATACAAATATTCATCCATTTACTTATGTATCAAACTACTAATCAAAAATAGTACAGTACACCTAGAAAAACACATTCTACTCTTCTTTGTGAAATAAAGATTCAACATGATTTGCCCTATCAGACATATGAAGAGGAGTATTCAGCTAGAAAGTTAATAAACCTGTATAAAATCTATCTATCTGCTTTTGGTTCTACATTTGTGTCGCATTAGGATAATCCTTAATTACACCCTTAAGGGGTAATCTCAACAGGTTGTCAGAGCTTCATATCCATTCAGCGCCCACCAACTTTTGGTGGTAGTCTAACCTAAAACTGTGGCGTGACCAGAAAACATTAAGAAGTACTCCTTCATTAAATGGGTACAAGTAATTTACTGACACGGAAAAAGAACATGGTACTTGCAAAAGTAGTAGGTTTATATAATAAAAATGCTACTAACAGTCTGCGTCTGCAAATATAATATTAGGACTTTTTCCTCCAAGTTCCAGTGTAACTCTCTTCAGATTGCTCTTCCCTGCTGCTTCTTTAATAAGTTTGCCAACCTAAAAGGGAGGAAGAATACAGTTTCATCTTAAAAAACTTGTTATGACCTCTGAGTTCCTCAAAAGTGAAAATCAGTTCATAGTTCTCTGCCATCCCAGTAATAGTAGAAATGAAAAATAAGTTAAAAAGGAAAAAAAAAAAGTCAGGGTGCAGGTGATTCGCAATCTACAAACCAGGAATGTTTTATAGAAGATTTTCCCCCCGGACACACTCCTGTTAATATGAACTGTCCTGGAAAAACACACTTGTAGTCCTTGTGGCTTTGGTCTGTGACTATCTCTGCCAGCTTTCTTACCTTTGTTGCTTGTTGCTATATTACACTGTCATAAGAAGAGGACTGTCACCAATCTCTATGAATACATCCTTTGGTCCATCTGCCTTTAGAAAGACATTGGGGCATGGGAATTGTAGTTGCTACTATCCATTTGGAACATCTGTGGAGTATTTCTCAGATAGCATGTTTTTGGATTTTTTTCCTGTTACTTTAGAGCTGAAGATTTCTAAAAGTAAATATAGCTCTTGTACTCAATGTGTAATCATCCTTGACATGAAGACAGGTTGAGAGGGTTAGGATTGCTCAGCCTGGGGAAGGCTCAAGGGGACTTTATAGCAACTTTCCAGTACCTAAAGGGGGCCTACAAGAAAGATGGAGAGGGACCTTTTACAAGGGCGTGTGGTGATATGACAAGGTGCAATGACTTTAACCTAAAAGAGGGTAGATTTATTTTAGCTATAAGGAAATAGTTCTTCACCATGAGGGTGGTGAGGCACAGGAACATGTTGCCCAGAGTACTGCCGATGCTTCATCTCTGGAAGTGTTCAAGACTAGGTTGGATAGGGCTTTGAGAAACCTGGTCTAGTGCAAGTTGCCCCTGTTCAGGGCAAGGGGGTTGAAACTAGGTGATGTTTAAGGTCCCTTCCAACCCAAACTATTCTATGGTTCTATAAGGCAATGCTGTTTATCTTTGGAGTATATATCCAAGAAGTTAAGAGACCATTTGGGAGCTCTTCTATATAGAATTCACACAGACAGATAATATAATGTATTGTGTTAAGGATCTGGTTATGTAATACTTGCACTGAGAAATCTATCATATCGGTCACAGTTCTTCAGGTTGAAGGTTAGGAAAATTAAGTGACCTTTCTTTCCATCACCATCACCTCACCTAAATAAGGTTTCTGAAGTACTTTTATAACCCTGTTGTTATTAAAACTAAAAAGAATGGAACACAGCTGCTTTTGAATTTTTTATAATTACTAAAAAAAAAACAAAACCAAAAAAACCCCAAAAAATCTCCACATTGTATCTTGCAGAGTGTCTTTGTTTGAAGGGCTTTTCTACAATAGAAACATTGTTTAAACATGTTTAAAGTTAATAACCAACAAATCATTAAGCAGACTTTGTTTAAGTAAACAGCAGCCAAAAGAAATAAAAAAGTTTGAATATTTACATAGAACTTTTTAGAAATTAAATCACTACAGGGAATCAGGGAGGCTCAGTTCCTGCTTATGTTTTCTTGCATTCATTATAGTACCTCTGTAGAGCCTGTGAAAGCTACTTTATCTATATCCATGTGGTGAGAAATCGCCGCTCCAGCAGTGGGTCCAAAGCCTGGCACAATGTTCACAACTCCAGGTGGAAATCCTGCCTGAAATGGAAGAGAGAACCCTGTGAACCTGGGAAAGGATGATGACTAGAAGAACACTTCTCATTTAGTCTCACTTCTCTGTTCAGTTCTCTAGACTCCTTTTCTCAGTCATACAGTTATTCTCAGCCCTAAAGCCCCAAATTCGTTCATTTTCACAATTATGTTCATTCTCACATGTAACCCTCTTTCCCTCACCTGTCTTTTAGGCTATTGAACTGTCCTTTTTTAAAAAAGAGAGAACATATAATTTTAGTTCTTTTTCAATGCCATTGCCAAAGAAAACATTTATTTTTCATTTTCTTCCCCAGTCAGGTGTTTAAAGAAAAAGATATCTTGATTTCATGTCTTCTTGATTAAAGCTATTTGAATCATCCTTGGACCATCTACTCACTATTCCACACACTAGATGGAATTAGTTAATGATCTGCTGACTAACACTGAAATTCTATTAAGAAAAATGTTGGAAATAATACTTCCAACTCAATGCCTTTGTTTCTTCTTCTGGGTGTGAGTTAGAAGTAGAGAGTGGGCAATCTGAGAGTTTACAGCACAAAAGAGGCAGATCAGCTACCAAGCACGAAAAAGCTGGGTATCTGAGATATGCACAGTCCCAGTTTCTCGTAAATTTTCTGTTTAAAGAGTCTTTTCTGTGGGCCAAATGAAAGCTATTGTTTCCCACCAATTCTATGTTATTTATGTTCCATTCACAGACAAAATAAGCTATTTTCTTCCAAGAGCTTGTCAGGCAAATTTCCATAGATGTGGATCTGGATTTCCTGTGGGCTTCTGAAGAAGCTCTTAGATCTCAATGGCACTTACAAAGCAGAGCAAGCATGGAATTCAAAGACTCCCCCTAAAACAGTATCTCATTTTTTATCATTTAGATGAGTCTCTTTTTAGCATTAAACAGGACTATGCAAAGGTTCTATTTTCATTTGGAAAATGAATTTTGGCTGAATTGGTGAATTTTGGCTGGTGAGTTACAGCTTCTAAACCTCATATTCTGCCTTATGGACACCAGGCAACTGCTTTTGTTCAAATAACTTTAGTTCCTTACAGGTTCATGCTCAGATGCCTTCCATCAATGCTTCTTATGACCAATTAATTTTCCAGATTAATATTTGCCCTGGAACTGATGAGATAATGAGGTTCTTTTCATTTACTTAACATTGTGTTTCATACTTTGTAGAAAAAAGTAAGAAAAGTATTTTTATGGGGCTAATTCACATTGGGCATCTATTTTCCATGTCTGTATTAGAAGCTATTCTCTACATCTAAGCAAGGAGTCTTGTGAGAACTATAAAGGATAGTGAGGATTACCAGAATGACTTTTTTTTTTTTTTTTGTTTGTTTTGTTGTTGTTTTTTTTTTTGTTTTGTTTTTTTAAATGTGGACATTTGAGAAGGAGAGAGTTAAATTAGATCTTCAAATAGTTTCACAATGAGTCAAAAACAACTACTGAAGTGATCAGCAAGGTTCAGATCACTATCAGGGATTTGGGCTCCAACTTTATTTGGGTAATCTGGGCGTAAATTAAAACCCAGCTTGATTTGAGTGAATAAATCATAAAGGACTTGACAAGATAAATATCTGTCTTCTTTAAAGCTACACAATATCTACCAGATAATACAACAAAAACATTCAATAATTACATACTTAAGCTGCTCTTCAGTTGAACAATGAATGAATAGGTAAAATGAGAATCATCTTGCCTTTTGCCAAAAATACCCTGGTGTTAAGTATGGACACAACATGGAGCACTGATTACATTCCCACTTAAGAACTCTCAAGAAATCAGAATATCAGTACAGACATTTTGTTAGACTCAGAGAAGAGCTGAGTTACTTTCTCTTTAAAGCTGTTTGGTTTTTGTTCTTTTGTTTTCAGAGTAATATACTTGTGTTACTCACAAGTATAATAAAGTATCTCTGTCTTTTTTTTTTTTTTCCTAAAGCAGTTTGTCCTTCCCAATATTATCTCTTAGCATTTACTATGTGACGTGATAACAGCAGGACTTAGCTCCTTCCTGACAGTCAGTTAGTTTCTGTAAAATATTAACTCATAACCAGTCAGTATGTTTTACTGAATCATTGTTTTGAAGCAGAATGATAAAAAGTGCCAAGTCATTTCCATTAACGCTCTGCAAGGTTACTGTGCTGGTGATTATTGACATCTGTGACAGCTCTTCAAACATGTTAGATTACATTTGTTGATTTCATTGGGAAGCAAGATAGCTCAAGTATTTAACTGTTCTTTGGGTATTTACTGGGCTGGGCACAATAGTCAACATAACTCTGGAGACACCAGAGAAACTACTGCATGACTTGTGTTCAAGAGCACAAAGTGTATTCTCCCAGTTTCTGTGTGAAGAGAGTTCATAAGTTTGGCAGCAGTCACCAGTCCATTTTTGCAGCACCCTGTTAATAATAAAACCAGGTAGATGAAAAATTGGATCAACTAAAATGTAAAAATAATTAGCTGTATCAACAGATCCTTTTCTGTGATAACTATGTTAACAAAGTTGTTGTCACCCAACTCTAAGTACTCTGTCCTTGACTCTTTGTTTGCTTTTGACTTTAAAACATACTGTGCTTTTGTAATACAAATATATTTCCCAAAGAATTAAGTTACTGAATTGCTCTTTGTATTTTTGTGTGTGTGTGCATGTGAACTAGAAAGATATGCATGCCTCTGCCCTGGATTTGCTTCACTGCTTTACAGTAAGGTAAGTTCCACAGTACAAGGCCAGACATGCAATGAGATAGCGTGGGGAGACATGCAGGGGATAGCCTGGCTTATATTACCTCTGTGGCACTTCAGCTGCAGTATACTCTTACATTTCTGAGAAGGGCAAAACACTCTGCTGTTGCTGACTTACCTCTTTAATTAAGGATCCCATGTAAAGGGCAGTCAGTGGAGTTTGTTCGGCTGGTTTGACAACAACTGTGTTTCCACAACAAAGGGCAGGGGCGATCTTCCACATGAACATAATCAATGGGAAGTTCCACTGAAAGACAGATGAGAAGGTGTATCCTATTTCTAATATATCACCAAGACGCCTTTGCTTTTTCTATAATAACAGTGCAAATTGTCAACTGGGTGGTTGAACTCTTTGTTGAACTCTTTTCAGAATGAAGATATTTTGAAAAAGCAACTGGCAAGCTTTGTTGTACAAAGACCAGAGATTTTAGTTTATGTGAGTCCAGGGCATCCAAGGTTTTAGTTAAGAGCTCCAGAGACAATAAATGTGCTCTTCTTACAAAGCCTTCCAGAAAGTTGGTAGATTAGTGGTGAAATTGGGAGTTTTGCTAACTTAAATGATCACATCCATCATCAGTTCCATTTTCTAGGGCAGACAAGGTAATAATGTGTAATGCAGCCCCTGCCTTTTTCCATGGAAGTTTCACTGGCAGCTCTCTGTCATGGTCAGTCCAGCCAGACTGCGGAGCAGCTGACCCTCTTGGACCACATATTAAGAAGCATCAGGGCTGGGTAAAAATGGTTTGCTCCTTTGAGAACATTTCTAATAGTTTTTGGAAGCATTGAGCTCATGAATCCGGGCATAAAAAAATACTGTGTGCCTTACCTTTATGAAAGTCAGAAAAAAGGCAGTTAACAGTTATCTATTATGTTAGAAAGGCTTGGAGGAGTATACATGCAACTGGTCTTTATCTCTCTCCTTATCCCATTTTAATGTTACCCCATCCCTAAAATAACAGGAGCACAAATAACACAAAGGTATTACAGGGTTTTCTAGATCTTTATCATTAAAGTAGAACTGTGTGAGTGAAGGGAAATCGAAATGATGAGCTAGCAAGGGTGTTTTGCAGCATTCACATAGTTCTCCAAGTTTTTATTTTATGTAAAAACCTCCAACGTGGTAGGTTCACATTTCAGTGGAGAGAAAATAGAGATATACTCAGAAGTCCTTGAATATTTTATGAGGAAAGCCAGTCCTCGTACTAACTGCTCATACTTTCAACATGCACATTTAGTGTGTCTAATTCTTTAGCATATCTTGGCTGAGTGCTTTACTTGAAATATCATGTGCCTGGCCTACAAGAGAATCTAAATTAGCAGATTCCCAAGCTCTCCTGGAGGCTGGATCCATATTCCAGTGATGTTCTAAAAATCCATGTGATGGTCTAAAAAGATAGCAAATCTGTAAACTCAGGACACCCAGAACATGTGTGGAGCCCACATGTCTGAACAAACCTGACAGACAAGATGACTCTTTCAGAATCTCATAAGCTGCTGAGCAGGTCAGGTCAGGCTGCCCACACCTACTATGTGCAAAGAGATGGGTGGATTAGGAACATCTAGTGTATACAATTATTTTCACAGCAATGCGTAGAAGCTGTGTAGACCTTACAAATACATTTAAAAGTTGAGTTCCTCAATGTTTTGGATGTTCAGACTTAGGTATGACTTTTGAATCTTAACATAAAATAAGTGACTTCAAAACTGGAAATTTAGCCACTCCAAACAGGAGCTTGGAAACATATGGCTCGGTATCACTGTGCTTATTAGACACATTTTTTTGTGCTGTTATTTGTACCATGAACATGGTGAATAAGCCTTAGTCATAAATAAAGGTTCAGGTATCTGGATGCTGTACAGAGCAGAACAGACATTCCAGGTCCTAAAGACCTTGTTACTTATAGGCTGTAAATATTACCCTCTCATAGCTGTTTATTTCTAATTCTTTCACTTCCAGCAAAATGTAGTTCTGTCTTTCAAAGCAATCAATCAGTCAATCTTTTGAGATTTATTTTCTTTCCCTGTACAGGAAGGAGAGAGACAAGGTTGGAGGGGACAGACTCATCAAAAGCTCCCTGTTGCAGAGTTCGATGAGTACTCAGAACAGTCTTTGTCTTTAAGAAACTTAACGTTTCTGACTGGTAGGGTTTCACAAATGCACTTGCATAGACAAAATTTCAAAAGCATTTCCATTTATAACAGGAACATTTGTGTTTTACATAAATGGCTCCAACTTACAGGGATAATTTGGCCACACACACCAATAGGCTCATGTCTTGTAAATGTAAAAAAGTTTCCATCTAGGAGAAGAAGAAATAAATTAGACATTCAGACAAAGCATTTGTGAGAAACAGTTAAACCAGAAAGAAATAAAGTTGGATACCAAACTTAGCTGGATACCATTTTACTTCTAAATGATATTTTCAAAATCTTAACTATGCAAAAAAAACACCATAAAGCACATCTGGATTCAATATCTATTTTCTACATAGCTCCAAGATTTGATTCTGCCAGGCTGACTGAATTTTTGGAGTGATAAACCCTCTTCTCAATATGGTATGCACGGCAAACCAATGAGTGTTCCTCATTTCTTTTTCTTTTATCATCTTTTTTTGTTTGGGGGGGGAAGGTACTCTTTTAAAAGTCATTTAAAATCTCAGGTACGTATCAGAATTTTTTTAATATTAGATCTTAGCTTAAATCGAATCCATTAAGTATAAAACTCCCTTTGATTCAAATAAACCCATTCCATTAAGCCGAGTATGGATATCTATGTGATGCGAAAAGTTGGAAGTATTTATCAGTCTAGTTTTCCTTAATTCCTTCTTTATTACCATTCTTTCCTTTGTCCTGAGAGAAGGCAGCTACAAACAACGTTTTCATAGAGCTGCTTAATGGGAGAGGGAACAGAAAAAATTTGAGCAAAATAAAGGAATGTTTCCTCATTCCTATCTCTTGGTATTTTTCCTAATACATTATCCAATAATGGAAACAGGTATTACTCTTTGTGCTAATCTTAGCTTTAATAAGCAAATACCTGGGTTTTATTACTGTACCGTTGCATAAGCTATACTTTTCTATGCAAAAGTGACTTATCAGACTTCATACACATATTTGCAAAAATCTTTTGGTCAATAAACAGTACTTATTAGTGGTGTACAGAACAAAAAAATAAATGTGAAGAATTGCACTAAATGTTTGAAACATGTACTATGATGGATGGTGGATATGAAATAACCTATATTAAGAGCAATCAAAAATATTTTTTGTTTGAGATATTTTTTTCTGTTGCCTAACTTTTAGAAAAAGGCAGCCTTTTACAGAGCACTTTGGCTTCAGTTCTGTACTTTTTTATCTCAAATGTACTCACCCATTGGAACAGTACGCCCATGGATTTTATCAGCCCAACCTGCACAGTAGCGTAACGATTTGATACAAGCATCTAAATCCATCAGGTAAGCAGCAGAAAAGAGTTTCCCACCATTAATGGCTTCCATTGTCTGCAGACAACAACAGTTATGAAGTTAATATCAAATACTGATAATAGTTCTCGTGCTTGTACTTGGTCATTTAGCTTTTGGTTGTCCAGTTCAGAGGTTTTCAGCTGTAGTACAAACATTTTGATAAATTCCCCTCTGCAAGATATTTAGTACTTGAAAATCCCAAGATAGCAATTTACAAATGAGAAATTTTCATTATGGTCTATTCACAGTGAGCTATGCAGATAACATGATCATGTAATAGTGAAATTTTCTGATGGAAAAATAGCTTTTCCCCTATCTGAATCAGTTACATAGTTCTAGTTTAGATTAAATATTCTACAGGTGTAGATGAATGATCAGGTAGGACTCCGCACAAAAACTGACGTGAATAAAATGAGTGGCCTTCCTCAGTCTATTCACACTGACAGCCAAAGTAGGCAGTAATTCCCTGGAAATAACTGCCACATTAACTTAGGATCTTGTGCTTTTTAATGATTAAGGAATGTCTTTCTATGCGCTTAATAAATGCATGGTTAACAACTTAAACAAGGAAGAAGACTCAAAGCATGGAATAAAATACCTCAAATATACCTTGTGTATTTGATGTGCAAAGGAAAGATGTGAGCCATCAAGAACTCTTACTGAGAAAAGTTCATTATGAATAATAAATATTTATAGAAAAGAGACTCTCTTTTATTTGCTAACTGCTAACTGAGTGAGCTAACTGGTTTACTTGAAACCAAGCTTAACTCTCCTTACCATGGATCTCCATGCAATACAGATATAAACCTTGAGAATAATAATCAGCAAATATTCAACATCCATAAATTTCCAGTTGACCAGTTCTGTTCCACCCACAGTGCTTTAGTGATCCTACAGAGACACCAGCACTAAATAGGTTTGACTTCCAGACAAATCTAGGGAAAATGGTTCAGGTTAATTACTTTTTAATACCCTCCATTGTTGAGACATATAGTTAAAGACCATGCTCTGTTCTTAAATAGCATCAATATCTTCTTGACACTGCTAGAATTTTTTCTCAAGTTTTCCTGCACAGAGACACTAGGCACTTTCACCTTTGTGAAAAACTCTGCTCTGTTGCTTAGTAAGAGAAACTCAGACTGTAGGTTCAAGATCCAGTCAGATCTCAGAAATATTATTTAATTTTCTAAATTTGTTATTTTGCATGTCCAAGGATTTTTAGCATTTCAGGCTGACTCTACTGACTGATCCTGCAAATACAATGTATCACCAACAACTTCGCTGTAAAGTGCACAGCTTTAGTTAACTGAACATATTGCAGATATCATACCTGAGTAGAGAACCGAACAAATAGAGAAGTCAGCAATGCTTGATGGCTTTTAGCAACAAGGAACGGATTAAATGAGATAAGCACTTGTCATTTTGGACAATATATCGACACATTGTTGTTCTTTTTGGGCATGGGAGAAAATTATTCCCTGGCTCAGAGTTATAAACTCTATAGTTTTGAAAATCACAACAAACTAAAACCTAAGAAACAAAGTTCTAAGTGGCTCTTTCAATATCCTGCTTTGACTTATTCTTCTAGTAGCCTACCCATAGAGCAGTTGAGGGTCTGCAGCTACAGGAGAGGCATCTTATCACTCTATGAAAAACTGAAATGGAATAATCTTGATCCTGGTCAGATGCATGAACACAGGAAAATGCATTTGCAATGAGCTTTGGGAGTCTATTTTGATGTCTAGCGTTTACAAAGCTATTTGCTCTTCTACAGCACTAGTTCTGCAGGTAGGTTAAGCTGTGAGTGAAAAAAATCTCTCTTCATTTTGATGAAGTATGGAAGCCATCCAAACACACCTTATCTACAAGGGAAAAGTAGTAAATAAAGTTAGTAAGGTGTAGGAAATAAAACCAAAGTCAGTAAAATAGAAACCTGGGAGGGGCCCCAGGGAAAAGCAATACTTTCATATTATGAAAATGGCAAGTGAGAACAAAAACTACCTTAATGCTTCAGCTTTCCTGTGGAAAAAAGATTATTTCTCCATCCTCTTTGCATGTGTAAGGCCTTAGGCTATCCAGCAAAGAAGCAAATACCAGCTTATCCAGTATTTAACTGACAAGTGGGCACACTTTTCCTATCAGAAATGCAACTCTCTTAAAATTTTTTCTCTCTGAAGTCCAATAAATCTAGCATTGTTAAGGTTACAAGTTATAGCCACCCAAGTTTTCTCCTGAGAAACTAGGTGATTATCAATCCCTATCAAGGTGACAAGATTCATTTAGAATAATAACTTAGTTGAAGAAAAGTGTAAGTTTGACAGTTGTAGACTTCAGATTTCAAGGAAACAATCTCAGTTCCTTGAAATTTTCATTCTGCTTTTAAAAACTTCTTTCGGACATGTGTGAGTGTCTTCCTATACTGCAGCCATAAGGACAGTAGAATGGGCAACAGATTTTTTGCAGGTTTTATGTATTTTGAAAGTTTAAATTATATGAGCGAATCAGTGGTGTGGTTTGTAGTTAATGGCTGAATATTTCAACTGCAACTAGAACAGTCTGAATGATGGCCCTGAATATTAGATACTCCTCTTGCTCTCCTAAATTTTTGACTGCCTTGGCAGAAAACCGTGGTTCATGTTCAGAATAATGCAAGCAATTATCCTAACTGTTAATTCCAGAAGGTGTATGAAATAGCAAAGAGATATCCTTAATTGTAGCAGCATATGTGGGGTTTAAAACAAGGGAGAAGGGTACCACACTTTATCAAATTGGTGGTGCATTTTTATCTTAAATGTTCTTTCTTGCACACTTGGTAGATGATGATGCTACAGTTTGTGTCTGCTGTTAAAAATGATAAAATAGCCAATACACAGTGGTGGTTAGAGAAAGGATGTCATTCACCATATTCTTCCTATAAATAAGTAATTAATTACTGTTTTTAGCTCTGAATAAGGTTTCTTACTCATTACCAGTTGCCAGCTGGAGTTAATAAAGTACTAGTGTTAAAAAAATATGCAGCCATGAAATTAAAATTTTCTCCCAGTTCTTACCTGCATCATCTGAAAGTGCTGTGCCAGTCTTTGAGCTTAGGCCTTGATTCAGGCCTTGGTTTAGACTAGTGTTAAGTGTGTGGTCTATGCTATTGTGTCCTTAAGAATCGACTGTTGAAATTGTAACAATTGTAGTCAGCTTAAGTATCATCTTAAAGCTAATCAAGTATTCAAGTACTCTGTGGATGTGGGGTGTTAGTAGACCAGAGTGCAAGACAGTTTAATAAGGTTCATTTGCAACACAGATGAAAAACAAGTATTGAGACAGCCTGACTTTCCAAGGACTTAACATGTTATACGTGCATACATCTTGCTTTAAAAATCAGGACATAGGCTTTCTTTCCAGTCTTTTTGTTCATGTGTCATACTCACAGCTAAAATCAGCCGATCTCTTTCAACTAAGTCAGCTAGTTTATTCAAGAGCCTTCCTCGCTCTGAAGCATCCATTGTACGCCAGGGCGACCCAAGCTCAAAAGCTTTTCTAGCTGCTTTAACAGCCTTGTCTACATCTGCCTGCGGGGGAAACAGAGAAACTTTTATAATCAGTAATTGATTCTGTCATAGGTCTTCTTTGTTGTTAAATATGCAAGATAAATTAGAGACACCAACATAAATCTAATCAGAATTAGTACAGTAATTCTAGGTACATGGGTTATTTTCTTGTTGTAATTCCAGAAATGTGAACTTCTCTAAGCTTCTAAAACAAAAACATATTAAGGAACTCTATTTTTAAAACTTAGATTTTCAAACCACCTACCATCACAACCATCATAAAAAGTACTTGTGTGAATGATGTAAATTAAAATGAAATACGGTGCCATGTGTTTTCTCTTCTACAAGTGCAGTGATAAATAAAACAACTGTCTATAATTGGGGACACACCCACCAGTTACACTGATGATGCAATTTAATCTCTTTTATGTACAAAGAGATACCCAAATCTATAAGTTTAATATTTAAATACTAAAAATCGTCTAAAAGTATCTGGTGGTGTGCTGAAGACCAGGTTAGAAAAATCTGTTGCTTAGAATGTTTAATAAAATGAGCAAAAATTTATTATTGAGAAAGATAAATAATTATGTTTGGTTTTGAATTTTTAAGGAACACTTACTTAAATTTAAAATAAGTTTAATGATTGAATAATTAACCAGATTAAAAATGATAAGCCTAAATGTTCTGAAGTCTAAGCATTGTCTTGCTTTAACAAGCTAATTTGTCAGTCCATTTTTTTTTTAATCTCATAATTTATTATTTTTAATTTGGCTTTCACTATAGCAGAAAAATCTACAATGAATTGTATGAAACTCATGCATGTATGAAACTCTGTCCAAGTGTGTTCCAGGATATAAATAAACCCAAATAAAAATCTTTTGAGAAAAGACTTCTAGTATTTGGAATACTTCTATATTTCACAATCTTGCAAAAGGTTTCCCATTAAAACAATGACATTAGTCTACTTTCTTTTATATATATATATAATATATATATTTTTTTTTTGAAGAGGAAGAATCTATACAATATTGTTTAAAATATTCCTTTCAAACTTTTTTTTTTTTTTTTTTACAATTGGTTAGTAAAATATCCTCTAGGGAAATCATCAAGGTTGACTAAGCCAACAAATAACACCAAAGTCGATTGTTTTAAATGTAAACCAGATCGTAAATACTTAACTGATGGTGGTAGCAACAACTAATGTTTACATACTGGGAGTGGGGTGGATAAGTGGCGTGGAAAGCCCCACACAGACCTGCTAGGCAGAAAGCCCACAGAACTTCCTAATGATCTTTCCAGGAAGTTTGGGAAAACGATAGGAAGGATCTTTGCAAATAGCATTAGCATTATTATAGGGTAATACTGACCAGTCATCTACATCAGGTATCTGAAACCTACCAGATTAAAAATAATTACTTTTCTTCATAATCTGTCAGAATGTTATCAAAAACCTCACCATTTATTTGTCACCCGGAAAACTGCATTCAATGAACATTTAATTCATCTTATTTTTTTGTCATCTCTTTCGATTATATATGTTCTATAACTTTTCAATATGACTTGGAAGTATGCATTGTTTTTTGCTGGAGAAGAACAAAGGAAAACCATAAAAAGTACTTGTGTGAATGATGTAAATTAAAATGAAATACGGTGCCATGTGTTTTCTCTTCTACAAGTGCAGCGATAAATAAAACAAGAAAAAAAAATAAAGTTAAGGTAAGGCTGTGAATAGCTGTAAGAAAAAAAATGTTCTTCAACTGTATGAAATTTAATTTGGGTACATAAACCTACACCATGAATATAAAGACGGATAGCTCCTTTCAGAGCTAGTTTAGACTTTTTACAGAAGAACCTTTACTTTATATGCAACTGATTATTTGTTGGCCTGCTTTATTACAAGGGGCCTTTAGGATTAGCAAATGTAGCTTGAGAGATCCATCAAACTGAAAGGAAAACAGTTCCCACCCACATGTATGTCTATTCTTTGTAATCTTCACTTTTTTTTTTTTTTTTTTAAATACCACTGCATGGCAGTGTATAGCCCTTTGTCAACCCTATTGTACATACAAATTAAATTCTTAAAGTCTCTTGGCTCATTATCTGAAGACTAAGCTCTAGAATATTAGGTTCACAATGACTGTGTAATTTACTAGATTTGTACATTTTACTCAGTAATTTGGTTAATAGCAGTTGTCATTCTACATTAGTTTGCAAAATTATTGGAGAGAAAGCAAACTTGTGTATTGAACACTATTACCTCTTTATTTAATGAGTTGTTAGAGTGCTTGTAAGGACAAAAATTCTGAATGGTAAGTGAACAGTTGAAGGTCATGAGTAATTTAATTTGAGGATGATCAAATATCAGGCCAACCTGATTTCCTATGTAATCTGGGTTTTAAACACTAAATAGAGAAGAGGTAGAAGCAGCAGAATTTTACATCAAAGCATATGTGGCTCTAGGGGGATAAGATTCAGAAATTAACAGCATGCTTATGAAATTATTTGATTGAGAAGAAAAAGAGCCTGAAATAAACTCAGCGACTCTGAGCACTCTGTATGGGTAACTGGGACTGAAGAAAAGCAGGGGAACTCATGGTTAGATATATGAAATGATCAAAAGCTGGATTCATGCAGACTTTCTCACCCACCTTTGTCTAACAAAAGGTCTTAAATGTGTCTTCACTATGACCTTCTTAATAGTATGTGTTCGTTATTGCTCATGTGCGAGACAGATAGCATTTGAGCCAAAGTTTATCAAAAGATTCATGATGAAATTACAGAGCACAGTAACTGAGATTCAATGAGCACAGGATGTTGAATGAAGAGTTGAATGAAACTGCATTTCAATTCAGAGTGAATCTTTGTACAGTAAATTAAAATATTCTGAAAGTGATTGTGCTTATTTTATTGGCAGTTAATTTTTGGTGAATTTATAACACAGAGAAGCATAAGTTTCATGGTAGTTCTCATAGGTAAATAGGTGTTTAATGGAAATTTTGCTGCTAAGTTTAAAACACACTTTTTATACAAGTCATTCTAGATATACATATTTCTTGGCTAACATAAATATCAGATGTCATTTCGTGAGAAATGTGAGAAATTTTTCTCACTTTTGTATGTAAAAATTAAAAAATGTAGAAAATTATAGAAATAATTGCAAGAACCAAAAGTAAGTATAAAACCAGTTTTATTTTCAGTCAGAGTCATCACTTTTTGTATACTGTGTGAAATGGAACTAGAACATTCTCTTCTTATGCATATTTTCTCTGAGTTTATAACAAAAAAATTGTTTGGTCACAGGTTTTAAAACTTTTTAAGCAGAATTGTTTATTCTATTGAAAAAACTAACCTCTGTACATGATAACTTATATTTAAACTATACGGTAGCTCCAGGTAAATCTTTTCAGCAGAAAAATACATAATATAACAAAAATACGGAGCTGCTTACTGGAAATATTTGTTTACAGGTATCAACAATATTTTTAGTCCTCTGCTAAAATTAATCAAATTGTCATGATGTAGAGAAATCACTTTTGGTGGAATACAAGTGTCTCTTTGACCTTCAGCTTCAGAATCTTTATTAGGAGTATGTTCCAATAAATTTTTTACAAAACTAAATTTTTGAAGGGGGAAGTACTGAGAAGAAATATCCATAGCTAAAAATGCTGATCATCTTTGCAACATCTGTGTGAGAAAATATCAATATTTGTTCACTTCATGTCATCTATAATGAAAAACCTTGTATAAATGAATAATTAACAGATATCATCACTGTTTAAGGAAGAGCCAAGACAAATAACAGACTCAAGTTACTAGATGCCACTAATCAAAGATAACAAAAAGAATAAATATTTTTATCAACAAAAAAACAACCAAACAAAAATTTAATCAGAACTTTCATCATATAGGCAAAATCTTAAGAGTATAGCAATTTTCAGCTTTTGTTTACAAACGATATTAATGTTTAGTAAAAAAGCCAAGAATCATGTTTGCAAAACAATGTATATAGGATGAAGTATGTGTATCTCTGAGGTGAATCCTTACATTGACACAGATGGATGCTTCCTGCTTTTAAGATGCAGAATTTAATTTAAAGCTAGGGTTAAGACCATAAAAAAACCCTACCTTGTCACCTTCTTCAACTTCACAGATTTTCTCTTCATTTGCAGGGTTAAAGACTTCGAATTTTTTACCACTGATTGAATGATGCCACTCATTGTTTATAAATATCTGCAGGGTAAGAATGAGTGCAACAACATTACTAACATATATATAGCTGTTGTTCATGACCCGTTTTAACAAATGAATCTATCTTTCACAGCTGTGAGCTGCCTAATTGATAGGTATTTGAATTAAAAATGGAATAGCTGTTTCTACATTATTCTGAAGAGATGAGTAATCAGTTATGCACTTAACCAGGAATAGCCTTTTAAAATTAACTTCAGTTGGAGAAGAAAACTTTCTACATTATATTTTCACTTTGTTTCCTATCATAATAAGATACTGTAACAAAGGAGTTTTTCCTCTCTCAGAATGAAGTCTGTGATCTACAAGGGATGACCTACCTAAATGACCTACCTAAAGCTACCTTGGTTTCCTGTGCCCACAGGGTTGGTAACAACAGAGAGCCTTTCTGTTATATGCCCCAATAAAAGTAAACCCACTTCAGCAGAGTGAAAAGCAAGCAATTATACTTCTCTCTATTTATGTTACAGAGGAAAAATAATTAGAGATTAGGTAGGGGTTCTTTTTTTTTTTTTTTTTCTTTTCCCCACCAAAATACCCTTGGCTTTCTGGATTGGTGCTTCATTGAATGTGATTGTTATCAGAATTTAAAAGCAGAAACATACGGCTCTTAATATTCTGCAGAAAACACAGAATTGACTCCACTAAATAAAGACAGGAATAACAGAATAACAAATCTAGAGGAAATAGCTAATGTATTCCTCAGAAGCACCCTGTTAGTAAGCTTACAGAAAGACAAGACTGTCCTTGCTATTGGTAGTAGGTAGGTAGATATTTCTATTAATACCCTGATTACCTCCAATTTAATGGTCACAGCTACCGAATCTTTTAAAGTCACCATGACACTGGTGACACTTCCCTGCCTCCCCATGCAGCCTTTAGCCATAAAACGCAAGCATATTCCTGTTATTCTATTACTGCCAAGGGCTGATTGTTATTGTTTGAACTGCAAGGGTATTACAGCAAATAAATAAGACTTGTTTCCATTTTGATAGTTTTTCATACTTCATTTCAACTGTGAATATCTCTGTTATGTCCCTACACTGATTTCCCTCAGCAGACACCACCACTCTTGATCTTCCATTGCCTCAGACATCATCTAACCACTTCCGCTGATCTGTTGCCCTTGTGTGCAACATCTATATTCCAGGAAAACCAGACCAGCATGCTTTTATCATTTAACTGTTTTCTCCTGACTTTTACCTGACAAGAACTGGAAAAAGTCTAATAATAAAACCAAGAAAATAAGCTAAAATTGTGCTTTCCTCAATCTCGATAGACTATCCTGTCATTTTATTTAGAATCTTTCTATTTCAAGCTCTTCCTAAAGTACTAAACACATAGCTAGCTATTAAACAGCACAAAAGAACAATAATTGCACAGCAGCTGGCCCACACCAAAGTTAATCATAACAAGTTACCCAGCACCAATGAAATAGATACACAAAGTTCATTTAATGAATGTTAAGAACTGTGTCCTTACTCAAAGATTAAACCTTTATACTGTCTGAAAGCACATTGTGTACTGAATTTACTTTGCATGACTGGAACAAATATAATCAACTGCTGATTGCAACATTGCTGGCATACTTAGAACAAGACCTAAACAAAGCAAAGTGGGCATTATTGCTTCCCATACTCAACTTGTATGATCTGTAACCTTTCGTGTTATAATAATCCCAGAAATTCAAACCTAGGTCCTTTTGTACAGGAATAAGTAAGTGGCAAGGGTTATGTTACAGCTGAAGGAATAATTAAATGTTTGAAATCCTTATAAAATTTAAATTACATCAGTGTCATACAAAAATACTTTCTTTGAAGATGACATGAAATTCCCACCGTTTTTGTTTTGCTTTTAGTAATAATTTTGTTGTCTGTTTGGTATGGCACTTTCCTTCTCTTTCAAGCTTAGGTGTCTTAATTTCAGTTGTGATAGATATTCACTTAAGGTTATGTCCAAAGAGGGTCTTGGGAATGAGCAGTCTTGCATATCTCTCTGTTTTTTGGTCACTAAATATTAAAAAGACTGTTGATGAAATCTGTAGAAATTAGTCTGCTTTTCCATTAAGACAAACTAACAGACTAACAAGAAAATAAACCACTGCAATTGTGCCTGAAAAAACAATATTTTTCAATTGTGTAAGGAAAATATGATACCATACACACTATTCTAAAAAAGTAAATGTTGTCTTTTAAAAGATGTACTTTATACCATTATTAAAATAATGATAACATTTTCAAATTTTGTCTTCTGTCATATTAAAGATGATATAAAATGCAGTGATCCAGCAATTGCTACGTGTCAGAGAATAAAACAATCTACTAAAAATATGCTCTACTTTAGTTGAATTACTGAAAAGTTATATGATATTACACAGCTTTGAAAATTTAGAAGGCAAGGAGAGTGAAGGACATCAACCTCTGGGTGAAATCTGAGGTACTTACCTTTGTTCACAAATGCACAACAGAAACTGGGCCTTACCTGTAGGTGCACAAGATCTGTTCTACCCTAGAGCCTACCATCTTTGAGCCACTGCTGGCGAAATTGTCAAAGTGAGTTAACTTTGTCTCTTACTCCATAAGTTAGCCTTGAAAGAGAAAGGAAAACCTCATTGGAGAGATCTGATACATGGCACAGATGTTGAAGACAGGAGGCTATGTTGCTACCAAGTGTTGTATAGGTTGCTATTTAAAGTTGGCATGATAATGTATACAGTCTAATGTTAACAGTACCTGCCATCGTCTGTTTAACCATCTCTGCAGTCTCTGGGTCAGTGCTGAATGGTGTCACCACCCTAAACCACCTTCCCAGTGCCTGAGCCCACCTTCCTGTTGCTGATGACTTCCCTTCTTGCTCTCTCTCATGGTGCTACATTATGAGATATTGATTGTGCTCTTCATCAAGACTGTGGCAGGCTCTGACTGATTGTACCAGGTATTTTGTGCTCACATTGTGCCTATCTTTAAAGATGCAGCATCTTGCCTCACCTTTAGTCACTGAAGCTTAACTGTGAGACCACCTAACCGAAAAGATGTGATTCCTGTTTGCTCTCCTCTAGGATTAAGGATCCACTGTTGCTGCTCAGAACAACAGGGCCTTTTAAATAGAAAACTGGAAAACAATTTGAGGCAGGTAAATCAAAGAAATGATGGCTCATTCGGTCCAGGACAAAGTGAAGACACCAAAACCGCAGGATAAATGATTTTTTTGTCACACAGAGCTGGGATTTAAACCCTACCACCACAACCACGTATGTTATGTAAATGTGACAGCTTTCAGGAAAGAAATTTTTTGCATAGTATGAAATTGCTTACACTGACAGACTGGATGGTTGCTAATAATTGGTGACTAGTTTGGTAGTAACTGCCAAGATCAATAAAAATACCATCTCTAATTGGATATAGTAACGATTTGCTATTAATATATTGTTGTATGTTTCAGCTTGTTTATATGTTGGTACCATATACAGAGTTTCCCTGCTGCCTCTTAATACCAGAACTGACCAGCAAACTTGTGATTTAACAAAAGCTGCCAGTGAAATAAACATTAAAGTCCCTTGACATTTCAAATATGTGATGAGGTTGATTATAAGAATACCCATACAAAATTCTAACTGCTGTGAAACGGCAAATATAGCACTTAAATGGTTACTATGAAAAAAAAAAAAAAACATCTTCAGTAGCTAGCTACATTGCCAAGAAAAGAGACAAAGTAAAAGGTAAATATTAACATAACACTGTTATGATGTTACAGCATGCCAAATTCGTATCTGTCTGTGAAAGGAAGAGTAGCAAAACATACCATTTTTGGAAGTTTTTAAAGTATTTGTTTAAATACTATACTTATTGCACCAACAAATATCACCCAGAATATTAGTTTAGAATATCTTTCTTATTGATATTTCTAAACCATTTTCATTTAAAACATAATTATATTAAGTGTACACACAATGTTGTATCAGGGCCGTATAAATCAAACTATCCTGATGTCTTTGTAAGCTAGATAGCAGTCTTGCATATGCAGGTATGTAAGACAGGAAAAAGAAAGTCACTGCTCTCCAAGTAAGCAGCGTTACACACATTGCAGGCAGCTGCACTCATAAATGTGCAAGCAGCCATGCTCATTGTTGCGAACAAATAGGATGTGGATCTCAAAATCCGGGCAACATTGAAGTACCAGCCAACAGCAGCCTCTGGCAACTCCACTGTCCTGCTGAAAAAAGAATGTTGGGATCATCTTGGAACAGATTACAGAGTTTTGTCTGTCAGGCAGAACTCCACTGGCAGCTTAGATTTTTTTGAGCTGCTTTGTCAGACATAAATGGAAAAGACCTACCCTTCTGTGGCACATGCTATGCAGGAGGTTACTTGTGATGGCTGAGTATGGCCCATGAGGTTTAGGGCTGCAAATTTAGTTTTGCAAGGATTTAGAAGTGTTGTTTCAGGTATTTTGTAAATGTTATTTCACTGGTATTTTTAGAAAGAAAATGGTTTTTATTTCCACAATTCAAAAAAATTAATGACTTTCAGACCTCTTTGTGCTAGATCAGGAAATACATATTTAATTTAGATGAGACTGTACACTTTTAAAACATGGTATTTAAAATAGAGCCCAGATAACAGGCTATTGAAGGAAAAACCCTTTTGACTTGTTTTATTTCCCAGTGTCAGAGTGCAGTAAAATCTTAATTCTCTGAAATGATTGACTTCAGATAATCTGATGCCATTCACCATTTTGAGTTGAAGTTACCTGCAAGACTACAGTATTTCTGTCTTTGTTTAGACAGTTGATTTTGTCACTCAAATGGCCTGAGCAGAGAAGAGGGAGACAAGACCTGCTCTTTACCTTTCTTTGTCATCCTAATGTGTTTTTTTTTCCCCTTCAGTCCTTGAGTATTTTGAAAAGATCGTGAGTCCGTTTTATAATATAAAGTAGATGCTAGATGTAGTGCCACATTAGTGTCCAAGTATTTGACTTGGACAGCTTTGTCTCAGATGGGCCATACCATAGCTCTCCTGAAATAGATTTTAGGGCCCCTACATTAAGTGCCATCACTTTATGGAACATAACTTCTTTCTGCATCTTCCCTAGAACAAAGACTCCCTTTTTATGGGTTCAGTATTCTGCAATGTCCACACAGGTTTTCAGGCTTCAGTGCTCCTGTTGAAGTAGCATAAAAGTACAGCTTAGAAGAGAAAAGATTTCATTTCTGATGTTGCAAAGATGCTATACATGATCCCATATTCAGCGTCTGGCTATAAAGTTATTTTTCATCACAGAAAAATTTTTATGTAATTTGCTATTATTATCATAAACTATAATCTAAACTACAGAGATGTAGTCAAGAAAAGTAACAGAACTATCTAAAATGTGGACTATCCTAAACTTAGCTATTAAGGGTAGCTTTATAACTATCAAATTAAATGTCTAAGCTATCTTATCTTTAGATACCAGAAACTCTTCCAAACCTACGGTACAAGAAAAAGCATAAAGGTCTTCCCATCATAAATCTGTCCCCAGATAGCCAACAGCTCTTGCTATGATACAGCTTTTCCTGACAATGCTTTTCACATGAGCCTAGCTGTCTGTTTCACAGAGCTAAAAGTGTCCACCAAATTTCAACAGCTGCTCAGCTGACTGCTCACAAGCTTTCTAGTGCAGACAGTAAACCAGGGAATGATATCGTTAGAGTTCTTTTAGCAGTCAGGAACTGTGAAGAGGCACCAGGGCTGTGGCTGGGCTCCCATATGCTGGAGACAATTCAGCATCACTTAGTTAAAGTGATGAACAGTGCTGAAAAATTGTTGGCCTATATTCACACCCACTCTTACAGAGAGAGTCACTCAGATATTCTCGAGTTTAATGATGGCAATAAATCTTACAGTTATATCTAAACCTGAAAGGGGACTGTGGCCCAAGAGAAGGCTCAGTTCAGGTGCTTTAAGTTCTGATTTACTAGTCCCAAAATATGTCATAGAGTCTCACTGTATTCTATCAGCAATGCAGTTAAAATATGAAATTATTTAAGGAAAATTACTAAAGGCTGAAATTGTAAGCTTTAAACAAATACATCCGTATAGAATACCTGCTGTGAAATCTTACCCCCACCCCGCCCCACCCAGGTGTTTTCTTACAATATTTTGATATTTGGCTAATGATTCATGTAATTTTTCTTCCCTTCGGAATTGTATGTCATTTTTGATGCAGGAATTACATTTTATGGCTGCGATGAACTAATAAGCAGCAAACATATTCTTCTTATTAATTATCTGTTTAAACTTTTTGATTTGTCAGTTAGTGGCTTTGTTCCTACAAAGTGAGCTGATCTTAGAAAGTGTGGCTCTATAATACCTTTATAGTTGATTACCTCTTCTCTGATGTTCTAATCAAATTTTTGTGCTTTTAACCTTCATATTTGTTTGTGAAGCTAGTGGTTGCAACATGTGTGATACTCAGCTACAGTTTTTCTTCTCTCAGAGTGGCTTACCCTTCCACACTTCTTGTTTTTCCACAGACAGGTTAGTGAGAGAATGTGCTGCTGTTTTCACCCCCTCATGTAATTTGACAACCTAATAATTAACTAATCTGAGTTTCTGAGATTAAAGGAGCACCACAGGGCTTAGTGTATGTGAAAGCATCATGACAGAAATAATTTAACAAACAATCACTGTTTAATTCCTCAGTGCAGATTCAGTAAAATACTTACTAGTACATTTTTAGCTATCTACCCACAATAATTCAGTTCATTGGAATATCTTTAAAGGAGATTCAGATATTAAACCAATTCAAGATCACTTTGTGGTTTAACACTCAAGCCAAAGTTCAAAGTCCATTTAATTTAATTATTGAAATTCAAATTCCCTGAAGAGTGGTTAGTTTTATACTATATATGAAAGGCATTATCTGAAAATGAGCTGTATTAACCTGTAGATTTGTAGACATATGGAAAGACCTAGTTAAATTACCTTTGTAAACTGCCCCAGATGATCCCTCTCATAGAAAATACAATACAGTGAGTGTTAACTAAAGAGGAAAGTCCTTGGAACATCTCCTGCAGATCTTTCTTCAGATCCTTGTGTGATGGCTGATGATACCATGCCATGATAGAAAAGGAGAAAACTGAGTTTCCAGAGCTGAGAGATCTCTGTTGTCCAAAATGCTTCAGACAGAAAGGTTAATACCTGAGCAGTAATTAATGCTTCTCTCAACTTGATCCCTTCAACGTAACTAGTCAAAACAATCCCACACCCCACGTTCTAACTTGTATGGAACAGGAGAGGAACAAAATGGGTAAGAAGAGTGGAAAGGCTTTATTAAATTGTTGGGTATGGGATGACATTTCTATTACCCCATCTCCCTGCACCTCAGTATACTGTTCTGGCTTTCAGACAATCCTGTGTGACATTTAAAGAGGGGAGGAAAGCACTGCAAAAATCAAGCCTCCTTAAGAGTATTTTGGACTTTTTCACTTGTAGGTATACATTTTTTGTAAACAAGTGCATTGTATTTCTGCACAGTTACACAATATATGCAGTTTTTAAGGAAATATGCTCTATTGTAAAGACAAAAGAAACTTGGGCTTGCTATGTGACACTCTCCTTAGTTGCACACTATACACATTTCAGCCATGCTGGCTGTCTTGTGGTTGCTTCTTGCATTAATGGAATAGGTGCTTGGTAATTAAATATTTTAGAAGGATAGAAATGTTTCTAGGATTTTGTATCTTGCATATTCAGCTACATCTGATTTCTGAGCTGGCTTTTTGCTCATATTGTTTTTTTTTCCTTAGGTGAAATGAAAAATCATATGAATAACACTGTATTTTCTGGAACACCACTGTGACTTAGGTACTAAAGTATCTTCCCTGATTTTTTTTTTTTTTTTTTTTTTTTTTTTTTAGAGAGAGAGAGAGACAGGAAGAGCAGTAGAGAGCTATTACATGGCAGAACTACATAGCTTTCACAGCCTGTTAAATATTTACAAAGTAAGGTCCTGTGAGATTTATTCAGGAAATATCTGTGTTGAAATCTGGTTATATTCTTTTTCCATGAGAAAAATAGAATAAATTCGAATTTAGAAGGACCAGTCTGGATAACTACTGAACACTTTATATTTGGAAAATAAAATAAGCAGTGGTTCTGGAAAATAAAATTTACTTAAATTGCAGTGGTACTGAGAAAAAAACTGAACAGTGACCAAGGAGTATCCAAAGAAAAGAGGTCCTTTCTAACTAATATTTCTACCTGAATGTTTCAGAGAACAGAGTTTCAGTATTTTCTGCCAACAGTTTGTTCAGAATTCTTGCAGATATCACTGTCCTATGATATAAAACAGGAAAAGCATCTCTTCAAGCTGGGAACACATGCCTGGATTCAGACCTTCTTTATCTCTGTACTTCTAACTTCATATGGAAAGAATTTGCTATGACAAAAAGTTTATGGTAATATTGAGTAACTAGTGATGGTAGACTTTATCTGTTTTATTGATAGTTACTTGTCTAAGCTAAAAAACAGATCCATTATCTCAAAGAAAAATACTTGAGTGGAACAAATTTTGTTTTAGTTTCATTTTCACACAGCCCTTTCCACAGGACCTGGTTTGGTGAAATGATTTAAATCTGATTGCAATATGATGCAACATGCTAACATTTTGATTTGTTCTTGCTGTTCTGAAAACTAATACAGTAACAGAAACTTTTCTCCTTTGCTCCATTTGTACTTTCTGGGAGTCTTATCACTTCAGAAAGTTTGTTTCAGGAGAAAAACAACACCCATCTCAAGAGAAATATGAAATGATTCTTTCACACTTGTGCACTTCCTGAAATACTTAGGTTAAAAGGATCACTGAACACTAGCTGCGAATATGTATCATATCAGAAACAGATCAGAATAAACATTTTGAGCACTGATTTACAGTTCATGTAAAATTAAAATAAGTACATCCTTCTCTCTAGGCTGAATGTATACAAAAAATTAAGAAACTCAAATGCTACTAACCTTGGTGTACTTAATTTTCAGATCTTTGAGAGGTTCTGGCAGTGCTGGCAAACCTGGAGCAGGATTTCTGTCTGAACCTTTCTTCTCCATATTTTCAGTCGAAGAGTTTGAAGATGTTTCTGAAACACAGGTGAAATAAGGTATGAGGGAAGCACAGCGATTTTTGTCCAGACTGAGGTCTTAGCTTTATTTGTGCTTTTTTATCTGTACCAGCTATGGTAAATTTGCATACAGGAATATGATTGGATGAAAGAAATCATGGCAAAGAGAAAAGGTCGGTGCTTATTTTTAAGGCCAAAAGCAACAGCCTTTTCATTGAGCTGAGACCTCAATGAAGCAAGCGTTGCTGAAACAATATGCTAAGCCAGACCCTTCAAACTTTTTACTGGTGAACAGAGTTTAAAGTGCCTTCATTTTACCTGCAAAATTGCTTTCTCCCAGAAGGCAGGTACCTCAGATTTTAAGAGAAGTTCTTCACATACTTAAAGGCAACTCTGAAGGTAAAGACAGACTTGTTAGCTCTGGAAAAAAACTAAGCCCTTCTCACTGGAAGGTTGGTGAGAATAATTCCCAGAGCTGGAAAGTGTTCATTGGAAACAAGCCACCTTAGGTTATGCTTTAATATGTTTGGACTACATTATAACCCCTGTGATTAATACCAACTTTGTAAATCACAGAGATAGGTGATTATTATAGTGACAAAATATCCTACACATCTTTCAAAATATGTGAAGGTAGGACAAAATTGATCAATCCAGGAAAAAATATTAAGTGGGTAGAGCCAAGCAATTTTTTTTTTTTTTTTCCCCCAGATAACACCACAATTTTAAGGACATTTTTTTTTCCTACAATGTCCTTTAGACATCTGAGTTTGTGGCTTTCAAAAATAATTATTTAATAGACAGGACTTTTTTACCCAGGGTGGATTTGCTGGTACATGTATGTCCAGTTCTGACTATTCTGTAAGAAACTTATCTTTGGTACCTGGCAAAAAGTTTTATAAGGCATGAGAAATTCCTCTCTTGATTAAATACTACCTTTTCTGAAGAATCGTATCACAGAACAAACTGAGACTGAATTAACACTTTTTTTTTTTTTTTATATGCTAAGCTGAGAGATGCACAATGGAATTGTGCCTTAGATATAAAGAGAAATGATGTTATTGCTTTCATTGAAAATACAGAGATGCTTGAAAAACTCACTGAGCTCAGTTCGTTCACGTATCAGGTATTATATAAACTATTTGGCAATAGAGACTTTGTTGTTTTTAACTGATGGATGACACACAATCAGCTAAATCTTATGACACATTAGTTATACGTACCAGACATTCTGAACTAAAGAGCACTTTATAATTATCATTGATGATTTTTGTGTTTGGACATATGGTTAGAGCAGTAGTTTCTGGCCTTTAGAAAAGTCCAAGTAATTTCTGAATGAGAGGGAACTCTTCTCCCAATAGTCATCTCTCAGTGAGATGTGTGGACTTAAACAAGTTTCAGTCATTCACTCTGTCATGTGAAGGGAAGGTGCCCATTCCCATTACTGTAACACCATGATATCCATGGTTACTGACTCAATTACTTCCTTTTGGATGCATCCTTCAGCTCTTTTGCCTCAGTGGGCTGATTCAAGACATCCCAACATAGAAGGATATATTTGAAAATTTTGTGAAGAGTCCTTTCAGATTCAAAGATTGGGTTACAGTGTTTGCCTGCCTTAGAGAATTTCTTTGAGTCTCATGCAAAAAGGCAATGTCTAAATAGGCTTTTTCCACTTTTATTTTGAATATAGCTTCTCAGTGCTACTTTCATGTAGCAATTATTTGTGGTTTCCCTATTCTTAAAAAAAAAAAAAAAAAAATCCATGTAATTTCTGGTTTAAACATGAAAGTGTACTCTAAAAATCTTCCTACCACTCTTTTATCTATTAACCCACAGAGAGTTCGTGTCTAGTTAATTCAACTGCTAATTTCTTAGATGTATTTGACTTAGAATTTAACTGGAGCTGTAAGACAGAGAACAGTGGAATTGTCAGGTTTCAAACAAAACAAAAAATCTTTTTCTCAAGTAGAGTGTTCTAAATACATTCTCATGTTTTGATACCACTGCATTCCTGATTAAAAAAAAAAATAAATAATTAAGCTAGAGGTGAATTATGAAAACTTCTTTGGAAAATGATTTATCCTCTTCCTGTGTCTACAATCCAGCCTGTAATTTCCTTAGATGATTCAGAGATACTACACTGAGTGAAAAATTTTAACTTTTCCAAACATGCTGGTAATCATTGTTTTATTTTCCACACCATTAATTAATTTATCACATACTTTACCATATTTTTTCATTTCTGTTACTATGTTTCACTCTTTGATTGCATGAATCACCTTCACTGTGATGCTTCCTATGAGTCCTTTCTTTTACCTCTAAAAGTTGTGCAATTGTTAAAAAGGTCTTGTGTCTTAAAAAGATTACTTGCTATCTTGAGCAATTTACTTATCCTATCATTTGGCTTTATCTGCTGAGACTTTCTCCAAGCATTACCATCACCAATAATTCATTTAACTTCTCTGTGTTCTCATATCTATGAATGCCTGACTCACCTCCCTTTTTCTAGGAAGTTCTAACTCTAGCTTAGACTAGCTGTTCATAACCATCCCAATCGTCTCCCATCCAATAACTTTCCTATTCACTTTAAGCCTAGAATTCTTTTTAGCCTAGTGTAGAAATAATTTCCTTTTTCTCACATCCTATGCTCCTGTTTCTTATAATTTCCTGCTATTTTAATTGTGTGACTTTTTTCTCATCCTGCATCACTACTATTACACATTTCACCTAAATAAAGATGTGCATTTCAAGCATTATAACTTTAGTGGACTGTACTTTTCTTTTGAACAGTGGATTATGCAACACTTGGATATTACCAATATTGTACATGGAAGTTTATACAGTTTTGTTGTTAATATTTTCTTGGAAAATGTTAGACTCTATGTAGTTTTTTCATTTCTTTAGGTCAATGATGCAATTTTTACTTGTTATCTTTTCGCTGCTAAAGAATAAACCTTAGCCACTCCACATCCTAGAGAATAACATGATACATTGTGTGACTATGTGATGGTGCTTTCTACACTTTAATGCATAACGTTTCTTTCAGTTCTCCTATTCAATACAAGATCAAAGAGGAACAAATGAAAGGTAGTGGTTCTCCATGCAGGCTGTAATTAAACTTTGAGATGCCTTGGTGCATGACATTTGTGACACTAAAACATGAACTTGGGGGCTGCATGAACTTTAGGTCATTGAATATCAGCAGATTAAATGAAAATTTTATGCTGTAAGAGGCTGTGAATAATTTATCAATGTGTTTCTTCACAAAGATTAAAGAAAAAAAAACCAAAAAACAACAAACTAACTGAACACAGCATTCCAGAGTATAAGTTACATTTCTCCTCAGATGTGATCAAGGCAATAAGTAGAATTGCAACCCTGGACTTTAAAAGGGCTAACTTTGGCCTTTTCAAGCACTGCTGGGGGAAATGCCATGGGCAAGACTGCTTGAAGGAAAAGGGGCCCAAGATAGCTGGGTAGCATTCAGGGATTGCTTCTTCCACGCTCAGGATCAGAGCATCCCCGCATGCAGGAAGTCAAGGAAGGGAGCCAGGAGGCCTGCGTGGTTGAATAGGGATCTGTTGGGTATGCTCAAGCAGAAGAGGAGAGTTTACAGCACATGAAAGCAGGGGCTGGCCACTTGGGAGGAATATAAGGCTGCTGTTAGAGGATGTAGGAAGGCAGCTAGGATAGCCAAAGCCTCCTTAGAATTAAACCTGGTGAAAGGAGTCAAGGACAACAGAAAGAGCTTTTTTAAATACATGGCAGATGAAACTAACACCAGAGGCAATGTAGGCCCACTGATGAATGGGGTGGATGCCCTGGTGACAGAAGATAGAGAGAAGGCATAATTACTTCTTTGTCTCTGTCTACTCTGCCAGAGGCTGTTCTGAGGAGCCCTGTACCCCTGAGACCCCGGATGACGCCAGGTCAATGGAGGAGTTTGCTTTAGTCAATGAGGACTGGGTTAGGGAGCAATTAAGTAGTCTGGGCACCTGTAAATCCATGGGTCCAGATGAGATCCACCCGCGGGTGCTGAGGGAGCTGGCTGAAGTCATTGCTAGACCGCTCTCCATCATCTTTGCCAAGTCTTGGGAAACGGGAGAGGTGCCCGAGGATTGGAGGAAAGCAAATGTCACTCCAGTCTTCAAAAAAGGGCAAGAAGGAGGACCTGGGTAATTATAGACCAGTCAGCCTCATCTCTGTCCCTGGAAAAGTAATGGAATGGCTTGTCCTTGGTGCCATCTCAGGGCATATCAAGAATAAGCGGGTTATTAGGGGCAGTCAGCATGGCTTTACCAAGGGTAAGTCATGCTTGACTAACCTCATAGCCTTCTATGAGAATGTAATAAGGTGGATGGATGATGGCAGAGTGGTGGATGCAGTCTACCTTGACTTCAGCAAAGCATTGGACACAGTCTCCCATAGCATCCTAGTTGCTAAATTGAGGAGGTGTGGTCTGGATAATAGAGTAGTGAGGTGGGTTGCAAACTGGCTTAAGGAGAGAAGCCAGAGGGTGGTAGTCAATGGTGCGGAGTCTAATTGGAGGCCAGTATCTAGTGGAGTGCCTCAGGGGTCAGTACTGGGGCCAATATTATTCAATATATTCATTAACGATTTAGACAAGGGAATAGAGTGTACTATCAGCAAGCTTACTGATGACACTAAGCTGGGAGGGGTGGCTGACACGCCAGAAGGCTGTGCTGCCATCCAGCGGGACCTGGACAGGCTGGAGAGTTGGGCGGGGAATAACCTGATGAAATTTAACAAGGGAAAGTGTAGAGTCCTGCATCTGGGTAGGAACAACCCCAGGTTCCAGTATAGGCTGGGGAATGGCCTATTTATTAGAAGCAGTGTAGGCGAAAGGGACCTGGGGGTCCTGGTGGATAGCAGGGTTTATGATTCCACTTGGTATTTTTATGCTGATGTGTGTCAGACTGATACAGTCTGAAAGCCATATATTTTTTATAGAAATTCCCCTCCAGCATTTAATAGAGAAATATTTACTTTACATCATAGAAGAATATTATTCTGAGGACAGAATTATCTCTTAACCAAAAATTGCTTTGACTTTTCTAAAGACCAGAAACTCTTGGGTATTTTTCCCCAGAAGTAGGCACAAGCTTGTATTTTTATTTTCAAAGCAGTCAAACAGTTCTTTTTCTTTTTTTTTTTTTTTTTTTTTTCCCAAATGCCTGCCAAAATGTCTTCCCATTTCTCACAGTATGGGTGTCTCTGTTCTCCAGTGGTAGCGGACAGGTGAGTTACTCGTTGTTGTAATCACAGCAGTAAGAAATTCTGGTCCTTAGGTTTCTACAGAAAGCAGACTTTGTCCTTCAAAGTATACGAGTTTAGTCATTAAAGAAATCTAACTATCATCATGTACCAGACATGCTGAAAGCTATGTAGATCAGCTAAGACTGAATATATTTAGTTTGGAGCACCTCTAATGTAGGACAGTATCAGGATTTTACTGCAGTCAAACAGACAGTAGATATTCTATACTTTTCTTTTTTTTTTTTTTATCATTTTCAACTCTGGGAATGTTCCAAATTGCTTATATTTGGCACCTTATGATCTATCAAAATTACATCTTGAACTGCATAACAGTTATACCTTCTGAAAGTTGCAACTGCTATAATTCAAAACACTTTAGGTGAATAGTCTTCCATGATGACTTAGGGCACTGTTGTCAAAAGTTCCCTGGATCAGGAGATGAACAGAATAGGCTGCTGCAATCCACAGTTTGGTAGCTGCATTTTATCACCTGTGCTGAATTCAGACAGAGTCTTTAATGCTTAAGTACATGTTTATGCTTTATAAAACCTTATAATGAACAATTACTTGAAAAATCTCTGCTGAGACAATATCACTGTTATTGAAAATCCTGATTAGCTGAACCATTTCTTCTGAATCCATATTATTCAGGGAGTTAAGAAAAGAAAAAAATTAATCAGTGATTTATACAGATCCCCTGCTGATACTGACAGAAACTGGAATTAAGTTAGGAGTGGAAGATATAAGGGTCAAAAGCACCAAAATATGTTTAAAAAAGTAGAAGAGATTCATGAAATCACTGGACTCTTACTCTGAAATGCCTTATTCACTTAGTTCATTTTCCTTAGGTCACTGCATTAATGTCAGTAGGGCAGAAACAGCGGTTACTGTTTAGTATGATTTGGAAAGGCAGACATACCAGAAACTGGTCAGAACTGGTGTGACATTTGTGCCATCTTTGTCAGTCTAAACTGAATTCAAATGTGGATGTGATGTACAAGCTTCAGTAACTCTAATTGTGAAGCACTGAAGTCGAAATGACAAGATTTTCAAAGCTATTGTGAATAAATTCTTTTGGCTTTTGCAGTACACTGAATATCCCACATTTATGAAAAAGTAAGTGTTCTTTTTATATATTAATAAATACAGGTATCTCTTACTACAATTGTCAGTTCTTTACTCTTAATAAAATTTCTGTGATATATAAACTCGTGGACTGAGGCAGATGACAGATGCATAACTATTTATTTGAGTTTGACATTTGAACTAACTTAGTGAAAAATCTTTAACTTTTGCTACATGGGCAATAACAGCATATGAAGAAATATTCCGGAAGATATGTCTCCTTAATGCCTCCACAAACCTATCTAAACACACATCCTGATAATAGGTGCTGTTTGGCTGATTCATGCTGATTCATCACCTTTGCTCCAGTAGCTTGCATTGATTCACTACAACAAGGGCAGAGGCAAGAGCAAGAAGTAGAAAAACTCGTGCTACTGATTTTGTAATCTTGGTATGAAAATATATTTAATAACTTCTTGATATCAGTGCTTAGGCTGATAGTGCATGCTGTCATGAGGGCTATTCTCTGCTGAATTCATAATGATACTTGGTCCCAAGATACTTTCTTCAGGGAGGGACAAAAAACCTTTTCCTCCTTCACAGAAGGCTGTGCAATCACAACTGCATGTTTTTTTTTGTTCACATAGAGCCCCACCTGCTATTGGAGCAATATCTTTTCTTTTGATTTCATACACAGAGCAGACATTCCCTGCTTGAATGTATGCTCATCACAGACCTTCACAATGAATTCCAGGATTATTTCAGCTTTTTGCCATAAATTCTTTCACAACAGACAACAAAGTATGACAACAGAGAGAGAGAAAATAGAGTAACTAGAAAGGAAACTGGAGGCTCAGAGTGTAAAGTCCATAACTGCTACTCATTGTTTTATGGACAGCATAATATGCATAATTCCTGACCACCTGGGTACCAAGGCTGGCCCATGGACTGTTGGCTCTGCAAATCAAGTTTACTGAAGAAAATCAGTCAAAAAACACCTTTAAAAAAACAGCCGTATTTCCAATTGCTCAGATTTTGATGGGGTGAGACAGCATGGTTTGTCATAACTGTCCCATGATTAGCACACTTCAACAAATTTATGTCACACTAATACAGCTATCTATGTCTGAACTAATTGTTCAGCAACCCTCCATAACCAGATGTGAGAAATGGGATATTTTAAAACACAAATTCTTTCAGTCCAAAGGAAGTATCTAATGTACCTCTGTATCCCAGTAAACTGAACAGTATCCCATTATTGTTTGGGGGGGTATAAAAGAAGTCTACTCATCTACTTCTGATACGAATACCTTACTAGAGATACGTACTGCCTGGTGAGATGGGTTTCACATTTTTTTGCCCCCCAGCCACACAGAGAGGGCTTCCTGTCTATCATTTATGAAATATTTCATTGCTTCTGGAGTGCAAATAAAGCCTAACAATATCCTTCTGTGGACAGCAGGGCCTCAGAAGATAAACACATCCTCGCTGCTGAAGAGTCTTTGCTCTTTAAAAGGTTGTCTGGGAGCCCAGGAATATTTATTTAAAGTCTAGCTGAGTTTATCTAGAGTAAAATGCTTTATTAGAAGCATGTACAAAAGTCTAAATACATTTTTGGAACAATAATCTCTCTTTCTGCTACCTGCACATCTACTCTTTGTGGCTTACATTTTCTGTAGCATGTTTCGTATTATGTAAGTATTTTGGGGACAGATGTCTTATCTTTGCATATAGGACAATATGTGTATGAAGTATGGCTAAAATAAAATAGTAAAAACAACATCAAGTTAAAAATAAAAGGAAATATTTAAGGAACTGTATATATTGTGGGACAGTGAGAGAGAGAGTAGGGTTTTAGGATTTATTAACACCATTTTTAAAAAACAGTTAGCTATCAAACCTCTTTCAGCCACCAGAAGCAATTTTCTTTGTAGTAAAAATATAAGACTAAATACTAGCTATTTCAGCATTACAGCATTTCCTAAAATTGTGAGAACATACAGTTAGTTTCTTTAAACTAAAATGACTTGCAACTGTTTTTCTCCCCTTCTGAATTTATGAACATAAAACTCAGAGAAAAGTAAAACACAGTTTCTGTGAAAAATGTAATCAAACAGATAAATAAAAAGAACTCATTGCAGTCTGGTGTATCAAAATGTAGCTACATTTCTGGAGAAGAAGTAAATTTTCACAAAACTGAGATAAACGATACCAAAAAATGTAATTGTGACTTGTAAAGTTCTCTGTCCACATTTGCCTTAAATTACAGAGCATAAGCAAATGTATTTTACTTATATCAATATAATTTTTCCCACTCTACTAATGCCTACTTATTATCCAGTCATGACTTGAAATATTTGCAGAATTAAGGTCATAGAAATGGTCCATTCATAAATTAGCAACTGACAAAAGTATGCATTTTTCATTCAGGTTAAATGAGTTTTCATGTCAACAGGATATTATTTAATTAAAACATTAATCATGGTCTATTGCTTTTCTAACTATTCACTGAAAGTTAATGGATGTTTATATGTGTTTTGCAATACTGCTTTAGGAAAACTGGAAAGAATATCTGGGCTGTAGAAATGAGAAGAGATAAAAGAACAGTATTACTGCAGCTACATTTTATAAAATAAATTAGTGTAGTTTTATTGAGTATAGATTCAGACACAGCAGTCTTGGAAGCATAGAATGACATTTAAACTTAGAATATCTTTTTGTGACACTATTATTTTTGTCTCTATTCTATGCTTAAAAAGTGTGACATTAAATGGAGTTAATTTTGAATGAATCACAACAAATAATTTATTCCTGTTAAAATTTAAGCAAAAATGTTGTAATCAATACACAGGTCAATGACAGCAAGTAATAAGTAATGAAGTAATTTGGAGTTTCTTCAAATAATTGATTATTAATAAGGAAGCAGATTTTATGCCACAGGTCACAGATAAAAGCTCTTATCAGTAAACGTCATGAATGATTTCATGCAAATCAATGGAGTTCATGCAAGTACAAAACTAGTCAGGGACAGATCAGAATCAAACCCAACACTAGTTATTAACTGCATTGTTAGAAACAATTGCTGCCAAATTATTTTCAGCATTTCGTCCATGGCCCTTTATTTCAAAGCCAAGATTTAGACAGCCTCCACTGATTTTACATAATTCTTATGTGTGCATTATAAACCTGTGTGTAGTGATTGTGTTCTTCAGTTATGAAACCTTTACACGTGAAAATTTTCTTTCTGCTTTTAAATTTTTAAAGAGCATTCAAAAAAATGATTGCACAGTTAAAAAGAAAAAATATATCAGGAGTCTATTTAATTTACTTCTTTTTTGATATTTAAAAAATAGTTTTCTAAATATTTATTCCTTAGTATCTTTGTATCACTTTCTTGGTATTCCTAATGTTAGTGTTTGAAATTAGTTATTAACATGATTATAACTGTATTTTTTTTTTAAGGCTAATTTTTTTATCTGTTGTTATAGGATGTATCACGCCCTGAGATCTCTGTAGTGAAAACATGAAAACCCTTCACACTCAACAGCGCTTTCCATACTTCTTGATAATAAACTGGTAGGACATGATTTGAAGCTTGTTATTAGTAGAATAAATCAAAAGCATGTCTACTGAAGTTACAATTAAACTGATGTAAAACTAATATTAAATCAATAACAGTATATTTGTACCATGCTGTTCTCTCCCTGGCCCCTGTCCTTATCGCAGAGTAGGCTAGAAATGACCCATATGAGTAAGAAATCTTGGGGTCAAAACTTGCCTTCATAAGACTTGCGGTGGAATGAGAAATGCTAACAAAGAGTGATATTTGCAGTAGGAATATGAATTATTAGAAATAAAAAATAACTTGGCACAGACACTCATCATACAACACTTCCAAATTAACTGTGACACTCAAATATTTCCCTTGTGTTGTAATGCCAGTGCAGGATTTAGGTGGATTTTCAGCTACTTTATTTCCCAGCCGTTTAGTTTAACTTAAACAAACAAACAACTACCACTAAACAAGACCTCTTTTTGTTTGTGGGTTTCAGTAAGGTTTCTGTGGATGTTGTCAAAGGTTGTTTTTTTTTTTTTTAATGAAAAGTTGACTTTACCCAGATTGTAGATGTGTACATACACATGTGCCAGGGGACTAGGACTTTGAATCCAAATCCCACTATAGAATAAAACTTTAGCAGCACATTATGAAGAGTCTCCATTTTTCCTATGGGTAGAATCTACTTTCCTTTTAAGGTAATTAGTAAGATTGACATTATTCCTGTCCTGTAGTTTATATCTTAATTTCCAGTTTAGATTTTGTGAGTTTACCATGTTAGGTTGTTCTTTTAATTCCTGTTTTTCTCTACTTTGTAATGGTTATAATTCGATTGTCATGTGTTTGTTGAGAGAATTATTGTACTAGTATTGTACATATGCTACTTATTAGCATCACTGGTAAGTGGGAGTTAACAACTAAAACACTTGACTATGGTTTTTAGAAAGATGGTGCGATTAGCTTCCAGTAAATGCTGTCAAAAGCATTGTCTTGTGAAGAAGCAGTTTTTAGTCCTGTGTATCCTTTAATTAAATAATTTCATTTAAAAAGGAATGTGTTTTGTGACAAATTTGAAGTATATTAGTCATTTCTGTAAAATTCCTTGAACACAACACTGATCAAGAAAAAGATATAACATCGTAGCACAATAAATCAGAGAAATAAAATACTCTCTGAGAACTACTTTTTTGCGTTGTTACAGAAACATGTCAGCCAATAGATTTACAAATGCAATCCCAGTAACAGTAAATCTTAGAAGGAGTGAAGCTTACAGTGAAAACCACATCACTGCATATGATGTGTGACTTCACTCACTTTTCATCTAAAATTAGAAATATGTTTTGTGGATGTGTTACATGTATGCATGTTTGTATCTATATGTAGATTATTACACAAACTGACAGAAATAGATTCACTTTTTGGAACTGATTCAGCTAATAAAAGGCAAGAAATAATTGTTTTTCTAATGAGTGAGAATATTTTACCTGGGGACAGTGCAGTCCAATAAAATATACTAGTAGTTAACTAAAATAATGTAATTCTGAGAAAAAAAAAAAGGCTGCAAATATTTTCGAATTGATAGATGATTCCTGAGAAAACAGGAGCAAACAATTTTTTACTTTTTTTTTCCTTTGGTCAGATTGGTGTGGGATCTGTTCTGCTTTTCTTTCCATAAACATATTAAACAGTGGAAAGTACCTTTCCATTTCACACTGCTTTTCATCTTGTTTGATTTTGTGTAACTTTAGGCTAATGGTCCAAAGCTTGCTCTGGACCATCAGTGTATTCAGGCCACTAAGAATGTACTAAGAACTAAGAATGTAGATAAAACTCTTTTTTTACACCATTTGTGTGTAACAATACGTGGCTACTGCTGCAAAAGTGTCTTAGGAAATAATATCAGACCTTTAAAGCAAATCTCTGCGGGGTTCACCACCTTTTAAAAGGTCTATTTTGGTTTGACTCCTCTGTTTACTAGGTAACACAGAAATTTAAAAAACTTCTTGGTTCTTCCACTTTGTGTAAGGAAGAATGTGAGAGCTGAAAACATCAAGAGTTCTTATTCCCAAGAAAAATCACTACATGTTATAACATTTTAGTGCATTTTTCTACATCCTGCTGAGGCTTGTCAAACACATGTACTCCATCTTATTGCTTTGGTAGTGAGAATGCTAAGCTTTAAGCACAATAATTTTGCTTAACAATTCACCCGACAATTCTATGCGTTATACTTTACCTGGATGATAACACGAAACTGTATTCTGAAATTTGCCTGGGTGATCAGCAGATTCTAGAGAAAGAAGACAGGCAAAAATGAGTCAAAGGCAGGAGACACGGGTCAAAGGTAGAGTTACTATTTATTCCTCACAATTTTTCCCTGAAAAACAAGTTGCATATGGCTAAAGTTATAAATTGAACTTGAACAATTAAAACACTGCTACTCTTTCTTGTTTAGTTAACTTGCTACACTCCACCGACACAGAAATTTTGCAGACCATAGAAAACAGTATTTAGTCTTTCACAATTAACATAAATTCACAATTGTTTTGCTCAGAATGAGTTATAAGTAAAACTACCATTTTCCTATCATTGCCAAGAAAGATTGACAATTTCAGCTCAAAACGAAGTGAAATTCTGACATTATGTCAAAGTTTCACGTTGAATTTTGGATTAATTCAGCATAAGCAAGTATGAAAACTTGCCAAACCAGAAGAAGAAAAGGGACACATATTGCATGGAGAAGCAGTGGAGAAAGGTGAGATTATTTAACTACATACATAAGCTAAAACTTGGAACACCAATGAAGATAAAAAAAGGTTTGATAAGGACAGAGCTACTGTGGGCTAAGATACGCATTAGAATCAAAGAGAATTGTATAGATCAAACTATTTAAACAAGCTGAGAAAATATAAGAAAAATTATTACAATAGACCTCAAAAGGAAATTCTTGTTTCTTAGTTTGCACTCAAAGTATTTTCTTATTGTATGCTAATTATGGCCAAATCCTCCTTTCACCACGCCAGTGAGAGCACAAGCAGACAATTTACATTCTCTTTGTGTACCTATGCATCTATAACTCTGTGACGTGTCTTGTGAAGACAAATATTCCCAAAGTCACTGTAAAATTTGTCAGTTGCTGGGAACTAGGGCCCAAACTACAGCAAATACATTTTAAAAATCAGTTTTCTTCCATTTAATCCAATCAGTTAATCCCTATGGTTGTGGCAATATAGGGACTCTCAATTTTCTTCCTAGCACTGAAACTTCTCACTTTCTCTTTCATGGCCCCTTAATAAATCTGCTTTTCCTCTGCCTTGTTTTAAATTGCTCCACCACACTACAAGTGTAAGTAGTAAAGATGACACCTAGAATAACCTATAGACTACAATATGTTCCATTTTGATCTACTCACACAAGGACCTATATGCACTGATGCAACTGCAGTACCAAGATGGAGTTTATTTTCTGTCAACCCTTACACTTTGTGGTCTGTTCTTCACAAGAATCACTTCCACTTTTTTTTACCTTTTGATACGAGTTTTTTCAGCCTTCAGCTTGTCATCAAAATCCTTGTAGCTGATTTCTTGTCAGAAATCAAATGAAAAAGTAATAATAAAAATGGTGCTTGTAGTAAATGTGTAATACCTGTCCAATACCTGTCTAATATCTTCCCAGCATTTTAAGATCTTAGAAACAGAAACCTATCTGTCTATTCATTTGTACATTGTCCTGCATTGCCAAGGACATTAAATGAATAGTGGAAGAGATGCCATATTTCTGCAAAAAGTGGAGAAAAATCTGTTTCTACTCAGGATCATTCCTAGAAAATCTACAGAAAATCTATGTGTTTTCTTAGAGGAAATTTCGTGAGATTCAAGTGCTGTAGTTTGCAATGAAGATGAAGAACAACTATAAGATTTGAATAGGTTAATCTGTCTAGAGAAGTCATGCAAGTTTGTATAAAGTCACAGGAGACTATTAAAATGTCAGTTGGAATGTAAGTAAATTTATCAATACATCTAGTACTCACAGTTCAGAAATGTTCAGTTTTTGGAGAATTGCATTTTCAGTTCACCTAATAAGATTAAAAATACTTAATCATAGAAAGCAGGTTTGGGATTGAAGGATAATCAATGTAAGAAACTCAGACAGGCAAAGTTCATGAGTTCTTTTGACAATATTACTCTCATTATTTACTTTCCCATTTCTTCCCTTTTTGACAGCATATAAAAAAAAATAATATGAACATTTTATTAGATTGGACTATAGTGTATTGTCTGGTTTTGGTGTGGATACAGCTGTACAAATAATGTATTTAAATATAAATCAACAAAAAATCAATTTTTTAATTTTTTAATAAGGATAAAGGAATAGTTATCTGGCCATGATATCTCTGTGGAAACAGCAAAAGTGAACTTAAAAACAATTAAGTTTTGGTAAGGTATTTCAAATCCATTCTCTTTGTGTGCTATCCAATCCCTAATTTCGTCATGAACTGAAGTGTAAAGTTAGTTAAATAATATACACTGATAACATATTATTAAGGCTATGTATTTTTGTACAGCATTTCATTTTTCAGTTTATACCAAGATCACAAAGATTATTTCTTAAAATATATCATAGCAATTTGTTTTGGAAAAAGTGTTAAAATTCCTAACACATGGGAAAGTCATAACTTCAGAAATATCTCAAAATAAAAGTTGTCTGAGTTCTTTTTCATATTTCCCCAGACCTGACCACAAAATAAGAAAAGCTGCTTGCTTTGATCTAAAAGCATACCACTTCTTAGGTCGCTAAACTTTCTTTACTGGTTTTAGAATAATTATTAATGCTAATAGAAACTAGAAAACAAGACAAATTAAATTCCTCTACTCAAATTCAGGTTCAAACAATATACTAACAATCAAGAAAATATACTAACCTGAATACTATGTAAAAACAGTCTGTCAAATAGGTTTCTGCCTGTAGCTGGGCAGCCAATACAGAAAATTCAGCATGAATATTCAAGGTAGGAAGTGCTTTGTCTGACACTGAGGCTTTACAGAAACAGCGACTTTATGTAATGCTATGCAGTGCATTAAAAAGGGAGTTATGCAGTGCATTAAAAAGGGAGTGTTTGTGAAAATGGATGGTCAAATTTTAAAAAAGGAAAGAATATTTTGGGTGGGTGACTACATTACAGTAAGAATCTATCCGATTTTTGTCCTAATGGTTTCAGATATCTTACTCATGATTGAAATACAAAAGCACTAAATTATCTCTTGGTAAAAGATGAAAATATTGTATTTATATATGTTTTCCATCTGTACAAAGCTGAAAAAAAGAAAATACTGTCACCTTAGACACAGAAAACATCTGAAATCTTAATGAGGATTTTTACCTAGATACTTCATTTTTTTTTTCAGTCAGAAGAAATTAAAAACAACAACAACAGCAACAAGGCAACCCCCCCATTTCATTTAACTGTTAGAATAATCACATCGTATTGCATTAGGTTTAAAACTAGAGATGTGTCAGCCACATTATTCCTTGAAATAAGGTTTTGTTTTATGGAAAAAAAAACAACACACACACACACACACAAAACTCCACACAAAGCCCCCCCCCAAAAAAAAAACAACCCACCAAACAAACAAAAAGACAAAAAAACCCCACAACTCTCAGAAGCCAGAACCATGCCACATTTCAGTGAGAGTAAATTATTTATATTGACATGGTCTGCTCATGATGTTGTTGTCAAGTGCAGCTTCCTCACCTAAATGTGTGGGTGGTTCCTGTGTCTGCTGGGACTTTGCAATCCTTTATCAATGTTTTCCATGTCATTTGTGAAGTTAGAGGAGGACATGCATATTCCCAACCCTGCTATTCTCATCTAGATATCGAAAATAATCTGTTCAAATCTAAATCTCAGGAATCCTTTTCCTTACTTAAAAATGTGGAGGTTTTTAATGAAAAAATATTAAATTTATAACATTTATATGAAGGTTCATTGTCTGATATATCATACTTTTTTAGCATCAGTCCAGCAACACAGATGCACCTAAAGGTACAGATCTAACTAATCTCTGAATTCCTTGCCAAAGGCAAAAATAATCAGGATGGAATATATTTTAGGAGCATATCCTGACATTGTAACATTCTTAGGTATACAGCAAGCTGTCCTGACTATCTTAATGCTTTTCTGCTGTCCCTATTAACACATTAAAGCTTATTAAACATCGAAATTTTCTCCTAAACCTCTGGTCTCTGAGGAAATTGACAATTCCAAAAATACCGTTGTTCAAACTGTCATTGTTCACAGTACCATTGTTTCATCCTATATGTATATTTATCTTTCTGAATCTACCTCTATATGTCTCAAGAAAAAAGCAAAATCAACAGTGATACAAAGATAAACATGGATAATACATGATAAACTGTTTTCACACTGAAATGACTTAGAGCAGTTTTTTGTACCAAATTTCCTAATCCACTTGAAGCAGTGCTTCTTAAAAGATTATTTACAAAACTATTTTCCTTATATTTTTGTAATATTTTGGGTAATATCACCACATGACTAGCTATATGCCACTAACTCCTACAGAACACAGTCACCCCTGCACTACCTGTGCATTTTGAAAGTTACTTTGTTCTTACTTCTGTAGCTGTTTATTATCCAATCCTGAACTCTGCAGCTTTGACTAAGGATCGTACCCAGCATGACTGAAACCAGGCTTGCTCTGGAAACTCTGTCCAGGTTAAATTTCATAGATAGCAGCCAATTGAAAATACTCACGACTGTGGATTCCTCTTTGCATGACACAACAAACTATCAGAGCCATTTCAGTTAGCTCATTTCAAATAATTGCCCTAGTTTATTGTGCACTGAAGTGGTTCTTCTCAGACCACAGCACTATCTTACTCCTACACTTGCCAGAGCAGTATTTGTGTTGAAGGAGGACAGGTTTTGTGTGCATTGCACTTAAAAGTGTGTTATAGGCAAGAAGCATATTCAGGGGTTTTCATTTCTGTTTTATGTAGGAAAGGCATTGAGTAGTGACAGAAACTGTGGTTCTAATCTGCTGCATGTGGGGGAATAAATATGTGTAGTGTTGTAAAGTCACCACTATGTTTACTACTTGTGTGATAGAATGGTGTTTATTTTCTTACTTTCTAAAGGTATATGCTATCTAGACATCTGTCAAATAGATGTGAGATTAATTCAGTTTTACAGTTTTCCCCTACTATTTTACTTTCTGACTAAACAATAGCTTTAAGTGTGAGTTCATATGTGGTTTATGGTTTCCTGAAGATGCTTCAGCATCCATGTAGAACTGAAAATGATATAATCTCATATGTAAAACCTGCATGAAACTATTAATGTCATCTAGTATGCAGATTTATAATGCCCTGGATTTTTATTAAATCATACATTTATGCCTTTTTCTTATGCAACCCTTGCATTGTGGTCTATAATGCTTATAGAAAGAAAAAGATTGTACAAATTAAGCAGTCCTAATCATCAATACTAAAACAGAGGCAATATTATAAGGTTTTTTTTTTTTAATTACATGGAAGAAGAATAGTATTTTTCGTTTGTAGTATAAAAATAGACCAACACATATCACTGCAATTTTGCATTACTGTATAAAACAAACATCAGAGAATCATTATAACAGCAAAATCTGTCTCTGCTCACTGGATCTAATATCTTTTGCATGTACTTCTACCTATACTTGGGGAAATAGATAATAGTATATTAACCACAAACTGCTAAAACCTCCCTAAACTTAGTTCAACATCTCTGTACTTCGTCTTATGTTGATTCTGTCCAGCTAGAAACTCCCTCACACACCCCTAAATGAAACTGCCAAGGATATCTTTCTGAGAGGGTATTATCTTCTCCAGTACTTTAACATTCTCATATGTTTTGATAATCAAGTTTATACTTTGTCTTTCATTACACATTCCTTTTGTGCCCTGTCAGTCTGATGTTTTCTCTGTCATAAGGAGATGTTTTTGGCAGAAAGGAAATTAATTTTTAACATGTATAATGACATTTTTATTCCACTACTTTCAACATCTCTCTTTCTTCCCTTTTTTCAAACAGGTTTTTTATTCTGTTTCCTGGGTATCAGATTTCAGAAAGACTGGTGGAGTTCTTTTAATTTCAAATCATATTTGTATTATAATTGTGAATCAATGGATAAATTATTAACACTAATTACTGCCACATATCTTCATATGCATGCAGGCACATACATGTAAAATTAACAATTTAATGTAACCAGTGCTATAAATTTGGCTGCTGATAGTCCATGATTCTTAGTCAGGTCTCTTTGAAGGCTTAGACTTTATATATTCATGTATTTACACATACATATATAAACATAGAAACACAGACATACAGATGTTTTATACAAGCATGTATTTTTGATTAGTTGCACAGTTGTACCTGTCTTTCCTAAGTATTCTTTTCATCCAGATACTATATGTAGTCAATCAAAAAAATGCATGGCCTTACCTTTACAATCAAGGCTTGATTTCTTAGATCTGCTATATTTCACTTCCACACGACTCTCTGCCCTAAGGTCTGTGACCAGCACTGCAGTCAGAGTGCCAGGCATGACCTCTATATATACACATTTCAGTGATAGCAACAAGTGAATACTTAGATTCTTACTTCAGTTCCACAGTTACCAAGTGATATTACTCATAGAAAGAGATCCTTCAAGCAAACAATCTGCATTGAATTGGGAGTGATCTTGATGATATGCTTGGGAAAAAAAAGGAGCTTATTGTACAACACAGCAGATGAAAATACCCGCAGCCATTTCACGTACCACTCATTCTGTTAACCATGTAATATACATTGTCATTTTGACATGTAGATTATTTCTCTTCCTCTATCACCTCCATGTCAATCCAATTCACTGATTCTTGCCAATGATGAAATGAAAAAACAAAAAGAAAGAAAAAGAAAAGGAAACAAAAAGGAAACACGAAAAGATTGTTATCCTAGATCTGCATTTATGGAACGTTTTAAAGCCAGTTAGATTAACCATTGGGAAGATGTTAGTCTAGATAAGAGAATCCCCACTGGTTTTCTGTCTCCCTTAGACAATGAAATCACATAGTTGTGTCTGTGCCTCTCTGTTTTGGATTGTTCTATTTTAACACATAACAGATTGAGGGCTGCCTACTATTCCTAATTAACTCAAGTTAAACTAATGAGAGAGAGAGGGTGGAGGGAGTGCCAAAGAGAGAAAAGAGATCATGAGTTGGAAGAGATTGAATTAGAACTTGAAGAGGATGGAGAAAGGAAAATAAAAAGTAGGAAGGGGGAGGAGGTGCAGATACAGTTAGGCTGAAAAGTAGAGGAGAAGAAAGGCATGAGAACAAGTTTGCCCTTCATTTCCAGAAAAAGGCAGAGATGCCTTGCAAAAGCACTGAAGAAATGTGAGCAATCCAACATTGTATTGAAGTCAGATTCTTGCTTCTTGTTAGGAAATACTTCAGCACCCACTGGAGAACAGCTCAGATTCCAAAATTCAGCTATTGGTCTGCTACCAACAGCTTCCTCCAGCATGTACCCATAATTTATTGATGTAGTTATTTTTGCCAACAAAATACCATATAAAATATTAATGGAAGAAAGTGGTCTCTTCTTTCTGAGCCTCACAAAAAATGCCAGGGAAATGTCAGGTTTTGTTGTAGTGTGTCAAAAAGATGTAATTGTGATTTTCCTTATCCTAGGAGTTAGAAATAGACACACATGTACAAGAAGGAAAATAGAACTGAATGATCTGGTTGTAAAAACAATGTTATTTTCTTGGCTATGAACAGAGTAATTTCTAGATTTTATGTTTGTGCACAAGAGGTTTTCACTCTCCACTTTTACTATTGTAAATTATTTTTTGCGTACACATCTTTATATGGATTATATTACAACACATTTTTATAGTCCTTCTTTGGAAGATTTCCTGTATAAAAACACAAATCTGAATCTCTAGTGATCTCAAATACATTCAGTGCTGTGCTGATTGTGTTCTCACAGTGCTGTTACCAGTGCTCTATTTGTTGGGCTTTATAGTGCAATTTATAACAAAATAGCAGAGACCAGCTTTAATGTAAAGCAGGTATGAAATAAGAGTGGAGATTCTTTACTGTGTGCAATGTCATGTTTAGAGGGGTACCTTTTGCCCCAGACCCAGGAGAAGATTCTGGCCAACAACCTCCCATTTTTGTGCCTGCAGTTTCCTCTCAACATACAGAGATGGAGACAGATGCAGACATCAGGCAGGTGGGGACAGCTTGATGGAGGCAGAGGGGACAATGGAAATGTGTTTGCTATAGTTGCAACTGAGTTTGCCAGAAGTGACACCTCACATCTTCAAAACATTTCATCGCTCCACATTCAGACTGGGCAGGAGGAAATAGTGCTGGTAAAAGCTAGGGAAGCAATAGGAGTAGAGAGCTAGCGATGACAAAGAGGGGTAGGCTAGAGAGAGTCACTGTGAGGCAGGTTGAAGGAAAGAAGTGCAGTGAAAAAGGCATGGTGTCAGAACAGGGAAGGGGAAAGGAGTCAAACCTTCACTCTGGGGAAATCAGAAATACTGGGAAACCAACAAGCAGAGAGGTGGGAGAGGACAAAACAGAGCAGGACTGGATGAGGAGGAGTTACTGCAGGCAGAGGCAAGGGCTGGGAGTGTCGTCTGACCCACACCACCCTCAGCCCGAAACCAGAAGCTCATGATGGAGTCCACACCTGCATGTGCCTGCACACATGTGCACACACATGCATAGGGTTAATAACAGTGCTGGCTGGTTTAACAATAGCCAAGGGGATGTGACAGGTAAGTGGGAAGGAAATAGTGGCTCTTTTTGGATGGCTGTGGTTATTTGTGTCTAACGAGGCCAGCTTGTTTCCAAGCTCTGTGCAGATGAAATGAAGCGATGGGCCGAAGCAGGGCAAAGGAGGCGCCGCGTCTTGACAGGCTGAGGTGTGACCTGACAAATCCTAACCACGCCGGACATCTTTGGGAGAGTGAGGGGAGGGACAGTAGGAGTGCAGGGTGCTGGGACACAGCCCAGTCATGGGCCCAGAGGAGAAAAAGCTGGCAAGGGAGGATGGGAAAGGGGGGCCCCACAACACCTTGTTTCTGACTGACAAGAAAAGTGAGTTTAGTTTCAAACTCAGCAAAACGGAAACACAACTTTTCAATAAGGTTTTCTTTGATTTATGTTTTAAAATTTTTATTTTTCCAAAGAATTTTTTCATGCATCCACTTCACATAGGAAAAAATGACTTTAAAAGCTGTCACATATTCATCTTTTTAACAACAGCATCTTTTTTCTTTTGCAGGGAGGGGGCTATGTGTTGCATGAGAGGTACATAACATTACCCTTCAAAATGCATTCAGTGACATAGCCAAATGATAAACAGCAGGACTTCTGGGCCCTAAGCATATGAGCACCTGTGTCTTTGCAATCACTAAGTGACTTTTAGCATCCTAAGACCTTAACATATAGAACTGACAAGCAGGTATGACTGCAATAGATCATAAGATGAACATGCTGTTGATCATGTGTTTCTACAATTATGGGAATATTATTTCTGTGGACATATGTGCATATCCAGCTCCACATGGGCCAGAGAATTTACTTACATACAAATGTACCTTGCTTGAAAACTTTTATGAGAAGATGTTGAAGTACACTTAAAGATGCTCTATTTTAACTATGTGTAAGCTTAGCTGTTTGACAAAGCAAAGAAAAAGGGAGAATGTGAGCCATAATTTAAAAAGCAGTGAAAGGAATATCCTGGCTACCATTAAACAGTTATCCCCATAGGAGCTACAAACCAACTGCTATGAGAGTTTAGAAGCAAGCAGAAATGGATCTGGAGGAATACATATGTAGCTATAGGTCAGCTGTGTTTTGCATTCCCTGCTACTGTGATTTTTTTAGAAAGGGAATAAGAGAAAATTATCACTGAAAAGAAAAAAATAAAAAAAAGTACATGTCCTGCAGTTTATTTGCGTTAGCAATGCAAAACTAGTAGAATATATTTTTATTCTGAGTAGGGTAGATTTGAACTTCATCTTGTAGTAATGTTTCAAATATAAAAGAGTAAGTCATACCATGGGTACATTTAGGCTGTGCAGATCTCACACTAGGATTTAGGATTTTACAGAAGCCATATTATGGTTAACACATAGTGCTGTGTGGAGCTAAAGGCTGTCAGCTGGGTGCAGGATGCCAAAAGCAACTGTTTTGCTATTTTTATACTTTATTATCTAGAACATAACACATCTGTGCTCATGTCAACATTCTTTTTCATACTGGAAAACACGTTAGAAGTCTGTAGTTCCCAACAATTATAAAGAACACACAGGCATTTTTAAAGACAAAAAATAAAGAACAGTTGGTCTCTGTTTTTGCAAGTTTTAACAGGTAGACTGTTATCACATGTGTTTGCATACATAAGTGAGAAAGATTGAGTTTACAAAGTTGTAAATTAAAGTATCCTTCTGAAAAGGGTCTTCTACAGTGTATAATCACTTTTTCTCCTTATCAAAGAGACGTTTATGTACATTCATAAATCCAGATGAATATTATATGTCACCTGAAAATTGTATTTATGAGAAAAGAGAAGAAAAAGAGAGAAGTGATGAAAATTTGTCTGAAGCCACAGCACAAATAAGCAGAACTCTGTAGAGAACTGATATTAAACCTGCTGTATATACACATTATGCTGTATGTTTATACAAAGCTAATGCAGACAGTCCTGTCTCACTAGACTAGTGTATCACTCTTCTTTAAATAAGTTAAACTGTAACAGACCACTCTGGCCATGGCTATCCTGGCACAAAAGACTGCCAGAAATGTGGCTTTACAACTCCTGTGAGAATTTGGAAACTAGACTTCCATAGGATTAGGCATCAACTGTTTGGTCTCTTCAGCTTTCAGGAAGGCTGTAAATGTAGTAATCTCTGGGTAAAAGTCAGGGATGATATAAGGAAGAGATAATAATTTGCACCTTCTGTCAGGCTGCTTGCTGGGGAATAGCTAGCTAAAATAAGGGTTCAGTCAGTCTTTTCTTTTCAAACTAATATTTATAACTGTTGAGGTTATGCAGATTAAAAAAAAAATGTAAACTTTTCATGGAATCATAGAATAGAATAATTTCAGCTGGAAGAGGCACTCAGGTTCATCGTGTCCAACCATAACCTAACTCTAGTACTAAACTATGTTCCTAAGAACCTCATCTAAATGCCTTTTAAACACCTTAATGGATGGTGACTCAACCACTTCCGTGGGCAACCTTTTGCAATGACTGACAACACTTTCCATGAAGAATTTTTTCCTAATATCCAATCTAAACCTCTCCTGGTGCAACTTGAGGCCATTTCCTCTTGTCCTATCACTTGCTACTTGGGAGAAGAGACCAACATCCTCCACACTACAACCTCCTTTCAGGTAATTGTAGACAGCGATAAGGTCTCCTCTCATCCTCCTTTTCTCCAGGTTAAACAGCCCCAGTTTCCTCAGCTGCTCTTCATCAGACTGGTGTTCCAGGACCCTCAACAGCTTCGTTGCCCTCTTCTGCACTTTTTCTAGTACTTCAGTGTCCTTCTTATGGTGAAAAATAATGAAAAATTATTTTTAAAATGAAGATAGCATAAAGATCAATATCGTCAATTTTGGATTAATTAGTGGATCACAAGGGACTCCATTTTGCTGCCACAGGTCACATTTTGTTTTCTACCACTGTTTTGTTTTCTACCACTACACAGGAATGTCCTAAAGCTGTTGCTTTAGGAAATGGAGTTTCCTAGTGCTCTTTTTGTGAGAGAGAATTTATTGCTGTGCTCCCAGGAAGGAGGCTTTTGAGCCAGTCATTCTGGCAGCTCAATAGCAGCCAATACACTAGGGGCAGACCCAAGGGAACAGGCAGGTATAAAACAGTTGCCTGAACTTGAAAAAAATCCCTCCTGAGTATCCTGACAAATTTTTGTCACCAAGATAGTCAAACACAGGCATTAACATGCAGGGAATAGATGTGAACACACCAGAGAAGTCAGCCATATAAGCAGCCATTTCTAGCAATTCTGTATGTCCTGTATGTATTAAGTCAGCACTTCTTTGTACTGTGACTGCCATACCCACTCATACATGCATTGGTTTACCGGAATGATGTAACATTTGGTAACACATACCCAGGATCTAGGTCTGTCCATTGCATGCAAACCCTTTCTACATATTTCTTTTTCTAGCTTTGGAGCATAGAAAGGTCTAAAATAGTTATCAGCATTCAATGGAGGCTTATGATTGAAGCTAATGTCATACCAACTTTATATCAGCACAACTCAATGAGTGTAGTCACATTACTGTTGAATCGCTGCAACAGGGGAACAAGGTCAGGCCTTTATAACAAGAGGTGATTTAGATTTTAGGCATGTTTTTTTTTTTGCTATTTGGGTTACTTTCATGTCTCCATTCATTCTAGTGTTGATTCCTGAGAAGCATAAATGCTGTGTAATATTATGCTCACAAAAGCCGTGTATTTCTCTGTAGATGGTAACGCACTCTGCAGAGGGGAAGCAGTATATTAACATATGGAGAAACTGTCATATTATTCATCATCTTTAGACTCAATCATTTGCAGATCAGTGGAGGATAAAGGACTGTTTGACATTTGTCCATACATTTTGGTATTCATTCTGCGTTAAAATGTGCTAGCAGTTACTAAGTCAAGATAACAGGAACTTAGGGAATGCAGACAAGTCCATCCTCCAAATGATTCCTGGCATGATTGAATCTACAAGTGTGTAATTTATTATAGGTTTATTTCAGGCATACCTAAGCCTATGGCAGTGAAACAATGCATGTCATTTTGGGGGATGTACAACTACTGTATAAAGCAGTATACTATTGCTATTAAACTTTTTTTCAGAACAAAACACCCTCCTGAAGTGAAGAGTCTTGTTTCACCTCAGTGATAAAATACACGTTTTATCACACATTTGCAGCATAAAAAGTACAGTTTAATTTAACTTGATATCTACTGGAAATTAAAGTAAGCAGCAAATATCTGCCACCTTAAAGGAAGTTAGCACATGTTCCATGTTAACTCTAAGTCAGATTTTCGTTAAGAGAGAGAAAAATTTTTAAATGTTCGATATCCTGTAAAACACTGGTATATCAGAATCTGTGAAAAAGTTGTCTGGGAAGATTCTAGGCATAACACTACTAAGTGTGTTGCCAAGCAACAAATCTCTAGCTCCAAAACTCATAGTCATGGTCTCCAGGATGAACAGACCCCCCTTCATAAGACAGGTACTTCAGACACCTAAACATCTTTGTAGCTTTCCACTGGACTGTCTCCAGGATTTCCTTGTCTTTCTTAAACTGAGGAGCCAGAATTGGACACAGTACTCCAGATGCTGCCTCACCAGGGCAGAGTAGAGGGGGAGGATAACCTCCCTTGACCTGCTGGTCACACTTTTCTTAATGTACCCTAAGACACCGTTGGCCTTCTTGGCCACAAGGGCACATGAGTGGCTCATGGTCACCCCATTGTCAACCAGAACTCCTCAGTCCCTCTCCACAATGCTGCATTCTGACAGGTCAACTCCTAACCTGTACTGCTGCATGGGGTCATTTGTCCCCATGTGCAGGTCCCTACACTTGCCTTTGTTGAACTTCACTAGATTCCTCTCTACCTAGCTCTCTAGCCTGTCCGGGTCTCACTGAATGACAGCCTTCTGGTGTACAAACCACTTCTCCCAGTTTGGTATCATCAGTGAAGTTGCTGAGAGTGCACTCTGTCCCTTCAGCCTGGTCCTTGATGAACAGGTTGAACAAGACTGGACCCAGTACTGACCCCTGGGGAACACTACTAGCTACAGGCCTCCAACCAGACTCACACCATGTATCACAATACTCTGAGATCAACCATCCATCCAGTTCTCAATCCATCTCACTCTCAACGCATCCAGCCCACGCTTCCTGAGCTTACCTATGAGGATGTTATGAAAGGCAGTGTCAAAAGTCTTGCTGAAGTCAAGGTAGACAACATCCACTGCTCTCCTTTCATCTACCCAGCCAGTCATGCCATCACAGAAGGTATCAGAGTGGTTAATCATGATTTCCCTCTGGTGAATTCATGTTGGCTACTCCTGATAAAGTTCTTTTCCTCCACATGCTTAGAGATGACATCCAGAATGAGCTGCTCCACCACCTTTCCAGGGATGGAGGTGAGGATGACTGTAGTTTCTTGGGACTTTCTTCTTGCCCTTTTTTTAAAGCTGGAGTGACAGTGGCTTTGCTCCAGTCCTCAGGCATCTTTCTTGTTTTCCAAGATCTTTCAAAGATGATGGAGAGTAGTTTAGCAACAACATCTGCCAGCTCCCTTGGCACTTATGGGTGCATCCCATTTGTCCCCATGGATTTGTGGATGTCCAGTTTGCCTAAATGATCTCTAACCTGATCCTCCTCAACCAAAGGAAAGTCTTACTTTCTCTCTTACATCCAGAGTCTGGGATTCCAGAAGGCTGGTTTTAGCAGTAAAGACGGAATCAATGGCGACATCCAGTAAATCTGCCTTGTTTGTATCCTCATCACCAGGGCACCCACCTCATCCAGCAGTAGGCCCATATTTTCCCCACTCTTCCTTTTGCTATTAATGCACTTGAAGAAGCCCTTCTGTTTGTCTTCGACATCCCTTGTCAGATTTAATTTCAAGTGGACCTTAACCTTTCTCACTCATGCCTGCGTACCCTAACAACATTCTTATATTCCTCACAAGTGGTCTGTCCCTTTTTTCACATTCCATAAACTTCCTTCTTCCGTTTGAGTTTTGTCAGAATGTCCTTGATCCTCCTTGCAGGTCTTCTGCTGCCTTTGCTTGATTTCTTGCTCACAGGGATGTGTCAGTCTTGAGCTTGGAGAAAATGATGCTTGAATATTGACTAGTTTTCATGGACCTCTTACCTTCTAGAGCCCTATCCTATGGGAATCCTCCAAGTGGGAGTTAGCTCTCTTGAAGTCCAGGGCTGCAATCCTGCTTATTGCCCTACTTCCTCCAAGCAGAATCCCAAACTCTACCATCTCATGGCCACTACAGCTGAGGCTGCCTCCAGTCTTCCCCAACCAGCCCTTCTTGATTTGTTAGGACAAAGTCCAACAGCACACCTCTCCTTGTTGGTTCCTCCATCACCTGTGTCAAAAAGTTAATATCAATGCTCTGCAGGAACCTCCTGTACTGTGTGAGCCTAGCTCTGTTTCCTTTCCAGCAGGTATTAGAATTGTTGAAGCCCCCCATAAGAATCAGGGCCTGTGATTGTGAGGCTGCTTTCAGTTGTCCATAGAAGGCCTAGTCCATTTCCTCTTCCTGATCAGGTGGCCTGTAATAAACACTCACAACAGTGTCACCCATATTAGCTTGCCTCTTAACTCTTACCCATGAGAGATAGTGTTACTTGAGTATCACTGCTCCAATCAGCTATTTTCTGTATTAAAATAACTTATTTCTTGAAAGAAGTTTTGCTGCTCCTAGAACGCATGTGAACTTAATTAGTATTGACTGCCTGCCAAAGATTTTTTAAGACTGTGTACACAGGTGACATACATTGCTCTCTGACTGGCATTGTAACATGTTGTTTTTCATAATTAGATGCCATTCTCAAAAACACTGTGAAGATTCCATGATATTGCTTAATCAAGAGTAGGTTCTTGGTATATATTTGATTAATCCTCAGCAATTCTTGTATTATGTTTTCTTTCAAATTGCATTAATAAACTCCTTCAACACTGGATTAATGAATTGTTAAAAACAGTTACCTTTCAGCCTGTCTTTAATATAAATGCATTTATTCTTGAAAACCCAATAAAAGAATACAGTATCTATTGTAAAAATTATATGATAGACTATTACAAAATGTTAGTAGAAGTTCAAGTATTTTGTTTCTTACCTATCCACTATTTCTATTGATAAAAATTTGTTGAATTTGAGCCCTAGCTTTCATGTCTGAAATCCATCAAATCTACTCATGGTAACTGAAAAACTGCAGTAGTAAATAGTCTTATATTTGCAATTAGTTACTGCTCAGAGTGTACTTTGAACATTTGAAATACTCTACCTGTGGTTAGGATTTGTCAGGGCGGTATTTGTAAACAGTCTCTCTTGGAATAAAGGAAAACAAAGTAATTTAGGGCTCAGTTCTCATTAATTAATATCCACACTTAGCAAATCCAGACTAGAAGTGGAATCATTCAAGTTTATAGCATGTTTAATCAGGAGTAAACCTTTAGTTAACTTTGTGGCAGTGAAAGCAGATGTGGTGGGATTTTTCTGTTACATTGTCAAAAGTTCTGTGGTCAGATTTGGAAGTATTAATAATCAGGTCTATTTTTTTTTTTTTCTTTTTTTACCATTATCTGAGAAACTTCTTGCAGTTTAATTTTCTGTTAATAGTCATTGGTAGCACTTTTTAGATGGTGTCTCAAGTGACTTATCAATCCAATGCATATAATCACTATTTTACAAAGCTTTATGCTCAATACTTGCAGCTGTTTTTCTTGTGAGGTTACATCTGTCATTCCTAAAATGCTTCTATTTTCCTACTTGAGATGTACTTACATTCATTAATAAACCGGATATTCTAACAGTAGGTCAAGCATAGAAATGTCACGAATTATCCCGTACTATATTTGGCTGTCTCCAGCCAAAACCAGAAAAAAATAAAGGAAGAAAAAAAGAAAAAGATGAAAAAAAAAAAAAAAACCTAACAAAGAAGACAGTGGGAATTGTAGGAACAAAGGGAGTGTTTTTACTCCTTTTTCTGTCTATCATTCCATTTTAGTGTTGTACACTGGGTGTTAATCAGCTGTAAATAGCTGGTGTGAGAAAACAACCAGTATAAAAATGTGAGAAAGTTAAAGGTGTTAAGTTCTGAGCTAACATATATTTACCAAAGAAAAGGCCAGACCAATTCCAATTGTGTTGCTAGTGCTGTCAGAGACATAGCAAAGACCAGTTAGCCTGTGTGTGTACTTCTAATATTGGTGGTTGATCAAGGAGATTTCAAGTTGTCAATAGGCCTTAAAAAATAAAATCCAAATTGCATAGAAAGAAAATCCCATAGTTGTTTTAGAACTGTTAATATGAAATAGAAATAAAAACATATGACAAAGTAGAAATTAGCTATACTTCTGCAAATATGTTAGCATTTGCACAACTCAACAAGAAACAAGTTCCTCTTTTTATAAAACAAATAGCAGCACTGACAGGTTGGTATGCAGTTTTATAGAATACAATTTAGAATGAAGACCTACTGCAGAAAAATGAAGACTATTTAATTTAGTATGGAGCTTAATATTGTTCTTAAAAATTGAACTATTCCAATTTCTGTACAGGAAATATTACTTATGTAAGGCTTGCAAATATTTTCTTTAAGTACTAAGAGACTGCAGGAGGTTTGATGAGAGTTGGTCAGTGTTTAATTAGGAAATTAATTTCATATTTACATGTAATAGAACCCAACTCACCTACTTTAAATTACTATGTTTGCTTGTTTTTCTGATCAACTTGTTTAACAAAAGCTGGGGTTAGTTCCTAGAAAGAACATTTCTTTCAAAGTTTAGATTTACCCTAAAATTACTTGTCACTGTAATGGATATCTTGTACCATCAGACTTCTTTTTTTTTTCCCACTGTATCACTCATACCTGATCAGCCATTTGAGAATATAACTGCTTCATCAGAAAAAAGACCTTTATTCTCGTATTTTGATATTAGAATGTCTCGTGCCTTTCTTCATCATAATTTCTTCTCATACAGATTTGGGGCTATTTATATATTCATAACACAAGTATCTATTTATTATAATTTTCATTTCACTGTGTGAAAATTGTATGACCAAATGAGGTTTTAAGTTACTGCATTTACCAGCACTATTCAATACATTCATCAGTGACTTGGATGAGGGAATGTAGTGCATTGTCAGGAAGTTTGCTGATGACACCAAGCTGGGAGAAGTGGCTGACATGCCAGAAGGCTGTGCTGCCATCCAGTGAGACCTGGACAGGCTGGAGAGTTGGGCGGGGAAAGATTTGATGAATTATAAAAAGGGCAATTGTAGAGTCTTGCATCTGGGCAGGGACAAGCCCAAGTTCCAGTACAAGTTGGGAAATTACCTGTTGGAGAACAACGTAGGGGAAAGGAACCTGGCGGTCCTGGTGGACAGCAGGATGACCATGAACCAGCACTGTGTGCTTGTGGCCAAGAAGGTCAATGGCATCCTGGGGTGTATTAGAAGGGAGGTGATTACTAGGTTGAGAGACGTTCTCCTCCCCCTCTACTATGCCCTAGTGAGAACACACCTGGAATATTGTGTCCAGTTCTGGGCCCCTCAGTTCAAGAAGGGCAGGGAACTGCTGGAGAGAGTCCAGTGCAAGGCAACGAAGATGAGTGAGGAAGTGGAGGGAGCTGGGTCTCTTTAGCTTGGAGAAGAGGAGACTGAGGGGTGATCTCATTAGTGTTTATAAATATGTAAAGGGTGAGTGTCAGGAGGATGGAGCCAGGCTCTTCTTGGTGACAACCAAGGATATGACAAGGGGCAATGGGTACAAAATGGAACACAGGAGGTTCCATTTAAATGGGAGAAGAAACTTCTTCACAGTGAGGGTGACAGAACACTGGAACAGGCTGCCCAGGGAGGTTGTGGAGCTTCCTTCTCTAGAGACATGCAATACCTGCCTGGACACACTCCTCTGTAACCTCATCTAGGTGTTCCTGCTTTGCCGGGGGATTGGACTAGATGAACTTCCGAGGTCTCTTCCAATCCCTAACACTCTGTGATTCTGTGATTTTCTGTTTCACCATGGGTGTTGAGATTAATCACATTTTTCTCTAGCGATAATTTTTTTCTTTAATGAGTTTACTTAAGATACGATGTCTAAATAGGGAGTTACATTTTGAAATGTCTCTTTCCTCCTTCCTTCAAAAATCTTCTACTCTTTCTCACAGAAAAAAAAATAATAGGTGCAAAATTTAGGATAAAAGTGTATTCATTGGGTTGTTAAGTGTTACAAATGTTTCAAACCACAGAATCTGATAGTGTTACTCACTGTTCATTTCCTTCTCCTATCCAAACTATTTTGATTCTTGACAAGAGTGACTGAAAGCAATCCACTTGTGCTCATCAAAGTAATCCTGAATACCATTCAATTATTGCTGGTTAGTTGTGGAACACTACAGACAGAATTTGATGTGTTATTTACTGATTGACTTGAAATCTTGCGTATTAAGATTTATCATCTAGGTTTTAATTTACAGACTCTAATGCCTTATCTTACTAGATTTCAGTGTTAACATTTATTTTTTATTCTTTTGCTAAAATTTCTGAAGTTTCCATTTTTTTTTTCAATATTATTATATTGATGCTCATTACCTTAAGCAAGTTAGTATAGTAAGTGGATGTGAACTTTTCCAATATGAACAATCTAATGTCTGTAAATTCTGCTTATAAGAGGAGTGATTTCTGAATGAGCACTAGTTTAATAAAACTTTCAAATTAATTTCAGAAACACTAATGCCAAAGACCGAGGGCTGGTGATTGTCTGGGAAAAAAAAAAAATCGAAAAAGGGAAAAAAAAGGGGAGGGGGCGCTGCTAAAATCAAACTCTTGCATAGCTCTTGCATAGATTTTCAAGTATATGATTGCATATGGAAGGAAATGTTTTGGTCTTCGGTAACCAAGCAGCTTCTACTAATGCATCATTGCAATTAGGTAGTAAATTTTTGCCATAATGAGTAAAAGATTTCAAAATGCCTAAAAACCACTTGTCTGAAAAAGATATCTAAAGAATAAAGGCCAAGTGTCAACCTTATGTCAAAGGAAAAATGTCAAAACCAAAACCAAACAACCAACTGAAAAAGGAACAAACCCCCGCTATAAACACACACAAACACACAAGAAAAAAGAAAGAAGGGATTCTGCAGGCAGCCTTGTTTTCCATTAAACTCTGTTTAATTTCTATTAAACTCTATTTAGTAAACTGCCTTTTTACTGAGGTCTGTAATATAATAAAATCCAGGGACTTTCGATCTCATTAAAAAGAAGTATAAAATTCATTTAGCCTTAAAGTCCAGGTTTTCTGAACGTATGTCAATAGAAAGGTAGTGTTGGCTTATTTGAACAAGAGCCAGGAGACAGGGAAATGTAGTGAAATAGAAGATAGAGACCTGCTTCCTACGTCCAATTTTGACCCACACAGCCACTAAAAAAACCTGAAGAATACCACATTCACAGTTCTTCTAACTCTATGATCCTGGAGTCCCAGTGGGGATACAGTTGAATGGATGTCCCTTTTCTCCCCACCCTCAGCTTATTGTTGCTGAAATCCTTCATTCTGGTTACTAAAACTTCTCATCTTTGTTATGTGCAGGAACCTCTCTTCACAATTTCCTGCCTCAAGCACAGAAACACATACTGCTTAAGGAAGATGCCTCCTAAAGTTCTGAGGATTGTTTGAACTCAGGCTACCATAGATTTTATTGCCTTTAATTTAGAAGATTATAGTTTAACTTTTTTAACAATCATTCTCTACTCAACAAGAAAGATTAAAGTTAAATAAGAAAATGAGTAACTGCCATCAAATGTGATAAAAAAAATGATAAAGTGGTGATTACAAGTTATAGCTGCTTGCGTTATTTACAATTTTTCTAGTCTAAAGTGCTTCTACCATGCCTTCCTCTACTGCTTGCAGCAATTCCTCTGTATATTCTTGGCTTCTGGAATTCACTAAGGCAGAGAGGGAGGAAGGGGATCCATCCCATCATTAACAAAATTCCCTGTACAACCTGTTCATCAGAGCAGCATGCCTCTTATAATTGTGACTATGTTTTAAATTTTGTCTGACAGTTTTTCACCATCATGAGATCCTCACCTTTATAAAGATTCATGGCAGAAGAGACCACTTCAAGGAAAGACACCACTTTCAAGGAAAGATTCAGTCTGGATTCTGAATTCATTGGCACCAGCTTGAGCATGCTCTAGAAAAACAAACCTGACTGTGGAATTTTCATCAGCCTAATTTTGCTCAATGTTTTAAAAGACATTATTGTATTTCTGGGCTGTTGGAACACTCTTTGCAAGAAATTAAAGATGGAGATGAGCGAAGTGGCAGCTGTTGAAAATACTTTGTATCCTTTCTGTAGAAAAGATATATACCATGAGATTTCATCTGAATATTTTTCTTTGCTCATTCATAGTTCCTTACTGTGGTTGTCTTTATTATATCTGTATGAGAAATGTCTAGAGCCTTATTCAAGACTATGCAGACACAGCATAACTGTAAAGCTACCTCTCTGTGTTGATATGTAGCTTAAACACTGACTATATTTAGGAGCGATATCTGGAAATCATGCTCTCAGCCAGATTTTACATAAATAATACTTCAGTGAAGTGATACTGATGTAGTGGTGGTCTGATGATTTTAACTGCAACTTAAACTCAGGTGTTAATATAAGTAAGAATGAACTTTGTTCTTTATCTGCTAAGAGTAAAATTGTATTGGTGTTTTATTTGAGCAATGTCTAAGAGGTTCCTAATCTTCTCATAATGCAATTTAATGTTCGCTGACTGTTAATGATTTACTTGCCTTGCTGGACTGTGTTCTGCACCTGCTTTTTGTTATACAACTAGGAGCTGGAAAGTGTTCTACTGATGGCAAGGCACAGGGTGGTACATTTCCAGAGTCAAACTTAGTGTAAGGCTTGTCTCTGTGTTTTTATTTTATGTTTGTTAAATGACTTGTTAATGATATTATTCAAACATTTAAAAATAATTTTTTAAAAAAGTAATAACACCACTGTGTTATTTGATTTTGCTAAGTATAGCTGTGGATTTGTGTAAGAGTGGTGTAACATTCTGGTGAATTTGAAACCTTAGAAGAGATCTGTGGCAGAGCAAAGTAAATAAGAAACTGAGATAATGAGATACATAGAAGTCAATAGAAACCAGGACTCCTGCAACAGAGGCCTTTTGAAGACATTGTCAGAGATTTAAAATGATCTGACGCTGAAGTTAAATATCTACTACTGCTTAACTTGCAGCCATGCAACCTTGGGCTCTAGTCTGGGAACATCACAAAAAATTGAGTGACCTTGGGGAACAAGAAGATGATTTCAAAGGGAAAAAACAGATTACTGTGGTATTTCTTTTCTGAGAATAAGAGACTTCTCCAGGAATGAAGCAAAGTAGGATATAAGGAATCTTTTATACTTTCTCTCTTACATAGTGACTAGGTGTGAGCAAACTGTAAGAGCAAGAAGTATTTCATTTCAGTGATCTGTGTTGCACTGAGATGAGGGATAATTACAGTATGAATAGACATATTTGAACTACTTAGAGGATAAGAACATCTTGGAAAACATCCACTGAGGATGCATTAGAGCAGACTGCAGTGAAGGCTAGGTGACACAATGTACTGTGACCCTTCTACCAAAATCACTACAGAACTAGGTAGAAATAATTTGCTTACATTTCCAACATGCATTTCCAGTGCAATGCAGTGTTATTTAAATATGTAGAATAAGGAGTTAAGGAGTCACAGTAGATAAGGAGCTGTTTGAAAACACAGAAAACACAGAAAGAAGTATGCTATGCCTATGGAAGCATTAGAGTTGCATTTCTTGTTTGGGAGCTGGAGCTTAGCCTGAGGCAAAATTCCTGCTGGAGAGTTGTCCCTGCAGAACTGGACTGGCCTCATAAGGATATTTTTGGCAAAAGAAAGAATGTCAGTCAAAATGCTGCTTTACCAAGGAGTGCCTGGAGTTCTGGCTGCTGCTTTGCTGGAGTGCTCAGAGTTCCATGGTCTTTATCTCCAAAACCTCTGTAAAGCTGAGACAATGTATGAGGCTGTTTAAAAATATGAAAATCTGGGTTCTTGGGAGTTCAGTCCATGACTTCAGCCAGGAGGCTCTGTATTTCTACCTAACTAACCTGGTGTGTAGATAATTTGGAGGATTCCCACTTCTTATTCTGTTTTCCCGCCATCTACTATTTTTATTTCACTGTTTATTCTGACTGAAGACAGAATGGAATATTTCACAGTATATATCTGAATGATATAATCTGCAAAAACTTAGACTTCCTTTTCCTAACAACTACACTATCATGACACCCCAAAGTCATCTATTCTAGAGAAACCTTGGCCCCTGAGACTGAATGATACAGAGGGAGTTTCAACCACCCTGCTTAAGACTAGTCCTTGAAGTGCAGACGGACTTGGACCACACTGTGGACAGCTCTCCCGTGCCCTAAGGTGCAGTTTTCAATATATGCAGTTTCAGGTCAAAATTATGTGAAGCTGTTTTCCTCTTCTCTAAGAGTATCTGTGGCACAGATAGATGCCAAAAAGGAATGAAATCTACTGGTATCATGCTGAAAATGCAGTTTCTTCACAATTTTACAAGGTTTCTCCCTGAAAGATATTTTCCAGACCCTGCCTAGATTTTATGTCAGCAGCAGCTTAGTAGTTTGCTTCAGAAGAGAAACTGAAATCAAACTAAGAAGTGCAGTGGCCCAGGATGTCCCAGTAAATGAGAGAACTCTTTAGCCATGCAATCGTACCTGAAGAGACTACCTCTGCACCATTGATATTCCCACAAAGAATTTACTTTAGTATGAACCTCATGTGTTTCCTACTTCACCACACATTTTTCAATACAGTTTTTTTCATATGACACAGGAGTACTTATTTCCAAATATTAAACCCTTTCCTCAGGAATGTTTAATCCTGAGGACCGGACTTCTCATGAAATGGTTAATCTGATTTCTCATCATCCACAATCTTTTAAAGAGCTGATTGCTATTCACTCATTTAACTTTCAATGAGAAGTAAGAATTATCTTCTGTTTGAACAGGCTGAAAAATGATGACACTGCAACTGCAAGGACTAGTCAGTATCTAAAACCACCACTTATTTCGCCCACCCTTTCTGCTGTATATACCTGCATAAGCAATGATGGAAGCCATTGGAAGAAGAAGGGGTACCTCCCCTGGCAATCACAGCTCTTAGCTCCATTTAGGAGTGGGTATCACTGGTGTCCAGTGAGTGTGATGAATGTGCTACATGTGTCACTCATTTTGGTGTTCATTTTTGAGTAGGGGAACTGCAAAAAGATCCCTGAAATAAAGTAGCAGAGACTCTGTTTCATTGTGGTGATCCAGTTGTTTTGAAGCTGAGATGAGGAGAGTAGGCACACATTCAGCTATCTCCAAATATGGTATTTTCATTTTGGAGTAGCAAATGAACACAGGCATAAAGCTGTTGAGATGGCCTTTCTCTGTAGGACAAAGTGATCACTGCACTGATTACTAGCAGTTATCACTGTTAAGGAGTAGTTAAGATTTGCACTCACATTTAAGACAGATTTATTAACTGAAACTTGTGATACAAATACAGGTAATAGCATGGATCCAGAATTACTACCTAGAAATAGAATAAATAACTGGTATCCATAACAAATGTTTTTGAAGTGACATTTCTCATGGAGGGACAGGGAGCAAAATGCTACATCAAAATGGGGTTAGAAGTTCAGTTCTTGTCCTATCTTTACCAGAAAAAAAAAGACTTTTTATTTTTTTTTTTTTGAGTGTCCAGCATCACTGCCTAAAGTACAGATAAGAATTCACATTCCTCCTAAAAACATTTTTTTATTTTAAGGATAAGAAAACAAAAAATGCAACCAGCTTTTCTTAAGTCTTTTGGTTGGTGTGTTTTGTTTTGTTTTGTTTTGTTTTGTTTTGTTTTGTTTTAAACCAACAAAAAAAATTCAAAACCAACAGAATACTGCAAAATTGTTCCTATCAGGGAAGGACAAGTTATCAGAGTCAGGAAGGTTAGTTATAAGCAAATTATGACAGATGCAAAGAACAATAGAAAATATAGCTTTATTACGCAAAAAGGCTGAGTCACAGGGCAACGTAATCATGGCTTTTCACACAGAGTAAACAGCAGAAACAATAAAACTCATCTATGAGAACAAATATTTGAACAATGAAAATGAGCATGCTCCAAATGCGTGGAGAGGTGTGAGCAGATACTGAGTAATGTGGCCTAAACACTGGTACAAAAACGTGATAGCTAAGTCACTGCTTAGGGAAGCTTTGGTGCAAAGATGTTACCATCTCAGCCAGATTAGTCTTGTTAGTGTGTCTTTCAAAGGAAGAGCTAAGAAAGAGATTCGGAATAAAGAGCTGATCAAAAGAATCAAGGGATTGTGAGGAGAATGATTACTTAAATTCTGCACATCCCTGCAGCTTTTGTAAACCTGCTCAAGGAATGGCTTTGTAGCAGTCCTGTTTCTGTTTTAATGTTTTCTACCTACTGGAAAATATAAGTGAAATAGAAAATAATTGCTGAATCTTGAGGAACACTTAACTGTTCAGATTGAAAAGAGGCAACACTTTTCCAGAGAAAATAAATAGGAAGTGATTTAAACAATTGAGAGTCCAGACAGTCAGCAAAAGGAAGCTGAAGAAATGGTAAATATGGATCAATAAGAAAAATAAGGGGTCAAAGAGTAAAGATGGATGACAATGAATCCAGAAAGTGTAACTTCAATAACTTCAACAGAACTGACAGCCAGAATTGCTCTGCTCACACTGAACCAGTACTGTCTCATTACAGTGCAGAATTATCTCATGAACTTCATGCATTATTATTGCTAATCAAATATAAGGGGACTTCCACACTTTCTACAAACAGAAAAAAATCTTAATATCACATCAGTGGTTTGGTGATTTTCTCATGGTCTGTTTTTCTTCCCTCATCAGCACAAGCAGCACATTGGATGTGAAGTTAGCAAGGAAACTGAAACACTGATGAGAAAATAATGTAGCTTTTCTATCCAAAGAACAAGTTACACTTAGCTAAGAGCAAAAGAAAAGGATTATTGACTACATATGATTTAATCTAAGGCCAAAAAAGAAATGTCAAAGAGAATCTTCAGGCTTCACGGGACACTAGTCGGCAACAAGCATGGCAGGCCAAATGAGAAAAAAAAGGCATAAAGAAGGTCAATTGCACCTCCTTGTGGTTGTACAAAATAAGTGATCATTTTGACAACTATTTTTTTTCTAAATTGCGACAATGAAGGTAATTCTGTTTGAATATACTCCAGAAATTACACAAAGAAAAAAGCCCCAAATACATCTTTTCAGGGATTTATTTCTTGTTCTGTTGCTGTGTACAGGATCCTGAAGCAGATTACTGCAAAAATGGGATTAAATGAGGCCTATAATTTATTGCTTATTTGTATGACAGTTGGACTACAGAAGGTATGTTTTTTTCATCAATATGAATGCTTCAAACCCAGCAATCAAATGTTGTCACCGTTACTCAATATTATGACCCGAAGGCTGACCACACCTCTACTCTGCCTGCTATGTCCCTATTTCAAGGACATCATGTCAGGTTGGTTTGCTTGTTTGTTTGTTTACTTTCCCTTTTATTTTTTCTCCTTTCGAACATTTTCTTATAGTAGACCACATGCTAGGCAGCATTTCCACTATGCTGACAGCCACAGGGGCCTGTGATTGTTTACCATTTAATAGTAAATTTGGGTTGCATATGCATCCACAGGATCTTCAAGGGTTGAAAACTAATTCTGCCTTGCTCTCCCTTAGAGACTATATTCCCTACAATCATGCATCTGTTACTGTTTCACCTTTCAAGTGGTGGACAAAACAAAGATGCAGGAAGAGGTCTCCAGAAAACTTGTTCCTTCCAATGGCATGCAGAACTTCAGCAAGCGTTTTGGTCTTAGACTCTTCTTTAAGAGGATTATCTCTACTGACCAATCTGATAGCCTTCTGTGATGTCATGAGTACACAGATGAAGGGAGAGCAGCGGATTTTGTCTACCTTGACTTCAGCAAGGCTTTTGATGCTGTGTCCCATGACATCCTCATAGGTAAGCTCAGAAAGTGGATGAGTCCATAGTGAGATGGATTGAGAACTGACTGAATGATTGAATTCAGACAGTTGTGATGCATGGTGGAGTGTCTGGTTGAAGGCCTGTAGCTAGTGGTGTTCCCCAGGTGTCAATAGTGGGTCCAGTCTTATTCAGCTTATTCATCAAGGATCTTGATGAAGAGACTGAGTGTAATCTCAGCAAGTTTGCTGATACCAAACTGGGAGGAGTGGTTTATACACCAGAAGGCTGTGTGTCATTCAGTGGCATCTGGACAGACAGGAGATTTGGGTAGAGAACAACCTAATGAAGTTCAACAAGGGCAAGTATAGGTCCTACTCCTAGGGAGGAATAACCCCACATACCACCAGAGGTTAGGGGCTGACCTGCTGGAAAGTAGCTTTGCAGAGAAGGACCTGTGAGCTCTAGGGGACAACAGGGTTACCATGAGCCACCCATGTGCCCTTGTGGCTAAGAAGGCCAATGGTATCATGAGATCCATTAGGAAGAGTGGAACCAGCAGGTCAAGAGAGGTTATCCTCCCCCTCTACTCTGCCTTGGTGGGGCTGCATCTGGACTACTGTGTCCACTTCTGGGTTCCCCAGTTCAAGAAAGACAGGAATTACTGGAGAAAGTCCAGTGGAGGGCTAGAAAGATGATGAGGGGTCTGGAGCATCTTTCTTATGAGCAAAGACTGACAGAGCTGGATCTGTTCAGCCTGGAGAAGAGAAGGCTGAGAGGGGATCTTATCAATGCTTATAAATATCTCAAGGGTGGGTGTCAAGAGCATAGGACAAGACTCTTTTCAGCGGTGTCCAGTCACAGAATCATAGAATCACAGAATATTAGGGATTGGAAGGGACCTTGAAAGATCACCTAGTCCCATCCCCCCACCAGAGCAGAAAGGGGGTGTGGGGGGAGAAGGGGAAGTCCATTGATAGGATGAGCGGCAATGGGCATAGACTGAAACAGGAGATTCTGTCTGAATACAAGGAGAAACTTCTTTACCTTGAGGATGACAGAGCACTGGAAGAAGCTGCCCAGAGAGGTTTTGGAGTCTCCTCTGAAGACATTCAAAATCCACCTGGATGCATTCCTGTACGATCTGCTCTAGGTGTACCTGCTTTGGCAGTTTACTTGGAGTAGATGATCTCCAGAGGTCCCTTCCAACCCCAGCCATTCTGTAATTCTGTTATTCTGTGATTTGAGATCATGTATGTACACAAATATAGAAATATTTAAAAATCTGTAATGTATCCGTAAAAATTTCTAATACTCTTGATCTGAGTAATCTCCTTATTGTCTTTCAGCAGTACAGATATAAGATAGGTGAAATCTATACTTCTACCAGAATTCAATATTATTTTCTGAAATTAATTTCTGCATTTATGGAAACTTTATTGTGTGAAAGTCAGTTTCATGGGCTGAGAAACAAATAAGGAATTCAAAAAACAGTCCAGACAGATTATTGTTCTTTCATTATTGTTAAGTATTGTTATTTGGAAAAGTAACTAAAAATGCTGAAATATATTCTACATTTCAGAATATTCTTCCTGTGTTTCTAAACCATCATCTTATCTATAATACTGTAAAATATATCCAGAAGGATTTTTTCAATAGAGTGAATAATATAGCTCCATTTTCATAATATGCTTGCACAGTATCTATATTGTCTTCAGTCTGAAATGCCTACTTATCTGTCATTCCTCATTCCCTGATCAGAAAATCTAGGAAAAGTTTAATTTCCACAAACAGTATCCATTGAGAGCATGGCACAGCACTCCTTGCTTAGCATAGAAGGTGGACAAAGGGTTGAGCTTCTTTGAATTATCAACCAGTCTATGTGTCTGAAGTAGGAATGAAATGACCTAGTGTTAAGAAACCTTAAAATAATGTTTGATGCTTGTAGCCACAGCTTCATTATCAAATCAGAGCCAGAGAATGTCAGCTTTTGCCATGGAGGACAATTGGATACAGAGAATGACTTGTTCTGTGGAGGGCAGAATATAACTCCCTGCAGGTAGATGTTCATACTCTTTCGTACCCGTTGGCTGTTATTATCCCAAAAGCTTGCCATAGCACTGGTCATAGACTTTGGCAGTAACTATTTATGTACACTGATGCAACTTTGTTCAGACCTTCTTACAGCTGCCCAGAACTTCCATGCAATAGTCATCAGGCTTGTAAGGAGCTGTGATGAAGACAGAGCCTCTCACATCTTGCCTGGGCATGAAATTCAGCTTGCAATGACCCTGACACTGTTCCCAGAAGGGTCATGGTAGGGTTTGATATTCCAGTAGTTCTGGAATAGCTTTTACCCTAGCAATCAAGAGGGGAGCTTTCACCAGGAACACTGTGACATCTAGAAATGTCTTAATTCAATCTCTTTATTTTGCCAAATTACTGCCTTGCTTTGTAATGATAGAGGCAGTAATGCACTCTCTGTAGCATTTATTTCTATCTTTATGTATGTACAACCCTTTGTATGATCTGGGTTGTGTAAGGAAAACCTGCGTTTGTGAGCTCTTTTGTTTACACTTGGAAAATGTTTATACATTAAGGAATCAAACAAATATGTTAAAACCACTGCATTCAGAGTTCATCACATGAAATTTTTGGAAGAAAGTGGATGTCATTTCACATTTTTAATATATAATTTTAAATCCACCAGTAAAAAGTCAGTAGGATAAAATTAATAACTTTGTGTGTTTTATGAAAATCTTCAACATGAAAGAAAAAAAAAAAAACAAAAAGTTTTATAGAGTCACATTCTTTCATACTTTTTACAGTATAATTGGATTTTAAAATAATTCCTTTTAGTGCTTTTATTCTACAAAAGGAGATGTGTCCCAGTACAACAAACATAGAATAAAAACCTGAAATTAGCTAAATAAAAGTAAATTAAAATAGAAGCAACTTAACTGAATAAAAATTATTGGAACTGGGACTAGATTCCGTGTGCAAGAATCCCACTGTAAAAGGTTTCCTGGAGGAGAAGCCAATTATTTTATCTTTTACATTAAAGAAAACTTACGCTATTGGGAATGCAACTTCAGAAAGCAAAGGAAGCAAGGGTATCTGGGAGATACACTTAGATAAATGTATCTGGGATTACGAACCCTAGAAAGTTATCCAGATTATGTTTTTGGAACCTTTATAATCTGGATTCTTATTTATGTTAGGCTCTGAATTAAAACAATGACTGTGTCTTTGCACCTACTAATTATTTCACTGATAAAAAATTATGCACCATACAAACTGTTGCTTGGGATTTGCTCAATCTGCATTTCACAGGGCTATTCAGAGACCTTATCAATGCACATTCTCAAGATTTTCGTCTGATATTCTTATTCAGCACTGTCAATTCCATTGTGACCATAATTTTCCATGAAATTTCCTGACTGAATAATCTTTTCTGAGAGCCTGGTATTTGTAAAACTTTGGTATCATCAGAGAATGTTAAGGCACTTTAACTATATCAACAAAACAGAGAAAGCTTACAAAGTTGAACTTTTAAAAGTTTATGAAAATAGAAGATCAAAGCTTCCAGTAAAAATGATTTGCAGTATTATTTCATTGTTGTTTAAATGCCTCAGATTTTTGGGGAGGTCTGTCTCAGGTGTTTTCAATAGCTGCACCTGACAATATGGGATTTATTCGCATTTGGTGGAATTTCAATTACAATCAAAAAATTGCAGAATAACTTCAGTTTCAGAGTACCTCTGGAAGCAGAGCCCAATTGTTTACTCACAGGAGAGCTCACAGTGGTAGACAGGCCCTGTTTGGCTGAGCTCAGAACAACTCCAAGGATGAATATTACACAGTTTCCTAAGGGGCCTGATTACTGATCTGTGTGAAATTTTGTCCTGAAATCCAGCTGAATTTTCCTGTCTTCCCATCCTCTTGCTGTGCACCTCTGGCTCCATTTTCTTGATGACGTCCCATCAGATGGCTGAATGTAGCAGGAGGATCTCTCCCTAACCTTCTCTTAGTCACTTCTCATGGGTCAGGTGCTCCAATCTTTAGCTACCTCAGTGGCCTTGCTCTGGGGTGAGTTGTAACTTATTCATGAAAAGCACAGATAAATGGGTAGACGTGAGGACAGAAGTCAGAGGTTCCAACAAGTCATGCTTACTGCTGTGACAGGGAACTGCTACAGCCATGAAAGGCTCAACTCACCACCTTAGAATGTCTTAGCTTGGTTGCTGTGTAATTATTTCTTAGTGTTTATGATTAGCCAGGATGAGGTTGCTGGCCTTTTGCTATTGGAAGTGGAAAAGTGATGGCACTGGGTTATAAGAAGTAAATCTTATTAGAAATGTCTCTCATTCCAAAAATTGTTTTATTTGGTGTGCAAGCATTTTGGTGTTAAAACATTATAAATTGTCCGTGCAAATTAACTACAGAATGTTATAACAAATGACTCAGTCTTCAGTTGGTTTGGGAAGAGATTCTGTATGTTAGCCCTGGACTGAAATGTGCATGAGGACATGAGGACATCACTTGTCCAGCACTAACTCATGAGATTGAACACTATTCCAGTCACACTGTCCTGGATAATTTTTGGATGCAGTCATTCAGTCAATATAACTTGGTTTTTGACCGACTGGAACATAAAATAAAAGAACTGGAAGATTTCAACCGCAACTGACATATCTATCTGCAGTCTGATCAAAGTTTTCTCCTGTTGATTCAGCCTTGATTTTCCTGGAAGACTTTATTTAGGAACACATGCTCAAATGAAAACAAATGAGGGATTCGAACTAGAAGAGCCCAGACTCCTCCTGTGGAGACATACATATGCTATAAAGCCAGAGTGGCTTCACTGAAGGGGCTTTATTGATTGTCAGTAGTAGTCTAAATGGCTCTAAACACAAGTGTTGGTGGTGATACTTTAGACTTAATGGAACCATCGAATTTGCAATAGCTTTCCTTAAACTAAGGAGCTGGGACTGCACCTTTTGCCTCTGCTTTAAGGAATGTGATTCTTGGCAGATTTTTCTCTCAAGTGATGGACCAAGGTGAGCTGACGTGTCATTCTTTCTTGTTTTGTTTTGATAGTTTTTGGTCAGTTGGTTGTTTTTTGTGTGTTTGTTTTGTTGTTTGTTTGTTTGGTTGGTTGTTTTTTTAAATAAAATATTTTGGTGCTTGGTGGAATGCATGTGCACAGATACTGGGTGCTTACCTTGAAACTCAAGTGGTTAAAATGTAAAGGTACACACTACCAACTCTTCCTCAATGAAGTACAAAGAAAACAACATGAGAGGGAGCTACAGACTTTCTGAATGTGGGTGTTACTGCAGCTGGAAGCATACAGGATGATCTCAGCAGGAACATGCCATGGTTCCATCAAGCATCAAGTTCATGTTGCGATGTACCTTATGATTTGAAAGGTGTGGGTTTTTAGGTTAGACTCTAATTTCTGACATAAAGGGAAATTACAAGCACAAATTCCACTTGTGCCCAGTTTTAAAATCACCCCAAATTAGGTGTCAAGAGGTTAAAATGTCTGTTCAGGCAGCACTGCATTCAGACCAAGCAACTGCTTAGATGCTATAAGTTAGGCCATTTTCCTGCCTCCAGTGTCTCTTAGCAGACTCACATATGCTGTTGCTGCAAAGAATCTCTGTGTCTTTGTAGGTGATTTGGTACACACTGTTTTTGTATATGTTCCATGCCTGTAAATTGACTTGTTAAGCATCTAGATTAGGGATTCTTGAAAATTAATATTCTTTTAATTATAAGGTGGAAAAAATGAACAAAACAAACAGAAATAAAATGGTTTCTATTTTAATTCTTGTTGTGAAGGAATAATTTTTGTGAAGCAATATGTTGATTAGACATACATCCAGTGGAGGTGAAGGCTAAATACGGCTCTCACAACTGAGGAGACACCTCAGTTGAATACATATGGTAAACGGATACATTTGTGGTATTGTGTCCCAAAATTTTGGTATCTCAGTTGCCATTTTCCCTTGGTAGGGTGGCAATGACATTTTTTAAAGAAAAACAGACAGGTTTTACAAATTAGTGCTGCAATATTTCTGGCATATCCAGTAAGATTTCCATTTTCAGGCCATATATATAACTTGCCTTTACTCTGCTCTTTAACAAGTGGAAATGGAACTGCACTGATCATGCTACACTTTCCAAGGGGCTGAAGATTCTCATCTGGTTGTCACAAAAATTATAACAAATTAGACACAGAGAAGAGGGATAGAAAAAAGCTAACTCTAATGCAAGCAGAGTTTGTTTATTTCTTCTCAGAAAAGAAAATATGTAGAAGAAATGCAGCAACACAGGACAGATGACAGCTATGCAGCCCATGTGACTACTATGATGAGAGCCTTATTCTGTTTTGGTAGCAGTTCAAACCATTTTTTGGAACTCTTTGCAAAACGCGCTTTTGTTTTACAAAAAGCTGTCTGAAGTACTATCTGCATGCTATGCAATTTACTAGTCTCTTCTATGATTTCTCTGGTATCACCAGACCCTCCCTTTTTCTCCCCACCTAAAATTTAGGAGCAGAAGAGTATTTGGAAGTTTTTCAGTTTAGCCTCAGCTGGAGAAGTTCTGAAGGAACTGGCTGTAAATATCAAGCTACAACCTATTTCGATCAATGCAACAAGTCAATACATTTTCTGACTCAAATTCTGAAAAAGAAATTATTTCCTAATTATTTCCTCCATAAAAGAAACAGAACAGAATCAGGACTAACACACTTTCACTCTTCAAAAATCAACAGTCATAGTTTGCAAAGAGAATTCAGACTGTACTTAAAATACTGAATTTCTTCAGAGACTAGACTAGGTAAGACTAAACTGTTCATGTAAATAATTGTGTATATATGCATAATGTATTCATATTTCTACAATTATTTGTTATAATAACTTGTTTTTCTCTGGATAAACTATTAATCATAGTTCTTCAATGCTATGTAATGATGTAATTTTACTTGTTACATGATAGTATACTAATTAAGAAATATTTACACAAATATTAATTCAGTTATAAAAAAGAAGGTTTGAGAAACTTATGTTTGCTAAAACTAAAGCCAATAATGGCATGTTATTCAAATTTTTTTTTTTTTTTTTTACTGAACTGTCATATAATAAGAAAAAAAAACTGTATAACTAGCAAATGCTGCATATATTTTTGATAAACAAGATAATACGATAGTAATGAACAGAAATTTCAGCAACACTGAGGGAAATAAGAATTCATTTAACTCGGAAAAATCAAGGAATATGTAATATATCTTCGAGGGAGCAACAAACATGAGATTCTGATGTGCATTTGAGGGTTATACAGTGGAGAAAGATTAAAGCAAATTGTTTATTATTTAATGAATATTGTGTCTCATCAGCAACATCTTTAGATGTGAGGGCAGCTGAAGATGCTTACAAATGTTTTACTGACTGAGGATCTCTTTTTATCCTTGCATGTGTAATGTATAATCCTGCAGTTTTTCATCTGATAAAAATGAAAGAAGCAGATAATATCTGCAAGTACATCTATTACTTGAAATCTACGCTGTAGTTGTACTTAAAGGTAGCTTCTGTTACATTTACTCTTCCAAAAAAGAAAATGTTTATATTCACATGCAAAACTGTCGTTCTTTTAAAACAGTTCTTATTTATTTCTCTCTCTTTTTTTTGGTTAAAGTTTAAAATAAACAAGGAAGATCGTAAACAGAGACAGATTTTTATTTAAGACTGAATGAAGGAGGCAGATTACATTTTTAGTTTCAGAAGATTATAAAAATTAAAGGTGACTTCAAGGTATTAATGCACTGCATACAACACTCTCAATGCATGCTGAGTTTTATCAAGTAGAAGCAGAATTATAATCAACACTGGAAATAGTTTTTTCTTTTACTTCTCATAGGTGCATGTGTGTTTCTTATCTGGTCTGTGTGTGTCATGACACACACTCTGTTAAACACTTTTTACATTTCAGAATCTATGAAATAAGGAAGTATTCGCAACACTCCTGCTCAGTTATAATATGACAAGTCTACTTGTATTTACAGGTGTCTGTTGCTATGAACTGACAGGTGACAGGTAAGAACAAGATGAAGAGGCTTCTGGGTCCAGCCCCTTGGCCAATTACTGGAAACTTGTTGCAACTTGGAAAAGATACACATATAATAGTAACAAAACTAAGGGATAAATATGGAGACATATTTCAAGCAAAGCTGAGATGTGTGTCAGTGGTAGTTCTGTGTGGCACTGACGTATTTAAGCAGTTTTTAGAAATATAAGGAGAAAGCTCTGTTAGCAAATCAGATCTTCATGGTTTTTCTCTAACTGAAAATGGGGCATGTATGACTTTTAATAAGAAATATAGAGAAGGATGGAATGCCCACAAGGAGATTGCAAAAAAATGCCCTGAGAAAGCTGTCATTGAGAGCAGACAAATACCTCACATGCTCTTGTCTGCTACTAGAAGAGATACACTTTGGATTTTCAAAGATTGTGGGACCATTTAGGATCCTCTTATACAGCAGATGGTTTTGATCTTGCTAGCTTCCACAGCAGATGTTTAGTAAGTGTCATCTGTAACCTGTGCTTTGCAAAAAGGTACAACAAAAATGACAAGGTGTTTCTCACAGTTCAACAAGCCAGCCATTATTTCATGCAGATCTTCAACTGTGGTGATGTTGCAGATCCTTTCCCTGCTTTTCATCATCTTCCTGACAATAAACTGAGACACCTGCATTCAATAGAAGGTTTCATGAACAAAAATATTTAGGAATGCTGTATCTCCTATAATCAGGTGAGGAGGCTTGTTCTTAATTCTTCAAGTACCCCTTGATTTCAAATAACAAAAATTAAGGTTTATCACTTTGTCCTTCATTTTATCAAGGAGTTGTAGGGTTAGGGTAATAAAAAGTTATCTTCTCTTATTTAAACTGCATGTATATCTTCATCTTGTGTTATATTCTGAATCGTAACCAAATAATCATATTACTTTTCGGAACTGCATTTTTAGTGCTACTTGATACTCTGATTGCACTATGTGAAGGACAAAAATATAGTGGTCATGAAGCTATATGAGCAAATGAGCAGATTGCTTCTACTGTCAATGGCATATTTGGGACAAGTGTGCTGATATGTCAGAAAGGTATGGTTTTCTTTAGTACTTTGTCCGTTATTGGAATCTTCATTTTTCTTCCCCTGTTCTTCCCGCTCTCATTATTAGAAAGCATGAGAAAGTGTAGTGGGAGCACTTCAATGTTTTGCCATGTTCCAGTATTCTTAAATGGATAACAAATATAAAACAGAAAAAGGACAAGAATTTGTGATAATATACCCTGAACAGGACTATTCTTTTACAGCTAGTACTGATGACAATTCTTTTAGATACTTCCTTACCTTTAAAAATAACGCAAAACTCATTTTAAATGTGTGTGTGGAAAAGGCAGACAAAACAGTGAATATGTTGAGGTGTCATGGAGGCAACCCGAGGTTAGTTTAAGGGACAACAGGGTCCAAAACAACTTTTATTAAACCAGTGAGAAACAGGGTTTTAGCACTCCAAAAGTGACTTAACTACAAGTTCGAATATCAGTTGAGGAAAATTATTAAGGGGCAGCAACTAATAAAACAGGAAGTCCACAGTGTGCATACATGTGGCTTCACCAAAAACAATGCCAGAGCTGCCTCTGAATCCAGGAGGAGTGCACACTTGCCTGAACACGTTGTAGGATTATTTTAAAGGGATACACGTAATCATATGGAGTATGCAGAGTGTACACTTGCAATCCTGCGAGGAGAAATACACATGCAAATGTGCATGGAATATTACACGTGCTTATGTGGGAGCGCGGGAGGAAACTACACTCGCAATTATGTGAGGAAATAATCTATATGTTTTAATCCATATGTTTTAACACATAAGGTGCCAGTTTTTCTTATAATAACAATGTCTGGTTTTAAACAAAAATACACATGCAATTGCAGTCCTCTAAGGTCAAGTATGATTTAACATAATGAGAAATATTAAAAATAGCATCTTCACCCATTTATATTATCATAAATGGAAGATAATTACTTTTGATTTGTCTCCGTTCTATAAAATAAATTCTAAAAACAAACTTCCCTCTTAGCATATATCCAATTGCACTGTTCTAGGTAATCTAGTACATTTATTATAGCCATTAAAATGACACTTTAAAGCAAAAAATATGCTTATATCTTGTATAACATATAAAGTGCTTATGTAAGTATTTCTGTCTTTCTTCATCATGATGAATTCAGCCAAATTCTTTGTACGTAAAACACACAAGGTTTGCATGCAAGTAATCACTTGATTTTGCTTTCGACTTTTTTTGAAATGCTACCAGCTGCTCAACTATGTTGCCAACAGAACACAGATCTATTCAACCCCGCAAGATTTGGCTGTGACAACTGTCCAATAAACAAGGACTTAAGTGGAAAAGTAATGTTCTTTGGATTTGGCAGAAGAAGATGCTGAGGTGGCAGTTTTGCTTACGTTTAAATCTTCATCTAAACAATGTTGCTACATTGGCTAGATATCATCAGTTCACAAGGACAGAATTTAGGTTTCTTTCCAAATTTTAGACCAGCAATGAAACCTACACAGCTTAAAATTTGTCTGAAAACATGCATTTGAATATATTTTGCCCAGTTTTTTCAGACACATATATCTTTGCAAATCTCTGACCGTGTAAGAAGAAAGCAGCTTTTAAACTTTGTGGCAAGTTTTGTTTGTCTGTTTTTGTGGTTTTTTTTGTGTGTGTGTGTGTGTGTTTGTTTGTTTGTTGTGAATGAAACTGGTTTAGTTGCATTTCTGGTTTGGTTTCGCAATTTAAGGACAGTTTGATAAAAGTAGCATAATAGAAAATGCTGCATTTTGTTCTGTCTTTTTTCCAGTTTACTTTTACACAGTGCATAGGAGCTCACTTTCTGCAGCATAAATTGAAGTCCATAAACAGAAAAGTAAAAGTAATCTGAATTCTAACCTAGTTTTTAAATGATTACACAAAAGATTGTCAGGCTTTCTTTTTAGAACTTTCCTGTGGCCTGTCCATGCCCTTTGGAAAAATAAAATCATGTAAATCAAAGCAAAATGGGGAAGGAAATACATATCCTGCATGTGGTGTTATGGATGTGGTTAAATGATTATACATTACTATTAGAACGTGAACAACAAAGGGTACAGCAAAAAAGGTCTTTATCTGATGAAGCCGTATACCTGGGAAAGACATTCAAATAAAAGGATAGAGGGATTGTAAAAGTCCATAAAAATATGCAATTTGCAGAAAAAAATGCTACTTTTTTTTTCTGATTAAAATTTACACCATCATTCCTATGGCTGAGTAAATATGTTCATGGTCTGTCATTTGTGCATTGTTTCATTTAGCTAGGAGAAACACCTGCTGAAGTGTGAAACATTTCCTTTGTTTACTGAGAGATATACTGAACATAGGCTGCTAGTAATACTAATGAATTGCTTCAATAACAGTTTTTAAATATATAAAACAACTTCAGTTTAAGTTCACTATTAGCAGATATGTATGATATTTCAGAATATATCTCGTAAGAAATGGATTAAAATAGTGCACTTTGCACTCACTATGTGGGTATACTTAATAAGTTTTGCAAAGGCTAAATATGACTTTTTCACTTGCATACAATTTCAGAATTTGAATCTAAATGTTAGGTAAATAACTGATATTGTATCTTCTGGTTTACAAGAGAACAATGATGTACCCAGTAACCTTGTAATCCCACAAGTTTTTAAAGATATTATTCAGAATTTTTCTCTTTCTTTGCTGCCATACCATTTATTACCATAAAAAGATTTCATTGTGCTGTCCTATAGTGGAATCATTACTGAAAGGGCAAACTATTGAAACTGATTATCGAGAATACACTTATTGAAAATAAAGCTGTAGCCACATCTGCAACCTATAAGGCAGCTGCACAGAGGGGAAGAAATCTGCTCTGTATGATTTCACCCCATGCACCTTGCCTGCATTCTTAATTGGTAGTGCCCAAGTAAGCTCAGTGTAGTGTCAATTAAAAGATACAGGGGGCAGAGTGATATGAAAATATCATGTGTGGGGCCTGTTAACAGGGCACAGATACAAAAACCAGATGGTATAGCTGCTGTGGATTAAAAAGAATAAATATTAATTTCCATCCAAAATGCAAGTTACCGAGCCAAAATTTGTCTAACGCATGAACTTCACTCATTATAATCTCATTACAATACTAAAACACACCTCCATCTCAAATGATACCCACCTCTAGTCTACTTTTGAACACATCTAGTGAGGTTTTTACCTTAAAAATCGAAGCAAGGATTTCTAAACCAGTCAATAATGAAGGTATGTATGGCTAGAGTTACTCAAACTTCACCTAAATGTAGAAAATAGTATAAAATACCCAATAATAGAGGAAAAGTGGGGGGAAGACGCCATTACTGAGAACTCAACAGAACAGCATAATAGGACGTCTGGGATCAGTTGATGGACTGAGCCTATCTTTCTTGACCTCAGGAGGATCCTCTTGGGTAAGATTTGTGCACTTAGTTATACTGTTTTCCCAGGGACTCAGACTTCAAGCTTGTATTTGTAATCATATTAATAGCACTACATAGTCGTCTTAGAATTTATATATATATATATATATATATATATATATATATATATATATGGTACCAATATTTATTTCTTGCAACTAGCATCTTATTTCAACTAAGGTGTATTTTTGCAACTAAAGTGTGTTTTTGCAGACAGTGTATCAATGACATCTAAAAGAATTTGCACCTGTTGCTTTAATAAACCTTATTATTTGTGGATCTAGTGTGAGAATTTCTCATTGAATGTGCCCAGACCCATAGCATAATGCACCCAGACCTACAGCATATATTATACTATTGGTAAATCTGTGCAGCTTGTAGATGATATTATATTATTCATGAATCTGTGCAGCATGTAGATTCAATGATCACAACTGGTCTGCACTATTCCTGAATCTAATTGTGCAAGTTCAATGTTAATGCACTCAGTATGTACTATACTATTTGTGAATCTGTGCACCAGGTGAGCTGTTGAGCAGGATCAGGCTTATAGTGCTGAAACGAGGCTATTGGCATCACTCAGGGGTTCAATTTAGCTGCCTTGCATGGGGCATAACTTCTGCTAAATTAATAATCTTAACACAACTCCAGTCATATTGGTCATACTCCAGTCTCAGCTCATGGCCTCATTTTCTACACCTCTGTCACACCCTGCCACTAGTGGAGATGCAGATGGCACAGGCAAACCTGAGCTCTGCCCCAAATGTCGTGAGGACACTACCAGCTACTCTGTTAAGCCTGAGCTTGACTCCGGGGTTAGAAATAGCCAGAGTCTAAGGAGTCTAAGAGCTAGGGAGCAGCCCTCAAACACATCCTAGATCAGAAATGCTGTGTGTCTCCAGTTAGAACAGGGCAGAAATATAATATTTCAATAATATTTCAATTTCAATATTTCATTCCTTCCAGTTTTTTTTTTTGTTGTTGTTTTTTGTTTGTTTGTTTTTTATTATTTTTTTTTCCTAGTAAAAGAGCTAAATTACAAGTGTTATGCTACAGTAACGAAGCTCATGGATTCTTTGCATACAATTAGTTAACACATCATGTAACCAAAAATTGAATGTGACTGTTACCTGTGTAAGTTAATTTCAGACTTTAAATTTAATGACTAAGCTGATGTAAAATGCAAATATATTTAGGAACTGATGCTTTTCTGGTTCAGAACTTTTTTCTTCATAAAACTTCTGTCTTAATCCAAAATATCAGTAATAAAATTTTATGTAATGAAGCCTTCGTACTTGTAACTGTCAGGGTTGTTCATTCTGCCCTTCATACTGGTTTCAAAAAGTGGGTCCAGATTCCTGAGGATTAGTAAAAATACTATGTGTAAAAATGAAAGATGACTCATGGTATTTTCCTCAGGAAACCAAACACTCCTTAAGTTCTCCCCTGCTTTGGGGAGAACACAGGTTACAATTAGAATATTTACTTATTTGGGGCTTTTGTGTGTGGAAATACTGTTCCAGTAATACAACACTGTTTTGATACTGACACATTCTTCATATGCTTACTCCTTGCAGAATCAGTAATGACCAATACAGTTTTACTCCCAGATCTCCTACTTGTATCTTTTTTTTACACCTCTTCCCGCTTCCACACTGGCAAAGAAGAGATGTACACAATGGAAATGCACAGGATTTGCCTTCATGACTTTCAAACGATAAATTTTCAAAGGCACAAAAAACCCAGTCAAGTCCATTTTATTCAACGAAAATTCAAAAGGTAACACAGTCATCACATCTGTTTCTGCAGATCTTCCCTGAATTAGAAAGGCTGTGTTCCTTCCCAAACAAGGAGAAAACATTTTTCTCAGTAAATCTGCTGGAGTAAACCTGGAATAATCACGTGTGGCCAATTCTCATTTTAACATGTAATTTGTAGCTTTGTATCACAAAATCTGCAGGAAGCAACCTATTAAACTAACATTCAGGCAGATGAAATGTCATATGCCTTTGCATTTCAGCTGTGATGATAATGGTAGAATCATTTTTTGTTGTTGTTATTGAAAAGCATTGCAGAAAATGACTGAGAGACAGATGTTTAGTTCTGATTTCTAATATAACACTGTTTACATCTGTTGTTACTCTGTTGCTACTCATGAGTCAATAGTTTTGCTGTCTAGTTATGAAACACGAATGAGATCAGTCCCTAGACTATTGACTTTGGAGTTTTTCTGAAGGGTATTTTCATTGTTTTTGCAGAAATGTGAATGTGCTGAGTATCTTCTTATATGACTTACCATCTATCAGCACATATATTTAAGGAAATATTAATTACACTTGCAAGAATAATTTGAGCAGGAATGTCTAAGGTACTTGCAGCCATACATCCCATATATCTGACATTACAGTCAAGCCTGTTACTTTGGTACAATGCCATGCAAAAATTTTTGGATTAAAATTTATGCTTTTAATTTTGACTAATTTTGAAATAATTTCAGAGACATTTTTTATGCACCAAAAAAAAAAAAAAAAATAGAACTAACAGAAATGCTCCAGACTTCTCAAATGATAATATAGCAGGCACCAGTAATGACACCTTTTGAGTTGGTGGGTATTAATGAAGTCATCCTAAGTTTTTATTTGGCGTTCATGGGAAGTTTGAGAGTATTTAGAGCATTTTGGAACAGGGCTTTGGAAATTATTGCAGGCCTGATTATTTTTTGTAATTCAATCTTATTGTCTTCCCTGGTAGATATAAGACAATCCGCATATTATAAGCAGTTTGATTTTCTGGGGTGTGGGAGGACCGGGAGAAGTTGGTGTTGCATGTTTTCTTTCTCCAGGATCAGTTTTTTTTATTACAGTTGCTATAGAGAATCTTTACCAAACATTCAAATACGGTTTCAATAAGAAACAAATATGATCACATTTTACTCACAAATAAATCACTGTTTTATGAATTAAATATTTCCTTTTGATTGTTTGCAGGTTAAAAGACTGGATGTGCTAAATAAGAGTTACTAATGAGTACTTGACTTCTAGAGCAAAGATTCTTCCCTGGTGAGAGAAAAAATATTTTAAAATGCAGCTTCTGAATAATAAAATAAAATTATCAAGGATTTATGACGTATCATGGGCGTCTTTTAGAAGGAAAAAATGGGAGAAAATTTGCACATTATGGAAATAGTCAGAATCTCTTGGAAAAAAGCTTTTTTTTTGTCTGTTTGTTTGTTTGTTTTTTTTTTTTTTTTTTCTTAAAGCAGCTGAGGATGACAGAAATACGTCTTTTTTCAGCTTTGGTATTTAAGTTCAAACGTTGGCCTAGAATTATCTAAAATTAATGTATTTGTTTGTATAAAAATGCACTAAAATTCATCAGTCTCTTCCAAATCAGGAAGTAGTTTGGGAGTTGATACGGGAGAAAGAATGTTCTTCTCAGTTTAAAAATAAAAAGAAAGTAAGAAAGTATGAAAACTACTGAAAACTATTCCAAACAGCTAGTCACCAGTTCTCTAAGACAATAAAAACCAAAAATTACTGTATTTAGTAACTTAGTAGAATTTTCATTATTCATTTTTTTCAGTAAGAACTAGGTATCTCAGCAGTCTCAGTCAGAGACAAGATTTTGCACTTTTAGCTTCAGAAATACAATTAAATATCCTGCACAAGGGGATGGCAAACAAATTGTCAGCTCACTAATCTCAGTTAGTATATCCTTTACTTGAACAATTCATATAAAAATCAAATTGAGTTTTTTTTCTTACTCTTTTTTTTCTTTTTCCTCACTTATGGTATATTGAATAATGTAATTAAGTTTAAAATATGTAACTGATACTATTTCTGATGTTCTTTTGTAAATAATTTTAATTAAATTTAATTATCAGTCTTAACATTGACATTAACAGTAAGTAAAAATCAATTGCCTGGTAAAGAAACTAATCCTTTTCTATCTTGCTGAAGAACATCAAAGAGATGAAATCTAGCAATTTGAACAATTGCATATGAAGGTATGAAACGGCTTTAGTAGACTTGCAAAGACATGAGATCGGGGAGTTAAATTACAATCTTTAGACTCAGACATCCAGAAAGGTCAGAAAAAAAATAATAAGAATTCTGTTAAACTTTCTTCACAGATACAATCTCTTCATATGGGGACTTTGTTTAAATAGTTAACAAAGATAGCAAATTAAGTTAATAAAGAAATTATTTTTTTTGCACAGTTTATTTTATTTTACACTACTGTACATAAAATATTCAATCACTTTACACTAGGAAGGTTGGTAGCTGCAACATGGTTCAAAAATCTCCTTTGACTTGTAACAGAGCTCTGACTTGTTACATGAATTCCATATTTTTAAGTTGATTTAAATCTGCCCTTAACTGTCTCACTACCAGATACATCAAAATTCTAACTGCGAAAGATAATCAATTGATGGTGTATGTGTACATCTGGCATGTAGTTTGTATATAGTTTTTACAAATATTTAGTTTTTTTCTCTGCCTGTGTGGACTGGCAGTGGTCCAGTTGTGACCAGTGCTTGCACTGATTGTCAACGGTGCAGCATCCTGGAGTGGTATGTTCATCCCTAAATGCTCACAATCACCGCCTTCTTCACCCACTCTCGTTGTTCTTCTCTTGAGCATCATCACTATAATATATCTACATTTTGGTGACATCTGTCCTTGTTTCTTTACCTTTGCATTCCCTTCCAATGGTCTTACTTCAATAAAGTGGTCTAACAGCTCAATTAAAACAGGCCATAAATACATTAATGGAACTCAGGAACAGACATTGTGTTCCAAGCAGTATATATTTATAATAAGTTTCTCAATTTGTTTGCGTAAAAGCACTGTCATAGAAGTATGCTTCATCTGTGGAGAGTGTTCTTTTTAGATGAGTAATTCAAACCTAGTAGAAGCACATAATGAACAGACATGCAGTTAAAAATTAAAGGTTGCATTTGTTATCTTCTGAATGCCAAGTCAGAGCTGGAATAAAACTTTTTTTCAACTTAGCATATACGTAGTAACATGAGGCACTTGACTCAGTTGACTAGCAAATAAACAAATCATAGTCCCAGGTACCTATGCTTCACAGCTGAATAAAACAACAACCCTAACAGTGTACATTTGGTATATAAATTGTCAGTGTCTGTTTTCTTCTAGGAGCTTAGTATTATGGTCTTCAACAACTATTTTTTAAAGGCAACAAGTGGTTTTCTTCAACGACAATAACCATCACCTTCACCTTCATTTATTCTTTCATCAGTTAGAACTATGATTTCAAAATTTATATTTTTATGCTTTTGTTCATATCTATGATATTTAAGTTTCATTTTTTACTGGAAAAAAAAGATGGTGAAGAGTTAAAAAACTTACTCTGATACAAGAGGTATCACTTTAAAGCAACCACTGAATAGTATTTTGAAGTGGGACAGGGTCAAGTAAAGTTTGGAGGATTGTGCTTCACAGAGGAATATTACCGTTTGAAACCACCTCTACAGAAATTGTTTACACGGACATGCTAAACACACCATTTTAGACAACAAAAGCATGCCATCTACCTGCAAGCAGACCTATACCCGTTTGACTCAAAGACTTAATTGTTTTGTCACAGACTCTTTAAGGCTACCATAATGATATTTGGTGTGATTTGGTTTGGTTTATTTTTGTTTGTGTTTTACTTTGTTTCTCTTTACCTTTTTCCTTTTGTTTTCCCTTTCCCTTTCTTTATTTTTCTTTATTTTTTTTTAAGATGTCTTAAAACATTTTTTAAAAGAGGTAAAATTTTCAAAATAGTTAAATGCCTGCATAAGTTTTCTGATATTTGATGAACCATGGGATTTTAATTCTTCCAATTAATTTTCCCCTCCAGAAATACTACAGTAAGTGCTTTTTCACTTCAAACTTTGTCTCCAATGTCCCTCTCTAAAATAGGCACCTTGTTCCAGTATTGATATCTCTCTTGCTGCTCCTTTGTTCTTTGGTAAACTTAAAAAGATAAAATGAAAACAAATAAAAAATGCAAACAATGATATAATTGATAATTACCAAAACAAATATTTTACAGTTTGTGACCATTCCTCACCAATATAGAATTTCCGTGCATTACCTTGGGATGATGGTTGTTGTGTTGGTATCTATGTAGGGGACATACTGATTACTGGCAGTTTTTGGGGCTATTCACTTTGAGATCCAACAATGTGATCAATACGATAAATGCATTATTGCACTGTTTTTTAATTGCATCCCTGGAGTATGTGTTTGGGTTACTTTCAGAAGAGAAAACTCCATTCAGACAGTTATTTCTTTCAGTTATTTATTCTGATGTAAATGGACAGAAGACAATATTTCATTTGTAACAGAAACTCAGTGCATCCCAAATTATTAGATATAAGAACACATTAATGTACCTTTATTTGTGACATGCATCCAGGGCCATCAAGATGCATAAAAAAGTTAAGTTAAATGAACATATACAGACATAAAAATAAAACATAGACATCTTTCATACACAGAAAGGTGTGACTACGTAATTCACTAGTTAGCAAAGCTATTTTATTCTTTATTGTAAATGGGCTCAGGGGCTACAAGTATAAAACTGTAGATCTCTGTCTGTAATTCCCGTTGAGATTTGCTTTTAGTCAAAAAAGATGCATATACAGATTTCACAGGATACTATGCAGAGCAAAACTCAAATCCCTTAAGAATAGTTAGGAAAAGATAGAGACTTTTTAATATCTTCTTTAAAACCAAGTGGGATGATACATTGTAATATATTACCTTGATTTTCATTTTAAACTTCTGCATGAGTTCCTGTGAATAGTGGTTGTGTCTCCTCAGAGCATGTCGTAGGCTCTTCTGAAAAGTTCCAATAATTATATGGTTACATATAAGAAACATACAATGCAGTAAATCTTCAAAAATTAGAAATAGTCATTCTCGCAAACTGAAGTTCACAACCAACTTTCTTTCCTTGCCTAAACCACCAAAACAAGATTTTGTGTTGCACAATCATAGAAAAAGCAAGCCAAATATTTGAAAATGGTTTTCTTAATCCTCTCAGATAGGCACAGCGTTAAATTCATGCAATGCATCTCTTCAAGTTTTCTTCAAAATGGGTTACTTCCTTTTGAATTCTGCATTTGTTGTTGCACTCAGTGTATGGCTGTCAAATCTGGGGGGATTCTGGGAGTGTCCACCTTGGACACCCACTGTGATATTTATACACGACATACAAAAGACACACACAAAGATATCAACAAAAATATGAACAGTGGGGTATAAATGTGGAAGCCATGTGTTTACCCAGTATTAAAATCCATATAGTAACTCATTAAAATACATGTAACTGAAGATGTTTTATAGGATACCTTATGGCATGACAATGGCATGCATCTAAGTGCCTTTTACTGCTACGCTATGTTTTCCTATACTCAAAAGTGAGTTGCCTGACAGTAATTAGGCTTCTCTGAATTGACAAGAGGATTTCTCACCTCTCAAAGCTGCATAAAGACAATCCCTTTTAATCCAGTTGGGGATTTCCCCTCTCTGGATACAATCAAACACAATTTTCTCTGTTTCAACATATTCTAATTCAGACTTTGCTTTCCCAAAATTTCTGAAAAGCTCCATTGAAAATTGTGTCCTGTAAAAAAAAAGCTTGTAAGGAACCAGTAACCAGTACCACAAGAAAGATGCGATTACCTAGAATAGGAGGAACATCCCATAAAAATGCAGGAAGAAAAATATGTTGGTGTGCTAGGCTAGGCAAATGAGCTTATTTCACCATATTTTGTAATACGCTGGATAAAACTTGCACAAGCCAGTTAAGCTGAAGCATTTTCCTGCTTTTTGTAGCTGGTGTTACTAAGTTCCCCAGTTTCTTATTATAAATATAAACTCTACTTTGATTTTTTTCCCAAATAACTATGCATTGAAATTGTAATAGCATTATTTAAAATGTATTTCATCTCTGTGAAAACACTTCATTAGTTTGCTGTATTATTTCTATCTTTGCTTTATTAACTATCCAGCATACCTTTCATCATCCATAGGTTCATTTCCATAAAATACTTCATAGGACAGAATGTCAGCCTGAGCGTTATTAAAGGCTTCTTTCCAATCAGCCCTTTGATCCTTGTTCTTCCTGATAAGCTGACTGATATATTGTTGTGCCTCAGGAACATCACAATATATGGTGTGAACCTACCATAGATCAAAAATTAGATCAAATTTCCTGTAAAGAAGGAACATCTGTTTGTAATTCAAGACAGAAAAAACCACATGTTTTCTCAATAGTGCCATTCTCATACTTCACTAATTTATGTTTTAAAATAATGCCAGTTAAGGAGTGTGCAAATTGGTCTAATCAGTACTTTCAGTGAGTATTGATTTTTTTTTTTAATTCCATGTGATATTCTGAAAATTTCACCTGTAGCCTTTAAATCAATGTATAAAAATCAACTTTTCCATTTTTTTAAGACAATAATAACAATAATAAATAAAACTGAATTTTTTTCATACTGAGCTTTTTTAAAAAAATCCAGTAAACAATTTTTCTTCTTTGAAATAACTGAGTTCTCACCTTGTTGACAAGAGTTTTCAAGAATATTAGCACTGTGATTTGAGGTTTCATTGCCCTGTTATGTCTTCTTTCACTTCGCAGGAGCTCAGTGACTTCTCTCTCTCGTTTCTGTATAGATTCCTGTATCTTTTGCAACATGGTGTGTGCTTGCCAAAGATATCCCTTTTCCATGGACAATTCAGGCTCTTCTTCTTCATTAGATACCTGAGAGGGACAATGAAAATAGCTCTTATAAGCTAAACCAGGATCTAGATTTTCGTTCCTTTCTTTAAAAGATTTTGTAGCAAAGTTTGTACAGTCTAATATTATGGTGAGAACAATAGCACAATATCAGTGGTTCCAGAAGACAAATTCATTTCATGACTGTAGTGTTTTAATCATTCATCACCAATTTATCATCCTCAAGCCATGTATATATTTGCACACACTTTTTTACTGTCTGTTATTCCCATGGTTTACTTCACGCTTTGCTAGAGCCAACTTGGTTGCCTTTGAGATACCTGCAATAATGTTAAAAACAAGCAGTTACATTTCCATTTTTGTGCTCACTTGTTCTGGTTTTAATTGTAAAACTGCTGACATATCTGCTTTTTCTCCTTCTGTCTTTTCAGACTGTTGCTGAAGAATTTTTATCTGTGAATTCATGAGGTCATGCACTGTTTCCACATATAGACTGATGTTGTGAAGTTCCTGCAAAGCTGAATTGAAAACAATAGGAAAATCAGGTAAGAACAACTTAAGCATTTCTAATATGCAGTTCCTAGAATGGCCAAAATATCTCCATTTAGAAATCAAGAATTTATAATGAACAATTTTGATAATTAACAATTCAATTTATTTTATTAAAACTTGAAAAATTGTAAAGAGGTCATGCTTTGTTTTGTTTTAAAGTTCTAAAGGAAAAACTACAAGTGCTGATATAAACCTAGTCAAATCTGATGCTGACTGTAATAAGCCAGTTATGCTAAGGAGTTTGGAGTCATGACAGACATTATTTGTGGTTTCAACTTTCCTTTATTATTCCACCTGTGACACAGTACTGGAATGGAAAAGCTTATATTGACTTTAGCAGGTGTGAACCTCAGTGTAAAAGAAACAAACAAACAGACAAACAAAAACCAACCAACCAACCAACCAACCAAACAAAAAAAACTATGAAAAAAAGGGAGATCAGGAAGCTTTGTGTCTGAAATATAAAACTCACTCAGTGCATGCTGGGTATAAAGATAATCTAGGTTTTTACACAAATTTTCTAGAATCTGGACCTGCAAGACAAGGAAAGAAGATAGCAAGAAATCAGTGTTACCAGTTTTCATTATATTTCATTGGAGAGAATAATCAATAATAGTGGATTAACATTGCTTCCACTTACAGGCACTGCCTACAAAAATGGGCTGTTGTGCAGTAACTGGCTGTTACTAGAAAATAAGTTGTAGAAATAAACCAGAGACTGCTCAGGATCTAGTTGTTTTCACAAGAGCCTGTACTGGGATATCCTATGCTTATATTTTCTTTAACATCTGTCCACACTGCTGGAATGAAAGAGGAGACAAAAATTACAGAAACTCCTGGAACAGTTGAAGAATAAAAACACAGTCCTAAGGCAGCCTTGAAGAAAAGGTTATGTGTGTCAAATCTTGTCAGCATGATTTGCATCCTCATCACTTCTTAGTCTTTATTATCACATTTTGCTACATGTCCTTCGTATACAAGTGAAAGGATCTGTAAAACCCATGATTTCTCACAGTTTATCAATCAGGAATAGGGTATTATTGTGGCAGACATTGTCGAAAGTGTTTGAAAAGAGAAAACAATTTTAAATACTGGTGCTATGCAAAATTTAATCAAAAGGTGGTGCTATGTTATTTGTAAAAAAACCCCAAATGCAAAACAATAACAAATGCCACAAAAAAACCACAAACAAACAATAACAACAACCAATCATACAAACAAAAAACACACATAAAAAAAACTTAATAACAACAAAAAACCAACACAAAAACCACAAACCCAAACCTCTTCCCTGAGATCTTCACTCTGAAATCCTACAGAAATTTGCATTGAGGTTCATAAGGTTCCTGGCTGGGGAAGCAGAAGGGGAAGGATCCTTTGTCAACAGACAGGGTCCTCAGCCAAGGAGGTGCAAAGCCCTGGAGAAGCCTCTGGATCATGCTTGTAATGACCACAGCCAGATCCGACCAGGTTATAAAATGGGGCCCTTTCTGAAGACTCCCTTGGAGTGGTCTTCTTGGAACAGCGGGTCTGTGAGCAGAGCCCTTCCCTTAGACTGGGATGCCATCTAATGAGCCTTCTTGGGATTGAGAGCCCTCACCTTCTTCTTGGTGAGTGATTTTCTTCTGGGTACCCTTGAGTGAAAGAGGTCTCTTTTTTTTTGAGTGAGTATGTATAGTCTGTGGACCTTTATTTTTGTGTGATCATACGGTAATAATATCCTCAACTGATATTTCAAGTCTGCAGTTTATTAATGTTGCTAGAGTGCTGAATAATTTTGGATAAGCCTTGTTTCTAGTCAGTTTCTCCAGTAAACAATTCTGATTAGAATAAAGTCTGCTTGGAGCTTATCACCTGCCTAAATTGGTTTCTGGGGTGCCTCTGTGGCATATTAATTTGCAAAAGAGAATCTGGCTCTGAGACTCACCCCATCCCCACCCTGCCACAAGGTTAGTTAAGATCTCCCTGAATACGTGTATTGGAGTAATGCTATGAAAATTGGTCATTATAAAGCAACACTGAAGATTTGCAAAATTACAGAAAGACTTGCATGTATTATATAGAATAGAACACTGTGGAAAATGATATCAGCCCATGCTCACAGATGCTATCTTATAAAAAAAAAAAAAAAAAAAAATCTTATTCCACCTCTACAGCAATCTCAGGTCTTAAGTAAACTGAAGTTGCATTATTACAGAGAAATTTTGAAAATATGAGGCATTCTAAACACATCCTTTTTTCCTGGGAACTACCAAGTGAGGTCAAGCAGTTGCATTGCAGGGAGGTACTAGCTTAGATGAGGTGAAGGTGTTGATTTTTAATGCTCATTGCTAAATAAAAAATAATTGGTGTGCTCTATTGTGATTTTAAAATTCTTCAAAATACAGTAAATGTGAAATGAGAGGTAGAAAAGACAATCTAATAATTTTTAGTGGGAAGAATAGTGCAGTATGATTAAAAAAAATGTACATCATCTTCATTGGTGTTTAAAGGTGGAAAAACTGCTTGGGTGCTCTGAAAAAGAGGAAGGAAGGTATAGAGCAGTTCAATCTTAGCTGATATAGATGTAAATATCTAAAGGCAAAATGTGGTGTCTATGTCCCTTAGGCTTCTGGAAACAGCACACACTGGAAATGGCAACGAGAAATTTGTCTAACTCCAAAAAGAAAACCCAAATTAGCTTTGTTTACCTTTTCTTCTTCCCATTTCTCTGTTTCCTTCTTCATTTGGTGAAGAAGGTCTTCCTTCTCTTGGATCAATTTTCTATTTCTTTCCCTCAGGCTCTAGAGGCAGTTGATTAGGGCAAAAAGAGATTACAATTTCTACATCAGTGCTCCGTTTTTCAAAAAGCCCTACAGTTTGGGTTTTTTTGTTCCATACATGTTCAGAAGTCATAACATTTAGACCAGGCTGCTAAGTTCTGGGGATCTTGCACAAAAATATTAATAATTAAAATTAACCAGTTTACAAAGTCCACGTGCGACCAGAGGTGGTCTGATTCTCCCTGAAAGTGTGAATATGCTGAACCTTTTCCTCAGTAGCAGAACAGAAAGAAGAACAGGATAAACCATACTAACTGTTCCTCACCAGAAAAGCATTGCACACTCTATATATTCTGTGAATATTTTTGCACTTTTAAAAAATCTATTTCATAAAAAAAAAAGCTATTTCAAAGTGCATAAGCACAAACAGTACAGGAGAACCCCACACTGAGTTTGATCAGGGGTGTGGAGATAGGTCAAGCTATGAAAACTGTTTTGGAAACATACTGTGTAAGGCTTTATTGATTTCCAGAAGGAGACAGACATCAGTTTGTATTAATTTCAAACTGTATGTCTTCATTTGACTGTCTATCCCTAAGAGGAAAACATTAGTAATACAGCCTGCTCCTGCAGCCTTTGGAAGGACCTGCCATTCTTATCCCCATGTAAAAATTATATTTCTTGGTTACCTTAACTGTATCTTGCCAGTGTGTGCTGCTCTTGTTCATCAGCTCTCGGTAAGCTTCTAAGTGGGATTTCAGACTCCTCATTTTCTCACCATAATGTTTCTTTATAGCAGTTATAGTCTGCTCCTGTATTACAGAATTTTATTGAGAAAATGAATAGTGAGTGAAAACATGAAAGCCAAGCATGATAAAGAGAACAGTTTCCACAACAGGTGATGCTTGGTTCTCTTTCTTTGATTCTTTTTATTGTCTGCAAACATTTTTTTCTTGATCACAGGAGGTTTGTATTTTCACCTGTTGCAGACTTTAAACATAGAGTACTGCTAGAGTAATCTATTTCTCTGTTTTTCTGCAGAAGTAAAAATCAAAACCTTTCTGAGGGCAGACCAGAAAGAATTCACCCTAAGCACAGCTAACCAATTTTATAGAAGTTAAATTTTGCTCAGAAAACAAAATACTGGAAGTATAAGATAGAAGTAGCACAAAATATAACTCTCAGCAACAGGAAACATCTAAAAAAGGCAATAAAATTTTATGAGAAATACAAGCAAATCAGCAACTTTAAAAAGCACAGGTATTTCCATTTCTACGAATGACTTTTGTTTCAGATATTGTAATTAGTAACACATTTTGGCAGCCAATTGGAAGAGGCTCTGTGAAGAAAGATCATTGCAGTCCCTGTATTTACATATGTGTTGAGCAGGCAATTCTCTCTCACTATGCATCTGTGTTCTTCCTGTTTTCTCTTTCTCTTCCCCTAGCAATCTACAGAGTCAATTTAAACTGTCAGACGTGACTGTGCAAGAGTTACATTCATACCAAAGCACAGAAATGCATCGTGCAGATGCGATAACCTGAGAACAAGTCCTGTTCCCTACCAAAGGATACCAAACCCTTGTACACTGCAAGCAGGGAATTCTTTCAAGTTTGCCTGGCAGTCTGAAGAGTTTGTCCATTTCCCCTTGGAGGTTCCAGAGGAATTTCTGAATGTCTTTGTTCACCCAGAATAAACTTTAATTATATGGAAAATACACATCTGCAGAGTAACTAAGTACCTGTCTTACTTTGGATCAGAAAAAGAGAATGATGTGACAAATAAGCAGAAAAATGAAGCAGTGTCTGCAAGAAAAGGATTCAGGACGGTGTAGCCAAAGATGAAGTGGATAATTTCTTATTCGGGGAGAATTACTGACTAATGTAATGCAGAAATGCTTTCACTAAAGAGTTAGGCACTGTAGGGTTATGGTGACAGGACTGGAACACCTGGATCCTCACCATAAACTTGCAGGGGTTTACAGGTGGAGGGATTCTGCTATTTTGCAAACTATATTAGCAACATCAGAAGGCAAAAGCAAAGCTGAGGGCAAAGTAGAGGAGAAAACACCCACAGAGAAGAGACGATAAAACTTTCCACTTTGGTGATGAGGGAAGAGAGTATAGGTTGGCACAGCCCTCTAAAATAAAATCATTCTTAAGAAGCACAATCTATATAAATGCAAATGTGCTAACCATGGTGTCAGTTGTTAGAAGAAGGTGGCATTTAAGAGAAAAGTTTGGTGAAAAATAAAGTTTAGAAAAATCTCTGCAGCTGTGCCAGACAGAAAGCAAAACCATATTTCACAAAGTTGTAAGATCAAATACACCTGAAGATACATTGACATAATTTCTAGAGACTTAGAATGAGTACCTGAATTCAGATGTAAATGTGAATGAAGTAGATTTTATCCCTCTGTGTTGTTTTGACTAATGGCATGACACAGCAATGCTAATGCTTCAGAATAATTACCTGGTTTTCTTTCCTTATCTTGTCAAGTTGTCTGATTATCTTCATGTGTTTATTTTTCATTTGCTGCATGTCATTTACAATCTGTAGAGGATAAAGGAAATTATCAAAGCACTGGCAACTCCCATTATAATGAACCATCAAATAATTTTGAAGTACATTTCCCATAATGACAGATGCAGTACAGTGAAAAGTTTGATCTTGAAAACAGGTAAGTAGCCAATAAGACTGCAGGTGAAAGCTTTAAGACAACAACAACCAAAAAATATGGTATTGAATAGAAATCTGTATAGTACTTGAAATGCATTTTCTTTTGTCATCTTTGTATTGCATGTTCACCTCTTTGTTCTTACTGTAGTGATCTGAATTGAATGTGGAAGCCATAGGCCATTACAATTTTTCCAAAGTTCTTGAAAAAGATCAGCATTGTGAAGTTTATTGCTGAGAAAAAAGTAAAAAAAAAAAAGGTAGGCAGAGGAGATGATTGCATTTTTGCATTTTTGTTAGCTAATACAAAGTGCCTACAGAATACACTCAATTTTTGTTTGGTATTCCATTAAAATAATAAAATAATAATCAATATAACTTTAAGGTGTACTACAACCAGTTTTCCTGAATAATCAAACCAGATGTGTATATATAAAGGACTGATAAAGTGACCTTTTCCCTGTTTGAAAATAAGTCACTTAAGCTTCAAATTGCATCAGGATCCTTAGTGACTTTTTTTTGTTCACTTTGTTTCTAATCCAATTCATAATAGTCACAAAAGGAAAATTCCATTATCTCCAATCCCAACTTCTGCTCTCTGTTTTTTCCTTTGACATACTTGTCTGGTAGCTGCAATGTCAAATTGCACAACACTGATATTTGTGCATCTTAAGTGAGGCTAACAGATACCGCTGGGTGAATAACAATAATAATGAACATGACTCTATGTAAATTGTAAAAATCTAGATATTTTCAAGAGATTCCTTCTTTCCAGTTCTTCACTAAATTTAATATGATACAGATCCTTCTGACAGTAAACAGCTCAGCTGAAATAAAACTAAGAAAGAAAATATTTCCGACTTTTTTGTGGTGGACAAAGCATTATTTTTAATTAGTTGCTAACATTGATCTACAATGACAGATTAAAACTATTTACAAGCAGTCAATTTGGGAGTGAAAAATCTCTACCATCTGACCCTGCCACAGTTCAAATAATATAAAAGTAGCAAAGCAGCAAAGTGGTATTGAAATATACTGTCTTTTATACCACCCGTCAAAACACTATTGTAGAAGTAGAGGAGGCTAAGAGACACAATTAAAAGGTTAATACAAAAGAAAAGCCTCTTCTAGAAGAAAACTGAAAAGATCCAGATGGGCTTATCCCTTTTATCACTCACAGAACTCTGAGTCATCTTCACTAGATTGTTTCAGCTATTTGAACTTGTTTCTTGCAGCTAGCTCAGTGGTCTGTAGCCTGTACCACAGAACTCACCATATAACTTTTTTGATGCACAATAAAATAACAAGAATACAATAACATATTTAATGGAATAAATAAAGCAATAAAAGCAATAAACCAGGAAATATATATATATACACACAGATACATGTACACGCAGATATTGCGTGATATAAAATGTAACTGGTACCAGAAACATTGCAATATAAAAAAAGCTTCACACTGTAATTCAAAAGTCATTTTGAATAAAAAAGAAGCATGGTGAGAAATACATGGCAAAGCTAGGGTTTTCTCCAAATACAGTTAGAAGAAAACCACTTTCCATGATATTTGAGAAGTCACGGCAGTCAGGTGGAGTCCCCGATGACCGAAAGAAGTGAAGCATCCCACCCATTTTTAAGAAGGGCAGAAAGGAGGACACCAGGAACTACTAACCTGTCAGCCTCACCCCTGTGCTTGGGAAGATAATGGAATAGATCCTCCTAGAAGCTGTGCTGAAGCACATGGAAGACAGGGTGGTGATTCAAAATAGACAGCATGGCTTCACCAAGGGTAAGTCCTGCCTGAACAACTTAGTGGCCTTCAATGAAGTAAGTACATTGGTGGATAAAGAAAGGGCTGCAGATGTTGTATATCTGGACTCCTGTAAAGCTTTTGATACAGCCTTTGAGAGGGGATGTTCACTGAGGTTTGGGTTTTTTTGTGTTTTTTTTTTTTTTCTTTTTTTGTTTGTTTTTGTTTGTTTGCTTGTTTTTTTGCTTTTTATTTGTTTAATTGTTTGTTTTTTACCTTGATGATATACAATGTAGCAAACTTGTATGGAATATATGGTGCTTCTTCCTTGGCTGTGCATTCCTCCAGATCAGTTGCTTTGTGGTCAGTATCAGAACAAACTCCAAATTTGTTTAGATGATCATCTACATATAACAAAAATGACTTTATCAACTTGAAGTATAGATCTAAAATGCAGAGCAACTCCAGATGTACGTATTACATGTTAAAATTTCTATTAGAGACACCAAGCAAAACACATATTTTTTGCGATAACAGCAACAACAAAAAAGTACCTTTGGGATAAATTTTTGGCAACTCTGACTTCTCAGCTTTGATCTATGTACTCTTTCATACATATTTATGTGGTTTGATAATTCATTGTCCATGACTACTCTGATGTTATTTACTTGCATATAGTTATTTATTAAAGTAAAACCAAAAACTTTGATAAAGAAAAAGGCATGCAAAATTATGCTGCCTCTTAGGAAAACTAGCTTTTATCACAGAAAAGAAGAAGACAGTTTAAAACTGCCTTCAAAACTACCTTTTACAAGCTATTTCATAGACCCAGTTTATATCAGAGGATAATACAAAATTTTAAAATTTATTTTTATATTATTTTTTGTTGATTTTTTTCTCAATCAGGTCTCTCTGGCTTGACATAGCAGGTGAATTCCTGTTGGAAAACTATTTTGAGTATCATAATCCTTAACTAAGTATCATAATTAACTATCAGGTGTATAAGGTTAAAACACACTGAGGTGATTACTTAGAATAGTGACTTGTATAAAGCCAGGCTGTAAAGCTGCATTCTGAGATCCAAGCTACACAACTTCATTCAAGCAGAGCTAACATAAAAGGAAAAACAAAACAAAAACCAACCAACCAACCAAAAAAAAACTACCCACAAAACCAAAAAAACCACCCCACAACAAACCAAACCAAACTAACATCAAACCAAACCAAAAACCTCCTCATTTATGTACCGCATTGTGTTCGAGAAAATAAGAATAATATTTGCTATGTAAATATACCTTTTCCTAGAGCTCTGTTTTCACTCCATCCAACCAGGGAATTCAGGAATGACCACTTATTTATATACATTCCAAGCTTGTACAGCCATGAGTTTCCCTCTCCATCTGTTAACAATATTCAGGTACTAAAATCAGGTGAAAATCACAGAAATTCCCTGAATTCATTTGATTTGCTCATTTGTTGGATTTAAATGTACTATGAACTAATTCTGTTGGGGACAAAAGAGTTTTAAATTATTAAAAAGGATACAAAAGAAGAAGAGATCAGGAAGTCATCGAGGCTTCAGACATAAGAAGGATTTGTTTAAGATTTGAATGATTCCACCTGATCCTGAAAACTGAGATACATTGAATGCAAGGTCTGTACTCCAGACTTTTTCTTATCTTCCCTCAAAACCTTTTCAAATTATGATTTTGAAAAATTACAAAACAAACTGAATTTTCCCCAATGTGTTTGAAAGTAAGTGTGCATGTGTGGGGGTGAATCACATTGTTAGATGAGATATATCTGACTGAGGTCGACTAATGTGAACTCTGGATGCATGCAACACTTCTGCTGAGGGAAAATGAAGCCACAAGACCCAACATGAGCAATTTGTTCAAGTGTGCTGGTGTGAAAGGGAGAAGACTGCATGAAAGAAGTCTTCTGACTCTTTGGATTTATTGAAATTATTTTCAGAAATTAAGGATTTTTTTCCACTGGGGAAATCCAAATGTGTAGCTACCTTTCCTGGGATCCTGAAGTGATAGATATTTACTTCTGTTGTGCAATTATTTTCTACAACCATCTGTCTCTTCACATTGCTTTTATTGGACAAAGCTACTGGCTACTAGATGGAATCACCAGATCCTTCTTCCACACAGCCATAAAAGTCTTGTTTTCCAAAACCTAGTTTTGATGATTTATAAAGCACATAACTAAACAAACATACATTGAGACAAGTACCTTTGTCTCTGATTATTCTTTCTGAATTCATTATTGTGATCACTATACATTACATAAATATATAACTCTTCTTCCTGGTAGCAAGTGATAGGACAAGAGGAAATGGCTTCAAGTTCTGCCAGTGGAAGTTGTGATTGGATATTAGGAAAAATTTATTCACTGAAAGGGCTGTCAGTCACTGGAACAGGCTGCCCAGGGAAGTGGTGAAGTCACTATCCCTGCTGGTGTATTAAAGATGCGTAGATGGGACATGGTTTAAAGGTGGACTTGTGAGTGCCAGGTTAATGTCTGGACTTGATGACCTTAAAGGTCTTCTCAAACCAAAATGATTCTATAATTGTATACATATCAGCTCTTGTTCTGTGAATTACATCAGGGAAGGACGCATGTTAAATTGTATCTAGAACAGATACTTTTTAAAAGACTTTGACCTCTTACATCTACATCCTTTTGGCTTTCTTTCCACCACCTTGGAGACTATATGAAGCCACAGTTTCTCTTGACAAAGCCTATTTTACATAAAGCCTACTTTACATAATCCTATTTTTTACAAAATTAGCAATTAGATTATCAGTGTTTGCAGGCCAAGAGTATAGAAACTATCTTCCATCTAGGATAAAGAATAACCTTAAAATCTAAGTGGAAAACAGATATACAGATATTGTTTCCTACTGGAAAAAAAAAAAATACTATAGCATTTGCTGAAATGACTGCAAATTTCCCCTTTAGTCTAGTGCAGTCCATAGGGAAAAAAAAAAAGGTACCTGAAACTCCCACAACTTAATTCATGAATGTTAAAAATCAGTCTAATATCTCTTTAGCTTAGCATCTCACAGAGAATATAACTCCCAAAACTACTGAATATGTATTTTCACATCATTCTCATGATTTAACTCATACAGATCTCCATGGTATGGCAGGGATGAAATATCTCTAACACTTCTTCCCTTTTCTTTTCAATGCCATCAGTCAGAATGGCTCTTAAAATGAATTCAAACCATCGCAGTACCTTGCAGTTTAATCACTTCAGAATGTAAGCTTTTTCAATCCAGAGGCCAGTCCTTTCTCACATTACAATTAGAATCAGAGCATATGGCACAGACTAGACAGCTACGTTACTTTTTCTGAATAACTGCAGCTGTATTTTTTGAAAGTTTTTAGAGAGTCTGGTAGGTTGTACACCTTATTTTAGAAGTAACAGATACAGAACACATAGAAAATCTAATTTTGCTCTGATGGCTTTGGTTTTAATGGTTATAAGGCCAATAGGCGTCTCTTGTATATGAGGAGCTTGAGGACTACTTTTATAAATATTAGCTATGTGCTGAATCACGACAGGAACTCTCCCACTTAGTCCGTACTCATCCATACTCATATTCATCCATATTCAAGCTATATCAGCACTGTTGATGCAATATGGACTATAATGTTTATGCGGTTGTCACGGTTTCTCTTACCCCCATACTCTCTCTCTCTCTGTACGGTTTTGTTTCTCCCCGTACGGTCTTGTTGCTCCCCTTATGGGCCACCAATTAAATCTGTTACGGTTTAAGGCAAGGCGGCAATAAACCATGGCAGATGCTCCCTGTTATTCCCCTTAGATCAGACCCCTTCCTTTAGATCATAAAGATGGTAAGAAAGATGAGGGGAAAGGAAGAGAGACTTAGACTTCATGTTGGAGAGTTTTAAAAGGTTTTACTAATACTACTAATAAATAGAGAATATATACAAAATATACAAAACCAATCCCAAGTGCTCGATGTGGAGTTGGCGTCACTCCAGCAGCGGCAGAGCTGGGTGTGTGGAGCTGGTAGCTCCAGCAGCTGCAGCTCAGGCCCCCAGAAGTCATGGGTGAGACTTCACAGCAAACCAGAAACTAGTTGCAGGGATGCAGTGCCTGAGGCCTGTAGATCACAGGCAGACAGAAAGGGTCCTCTCCAGATGCCGGCCATGGTAGAAGAGAGCTTGACCCTCGTGATCACCCTCTTATATAGGGGGTATGACAAGTATGGGATGGAATACTTCCGTTGGTCAGTTCTAGTCACCAGTTCCATCCACCCCTCCTCAAACACACCCCTCTCACAAGAGAACATGGGAAAACTTATCAGCCTTTCTTAACTACCATAGTAATAAAACTAAACACGAGCTTCTTCAGGATTCCATTGGTCTCTTATCAGCACCAAGTACAGAATCCTAGGAAAAATACGCAGGCTGAAACTCAGAAAAGTACAGCCACCTAGAAGAACTTAGCTGAAAGAAAAATCACTAAAAGAGAACCTGTCTTGTTTTTAACAAAACCAGGACAGCGGTTCTGCTTCTGTGAGACTACAATAGGGTAATGGAATATCTATCTGCCTTTTTGTAGAAAACAGTGAAGTACACTCTCATTCTGAACACCTAAAGGCACAAGGTACTGCTTACCCTCCTCAGGTGTGTCTTTAATCGTAACACTTTTAATCACACATGAAGGATGTTCTTGTAACTCCTCTGAATAATCAATAATACTCCCTGGTAGAGGAACAGGTGAGTGAATGGTTGTCTGTCGTTTAGTTTCAGGATCAATTCTTACTGAATCTTCAGGGACTTGAGAAGCTGAAGGAATAGCTGTTCTCACCCATGCCTCTGGAAAAAAAAAAAACAAAACCCAAAGTAATTGTTGTTAATAACATACTACAAGGAAGTATTCTTTTGAGAGGCTTGACAACAGATATCACAAAACAAGACCAGACTTGTAACATGACACCTCAAAATGAATTTAAGATAAAAATAGTGCAAACTGTTAGCCAATTTAGGAGTTAACCAGGATGAGTTTCTTACAAACTGATCAGAGCAAACCAATAGATTTGGGTCTTTTCTTTCTGTCTCATTTGAAATCTAACATGATTTGGTGATTTAATCCTGGTTTGACCATCAGATTTAGCTGAACTGGCAAGCACATCAAGGTCTGTGAAATAAAGGTTCCAGAATTTACTGTCTTCTACCCTGAATAAAACCTGCCAAGTCTCATGCAGCTTCCACCCAAAAGCACATCTCAATCTTATTCCTCCATGTGTAACTGTTGGCCAGCTTTTTTCTCTCTTTAAGATATCTGCTCTCTTGTTATCTTATCATCAGTTTCCACTGTGTCACCACTTTTTTTTTAATTTTACTATTTTTTATTTTTGCTGAATTTCAAATAAACCAAAATGATCTAATATTGGAGGCTTCTTTTTTTTTTTTTTTTTTTCTACCCTGCCAGCCACATAGCTTCCATAGAAGAAAATACCACTTTTGCATTTTTGCTGGTGTGTGAAACAGCTAGACATAAACTTCCATATGAGGAAGAAAATAAATAAATACTTTTTAATGCTTTTTAATGCATAAGTAGTTATTCCTCACTTTGTATCCCTTTCCTGTAATATATACTTTTCTATTTGTTATGCATAAGTGGCAAAAAAGATGACCCTTTTGAGACATGAAAGCAGAGAGACATTGAAGCATCTCCAGTGGAACAAGGACATAACGAATTGCCTTAGCTTTTTGAGTAATACACATTTTGAAGTAGATGTCTCTTCGGTACTGATAACATTTTTTTTCTAGGTCCACTCTGGACTTTGTTGTGTATTTAAAAAGCCAGTATCCCCAGGTAAAATGCTGATTTTGATAAACTAACACTCTCCTTGTGCTTGTTCTGGTGCAAGGTTTTTCAGAAGGACCACCACTAATTTCATAGGGGTTTTGTTTGTTTGTTTGTTTGTTTGAGTTTTGTTTGTTTATGCATTTTTTCCTGATTTCATTCTATATGAGATGCTAGTAAAGACTTCCAAAAGCCTGATATGGTTGTATCTACATAAAAGGGAAAAAACCAAACAAACACACACCACCAAAACACCAAGCACAAGCAAAACAGTAGCAAAATCTCCTTTCTTTGTGCCTGGCTTTGAATCATTGGAAGGTTTTACTGAGATTTTGCAAAGAATTTAAAGTTTAACAGTGAAGACTGTACACCATTTCAATTCTCACTGATTTCAGTAGGAGTCAAATTTATGTAGTTCACTCCTGACATCTCATCTCTGAGATTCTTATGCAACTGATGTTGTTGAATCTTCAGAGTTTATGGGCAATTATGTCTTGACTACTGAAACTGGCTGGCCACAAAACAAAGAGGACTGTATTTTGAATGTGTTACATTTACTTTGCACAGTCTCTCTTCTAGACCTAAAAAAACCCTCTTATGTCGCCCTCTTCGTGTCTTTCCAAGAGAAGAAGAAAAGTGATTCAAGGACTGTTTCTTAACTACTGTGTAATTAAGGTTAGTTTAGTGGAGTTACAAAATGGCAAAGCACCATGAGAATTTCTCTGTTTTGGTTTTTGAAATAGCAATATGGCCTGCTAACAGAAGTATGATATCTTCCTCTTTAAAATAACTTGAACCTTCCAGATCAGTCACTTTTCTACAGCTGGAGTCACTGAATTGATATGTCTCAAACTATCCTTGGGAGAAGGTGGAGCTATACGTTTAATACATGTGTTCTTAATGGTTTTAAGGCCACTGCAATGTTTTTACTGATGTTCACAGAGCTAGCAGGCATATTCATCTTCTGTCCCAAAAACACCCGGAGACCCACCTAGTCCAGCTAGTTGCAGCACGTTAAGCATTTAGTCACTGAAACAGATATTTCATACAGTGTCATAGTTTTCCTTCAAACGGCATGGTGACTACTCACACATAATTGTCTGTCCATAATACACAAAGGTTTAGCTGGCATGAGCAAACTATTGGGCCAGCGACTATTGCAGCATATGCCAGAGCCCTTGACAGGAAGCTAAGTTACTCCATTAGTCTTCCAATCTCAAGGATACTTGGTTTATCACAATGCTAATGTGTAGTCAGTGTTATTCCAAGGTCACGTCTGAAAACAGCAGCTGGTATGACACAGTTGGAGTCTGCTCTTCCAAATGCTCTTTTCTCTTTCCCTCTCAATCACACTTTGATGTATCAAAAGGTAATGGTTCACAATTTTTTTGGCCCCCTGGACTTAAACTGGGACAAAGTAGGTTAGCTGTATAAAAAATCTAGGCTGGTATCTGTAATGTTCCTATATGTCCTGTTGGCTCTGTCATGCCACTCCCAGTCTAAGGGACAAGAGACCTCAAACCCACAGTCCTGTTTTTGTGGCCTAGCAAAGTTTTCCAGTCTGGTTTAAGATGGTGCTCCCAGCTCCACATGTTACACCTGCAATTAGAGCAAACAAGAACTAGCATTTAGCTCCTGAAAGTAATAATTCAGACTTACAGTATTAAAATGTCCAGGAACACCAACAAGAGCAGAGTAAGAGTGACTTGGAGTCTCATTCAGGTAACCTCACAAAAAAGTGCCCCTGATATAAATGCTGATAAAAATCAGTTTTCTTCCACAAACCTGGAATTTTATGACTTTATCTTTTGGGGTCTACGCTTGACACAAACCAAGGGACAGACTTTGATCATATTTAGGATCGATTATAGATGTTGCCCACTAGTACAAATCAGTTAGCACGTCATGGTTCTATGTGAAGTCAGTTTCTTGGCCTGAAGAAATAGAATGGCTGTATTGGCATGGAGAAATGACCAAATTATGAGAGATTTATTTATCAGGCACAATGTCAGATCACTATGGCTATCCTTGTCCTTTTTCTGGAGCTTACTGAAGGATCTTACATTGAGAATTCCTTAATATATTTTTTTTTTTTAGAAATGAAGAGCAATTCTGACCACAAACCATGATTACATTATTATTTGAAAAGTTTAAAGAATAAGGCTAAGGAATTACTAAAAGGGATTTTTAGACTCTGGCTTCACCAACTGTCTATTGTATTATGGCCAAGTGGGACAGCTTGACATCATTTTCCCAGGCTGTGCTTCAACAGCGTATTGCATAAAAAGTATGTTGGACAATTAATAAATCTATTGTAGTGGTGCCATTTGCCATTGTAGTGGTGCATTATGCCTTTTCATAGTTTTCTAACCATTAGGTGTGTGCAAATGTTTGCAGATAAAACAGACTGATGTTACCTGGTTTGCTTTGGCTTTTAGCAACAGGAAAAACAGGATTCTTCTTCTTCCAGAACCAGAATCGGGATGACAGGGGAATATTTTCTTCAGAATAGGAATACTGGTCTAATTAAAAGTGTAACAACAAACAAAAAACATACTCTGAAAAAGTAATTATTTTTCCAGTGGTTAATGAATCTTTTTGTTAAAAAAAGAAATCACACAAAAATATGTATTCAGTTAATATGCATACAGCAGATAGCAATGCATCTAAGACAAATTAGGAAAGATCAATAGGAACTCCTATTTATCAGTCTTTAATAGTAAAAGGAGAAAGTCACACCCTCTAGGAGAAAATAATACCCTCCGGTACTTAAAGTAATTTTTCTTATTTAAAGAATATCTCCACAGAGACAGATCTAAGATCAGTCTTTTTATTATGATAAAGCACATTCATTATCTGGTCAAGAAAAATTAGTGTTGTAGCCTCACACGGAGCTTTTATGTCTTTGGACCAGTTTTGATGTTATGTCTCAGCATTCAGTCCACAGTGTGACATGTTTTACAGAGTCTCACCATCTAGAGCATTAATTATTTTAATGCCTTTCAGATGAAAAAAAAACCAAAACCAAATGCTATTGAAAATATAAGGATAGCAGAGCCATTTCTCAGATGTATAGAATTGCTCCTCCAGAGATGCTTTAACGCTAACTGCAATGCCAATGTTATATGTGAAGTGTCATATAAGATATTGAGAAACAGGTAAAACTGTCCTGTACTCTTAAAATCGGAGCGAGCTTTCCTTGGCCTGTTGTTACACTCGACACCATCAGTTGGTAGATTTTTCCTTTTAAAATTGATAAACCTTCATTATCCTAACACAGTACACTGGCATGAAGAAGAAAGTATACAGAAGTTCTTAGCTAAATGTTTCTAGATGCGCACAGTTAATATTACAGCTAGTTATCACAGATAGCAAGGCTTTTTCAAGGCTATATGTTATCAACATTATTGCTATTTTCCTTTGAAAATCAAAGTAAAGCCACATATTTCATACTAGGAGCCACAGAGATACTGAAACAAAGACAAGAAGCTAGACATAGCATTCCTTGGAAAACGATGTGTGTTTCTATGTTTATTTGTAGCCATAGCCATTCAATTCATATTGGTTAGACTTGATATTCCAAGGCATTCCCAGTCTCTGCTCACTCATTTTTCATTTCCCTGAGAATAAAAACAGATCACAATACCCCACTAATGGACTGCTATCCAACTCTAAATCAGCTATGCATAATGCATTTAGATTCATAATGCATTTAGATTTTAAACATAACTCTTGAAAAGTGTATTTGACGTCTTAGAAAGTATTACTTTTATTAGTATATATGGAAAGGTTTCAAGTACCACAGAGTCACAGAAAGGTTGAAGTTGGAAGGCACCTCTGGAAGTTGTCTTCCCCAACTCACCTACTAGAGCAGGTTCAGTTGGAGCAGACTGCACAGGAATATATCCAGGTAGGTTTAGAATGTCTCAGAGAAGGAGACTTCACAACCTCTATGGGCAGCCTGTTCCAGTGCTCTGTCACTCTCAAAGGAAATACGTCTCCTCGTATTCAGATGGAACCTCCTCTGTTTCAGTCTGTGCCCATTACACTTCATCCTATCATTCAGCACCACTGAAAAGAGTCTTGTCCCATGCTCTTGACACCCACCCTTGAGATATTTATAAACATTGATGAGATTTCCTCTCAGCCTTCTCTTCTCCAGGCTGAAAAGACCCAGCTCTGTCAGTCTTTCTGTAAGAAAGATGCTCCAGACCCTTAATCATCTTCGTAGCTCTCTGGTGGACTCTCTCCTGTAATTCCTTGTCCTTCTTAAACTGTGGAGCCCAGAACTGGACACAGTACTCCAAATGTGGCCTCACCAGGGCTGAGTAGAGGGGGAGGATAACTTTCCTACTGTACCCAAGTATGCCATTGGCCTTCTCAGCCACAAGGGCACACTGCTGTCTCATGATCAACCTGTTGTCCACTAGGACTCCCAGGTCCTTCTCTGCCAAGCTACTTTCCAGCAGGTCATCCTCTAACCTGTACTCGTGGATGGGGTATTTCTCCCTAGGAGTAAGAGCCTACACTTGCCTTTCTTGAACTTCATTAGGTTTGTCAGTGTAAACTTTTTTCCTTTTGTTGTGGCAGTATGTTCTCTTGACGCAGAAACCTCTGGTAGAATTATTTGTCTGCAAATGATTTTTTTTTTTTTTTTTTTTTTTAGCCAAAGCTGTTAATATTTCATGGAAGAAATAAGCATCAGGGACAGGAGAATTTAAGCAAACACCTACACTTTCAAAAAATATTCCTAAATAAAATACATCATAGAAAAGTAAGAAGGACTACCTATTTAACCCATTTTTATCACTTATCTAATATCTCGTTAAAAGTCCATTTAGTTGGCAATTTCTTTGCTTTAAGTCCAACTGAAACTGCTTCCCCTTAAATTTCAGTTCATTGCTTCTTGTCCTGCAGACAAATTGAATACTTTTAAAGACTTCTGAACTCATTCTTCTGAGAAATAACTTAAAGTTGTTACATTATTAGACAACCAAACCCACTTTCTGGTCTTTCACAAGAAGCCACTTTCATTAGCCCCTTGTACAATCTATCTGGTTCATTTTCACTGTATTTCTTGAAATGACATGCCTAAAGGCAGACACAGTACATAAACATGAGCAACAGTGTCACTTTTCCTGGCTGAAATAATACTCAATGACTTGTGGACCTATGGAAACTCAATCCTGTTTTTCTAAAATTCACAAAATATTTGTAAAACCTGGAGTGACTTTACTTAGAAGACCTTCACATATCACACTTTTCTAAACATTTATGAAAACATGTACATGACTTCCCAACTAGTCACTAGCATTTGAATATATGTTTTTTTAGGTTAGTAAGACAACTTTTGGAAAATAGTTAGCTGTATTCAAGATTAGCCTTATTCACTTAAAGATATTTTGCCACTTAAAGAACATACCTCTTTCAGTAAGTCTTTCATATCACTGAGTTCTTTTATCCTTGCTTTTCACTGACAGCTGAGAAGCTGAAAAATAGAATGTTATCCTTTCCTTTTTTCTCACTAAATAAATATTATGTCCTAAAAAATTACCTTCATCCATTGCAATCATTCTGTTTCTCAGGGTCAGTGTTTCCACAGACATAGGAGTTAACTTCTGGTATTTTCTGACAGGCTCTGACCCCTTGTGCATGAATATTTAACCTGTAAAAACGCAAGAACTTCACAAGGCAACAAGACACCTGCAGAGAGTAAAATGGAAGACATGGATCAGGTTTAACCTCACTGCCTCCTGTGGCTAGCAATGTCTATTTTGTCAGGAGACAAAAACAAACTTGATGAAACTCAAAGCTGTAGAAGACTTCACTACAACTGAAAAAAAAGAAAAAAAAAAAAAAAGAAATACAGGCAGATAATACATACCTGAAAGCACAAATACTCACAAGATTAGAAAAGTTTCTTTAAAATATTTTAGAAATATCCACCCTCCCTTGTTTCAGCTGAAAGAATGTGAAATATGATACTCTTGCTGCATTTCCTGTAGGGGTGAAACTGGTGAAGATATAATGGGTGTTTTATGCAACTTCAGCCTTAATTCCACATAAACAGAGTTATTCAGTGCTTCCAGGTGAAACTGCTGTTACATCAGAGCAAATTTTGCCTTGTTTCGGAGGACTGCTTCATGGAAGTGCATTGCTGTCTCCCTTCTCTGCTAATGAAACACAAAAAAGTGCATTTATCATTGTCAACACCATTATGCTGAGGCTGCTGTCAGCTAATGAGACAGGCAGGCTGTTTTGAACTGTAAATCAAATATGCTGTTCTCTTGGAATAATTCCAGGCACACAACGTTTGATGTATTCCTATATTAATAAGAATAATGCAGCAGCAGGAACTGGGAGAAACAAGTACTACTCAGCAGTTGCAAAAGCAAATACAGAACAAACTGTTTGCAGGCTGGTGTGACCCAGCTTCGGCAGGTGAGACCAGTGGCTCAGGATTTCTGCTTCACTGATACTGTTCTGTACCCATTCCTGTGTCAAAAATCATTAAAAACAGGAGCTTGCCTTTAGAATGTAGTCCCAAAGAATATCTTGTGGTATCAGTAAGTCAACAAGCAGTTTTGTTGTGGGTGATTGGAGGCAGCTTCATTGGAAATCTTCCAAATAATCCACAACCATTTGATTTTTATGACTAGCTTCTCTAGTGTTCTGTTTTCAATATGCTACAGCTTCACTGGGATGTGAAGAATATCACATGATATGGGGCCTAGATGAAATATTTCTCTAGAATAATACTTTCGTTACATTAAATAAACTTTTTTGTCATTTTTCATTTTACAAAAAAACAAAAATATAAAGGCACACTATCATCTTTAAAAAACAAAAAAAAAAAAAAGAGAGAAAAGTAGCCACCTGAACAATTATTAGTGTTTAATTTCACAAATCTGCAGTTTTACAAAAATATATTTTACAGATCACGTTTCCAAAGTTCTTGCAACAATAAAATGACATCTGACACACAATTAGCACTACAACTACAACTACTGCTAAAAAGGTGAAAATGGCAACACAGAAAAATACTTGACTCTGAATTATGTTTAACTATGCTACTTTAGGTTTCTAATTCCATTTTTTAATATTCACTGTAATGTTTCTTGCCTCACTTAATTTTTAAGGGTTATTCAGTGGTCCCAGCCCTGAACTAGAATATGACTGTGCTACCTATTTAACAAGCACAATGAAACAGATTTGCTGTGCCACAGATATCTTAGATCACTCCTTTCAGGACTTTTTTCTGGCTGGTGTTCTGGTTAATCTTACTTTAGGAAGAAACTTTCTATCACAAATCTCCTTTATATTTTTACTTTAAATATCCTTCAATGAATGCATTTAGTAATTGATTATATTTTATGTCTTTTTCTTAAATCACCATCATATTCCATTGTTGCTTCTGGTATTTTGCTACCAATATTTCATGCATAATTATGAGAAGATATATTTCTAGGACTAGGAATCTTGTGTTCCTCTTTGTATGTTCCAAAGCACTTTGATTTTCTTGAAAACCTTGTAGCAGCTCCAGAGATCAATAATTAATTGTAGTATAGAACTGCACCATATTTGAGGATGCTATGAGGAAACTTGGATGCAAATCAAGCTCTGAGTTATGCAAATTTAAGTAGTTCTTTAATAAGACAAATTACAACAGTTACAAACATGTCTTGTAGTTTCTTCTCTTTGAGATAGAAACAAGCCCAACAATTACACATTTGTAATGAATGAATATGACCATGTCATCCATTGTGCTCTATGTGTTTTTTCTGCCCAAAGACTAGCAGCCTTGAAGCAACAGAGCCTGGAGGAAGACTGAAGACCAAAAATAGGAGTTTTCTGGGTTTTTAGCTAGAAAAACAACAAGCAATGGCTATTCCACATGCATTGTAATGAATCTCCTGGATACAAATTCTTTTGCTGAAAGCCAAAAATGAGCTTATATTTAAACGGAGAAGAAAACAAATAAAATGGAGGAGGCCAGAAAAACTGCATCTTCACATGGAATATTGCAGTCTACATTGTTCTGTGCCTGTTCCTTGTTTCTATGAAAGTCCGCAGGAACACCATATGGAAATATTTCTTTTCACAGAGTCACAGAATCACAGGATATTAGGGATTGGAAGGGACCTCGAAAGATCGTCTAGTCCAATCCGCCTGCCGGAGCAGGAACACCTAGATGAGGTTACACAGGAACATGTCCAGGCAGGTCTTGAATGCCTCCAGAGTAGAAGACTCCACAACCTCCCTGGGCAGCCTGTTCCAGTGTTCTGTCACCCTCACTGAGAAGAAGGTTTTTCTCAAATTTAAGTGGAACCTTCTGTGTTCCAGTTTGTACCCATTACTCCTTGTCCTATCACTGGTTGTCACTGAGAAGAGCCTAGCTCCATCCTCGTGACAGTCACTCTTTATATATCTGTAAACATTAATGAGGTCACCCCTCAGTCTCCAAGCTAAAGAGACCCAGCTTCCTCAGCCATTCTTCATAAGGGAGATGCTCCACACCCTTCATCATCTTTGTCACCCTGCGCTGGACTCTATCCAGAAGTTCCCTGTCCTTCTTGAACTGAGGGGCCCAGAACTGGACACAATATTCTAGATGTGGTCTCACCAGGGCAGAGTAGAGGGGAAGAATCTCTCTCGACCTACGAACCACCCCCCTTCTAATACACCCCAGGATGCCATTGGCCTTCCTGGCCACAAGGGCACAGTGTTGGCTCATGGTCATCCTGTTGTCCACCAGGACCCCCAGGTCCCTTTCCCCTACACTGCTAACAGGTTGTTCCCCAACTTATACTGGAACCTGGGCTTGTTCCTACCCAAATGTAGGAGGCTACACTTTCCCTTGTTATATTCCATTAAATTTTTCCCTTCCCAGCTCTCCAGCCTGTCCAGGTCTCACTGGATGGCGGCTCAGCCTTCCAGCTTATCAGCCACTCCTCCCAGCTTTGTGTCATCAGCAAACTTGCTGATAGTACACTCTGTTCCCTCATCTAAATCGTTGACGAATATATTGAATAATATAGGCCCTAGTACTGACCCTTGAGGCACTGCACTAGATACAGGCCTGCAACTAGACTCTGCCCCATTGACCATGACTCTCTGGTTCTCCCATTCAGCCAGTTCACAGTCCACCTCACTACCCGATCACCCAGACCGCACTCCCTCAGTTTAGCTGTGAGGATGCTGTGGGAGACTGTGTCAAATGCCTTACTCAAGTCAAGGTAGACAACGTCCACTGCTCTGCCATCATCCATCCATCTTGTTATGTCCTCATAAAAGTCAATGAGGTTGGTCAAGCATGACTTCCCCTTGGTGAAGCCATGTTGACTGCTCCTAATGACCCTCTTATCCCTGATATGCCTTGAGATGGCACCAAGGATAAGTTGTTTCATCACTTTCCCAGGGATAGAGGTGAGGCTGACCAGTCTATAGTTACTTGACTTCAGTAAGGCCTTTGACACAGTCTCCCACAGCATCCTCACAGCTAAGTTGAAAAGGTGTGGTCTAGACAATAGAGTAGTGAGGTGGGTTGCAAACTGGCTTAAGGAGAGAAACCAGAGAGTGGTAGTCAGTGGTGCAGAGTCTAGTTGGAGGCCAGTATCTAGTGGAGTGCCTCAGGGGTCAGTACTGCGGCCAATACTGTTCAATATATTCATTAATGATTTAGAAGAGGGAATTGAGTGTACTATCAGCAAGTTTGCTGATGACACTAAGCTGGGAGGAGTGGCTGACATGCCAGAAGGCTGTGCTGCCATCCAGCGGGACCTGGACAGGCTGGAGAGTTGGGGGGGAAGAACCTGATGAAATTTAGCAAGGGAAAGTGTAGAGTCCTGCATCTGGGCAGGAACAACCCCAGGTTCCAGTATAGGTTGGGAAATTACATATTAGAGAGTATTGTGAGGGTGACAGAACACTAGAACAGGCTGTCCAGGGAGGTTGTGGAGTCTTCTTCTCTGGAGACATTCAAAACCTGCCTGGACATGTCCCTGTGCGACCTCACCTAGGCGTTCCTGCTCCAGCAGGGGGATTGGACTAGATGATCTTTTGAGGTCCCTTCCAATCCCAAACATACTGTGATATTGTGATACCCGGGTCCTCCTTCTTGCCCTTTTTGAAGACTGGAGTAACATTTGCTTGGCAAAGATGATGGAGAGCGGTCCAGCAATGACCTCAGCCATCTCCCTCAGCACCCGCGGGTGTATCCCATCTGAACCCATGGATTTATGGATGTTCAGATTGCCTAAATGCTCCCTAACCCAGTCCTCATGAACCGAGGTGAACTCCTCCATTGTCGTGCCTTCCTCTGGGGCCTCAGTGGTACGGGGCTCCTCAGGACAGCAGAGATGAAACTATTCTAATACTCCATACAAGTAGATCAGTTATATGAGAATTTTTAGTGTCAGGTCTCATAAGAAAAAATGGAATGTCTAGTTTCTTCAATATTTTCTGACTGTTCTTATTACATCCTGAATATAAACAATAAGAAAAACTTTATTTGCTCTTATTCAATCATCATGCCATTATTTATTACGAAATTCCTGTTTCAGTGTGGTAGTGGGAGTCAAGCCTGGGCTATGCTACTCTAAACAGGTCTCAGCTTGACTCAAGTGATTTTGAAGCTTCAGAACATGATAGTCACTTCTCACTGTAGACAGGGAGTAAGAGATGCTTTATTGTTTTAACCTGAACGTTCATATTCAATAGATCTACTCACTGGTATTCATTTCAACATACAAGAACAAGCAAAGGAGCACAGTGTGCTAAAGAGATATCTGGAAATGTTTAATACTTTAACCTTCTTTAAATGAAAAAAGTTAATTCAGAAATATCAGTAGAGGTGAAACTCCTTAAGAGAATCAAATCAACTTCAGAACAAAAATTAGCTTTAAAACCCCAGAGAGAGAAATTTAACCTTCATTTGAAACACCAACTGCTCATTAATTCGTTGCTGGCTACTGTTGTGTCTTATTTATCTGAAGATACAACAACATAATTTTGCAGCAGGTTCAGTCTCTTATGCCATACAGAGGATTTCTCATCTTGCTTCTCGGTCTCACTGGAAGACACGGCCTACCTCCAGTCCTCCTAGAACCAGTTGTGACACACCACCAACTCTCCTCGTCTTGTCTTTTGTTTGATTTTTCTTATTTGTCTGTCTGCCTGTCTGTCTGTTTGCTTGTTTTCACAAGACTTTCTTCCATTAAGGACACTGAGCTTTCCACTGCTCTCATATATTGTTGTTTGAAGAACTCTGTCTTTTGTGTTCCCTTCTCTTGAATGACACTTATGTTACTATAGACACCCACAGATTAGTATTATAGACTATATAGGACAGTAAAAAGCTTATGTGTTCCTACTTCTTTTTGTTGTCTCCTTAAGAGTTCCCACTACACGTGCTCTGAGTTCTGCCTTCCCCAGTGATTTTCCATTTTCTTGCAATTTCACCTTCATACAGGTCTGTTTTGCTCCTCTATGACTATAGGGAGGATTTGTGTAGGCAGGGTTTCCAAAGCTTTCTTTCCTAGAGGCTTCCTAGATATTTAAGTTCAGATATTCCTCCTATGAATTAATTCGGCACACAATGATCATGGAGTCTGGGCTTATGCCTGGAAGGCACTCTAAGAAGTTGGAAGAGATCCTGGAAGAATTTCTCAATCTGCATCCCTAAGATGAATTCCTGTTTTCTTTAAAATAAATGTCAAAGCTTAAATTCATTCAAGATGAATGGGACTTCTAGTTCCTAAAATGGTGGCATCTTGACGTGATTTCATGACTTCACACACAGGTAATCTGCCTATTTCTAGTACAGCATGTGCTATTCTGTTTTGTTTTGGTTTATTTTATGTTCACTGGCATTTTGCATCTTCTGCATAGCCACGTTTTGGTTTACAATGAGACTCAGAAAATACACTTCTAGAAATTAATGGAGCTACAGAAAGGTATTTACTGCAAATAAGTGAATAACAAGTATGGGAATGAATCACAGAAACAAATGCATGTTTGATGAAAGCATGGAGTTCTTGTTGCCAGAAGGTCAATGTTGATTCAGTATTTCTTGAGGTGCTAGCAAAATATTGGCTAATCCATAATGAAAGAGAGAGGTGAATGATAAATATTTGGTGCAATGCAAAACAAATTGCAGTTAATCCCAGTTAGAAAATTCTTAAAAACCATTTTGAATTCCTTGAACTATTTTGAATCAGTATCAAGGCACAAACACCTATTGTTTAATCTTGTCTCTCTTTGCAAGTTTGCAGTGAGGTCCACAGCTAAAATGATATCTGAATGGGAAATAACACATTAACAAAAATAAATCCTTTAACAGAGAAACTATAATAAATATTACATGGTATTGATTACATATCATATTAATATCATTTTTTGATTCTTTAAGCTTGAAACTAAGAAAGAAGTTGTGTGTTTAGATTTGAAGCTGTATGCCACCCATGATATAGTATCATAGGAACACCCATGATCACAACCCAACTCTAGATGGACCTATCTCAAATGATCATCTCCCAAATACACCCCAAACTAAGACTTCTTCAAAGCATGCCAAGTAGAACAAACACAGTGATACTGCAGGGGAGGCATCAGCCTTGGAAACAGATGGAAAGGCTGTTGATCTTTGTCCCAACATCCAACAAAATTCCTAACACATTTTGCTGTCACCTTGTGTAAGATGAATTTCATGGGGAAAGTCCATCTGCCCACTTCAGTTGTTATCACCTGCCTCAAGAAGCATATTTGGCAAGACCAAATCTGGTAGTTTACCAAAATCAAATATTATTCTTTTCAGTTTTTACTGATCATTTCTGTTTGTCTCAGCAGAAACCGTATTCCATACTATGTTAACCTTTGTCTCAAAATAGTGACATAAGCAGTATCTGAGAAATGCCATGTCAAGCATCGTCATTTATTGACATTTCCCATCTGAAATGTGCTCCTGCTGTCTCCAGCACATAATTTTGCAGTGACTTTTTGGTGTGGATTTGTGCTTTGTAAGCACCCAGATTTAGTTGCTGCAAAAGCAGCCGATGGTTGGGGTGGTACGAACATGGTGGTTGCTGGGTGGGGTCACTCGTGCAGTGCTATAAAAGCATGACAAGCCCTCAGCTCTCTTACTCCTGACTGGTGCTGCCCTGAAAGGTAGTGTCTGTGAGGAAGAAGGTAAGTTTTTGTAGTTCTTTGCTGCAAACTTTAAGAATTGTATGCTAAATATGTCGTGACCTGGTGCAATATTCTGTGGGTTGGATTTGCTGGGAAAAGATGGATGTGAGCAGGAGAAATTCTTTCAGTTTTGGAATGTTTCATGTACTCAAAAGGGTATGGACAATTACTCAAAACAAACCAAACCAAACCAACCAAGAAATAACAAAAAAACCCCCAAACAAACAAAGAAACAGAAAAAGCGTTAAAGAATGCAAGCAAACGTATTTGTAGTTGACTGTTTCCTATGAATCCTCTCTCCTCTGTAGTGGACTGCTGTAGAAATGTGCAGAAAAATTTATGTAGTTGGAAAACAAGTGGGCTTTATATGGAAACTTGAAGAGGTTGTCAGTTCAACAACAGTTTGCTGGTTTGGGTTGTGAGAGGGGACTTTGCTCAGGAAAGTGATGAAAATGAGGCAAAGCAATCTCTTCAAAACATAAGAGCAAAAGCTTGTAAGTAAGGGCGGTATCATCTGGTGTTTGTTCTGTTAAAATGTTCCACTAAATCTTCCAAGGGTGAGACTGTTTATCTGATTATTATAATGTTATAAAAACATTATAAAAAACATTATCTGATATTTTTATTCATATTCAGTAGACTCTCCCACCATAAAATTAATTATTGTGTTAGATCTACTGCCTGTTTTTCTGACAGGGTGTAAAGACCTTAATTTACATCCTCATCCTGGTGTCTAGCATTGGACAGTAACTAGAGAGTGTATCTCTGGTGGTTCAATAGGCATGGAGAAATGGTGTTATTTGACACAGACTGTAGTGTAAAAGCTGAGTTTGTGTCTTCAAATATTTTCAATAAATATTGAGTACTTTCTCAAAACTTCTAAAAGTGTGCATGTATCCCATTCTAGGGTGCTTATTCTGGGGACTGGGAGCTAGACAGAAGACACCAGTGCAGTAATTCTTGTGAAGCAACAGTTAGGACTTCCCACTTGGATCTCACTTTGGCTTTTCAGTCCAGTTGAAATGTTGGTTGTTCCAATTGGGAATGATAAAGTGCATAAAAATCAGTATATTCTTCAAACTGAGAAACTGAAAGTGCTTGCTCCCACTTTCTTTTAAACGGGACCTCTACACATTCCAGTTGAGGAAGTAGAACACACGACCTGGATTATATTTTATTAAAGGGAATAACTCTCAAATAGGCACTCAGTATGGAGTAACGAGAAAGAAGTGTCACACTTGTTTGCAGTATCTTCTGTTTGCACCACTCTGTAGTTACATGCATTTTTTTTCATCCCCCTGTTTGTAGGCTTCATCCTGATCTCAAAAGAGACAGAAAATATAGGGCAGAAAGCCGTCAGTTCTTCCAGTCCTTTTCATGCTACATTAAAATACTGTTTTGACAGGATTCATAGCTCCTGGATCTAGGTACTGTTTACAGGAGCTGTTTGCACTTTAGAGTGGCGTAAGTCAAAGCATTGGGAAGGACCTCTACTCTGTCAGGGGTCTGGCTGGCTTCCTGGATTCCAGTCTTCTTATTTCTTACTAGCCATAGCTTCTGATAAAGCAGGACACAGTTTTACAGTTTTATGTGACAGGTGGTTTCTTTGCTTTCATAGTCAACTCAAGCAGAATAAGGTCTTTAGTCCCTCTCAAGAGCTCTTGCCTACTTTGACTTTGATTAAAATGATATATTTATTTACTAGATGGAAAGAGATGCATCTTCATGCTGTTCTATCTCTAATCCACAACTTCTGCAAGTAGATAAGGGTTTAGGGACATTCAAGCAATTGCGGAGCATTGTGTCACCTGCCAAAAGGAAACAAAATTATGGAAATCATTTGTAACTTGACGAAAAATTATTTGACACATAATGCGTCTCTTCCCAGAAACTCTGTCAACATGGCTGTGGTATCAGAATTTCTGAAACAGGCATGGTTCATGGAAAATCTGGAGCAGGAATGTATTGTAAGTATTTTCGCATTTTGAGAGCATTATTCACATACTCCTAGAAGTGATATAAAGGCATAAGCTGGACAAGGCCTTTCACATACATTTTGCTTTATTTTGAGTATTTTTTTTTATTTTCTGGTATTAAATGTTTAGTTTTGGTTTATGTTTGTTGGTTTTGGTTTTTTTTGGTGCTTGTTGTTTTTTGATTTGTTTCTTTTGTTTTGTTTTATGTTGGTGTTTTTTATTTTCTTTTTTGTTTGTTACGTTGCATGGTTGCTTGGGCTTTTCCTTATTTAAAAAATCTCACCGTATATCATAGTAAGGGGAATTCTGGTGAGGTCATGCTACTGGGTTATAGGCTCTATGTAGTAAGTTGATTTGTCATGTTGCTGATTTGGGGCAAGCCACATGATAGATCTATCATGTAGTGGAATTTATCACCCATAGTCATTTTGAGACCACTTTAGGCATTGACTAGGGAGCGCCCATCTAGGAGTAGGTTCACCAAAAGCAGCTAGTAGATAATGCCTGTGAAGACAGTGTGGCTTACATCTGAAATTTCAAAGAAGCTGGGTAACAATTCTCCACTTGCTCGTAGGATGAGACTTGAAACTTCTCCAAGACCTTACATGCAAGAAGGGCTTGTAACCTTAGAGATGAATCAGCTGTGAAGTCCCTTAATGTGACACACGGCCAATTTGCATCAGATGAGTGGGGAAATTAATAGCACTTCATTGGCAGTGCCTGTAGGATTTCATTGTGGTTGCAGAGCCTTTAAAATTTGGACATAATTGCCTACCATGACAGTTACAGAGTGTTTTCCCACGGAAAACAACTTTCCTGTGGAAACCAACTCTTCAGGTGCCTAAAACAATATAGGAAGTACTTTCTGTTTAACGTAAAAGGTGAGAAGGGAATACATACATCCTAAGCATATCCATTACTGAGCCTGTTTAGTTCTCTACAGTTACAAAGCTGAGTGTGTTTCTTCACAGTCCTATAACAGGCAATCCCAAATATGTGGTTTGTTTAGGCCTTTAAAAGTGCTTCTTCGCAAAATTATTCTTTCGAATGGGCACTAATTATTTTTCTTTATTTTTTTCCCTCTGCAGAAATGTACACAATGTGTCCATGGAGTACCACAACAGACTAACTTTGATCCATCAGCTGATGTTGTTGCTTTGGAGAAAGCTATGACTGCAAAGGGTAAGAGGGCTAACTACTGAACCTGCTACATTAGGACACTTCCACAGGAAAAGTCAAGAATTGTACAGAATAAAATATCAGAGTGTGAGACAATGGCAAGCAGGACATTTGCCTCTGTTGTCCAGAGCTTGGCAATACAGTCAGTTATGCTATTCAGTAAAGAACCTCAACTCTTTGACATCCTGATGCTGTATTACAATTTCAAACCTTAAAACTATCTTAGAGTTCTGAAGTATGTTGAAGGAAGGGCTGTAAATATTTAATTTCTAGAGAATCAATCAATACTATAACATACCATACTCATAGGTTTTTATTTGATTTGAATGAAATCCCTGCGGGAGGCAGGGAATATGCTGATAATGCAGCAAATGCTTCTATTGTGCTTCTCTCTTGTAATGAAAATCTCACTTGGCACTTGCCTGTACTTTGAAACCTCTTCCAGTTCAAAGTCCTGAGATTAAATGAGTATGCCTTCTATTTCTTTTTCATTTCCTCTATAGTGTGAGTACTGCACTCAGAACACTTTAAGACTTCCTATATGAAATTGTAGAATCATAGTTTTCTGTGTTCTATGGGAATGTATTTGTTGGATTACTTCACTAAATCACTAATTGTAAGTCAGTAGGTGATTAGTTTCTCCTTTGATTAAGCTTTAGTGTGTCAAAAAAACCAAATATGACATAAAGTAAATGATAAAATGGAAAAATTATTATTTGGCTAAAGGATGCTCTAGAGACCACTATAATAATTGCAGTGCCTTAGACATGTTGTTTTTTTGGTGACTCATAGGTGTGGATGAAGCCACCATCATTGACATCATGACTACAAGAACAAATGCTCAGCGTCAGCAGGTCAAAGCTGCCTATCACAAGGCTAAAGGAAAGGTAAAGTATATTCAAGCCAAGCTCAGATTTGTACCCAGAATATCAATGTTGCTGCTGGCTCAGATGGCACCTATAGCTTTGGTTTCATACAACCAAAAGTCACAGTCCTCTGCCTTCCGTAGTTTGTGAAAACCGTGCCAAAATGATGATAGCCTGCAACTGTATTGTCAGCCTTTGAAAAGAGCAGCCACTCTTTGGAAATAAAAACAGATTTTAAAATTCTGACTTTCCATCTTTCTGAATGCCCTGGGGATCCTTTAAATCACAGCTTGACTGGTAATGCCAAGATTTCAGCAATACCTGGGAGACAGCCTGCTGGGAGAAAGGGAGAAATGGAGAAGGGGACTTGGAGGCATCTCTCTGACTATTTAAGTCCAGCAAAAAAATTAAACAGGACAGGAAAGCTGTAGGACCAAAACTCTGTTCCACAAGTATACCCACACTGGTGTGGGGATGGGTGCACAGGAGGTAGTGTTCTTCTGCTGCTGAGGGGTGTAACTGCTACTCCCTGGAACTGCTGAGTGTCAGGAATTGGCTCAAGGAGCGTGGACATGAGTCCACTGAGCAACTGTACGAGCAGAGCCCATTTTAGTTGACATAAGTAGGCCTTAGTTAGCTTGAATATTAGGCCGTGGGGAAGGGGGGAAATGGAAAAGTACTGACTAAAGCAGGGTCTGCATATTCTTGAAGAGATAAGGGTCAGAGGAATGCGGATTGTTCTTGAAGAGATAAGGGTCAGAGGAATGCGGAATGTGCATAGTTAACTAAACCCAAGTAGGTAGAGTAAGTAAATGTAACCTTTTGAGGGCTAAGCCTATTAGATAGAGACAAGTATGCATAATTATGGTATTTGGTATAAATACGCGCTATCCCGGGCAATAAAGTTGAATCATGCTTTATCATTCACATTGAGTCGGCCTGCATGTTTTTCTCAGCCGCGTACTCGCAGCTGAGAATCTTGGAAATAAGCGCATGTTTCTAGAAATGGTCTAAATTGTAAATTGCTTTCATTTTTTTTTTTTTTTTAATCCCTAAGTTACGGTCAAATTAGAATGAAGAAAGCCCAAATCTTAACATCAGGACTTGCAGATTTAAATAGGAGGATATGATAGTACATCCATGGTTTCCACTGCAAATTCTGCACCCTCTGTGCAATAACTGGGTGAATTAAAATGGTATCCAGATAAGCAAGTCAGTCATAATCATAACAGCAATATAGCAATTTCTTCTCTTGAAAAAACAAGCAGCCTATTCTGAGTCTTCTTCTGATGTGTGAATGAGAGAACATGGCTGAACTGACTGTGTGAAAACTCTCCGGAGTACTTACTGAAAAACCCTGCCACTTTGACTACCACATAGGAGACCAATGAAAAACTTCAAGCAGGGTTTCACCATTCTTTCTAGTAGCTAAAGGAATGATGTAGGTTAAGAATCCTCGGAGATTAGACCTGATGTTTGGACTGTAGCTGAACAGCAGCTTTTTACCCTTCTCTCTAGCTTAGTGTGTTCCTTATGCTTCCTGTCACAGAGTCTGGAAGAAGCCATGAAACGAGTTCTGAAAAGCCACCTGGAAGACGTTGTTGTGGCTCTGCTCAAAACTCCCGCTCAGTTTGACGCTGAAGAATTAAGAGCCTGTATGAAGGTAAGTCAAAAGACTCTGAGAAAAACTCTCCTGAAGAGTATAAATAATGTCAGGGACTGTAAGGGACAATGGACTTGGATTTTAAAGCTTGTGTCCTGTCTTCATTTGAACCCCCTTTTGTAAAATAAATCTGTACCTGTAAGCCGGGTTCTCAGAACCATATCCAGCAATCTCCACTTAATTTCAGGCTTGGAGGAGATTGGCTGCAAATGGTATTCTGTTCTGAGAATGAACTCTTTCTGCCTTCTGAAAACTGGTTGCAGATGCCATGGTCGAAAGTTCTAGTGTTAACATACGTTTACGTTTGAGAAAACAAAAAGGGAAAGGAAATATTTTTCTTTGTAAGCTTTACATTCATGTGTTTGATATGCACTGTTTGGTCCCTTCGGTGCTTCTTTTGGGTGCCAGTGACATGAGATGTGATATGTAACTAATTCTAAAAGAGCTGCCGTCACAACAATGTATGGAAGCACAGTGTTCGTCGTTTTTCTTTCTTGTTCCACACGGGGACTTCAAAGCCAAGTCCTTGATTTTCTTCTTATTTCTGATCTTCTAAATGTTAAGTTTGTGGTATAAAGTAGCATTTCTAAAAATTCAACCATGTTTGCCAGGGGCATGGAACTGATGAAGATACCTTAATTGAGATTCTGGCCTCAAGAAACAACAAAGAGATCAGAGAAGCCTGCAGATACTATAAAGAAGGTAATTCAGAGCAAGAAAGGAGTATTAATGGTATAACGCTATAGCAGGCACATTACAGTCATACCCTCACTTCTTATGAGAAGCTGAGGCACCAAGGTAGGCTGTGAGTGAAGCTTCATGTAATCTTGATAAAGTTGCAGGGGATGGAGGTCATACTGACTTTTTTTCCGGTTTATGTAGATCCCAATTCAGAAGGGAAAGGCACATCATCACCTTCAGAACTGCAGCTTTCTCATGGAATAAGGCATGCATTTCAACGCCTTCTAGGATGCAAACAAAATCCAGCTGCTTTTCTTCTCTTGTAAAATAGCCTTGGTTGATCTCTGCTTGATTAAAAAAAAAAAAAAAAAAAAAAAAAAAAAGGTGACATTCATGGTAAGAGCAACCAGTGAAGTAAAGTCGGGCAATCTTTGAAGAGATAACTAACACAGAATGTGGTATCTCTCATCTGTGTTGGTGTTGAGTTTCCTGTCACAAGTCAGTGTCGGCTACATAAACGGTGGTTTCTGAGACAATGGGCTAACTTTTCTGAGAGGCTGCCTCTCAAATAGTCTCAGATAGAAGCCAAAAGTAATGCTTGGACTTTTCAGAAGAGTCGTGTGCTTAAGTTCAGTGTTGGTGAGAATGGAAGACAAGCAGTTCAGAAATAATTTCAAAACCTTCGTTTGTGCTTCACAAGCAAAAGCTTAAGATAATGCCACCCACAAGACCTTAGAGGAGGACTTTGTTAGCAGATTTTGCATTTAGCCTCCCATTTCACAACACATCTGAGGGCTTAGAGGACATGTGACAAATATATGTTGCCTCTCAAAGCTGAATGAGAGAAAGTAAGAAAACTGCATGGCTAGTGGGGATATCTAAGTGGGAACCAAAGAAAAGGCTGAAAAAATCAGACAATCACAGAATGGTTTCATTTGGAAGAGGCCTTTAGAGATCATCTAGTCAACCTAGTTGATAATTTTAAAATGAACCACAAACCCTTTTTGGTTTTATTGCAGTACTGAAGAGAGACCTGACACAAGACATTATCTCTGACACATCGGGAGACTTTCAGAAAGCTTTGGTTGCTCTTGCCAAGGTATGCTGTGCTTAAGTTTTTTGAGTGATGTTACTCATAATAAAAAATGAACGTTGTTATAACTATATTAGAGAAGGCACACAATAGCTAAGCACTCAGGTAACATCTATTTCCTTGCATTGTTTTTAATTTACATGTCTTAGACCATGTGTTACTGTTCTTAACCAAGGGATGTTGAGCTTTTATCTCAAATGCAATACAAAAACCAGCGATGTTTATCAGCGTTTATTAGTTATGCTTTTAAGACTCTTGTGTGTGTATGTGTGCGCATGTAGTAACTGTTAAGAATGTGAAAAAACAACAGGGATGAAGCTCTGTCAATAGACTAGTAAGAGAAGAAGAAGAAGTGCTTTCAATTACAGAGTCAAGGCTTTTGGCTTGCTGCTAAGATATGCTTCCAGTAGTTAGATACTGTGACAGGGAGCAAACAAGTCTTGTGTGAATTTGTTCAAAATCAGAGGACTCTAAACACTGGAGCTGCCCAATAAAAGACCCTTTTAAAATCCATTAAAAATGGATTCCATGATTCTTGAGTACATGTCTATGAAGCTTGGACATGTGCAGAGGAGAATATTTGGATACGTCCATGTGCATCATTTTGATTTTCAGGTTTTGTTTTCAAAACAATGAGAAAGGAGTCTATTGAATTGCCAGCAGCCAGGAAATCAGTTTCCAAACCCTAAGCTGCACAATGAGAAGCAATACTTCCTGCGGATTTTAATGTAGGACTTCAGAAATAGGTTGCTGATGGCCTTAGAATGTGAACTCTGATAAAAAAATACACCTTTATTCACAGAATGATTGACGTAACTGCATCTACCTGCAATTATGTCCTGAGTTATGTATGAGGATGGTAGGGCAGAACTCTAAAATGCCGAGTTGTGACGAACTGGATGATTGTGAGAACAAATTAAATTAATTTTTTGTTTGTTTATATAGGCTGACCGATGCGAAAATCCTCATGTGAATGATGAGCTTGCTGAAAAGGATGCCAGGGTGAGACCACACTTGGCACTCTTCAGAGCGTCTTTCTTCATCTGACTTACTTGAGACTACAAACTCTGGCTGCAAATGTCCTGCCTGCATCTTGTGCATTCTGTACCTAACAGAGACTTATGCACTCTGTAGCAATCTTTTCTGAAGGGACACTACAGGGTGTTTCAAGAAGATGGACTCAATTTGATACCTATTTGCTTTGAAATTGTGTTCATCTTTTGAAACGCCCTGTATTTTACAATGTTCAAGTAAGCTTCGGTATCTGAAGAAAATGAATTTTTCATCCTAATATCTAGCTCCAGAAACATTTCTGCAAAACCTCTTCTAGGTCGTGTAAAGCATCATTTAATAGAGGGGCTACGGTGTGCTCAGGTGTAGGTGGAACCAGCTACCACGCCTTGACCAACATGAACTCTGGTATCGATATGTATGGTGTCCATAACTATAGGTTCAAAGTGATGAACCTTTCAGGATTATTGGGTAACGCTCACAGTATTTTCTGAATAATTCTAAAATAAGTCACTGATCTTTCCCTTATTTCTTCCACCATTAGTGTGACTTTTTTTGTTGAAATCTTGGTAAAAGTTAGTAGTCTTTCCTGAGTTTTCAACTGTGAAATCTTACATCACTGTTACAATACAAGTGTAGATTGACTTTAAAACTATATTCTTTTTAAAATCTGACCAAGAAAAGGCCACTGAGCAATACTGCTTTTATTCCTGCTACAGAAGGAGTTTAGTTTTGTCATCAGCCCTAGAAACTAAAGTTCAGTAATTTACTACTCTGCCTAAGCTCAAAATTTCAATACTATTGCTCTTGGTAGAGAGAGAGTATTGTTAAATCTTCTTTGCTGATCTGAGGAGGTCTTCAGTTATTACTTCAAGAGAGGTTTGAGGACGTGAGGAAAAGGAAGGAGACTGATTTGGTTCTTACTTTCCATTAATTCCCTCCCGGAAAGACAAGGAGTGCTTGGTGCTAAGGCTGCTCTTCCATAGTTGTCGAGTAACATATCAGAGGTAATTTTGTTTTTCCGAAGAAAGCCTACTAGTCCCAAACACCCATGCAGACTGGAAGCATACCAAAATATATGAAAATTATCTTCATCCAAGAACGTAATATATCCAAGAGACCTAGATGGTGGTTGTAAAAGTCAAAAGGTAGGTTTTGCAGCTGCATAGTGCCGTCTAGGTAGAGTTATGACACAAGTAAAATATTACTTGATGGAGCTAGTTTGAGGTTCTGAGGGGCTTTGTTATGGATTCCATCAAAGGCTTGAGTTCATTACTGACTGCTTTTCATTAATGTTCATTATTGTTCATTAATGTTCATTAATGGCTGCTTTTGGCTGGCAGCCTCAGAAGTACAGTATTTCTGTTCATGCTTTACCATGTTGATGTTAAATTTACCGCTTTCGTTTCTTTATGACAGGCCTTGTATGAAGCAGGAGAGCAAAAGAAAGGGACAGATATTAATGTGTTTGTTACTGTTCTTACTGCAAGAAGTTACCCACATCTCCGAAGGGGTAGGTTGGAAGAAAATTTTTGTTTTTACAGAGATTGTATTTTGAATATGACCTACTCATGAACTCAGGGAAGGTACAGATTATCAAGACATGACTCTGGCTGCTGTTTTTTGTAACAGGACACATGGTTGCTAACTAAGGGTGCTGCTGGCAGCTTGGCTGTTCTTTCTATACCGGTGATGAGCCATATCATTTAGGTTGTTAACAAAACTGTTTGGATGAGGTCTCACAGAGCTAGTGAACACAAGGCCAAAGGATCAATGTGGTGGGGGTTCTATATGTTCCCCACATGGTACTGCTCCTCGGCCAGTTTGCCCTGGGTGGGGATGTATCATCTAATGTCACAGGGTCCTGCAGAGTCACTAGACCACCTCTGTCCCTACCAGTGAGAACACCAATGCTACCATATCAACAAAGTCCCATTCCTTAAGCTGACTCACCCAGGCCATGCAGTAACACTGTTCTTTACACAGTGATGGCCAGGAAATAGGAGAAAGGTGGCCTGCGATCAGTCATCTGTGGGCACTGCTGCAGCAGTGAGGGCAGAATAAGGCAGAGGCAATTCAGAGATTTCACTGTATTTTCATCACTGCTCATGGAGTTTTCTTCCCTCATTTAGTCTTTCAGAAGTACACAAAATACAGCAAGCATGACATGAACAAGGCAGTGGATATGGAGATGAAGGGTGATATTGAGAAATGCCTGACTGCCCTTGGTAAGTGGTTCTGCAGATCATAAACCTGTAGATATACTGACCATACCATAACCTATTTTTTACTTCCATCACAATTGCTCTGATAGGAAGCCCTTCTGGTCTTATCGTGTTTCATTGAGAAATTTGCTAAATTATACTTTGGAAAGTCTAGTCTGAGGATAGTGATTTATTTCAGTTATTTAAAGTCAGTTCAAGTTGATGAGTGACCAGAAATATCTCTCCTGATACAGAGAAAGCTCTTGTAAGAACAGATGTGTTATCAACATAGGAAGACCCTTACAGAAAATCAATATGCCAAAAAGAGCTGTCAGAAGAACCACAATATGTATCAAAGATCCAAATGTGTTCAAGATGTTTCCAGAAAAACAAAGCCAGAACTCCTCTGAATTTTATTCAAAGATATTTAAAATAGACAATTATTAAAAATGTAGCAAATTTCCTTCTGTAAGGTTGTTCTAGAAAACACCCTTAGAAGGTTTGGAATATAGCTATACATGAAGGCCATCATCCTCATGAACAATAAAGTGAGGCAGTCACTCACTTAAGTCCCTCTTACCAGTAGATGAGTGATTGAATCAGAAGCCAGACACTCATTTTGTTCTCGGTTTTTGTATCACGGTCAGGGGAGCTTTGGATTAAGGAATCATTCCCATCAGATGCCCCTAAACACCACAAGTGAAGGGCAAGTATTCAGTGTAACTTGCTTTACAGAACACCAGATCTGAACCTCCAGCTCTGTTTTCATTTCCTTCTTTTTGGGAACTGCAACATCTTTCTTAATTTTGTGGCAGTAAACTAGGGAGCACAGTCTTGCAATTTTTCTTTCCTTACTGAATTATTTTCAGAATAGATAGAGGAAAGGAAGCGCTAAATCTCCCATATTTTGAAGACAGGGAACAAAGAAAGAGATAAATAGGATATTCTTTGCCTTTTGTTACTCGTGACATGTATCAGAGGTGTGACATTGTCTCATTGTTTCATTACAGTGAAATGTGCCACAAGCAAACCAGCTTTCTTTGCTGAAAAACTCCACATGGCAATGAAGGTAACCCAGAGAGAGAACTTCCCTTTGTAAAGATGGGGTGCTTTGTAAGCTGAAAAATAACCAGCTATCTAGAGATCTCTAAACTCTTTATGTGATAAAACAGGACGACAGAAAGAATTTCAGTGTTTTCTTCTCTCTCTTTCTGTTATTTCCTTTGAAACCTCTGCATGTCTTTCCATAGGAGTAGCTGTCTGTTTGCTATGGGTACTCAGGAAGGCATCTGTCCATCCACACATTTATCTTTTACTCTAGACAGTGACAGAAGGCCAACTGGAACTTTTCTATGAAACCAGAAAAATATAAATGAAAATTAAATAGAAAAGCACTTACAGGTCAGGACAGGAGTGCTGTAGAAGCCTGATCTTTGGCAAGCCATCCATGGTCCTTCTGGAAAATTTGGAACCTGGGCTGAGTGAGTCAGTTGGAGATCCTGAAATGGTCTAGTATACTCCTGTGACTTGGCTAGGAGCACTGTGAGTTCATTGCACTCCTAAAAAAATACTGAAAGGCAGGGAAGTCTAGATTGTCTATGGCACCTAGCAAGCTCCTGGAACATTTTAGCAGACAGGTACTTTCATAACTCCAGTGAATTGGTTAGAAACGGTAGATGAAAAAAACGAGTGAATCTTTATGAAAATAAGGTTCATCACACACCTAAAAAAAAGTTAAAAGGCGGTGAAATCTACGTTGACTCTGGCATATAGCAATCACTGTGAAGAATGAGTCTCTTGTTAGAAAACAGGTAAAGAATTGCTTAGAAAGGAAATCCAGGATTGGAGGTAGGCTGCCAGAAGTGAATTGTGCTCATAGGGCACAGAAGGGGGATATGAGAGGAATCCCTCCTGAGAGATGTTAAGGGAATGGGATGTGGGCTGTGTACACCCAGAAAGAAATCTCATGGATTAACACACAGAACCTGCTTTAATGTATTTCAATGACAGAAAAACTTTTTAACTTCTTTTTTTCCTTTTACTTTTATGCAGGGCTTTGGGACACAGCACAGAGACCTCATCAGAATCATGGTTTCACGCCATGAAGTGGATATGAATGAGATCAAAGGCTACTACAAGAAGATGTATGGCATTTCTCTCTGCCAAGCCATTATGGTAAGTTTCCTCTCAGGTGATGTATGAAATACAGGACTAGTAAATTATTTCGGAAGCTCAGTAGAGGTTTGTAAATTCTTCTGCTTCTCAGTCACCAAGTCCTCCTGAGTAACTCATTGTAGCTGAGTAACCCAGGTTCCCCATGATCGACATTGCAAGGGCAAAGTTTTTGTCGCCAAAGCTATAGCAATGTTTGTGCCACGTGTCTCAGAATATCGTCTTATCGTCTTCTTGTGCTGGGGCAGAGAAAAAGTACATTGGCAGAAGAGTGGAGATGACTACACTAAGACCTCTGTGGGAGATGGTTGGTGCAACTGCCTATTGGCTTTTAACACTTGAGGTAATCCTAGAAACACCTAGTTAACTTGAGAGTTATGACACCTGCTTTCCAGGTGACTTAAGTAAAACCTCCTTCTTAAAGGGGACAGAACACCCAAAGTATTTTCCAGAAAATTTAAGCCAGTGAGGGACCAGAAAGAAGCTAAACTTGCAAAGCAGGTTGGTCGAAGCTAGTGGATAACGTTAAAAAATGAAACAAAACCAAATAAACACCTTGTTTAGAGTAGAAACATACTACCCACATACATCAAAATACCTCTTTAATTTTTATCGCTGTCTGCTACTTTTTCAGGTAGGTGCCAAAGATGACTCTTAGTCTTCCACCAGTAGTGTGTGTGTGATGTCTACTTTGATATGCAATCACATCACCTCAGCATATTCTAAAGTCTTTATTACATCCAAATGCCTTGAGGCATAGATTTGCTACACTAAACAATTCTTATGTCTCAGAAAAGTAAACTCAAATTCGAGAAAAACAGCATGTGTAATAATTTCAATGCATACTTAATGCATATCATGCATGTTGCTTCTGAGCTGAACAAGCAATCCTATGCTGAATCAGCTATTATGGTTGGATTAGTCTGAGTTTGAGATAAGCCTACATGCAAGGTGTATATATATATATATTAACAAACATTGGACAACACTGATAAAGGAACGTATTTTCACTTTACCTAGAGAAGAAAACCATATGCTCCTCAGTGGACAGAAATCTTCTCTGCTTCTCGTCTTTATTTATGCAATGAGGCCTCCCAGGATTTTGACTTGTGTGGCCTACCTTTGTTCTACTCTGGAAATGTGTATGTTTATTCCTGGAATAATTTCAATGAGGGTATGTGGTTCAAGCTCAGTTTGTGGCTAACACATATGTATTATCGAGTGATTAACTTATGCAGGTGAAGGGTCCATGGTTGGTACATGTATATGGAATGCTTACTGACATTTATTTCACTTGAGACCGTTATCCTAACCATTGTGGGGTTTTGTGCTTAAATTGACAGGATGAACTCAAAGGGGATTATGAAACGATCCTGGTGGCTTTATGTGGAAGTGATAACTAAGGTTCCTGTTCCTGCAATACACGCAAGCTCTTTTAAAGAAATTCTTCATATATGCCTCAACTCTCTTCATAAAACACAGGTTTTACACACTGAGGTTTAATATATCTTCTTGTCATTATGTATCCAAAGTGAAAAAATTACCTGAGGTTTCTATGTGCTTGAGAAATTCAGAAAAGTTAAAGATTTCCTCTATGCAAAGCAAATAAACTTTCAAAAATACAATTAACCCCTGTGTATGTTTGTATGTCTTTTGTTGTTTCTCTGCATATATTAAGGAGGCAAATGTCAGTGAATAACTTAAACAGTCACCATGGAATGTGGCAATATCAGCCAGTATAGCTGAGCCTATGCCTTTCCATTTAACTTCAGGTAGGCTTTATGTAAACCAGATATAATAAAAATAACTAAATATAAGTTATTTAAAAAATGAATTTTATGAAACAGCTAACAATATCTCCATCATTCTCTTTTTCATTTAATTTCCAGAGGAAAGAAATCTGTTATGTTTGGTACATAAAGAAAAACAAAAGGAAAAGAAAAGGAATTGAAAATGTACTCCATAGCCCATGTAGGACTTTCATCTTTTTCCTGATGATCTGTGAAAATTTTTGATACTATTTCCAAGGTGAAAATCTGCTATCACTGCCTCTCTTTTGGACAGAGTTCACACCTGGCATTACTGTTGTGAATGTGCCAGATACTGTACAAATGAGTTATTATGTCCCTCAAGTGCATTGGTAGAATTAAGCATTTCTTGTTACATAATCCCTGGACACAGGGATGGAGTGCACCCAGTAAATGTGCAGACAACACCAACTGAGTGGGTGTCTTAATTTGCTGGAGGATAGGAAGGCCATATAGAGGGATCTGGTACCAGCAGTATCGTTGGACTGAGTCCACTTGTATGAGGTTCAACAAGGCCACGTCAGGGCCCTGCATTTGGGTCCCAACAATCCCAGGCAGCACTACAGGCCTGGGGAAGAGGGGCTGTAAACTGGCCTGTTGGAAAAGGATCTAGGGGTGTTGATCAACAGCTGGCTGAACATGAGGCTGCAATGTGCCCAGGTGGCCAAAAAGGCTAACAGCATCCTGGTTTATATCAAAACTTTTGTGGCCAACAGGAGTACAGGACAACTAGGGAAGTCATTTTCCCCCTGTATTGGGCACCACCTTGAATCCTGTGTTCAGTTTTGGACCCCTCTCTACAAAATGGACATTGAAGTGCTGTAGAGAGTTCAGAGAAAGGCAACAAATCTGGTGAAGGGTCCTTTTGTCTCTCTCCAAGTCCCTGGAAAGATGTTGTGGCATGGAGAGTGTTGATCTCTTCTCCCAAGCAGCAAGTGATAGAATGAGTCTAAACACTTGAACCTGCCCCAGGGGAGGATTAGATTGGATATTAGGAAAAAAATATTCATGAAAAGGGTTGTGAAGCACTGGGATCATCTGACCGTGAAAGTGGTTGAGTCAACACTCCTGGTGGTGTTTACAGAAGTATAGATTTAGTGTTAAGTACCAGGTTTAGTGCCAAAGTTAGGTTAAAGGTTGGACTTGGTGATCTTGAGTGTCTCTTCCAACCAAAATGTTTCTATGGTTCCATATTGGTTCTTTGTTACATGCAAACACTGCTGGTCTTGGCTATAGTGGCCTTGAATCACTTATATGAACAACGGTATGCTAAACTATTGGCAAATCAAAGTCCATCTTGCCTAATTTGTGTTAAACATTTCAGACCCTCTTTGCTTTCTCTTGGATTGGTCTAGTACAGCAAAAGTCAGTCTCTGGAAAATCTGAACATACATAAGTCCATGGGACCTGATCAGATGAAGATCCCAGAGTCCTGAGGCAACTAGCTGACGTTGTTGCCAAGCCACTCTCCATGATATTTGAGAAGTCATGGCAGTCACCTAAATTCCTGTTGACTGGAAAAAGGGAAATATTGCACCCGTTTTAAAAAAGGTAGAAAGAAGTCCCTGGGAACTACCAACTTGTCATCCTCATCTGTGTGCCTGGGAAGAGTGTTGTATACCTGGATTCCTGTCAAGCCTTTGACACGGGCCCTCACAACATTATTCTCTCTAAATTGGAGTGGTTTGGGTTTGATGGGTGGCCTGTTTGGTGGGTGAGGAATTGGCTGGATGGTCACACCCAGAGAGTAGAGATCAATGGCTAAATGTCTGGAGGGACAGCTGTAACAAGTGGTGTGCCTCAGGAGTCTGTACTGGGACCAGTATTGTGTAATATCTTCATCAGTTACAAAGATAGTGAGATTGAGTGCATCCTCAGCAAGTTCACAGATGACACCAAGTTGAGTGATGCAGTTTACACGCCTGAGAAAAAGGCTGTCATACAGAGACACCTGGATCTGAGACTGCATCTGGAATATTGTGTCCAGTTCTGAGCCCTGCAGTTCAAGAAGGAGAGGGTACTGCTGGAGAGAGTCCAGTGCAGAGCCACAAACATGATTAAGGGAGCATCTCCTGTATGAGGAAAGGCTGGAGGAGCTGGGTCTCTTTAGGTTGGAGAAGAGGAGGTTGAGGGGGGACCTCATTAATTTATAAATATGTAAAGGGTGAGTGTCATGAGAATGGAGCTAGGCTCTTCTTGGCGACAACCAATGTCAGGACAAAGGGCAATGGATACAAACTGGAACACAGGAGGTTCCACTTAAATTTGAGAAGAAACTTCTCAGTGAGGGTGACAGAACACTGGAGCAGGCTGCCCAGGGAGGCTGTGGAGTCTCCTTCTCTGAAGACATTCAAACCCGCCTGGACGCCTTCCTGTGTAACCTCATCTAGGTGTTCCTGCTCTGGCAGGGGGATTGGACTAGATGATCTTTTGAGGTCTCTTTCAATCCCTGACATTCTGTGATTCTGTGATACAGTGATCCTGTAATTTTGTGGCAAGTTCAAGAAGTAGATCCATGTGAGCATCATGAGGTTCAACAATGCCAAGTGCAAGGACTTGCACCTGGGCCAGGGCAACTCCTGGTATCAGTACAGGCTGGGGGATGAAGGGATCAAGATTAGCCCTGCAGAGAAGGACTTGGGGGAACTGTTGGATGAAAGGCTGGACTTGAGCTGGCAATGAGCACTTGCAGCCCAGAAGGCCAACTGTATCTTGGGAGGAGAAGCTGGTCCCAGACTGAGGGACGGGATTGTGCCCCTCTACTCTGCTCTCTTGAGAACCCACCTGGAGTACTGTGTGCAGCTCCGGAGCCCTCAGTACAGGAATGACGTGGACCTGTTGGAGAGGGTCCAGAGGAGGCCACAAAAGTGATCAGAGGAATGGAACACCTCTCCCTTGAGGGAAGGCTGAGAGAGCTGGAGTTGTTCAGCCTGGAGAAGAGAAGCCTCTGGAGAGACCTTATTGTGACCTCTCAGTACTTCAAAGGGGCCTCTAAGATAGATGGAGAGAGAGTTTTAGAAGGGTGTGTTACAACTGGAAAGGGGGTGATGGTTTTAAACTAAAGGAAAGGCTAGAAATGAAGACATTTTTTACAACGAATGTGGTGAAACACTGGCACAGGTTTCCCAGAAAGGTGGTAGATGCCCTGTCCCTGGAGACATTCAAGGCCAGGCTGAAGGGGCTCTGAGGAACCTGATTTAGCTGAAGATTTCCGTAGCTCATTGCAGGGTGGCAGAGTAAATGGCCTTTTAAAGTACTTCCAGCCCAAACTACTCTATGAGTCTTTTTTGAAAGTATTGGGAAGGTTTTTCAATTCAATCACTGTCCTAAGGCAGTGCAACATAAATTCAGAGGTATTTGCTCTGGCTGCAATTAATTACATTTTGGAGTAGATATCTCTTTGGTACTGATAATTATTTTTGTTCTAGGTCTACTCTGGACTCTGTTACGTATTTAAGATGCCAGTATCCACAGGCAAAATTCGTATTTTGATAAACTGACACTCTCCTTGTACATGTTTTAGTGAACATTTTTGTTTGGAAGACAATTTCACAGTTTGGATATTTTTCTCCTGATTTCATTCTGGGTCAGACATTAAAAGTGATAAGGAAGAAAACAGTTCCAGTAGCCTAATGTGGTTCTATCTACATGACAGGGAAAAAAACAAACAAACAAACACCACCAAAAACCACAAAATACAAGTAAAGGAGTAGCAAAATGTAATTTTTTGGTGTCTGGTTTTGGATCATTGGAATGTTTGACTTCAATTTCCTACAGATTCAAAAATTCAGCAGTCAATACCTTGAACAACTTCAATTCTCATCGACTTCGGTAGGAGTCAAATTAATGTAGTTCTCTCCTAGCATCTCATCTCTGAGATTCTCATGCAGCTGATGTCATTGCATCTTGTAAACTTTATGAGCAATTAGATCTTGACTTCTGAAATTTGATGGCCACAAAACAAAGAGGATTGTATTTTGAGTCCCTTTCTTCTACTTTGCACAGTCTCTCTTCTAGACCTAAAAAAACCCTCTTGTGTCTTTCCAAGAGAAGAAGAAAAGTGATGCAAGGACTGATTTCCTTACTACTGCGTAATTAATGTTAGTTTAGTGGAGTTACAAAATGACCAAACAGCATGCGAATTTCTCTGTTCCAGTTTTTGAAATAGCAGTATGGCCTGCTAACAGAAGTATGATATCTTCCTCTTTAGACTAACTTGAACCTTCCAGACCAGTCACTTTTCTACAGCTGGGGTCACTGAATTGATAGGTCTCAAACTATCCTTGGGAGAAGGTGGAGCTATATGTTTAATAGGTGTGTTATTAGTGCATTTAAGGCCACTGCAATGTTTTTACTGATGTTCACAGAGCTAGCAGGCATATTCATCTTCTGTCCCAAAAACACCCAGGGACCCACCTAGTCCAGCTAGTTGCAGCATGTTAAGCATTTAGTCACTGAAACAGATATTTCATACAGGGTCATAGTTTTCCTTCAAACGGCATGATGACTACTCGCACACAATTGTCTGTCTATAATACACAAAGGTTTAGCTGGCATGAGCAAACTATTGGGCCAGCGACTATTGCAGCATATGCCAGAGCCCTGGACAGGAAGCTAAGTTACTCCATCAGTCTTCCAATCTCAAGGATACTTAGTTTATCACAATGCTAGTGTGTAGTCAGTGTCATTCCAAGGTCACGTCTGAAACCAGCAGTTGGCATGACACAGCTGGAGTCTACTCTTCCAAATGCTCTTTTCTCTTTCCCACTCAACCACACTTTGACGTATCAGTAGAGAATGGTTCACAATTTCCTTGGCCCCCTGGACTTAATCTGGGCCAAAGCAGGTTATCTGAATAAAAAAGCCAGGCTGGTTATCTGTGATGTTCCTATATGTGCTGTTGGCTACCCCCAGTCTAATGGACAAGAGACCTCAAACCCACAGTCCTGATTTGTGGCCTAGCAAAGTTTTCCATTCTGGTTCAAGATGATGGTCCCAGCTCCACATGTATTACACCTGCAATTAGAGCAAACAGGCACGAGAGTTTAGCTGTTGAAAGGAGTAATTCAGACCATCAGCCCAGTGGGATAGCTGGACATCATTTTTTCAGGCTGTGCTTTAACAGGTTATATATTATTGGTTAAAAAGTATGGCGGATTAATAACAGAACTTCCCACATCCATTGTGGTGGTGCCATATGTCCCTTAATATTCTAATGACCTGGTGTGTGCAAATGTTTGTGGACAAAAGAGGCTAAGGTTACCTGGATTGTTTTGGCTTTTAGCAGCAGGATAAAGAGTAGTTCTTCTTCCAGTACAAGAGTCATGATGAGAGGGGAATACTTTCTTCAGAGTAGGAATATTGCTCTAAGTAAAAGTGTAAAATATATTTAGAAAACGGAAAAGAGAAAAACCTCATGAAATAACATGATCTGAAAAAGTAGTTCTTATTCCAGTGCTTGGTGGATCTTTTTGTTAAAAAAAAAAAAAAACAAAATAAAAAATATGAATTTGCTTAATATGCATAGTGCAAGTAGCAACGCATCTAGGACAATTTAGGATAATCAGGAACTCCTCTTTAACAGATGTTAAAGTAAGAGTAGAAAGTCAGACCCACTAGCATTTTGAGTATAATGTCTCAGTATGCAGTCTTCAGTGTGGGATGTATTCAGAGAGTCTTGCCACTTAGAACATGAAGAAATTTAAAGATTTTTAAGATGAAAACAAACACTATGGAAATTATTAGGTTAGTACAGTCATCTTTCAAATAGATAGGGTTGCTCCTCCAGAGATGCCTGCACAGAAAATTCTGTTGAATCTTTGCAATTTAATGCTAACTGCAGTACCAATGTTGTATGTAAAGTGTCATATAAGATACAGGGAAACAGATAAAACTGTCCTCTATTCTCAAAACCAGAGCGAGCTTTCCTTAGCCCCTCGTTACACTTACAGCCAATCCAGAGCAGCTCTGATAATGGGACTCTGAGAGTTTCTGTAGATCATGAGATACCTAAGCCATTCAAACTGCTGGAACACAAACTGCAGCATACTCTATTGAGAGATGCTCTAGGCATCAAAAGAAAAAAAAAAAAAGATGTTGTAAAGGGGTGGAGAAATCAGCCAGGTTTGTATGATAACTTGACTCTGCCAATGCACTATTTAAATCATAATGCACACAGTTGAATTATTCAAGATCTCACAGTTTGAGTATCAGAAATCAAAAACAGATCAATTTATCTGTCCAGTAAATTGAGATTCAAAGCTATGGCAGAAAAAATAAATTAGAAAAGCAAAAATACCTATGCATCTGTTTCTTGTTAACAGTATTCAACATCGTGTGTCTTATTCTATGGCCAATTGTAAATCAAGGCACAGAATACTGCAATTTTCATCAAAATGGCAAAATAGTGAAGGGAATTTAAGCATTCATGGCAATTTCTGACACCATGCCAGGGCAGAAATTTCTTAAAATCTGTGATTTGCAGGGAGTATTTTGGGGAAAAATTCCTTAGTGCTAGGACTGGGCCCCAACAAGGAGGGTTGTGAGTAATAGACTCTCCTCTATTCAATATTAGCCATAATGCAAGTGCATACACTAGGCTTTCTTGCAAAAGCATCAATGGGCTCAACAGAGCCTGTCCTATCCCCTGTGCTCTGATTCAAGACAAGGAAGAGCAGAGAGAGAGAGGACTTTCAGGGTTGGTGGGAGTGTCTTTAAAGTATGTTACAACAGATCTACAGTTAAAGAGAAGAAGACTGGTTCTTTGACTTGGGAAGATATACAGAGCATTTCCCCCTTTATTATATGGAAAATGAGGTACAAAATGGGTGTGGATAAACTGTTTTCCCAATGCCATGAACAAATGGATACTGGCAATCAAGGCTGCATTGTTTCTCTTTGCTGCTTACAACAAGGTGGAAATCGTCATTTTTATTGCAGCAGCTGAACACTCAGGCAAGCAGTCAATTAACAGATTGTAGCAGCAATATTCACTGTAGCTGGGAGATTGAGAATGGGCCTTTTGGAGCCTCTTCTGTTGATGGAATGGATGGAGTGGATGGAATAGTAGTAGCCCCTCCTATTTACCTCCAGGTTGGATGGTCTTAGTAGTCTGGTCCTTTTTTCTCATTGAGCACTGCATCGTACTTATATTGTTCTATGATATTTAACCCTACGTTCATAGCAATGATTTCTGTCACATGAGTTCAGCCTTTTTATTGTTAATAGGAAGATTCATTCTCTTAATCTTTTATTATTCCATCCCATGCCCTGAAAGTACCTTAACAATGACCTCCGACACTATTTTACAGGTAGAGGTTTTTTTATACTGTCATAGGCTACAATTTTTTCTTCTTATTCATTCTGGTCAGACCACATGTTTTTCTCTAATGTTCTCAGGTTACACTGCCTTTAGAAACAGCCTTGCCGAATGTCATTGCCTAACTGAGCTGACAATAAATGTGTGCTCTTAACTTGTTATTCTTAACTTCTGATGTGAGAGGCTACACAGTCAGTTGGTTGACTTCTTTTTTTAAAATTGAAAATCCTTAATTATCCTAGCATAGTAGACTGACATGAAGAAGAAAATATACAGAAGTTCTCAACTAAAATATTTCTCGTGTGCACATTTGAAAGTACAGCTAGTTTTTACAGACAGCAAGGCTTTTTCTTGCTGTATGTTGTCAATGTTATCACTATTTTCTTCTTGAAAATCAAAGTAAAGCCACATATTTCATGCTATAAGTCACAGAGCTCCTGGAGCAAAGAGAAGAAGCTAGATTTAGCTTTCTCTGGAATTGATGTGTGTTTGTATGTTTTGTTTTTTTTTTTTTTTTTTATAGCCATAGCTATTCAATTCATATTGGTTAGCCTTGATATTCCAAGGCATTACCAGTCTCTGCTCATTCATTTTTCATTTCCCCATGAATAAAAACAGATCACAATGTCCCACTAATGGATTGCTATCCAACACCATATTAACCATGGAAATCTTTCTTCATTTTTAATCTTTCGTAATGCATTATATTTTAAACATAATGTTTGAAATGTGTATTTGACATCTGATAAAATATTACTCTAAATCAGCTATGGAAATATTTATTTTTAATCTTTCATAATGCATTTAAATTTTAAATATACCTCCTGAAAAGTGTATTTGATGTCTTAGAAAGTATTACTTTTATTAGTATATATGGAAAGGTTTCAAGTATCACAGAGTCACAGAAAGGTGGGGGTTGGAAGGCACCTCTGGAAGTTGTCTTCTCCAACTCATCTACTAGAGCAGGGTCAGCTGGAGCAGACTGCACAGGAATATATCCAGGTAGGTTTAGAATGTCTCAGAGAAGGAGACTTCACAAGCTCTCTGGGCAGCCTGTTTCAGTGCTGTGTCACTCTCAACGTAAACAAGTCTCTCCTCATATTCAGATGGAATCTCCTGTGCTTCGGTCTGTGCCTATTGCACACTGTTGGTCACCACTGAAAAGAGTCTTGTCCCACGCTCTTGATAGCCACTCTTGAGATGTTTATACACATTGATAAAATTCCCTCTCAGCTTTCTTTTCTCCAGGCCAAAGAGACACAGATCTATCAGTCTTTCCTCATAAGAAAGATGCTCCAGACCCCTAATCATCATTGGAGCTCTCCACTTGACTGTCCCCGGTAGTTCCAGTAATACTGTAGATGTGGCCTTACCAGGGCAGAATAGAAAGGGAGGATAACCTCCCTCGACCTACTGGTCACAGACTTCCTACTGTACCCAAGCATGCCATTGGCCTTCTCAGCCACAAGTGCACACTGCTGACTCATGGTCAACCTGTTATCCACTAGGACTCCCAGTTCCTTCTCTGCAAAGCTACTTTCCAGCAGGCCATCCCCTAACCTGTACTGGTATATGAGGTTATTCCTCCCTAGGAGTAAGACCCTACATTTATCTTTGTTGACCTCCATTAGGTTCCTCTCCACCAAACTCTCCAGCCTGTCCAGATGTTGCTGACTGGCCGCACAGCTTTCTGGTGTATCAACCACTCCTCCCAGCTTCGTATCATCAGCGAACTTGCAGAGGTTGCACTCAGTCTCTTCATCCAGGTCCTTGATGAGTAGGTAAATATGCTTACTAATATTAGGTAAGAGTACATCAACTCTGAGTTATGGACCTTTAGGCAGGTCTATAATGGGACAAATTACAACAAGTACAAACATGCCTTGAAGTTTCTTTGAGATAAAAACAAGCCCAAACCCTTGACAATTTCTAATGAATAACTATGACTTGCGCCAGGTCATCCATTGTGCTCTATGTGGTATTTCTGCCCAAGCAGCAGCCACCTTGAAGCAACTCAGCCTGAAGGAAAACTGAAACACAATACCAGAGTTTTCTGAGTTTTTAGCTGAAAACACAAGTAGTAAGTGCTATTCAACATACAAATACAGAAGTCACTAACAAATCTGCTGGATGCAAATTCTTTTGCTGAAAGTCAGCAATGAAATTATAGTTAAATTGAGGAGAAAACACATAAAATGGAGGAAGTCAGTAAATCTACATCTTCAAATGCAATATTGCAGTTTAGATATTCTCTATATATTGTTTCTCTGAAGTTTTGGTTGAAAAGCATACATAAAAGCTTCCTTTTGTGTGAGATGAAGTTATTCTAACATTCCATAGAAGAAAATCTGTTTGATCATGACTGAATAGTTGTGAAATAGTTATGTCTGTTCTGCACAGAAATTTCACTCCTAATTTTCACAGGTAAGCTACTAAGCGAAATAGTGACACCTAAGCCATCTCAGACAAAGTTTCCTAGCCACATTTATCCCCCATTAATAAAAGGAACTGATAGGGTCAGGTTTTATAAAAAAAAAAAAATGGAATGCCTAGTTTCCTCAATATTTTCTGACTGTTCTTATCACATCCTGAATGCGAATTATGAGAAAAACATTATTTGGTATTATTTGTTTATTATGCCATTCCTGTTTCAGTGTGGTAGTGGGAGTCAAGCCAGGGCTATGCCACTCTAAACACGTCTCAGCTTGACTCAAGTGATTCTGAAGCTTCAGAACATGATAGTCGCTTCTCACTGTAGACAGGGAGTAAGAGATGCTTTATTGTTTTAACCTGAAAGTTCATATTCAATAGATCTACTCACTGGTATTCATTTCAACATACTGGAACAACCAAAGGAGCACGGTTTGTTAAAGATATATCTGGAAATTTTTAATTCGTTAACCTTATTTAAAGGAAAAAGAGAACCCAGAAATGATAGTTGATGTTAAGCTACTTGGGAGAACCAAATCAATTTCAGAACATCAAATTGGCTTTAAAACCCCAGAGAGAGAAATTTAACCTCCATATCGCAACACCACCTGTCACTCATTTGAGTGACAAAGCTTGAACTCATTTACTCTGAATCGGACTTTTAGTTCCTACAGTGGTGGCATCTTGACACGACTTTGCACAAAGTTATCCTGCCTGTTTCTAGTAAAGCATGAGCTATTTTATTTTTTTTCTGTCTTCTGGATAGGCATGTTTAGTTTATGACAAGTCTCAGAAAATCTTTTTACTTTTTTTAATCTCTGGATCTACGGAAAGGTATTTTCTGCAAATAAATGAATAGTAAGTATGAGAAGAAATTATAGAGGAAGATGCATGTTTACTGAAAGCATGCAGGTCATGTTGCCACAGTTCCAGTTACTGATTCAGTATTTCCTGAGGCGTTAGCCAAATGTCGGCTAATCCATAATGAAAGAGAGAGGTGAATGACAAATATTTGGTGCAGTGCAAAACAAATTGCAGTTAATCCCAGCTAGAAAATTCCTAAAAACCATTTTGAATTCCTCAAACTATTTTGAATCAGTATCAAGGCACAAACAGATATTGTCCAATCTTGTCCCTCTTTGCAAGTTTGTAATGAGATCCACAGCTTAAATGATATCTGAATGAGAAATAACACATTAACAAAAATAAATCCTTTAATGGAGAAACTATAAGAGATACTGAACAGTTTTGATTGTGTATCATATGAATATTTTTTTATTTTTTATTTCTTTTTTCTTTTTTTTTTCTTAAAACATGAAACTAAATAAGAAGTTGCATGTCTAGATTTGAAGCCCAGTGGCACCACACCCATCATATAGGGTCACAGGTATAACCATGTTCACAACCCAACTCTAGATGGACCTGTCTCAAATGATCATCTCCCAAATACACCCCAAACTAAGACTTCTTCAAAGCATGCCAAGTAGAACAAACACAGTGATACTGCAGGGGAGGCATCAGCCTTGGAAATAGATGGAAAGGCTGTTGATCTTTGTCCCAACATCCAACAAAATTCCTAACACATTTTGCTGTCACCTTGTGTAAGATGAATTTCATGGGGAAAGTCCATCTGCCCACTTCAGTTGTTATCACCTGCCTCAAGAAGCATATTTGGCAAGACCAAATCTGGCAGTTTACCAAAATCAAATATTATTCTTTTCAGTTTTTACTGATCATTTCTGTTTGTCTCAGCAGAAACCGTATTCCATACTATGTTAACCTTTGTCTCAAAATAGTGACATAAGCAGTATCTGAGAAATGCCATGTCAAGCATCGTCATTTATTGACATTTCCCATCTGAAATGTGCTCCTGCTGTCTCCAGCACATAATTTTGCAGTGACTTTTTGGTGTGGATTTGTGCTTTGTAAGCACCCAGATTTAGTTGCTGCAAAAGCAGCCGATGGTTGGGGTGGTACGAACATGGTGGTTGCTGGGTGGGGTCACTCGTGCAGTGCTATAAAAGCATGACAAGCCCTCAGCTCTCTTACTCCTGACTGGTGCTGCCCTGAAAGGTAGTGTCTGTGAGGAAGAAGGTAAGTTTTTGTAGTTCTTTGCTGCAAACTTTAAGAATTGTATGCTAAATATGTCGTGACCTGGTGCAACATTCTGCTCATTGAATTTGCTGGCATGGGAAAAGATGGATGTGAGCAGGAGAAATTTTGGAATGTTTTATGTAGACAGAAGGGTATGGACAGATACTGCTTTTATACAATGCATGTAAGGAAATGGAAAAAACAAAAAAGAAAAAAAACCTAAAAGATTGCAAGCAAACTAATTTGGAGCTGACTGTTTCCTATGAATCCTCTCTTCTCTGTAGTGGACTGCTGTAGAAATATGCAGTAAAAATTGTTTTGCTGGAAAACAAAGGTGCATCGTATGGAAACTTCAAAAATGCTGTTAGTTCAACAATAGCTTTTGTGAGGGACTGTAGAAGGCTCTTCACTCATGCAAGTGAAGAAAATGAGGCAAAGCAAACTTCTAGAAACAGAAGAGTAAACCCCTGGTATTGCGAGGAAAAGCTCAGGCAAATCCTCATTGATACAGGATCTAACATCCGGTGTTAGCTCTCTAAAACTTTCCACTAAATCTTCCAAAGATGAGAGTGTTTTTATCTATGTTTTTATTCCTATTCAGTAGACTCTCCCACCATAAAATTAATTATTGTGTTAGATCTACTGCCTGTTTTTCTGACAGGGTGTAAAGACCTTAATTTACATCCTCATCCTGGTGTCTAGCATTGGACAGTAACCAGAGAGTGTATCTCTGGTGGTTCAATAGGCATGGAGAAATGGTGTTATTTGACACAGACTGTAGTGTAAAAGCTGAGTTTGTGTCTTCAAATATTTTCAGTAAATATTGAGTACTTTCTCAAAACTTCTAAAAGTGTGCATGTATCCCATTCTAGGGTGCTTATTCTGGGGACTGGGAGCTAGACAGAAGACACCAGTGCAGTAATTCTTGTGAAGCAACAGTTAGGACTTCCCACTTGGATCTCACTTTGGCTTTTCAGTCCAGTTGAAATGTTGGTTGTTCCAACTGGGAATGATAAAGTGCATAAAAATCAGTATATTCTTCAAACTGAGAAACTGAAAGTGCTTGCTCCCACTTTCTTTTAAACGGGACCTCTACACATTCCAGTTGAGGAAGTGGAACACACGACCTGGATTATATTTTATTAAAGGGAATAACTCTCAAATAGGCACTCAGTATGGAGTAACGAGAAAGAAGTGTCACACTTGTTTGCAGTATCTTCTGTTTGCACCACTCTTTAGTTACATGCATTTTTTTTCATCCCCCTGTTTGTAGGCTTCATCCTGATCTCAAAAGAGACAGAAAATATAGGGCAGAAAGCCGTCAGTTCTTCCAGTCCTTTTCATGCTACATTAAAATACTGTTTTGACAGAATTCATAGCTCCTGGATCTGGGTACTGTTTACAGGAGCTGTTTGCACTTTAGATGGAAAGAGATGCATCTTCATGCTGTTCTATCTCTAATCCACAACTTCTGCAAGTAGATAAGGGTTTAGGGACATTCAAGCAATTGCGGAGCATTGTGTCACCTGCCAAAAGGAAACAAAATTATGGAAATCATTTGTAACTTGATGAAAAATTATTTGACACATAATGTGTCTCTTCCCAGAAACTCTGTCAACATGGCTGTGGTATCAGAATTTCTGAAACAGGCATGGTTCATGGAAAATCTGGAGCAGGAATGTATTGTAAGTATTTTCGCATTTTGAGAGCATTATTCACGTACTCCTAGAAGTGATATAAAGGCATAAGCTGGACAAGGCCTTTCACATACATTTTGCTTTATTTTGAGTATTATTTTTTTATTTTCTGGTATTAAATGTTTAGTTTTGGTTTATGTTTGTTGGTTTTGTTTTTTTTTGGTGCTTGTTGTTTTTTGATTTGTTTCTTTTGTTTTGTTTTATGTTGGTGGTTTTTATTTTCTTTTTTGTTTGTTACGTTGCATGGTTGCTTGGGCTTTTCCTTATTTAAAAAATCTCACCGTATATCATAGTAAGGGGGATTCTGGTGAGGTCATGCTACCAGGTTATAGGCTCTATGTAGTAAGTTGATTTGTCATGTTGCTGATTTGGGGCAAGCCACATGATAGATCTATCATGTAGTGGAATTTATCACCCATAGTCATTTTGAGACCACTTTAGGCATTGACTAGGGAGCGCCCATCTAGGAATAGGTTCACCAAAAGCAGCTAGTAGATAATGCCTGTGAAGACAGTGTGGCTTACATCTGAAATTTCAAAGAAGCTGGGTAACAATTCTCCACTTGCTCGTAGGATGAGACTTGAAACTTCTCCAAGACCTTACATGCAAGAAGGGCTTGTAACCTTAGAGATGAATCAGCTGTGAAGTCCCTTAATGTGACACACGGCCAATTTGCATCAGATGAGTGGGGAAATTAATAGCACTTCATTGGCAGTGCCTGTAGGATTTCATTGTGGTTGCAGAGCCTTTAAAATTTGGACATAATTGCCTACCATGACATTTACAGAGTATTTTCCCATGGAAACCAACTTTCCTGTGGAAACCAACTCTTCAGGTGCCTAAAACAATATAGGAAGTACTTTCTGCTTAACGTAAAAGGTGGGAAGAGAATACATACATCCTAAACATATCCATTACTGAGCCTGTTTAGTTCTCTACAGTTACAAAGCTGAGTGTGTTTCTTCACAGTCCTATAACAGGCAATCCCAAATATGTGGTTTGTTTAGGCCTTTAAAAGCGCTTCTTCGCAAAATTATTCTTTCGAATGGGCACTAATTATTTTTCTTTATTTTTTTCCCTCTGCAGAAATGTACACAATGTGTCCATGGAGTACCACAACAGACTAACTTTGATCCATCAGCTGATGTTGTTGCTTTGGAGAAAGCTATGACTGCAAAGGGTAAGAGGGCTAACTACTGAACCTGCTACATTAGGACTCTTCCACAGGAAAAGTCAAGAATTGTACAGAATAAAATATCAGAGTGTGAGACAATGGCAAGCAGGACATTTGCCTCTGTTGTCCCAGAGCTTGGCAATACAGTCAGTTATGCCATTCAGTAAAGAACCTCAACTCTTTGACATCCTGATGCTGTATTACAATTTCAAACCTTAATACTATCTTAGAGTTCTGAAATATGTTGAAGGAAGGGCTGTAAATATTTAATTTCTAGAGAATCAATCAATACTATAACATACCATACTCATAGGTTTTTATTTGATTTGAATGAAATCCCTGCGGGAGGCAGGGAATATGCTGATAATGCAGCAAATGCTACTATTGTGCTTCTCTCTTGTAATGAAAATCTCACTTGGCACTTGCCTGTACTTTGAAACCTTTTCCAGTTCAAAGTCCTGAGATTAAATGAGTATGCCTTCTAACTTTTTTTTTTTTCAGTTCCTCTATAGTGTGAGGACTGCACTCAGAACACTTTAAGACTTCCTATATGAAATTGTAGAATCATAGTTTTCTGTGTTCTATGGGAATATATTTGTTGGATTACTTCACTAAATCACTAATTGTAAGTCAGTAGGTGATTAGTTTCTCCTTTGATTAAGCTTTAGTGTGTCAAAAAAAACCAAATATGACATAAAGTAAATGATAAAATGGAAAAATTATTATTTGGCTAAAGGATGCTCTAGAGACCACTATAATAATTGCAGTGCCTTAGACATGTTGTTTTTTTGGTGACTCATAGGTGTGGATGAAGCCACCATCATTGACATCATGACTACAAGAACAAATGCTCAGCGTCAGCAGATCAAAGCTGCCTATCACAAGGCTAAAGGAAAGGTAAAGTATATTCAAGCCAAGCTTAAATTTGCACCCAGAATATCAATGTTGCTGCTGGCTCAGATGGCACCTATAGCTCTGGTTTCATACAACCAAAAGTCACAGTCCTCTGCCTTCCGTAGTTTGTGAAAACCATGCCAAAATGATGATAGCCTGCAACTGCATTGTCAGCCTTTGAAAACAGCAGCCACTCTTTGGAAATAAAAACAGATTTTAAAATTCTCACTTTCCATCTTTCTGAATGCCCTGGGGATCCTTTAAATCACAGCTTGACTGGTAATGCCAAGATTTCAGCAATACATGGGACACAGCCTGCTGGGAGAAAGGGAGAAATGGAGAAGGGGACTTGGAGGCATCTCTCTGACTATTTAAGTCCAGCAAAAAAATTAAACAGGACAGGAAAGCTGTAGGACCAAAACTCTGTTCCACAAGTATACCCACACTGGTGTGGGGATGGGTGCACAGGAGGTAGTGTTCTTCTGCTGCTGAGGGGTGTAACTGCTACTCCCTGGAACTGCTGAGTGTCAGGGATTGGCTCAAGGAGCGTGGACATGAGTCCACTGAGCAACTGTACGAGCAGAGCCCATTTTAGTTGACATAAGTAGGCCTTAGTTAGCTTGAATATTAGGCCGTGGGGAAGGGGGGAAATGGAAAAGTACTGACTAAAGCAGGGTCTGCATATTCTTGAAGAGATAAGGGTCAGAGGAATGCGGATTGTTCTTGAAGAGATAATGGTCAGAGGAATGCGGAATGTGCATAGTTAACTAAACCCAAGTAGGTAGAGTAAGTAAATGTAACCTTTTGAGGGCTAAGCCTATTAGATAGAGACAAGTATGCATAATTATGGTATTTGGTATAAATATGCGCTATCCCGGGCAATAAAGTTGAATCATGCTTTATCATTCACATTGAGTCGGCCTGCATGTTTTTCTCAGCCGCGTACTCGCAGCTGAGAATCTTGGAAATAAGCGCATGTTTCTAGAAATGGTCTAAATTGTAAATTGCTTTCATTTTTTTTTTTTTTTTAATCCCTAAGTTACGGTCAAATTAGAATGAAGAAAGCCCAAATCTTAACATCAGGACTTGCAGATTTAAATAAGAGGATATGATAGTACATCCATGGTTTCCACTGCAAATTCTGCACCCTCTGTGCAATAACTGGGTGAATTAAAATGGTATCCAGATAAGCAAGTCAGTCATAATCATAACAGCAATATAGCAATTTCTTCTCTTGAAAAAACAAGCAGCCTATTCTGAGTCTTCTTCTGATGTGTGAATGAGAGAACATGGCTGAACTGACTGTGTGAAAACTCTCCGGAGTACTTACTGAAAAACCCTGCCACTTTGACTACCACATAGGAGACCAATGAAAAACTTCAAGCAGGGCTTCACCATTCTTTCTAGTAGCTAAAGGAATGATGTAGGTTAAGAATCCTCAGAGATTAGACCTGATGTTTGGACTGTAGCTGAACAGCAGCTTTTTACCCTTCTCTCTAGCTTAGTGTGTTCCTTATGCTTCCTGTCACAGAGTCTGGAAGAAGCCATGAAACGAGTTCTGAAAAGCCACCTGGAAGACGTTGTTGTGGCTCTGCTCAAAACTCCCGCTCAGTTTGACGCTGAAGAATTAAGAGCCTGTATGAAGGTAAGTCAAAAGACTCTGAGAAAAACTCTCCTGAAGAGTATAAATAATGTCAGGGACTGTAAGGGACAATGGACTTGGATTTTAAAGCTTGTGTCCTGTCTTCATTTGAACCCCCTTTTGTAAAATAAATCTGTACCTGTAAGCCGGGTTCTCAGAACCATATCCAGAAATCTCCACTTAATTTCAGGCTCGGAGGAGATTGGCTGCAAATGGTATTCTGTTCTGAGAATGAACTCTTTCTGCCTTCTGAAAACTGGTTGCAGATGCCATGGTCGAAAGTTCTAGTGTTAACATACGTTTACGTTTGAGAAAACAAAAAGGGAAAGGAAATATTTTTCTTTGTAAGCTTTACATTCATGTGTTTGATGTGCACTGTTTGGTCCCTTCGGTGCTTCTTTTGGGTGCCAGTGACATGAGATGTGATATGTAACTAATTCTAAAAGAGCTGCCGTCACAACAATGTATGGAAGCACAGTGTTCGTCGTTTTTCTTTCTTGTTCCACACGGGGACTTCAAAGCCAAGTCCTTGATTTTCTTCTTATTTCTGATCTTCTAAATGTTAAGTTTGTGGTATAAAGTAGCATTTCTAAAAATTCAACCATGTTTGCCAGGGGCATGGAACTGATGAAGATACCTTAATTGAGATTCTGGCCTCAAGAAACAACAAAGAGATCAGAGAAGCCTGCAGATACTATAAAGAAGGTAATTCAGAGCAAGAAAGGAGTATTAATGGTATAACGCTACAGCAGGCACATTACAGTCATACCCTCACTTCTCCTTATGAGAAGCTGAGGCACCAAGGTAGGCTGTGAGTGAAGCTTCATGTAATCTTGATAAAGTTGCAGGGGATGGAGGTCATACTGACTTTTTTTCCGGCTTATGTAGATCCCAATTCAGAAGGGAAAGGCACATCATCACCTTCAGAACTGCAGCTTTCTCATGGAATAAGCCATGCATTTAGACGCCTTCTAGGATGCAAACAAAATCCAGCTGCTTTTCTTCTCTTGTAAAATAGCCTTGGTTGATCTCTGCTTGATTAAAAAAAAAAAAAAATAAAAAGGTGACATTCATGGTAAGAGCAACCAGTGAAGTAAAGTCAGGCAATCTTTGAAGAGATAACTAACACAGAATGTGGTATCTCTCATCTGTGTTGGTGTTGAGTTTCCTGTCACAAGTCAGTGTCGGCTACATAAACGGTGGTTTCTGAGACAATGGGCTAACTTTTCTGAGAGACTGCCTCTCAAATAGTCTCAGATAGAAGCCAAAAGTAATGCTTGGACTTTTCAGAAGAGTCGTGTGCTTAAGTTCAGTGTTGGTGAGAACGGAAGACAAGCAGTTCAGAAATAATTTCAAAACCTTCGTTTGTGCTTCACAAGCAAAAGCTTAAGATAATGCCACCCACAAGACCTTAGAGGAGGACTTTGTTAGCAGATTTTGCATTTAGCCTCCCATTTCACAACACATCTGAGGGCTTAGAGGACATGTGACAAATATATGTTGCCTCTCAAAGCTAAATGAGAGAAAGTAAGAAAACTGCATGGCTAGTGGGGATATCTAAGTGGGAACCAAAGAAAAGGCTGAAAAAATCAGACAATCACAGAATGGTTTCATTTGGAAGAGGCCTTTAGAGATCATCTAGTCAACCTAGTTGATAATTTTAAAATGAACCACAAACCCTTTTTGGTTTTATTGCAGTACTGAAGAGAGACCTGACACAAGACATTATCTCTGACACATCGGGAGACTTTCAGAAAGCTTTGGTTGCTCTTGCCAAGGTATGCTGTGCTTAAGTTTTTTGAGTGATGTTACTCATAATAAAAAATGAACGTTGTTATAACTATATTAGAGAAGGCACACAATAGCTAAGCACTCAGGTAACATCTATTTCCTTGCATTGTTTTTAATTTACATGTCTTAGACCATGTGTTACTGTTCTTAACCAAGCGATGTTGAGCTTTTATCTCAAATGCAATACAAAAACCAGCGATGTTTATCAGCGTTTATTAGTTATGCTTTTAAGACTCTTGTGTGTGTATGTGTGCGCATGTAGTAACTGTTAAGAATGTGAAAAAACAACAGGGATGAAGCTCTGTCAATAGACTAGTAAGAGAAGAAGAAGAAGTGCTTTCAATTACAGAGTCAAGGCTTTTGGCTTGCTGCTAAGATATGCTTCCAGTAGTTAGATACTGTGACAGGGAGCAAACAAGTCTTGTGTGAATTTGTTCAAAATCAGAGGACTCTAAACACTGGAGCTGCCCAATAAAAGACCCTTTTAAAATCCATTAAAAATGGATTCCATGATTCTTGAGTACATGTCTATGAAGCTTGGACATGTGCAGAGGAGAATATTTGGATACGTCCATGTGCATCATTTTGATTTTCAGGTTTTGTTTTCAAAACAATGAGAAAGGAGTCTATTGAATTGCCAGCAGCCAGGAAATCACAGTTTCCAAACCCTAAGCTGCACAATGAGAAGCAATACTTCCTGCGGATTTTAATGTAGGACTTCAGAAATAGGTTGCTGATGGCCTTAGAATGTGAACTCTGATAAAAAAATACACCTTTATTCACAGAATGATTGACGTAACTGCATCTACCTGCAATTATGTCCTGAGTTATGTATGAGGATGGTAGGGCAGAACTCTAAAATGCCGAGTTGTGATGAACTGGATGATTGTGAGAACAAATTAAATTAATTTTTTGTTTGTTTATATAGGCTGACCGATGCGAAAATCCTCATGTGAATGATGAGCTTGCTGAAAAGGATGCCAGGGTGAGACCACACTTGGCACTCTTGAGAGCGTCTTTCTTCATCTGACTTACTTGAGACTACAAACTCTGGCTGCAAATGTCCTGCCTGCATCTTGTGCATTCTGTACCTAACAGAGATTTATGCACTCTGTAGCAATCTTTTCTGAAGGGACACTACAGGGTGTTTCAAGAAGATGGACTCAATTTGATACCTATTTGCTTTGAAATTGTGTTCATCTTTTGAAACGCCCTGTATTTTACAATGTTCAAGTAAGCTTCGGTATCTGAAGAAAATGAATTTTTCATCCTAATATCTAGCTCCAGAAACATTTCTGCAAAACCTCTTCTAGGTCGTGTAAAGCATCATTTAATAGAGGGGCTACGGTGTGCTCAGGTGTAGGTGGAACCAGCTACCACGCCTTGACCAACATGAACTCTGGTATCGATATGTATGGTGTCCATAACTATAGGTTCAAAGTGATGAACCTTTCAGGATTATTGGGTAACGCTCACAGTATTTTCTGAATAATTCTAAAATAAGTCACTGATCTTTCCCTTATTTCTTCCACCATTAGTGTGACTATTTTTGTTGAAATCTTGGTAAACCTTAGTAGTCTTTCCTGAGTTTTCAACTGTGAAATCTTACATCACTGTTACAATACAAGTGTAGATTGACTTTAAAACTATATTCTTTTTAAAATCTGACCAAGAAAAGGCCACTGAGCAATACTGCTTTTATTCCTGCTACAGAAGGAGTTTAGTTTTGTCATCAGCCCTAGAAACTAAAGTTCAGTAATTTACTACTCTGCCTAAGCTCAAAATTTCAATACTATTGCTCTTGGTAGAGAGAGAGTATTGTTAAATCTTCTTTGCTGCTCTGAGGAGGTCTTCAGTTATTACTTCAAGAGAGGTTTGAGGACGTGAGGAAAAGGAAGGAGACTGATTTGCTTCTTACTTTCCATTAATTCCCTCCCGGAAAGACAAGGAGTGCTTGGTGCTAAGGCTGCTCTTTCATAGTTGTCGAGTAACATATCAGAGGTAATTTTGTTTTTCCGAAGAAAGCCTACTAGTCCCAAACACCCATGCAGACTGGAAGCATACCAAAATATATGAAAATTATCTTCATCCAAGAACGTAATATATCCAAGAGACCTAGATGGTGGTTGTAAAAGTCAAAAGGTAGGTTTTGCAGCTGCATAGTGCCGTCTAGGTAGAGTTAGGACACAAGTAAAATATTACTTGATGGAGCTAGTTTGAGGTTCTGAGGGGCTTTGTTATGGATTCCATCAAAGGCTTGAGTTCATTACTGACAAGAAATGGCTGCTTTTGGCTGGCAGCCTCAGAAGTACAGTATTTCTGCTCATGCTTTACCATGTTGATGTTAAATTTACCGCTTTCGTTTCTTTATGACAGGCCTTGTATGAAGCAGGAGAGCAAAAGAAAGGGACAGATATTAATGTGTTTGTTACTGTTCTTACTGCAAGAAGTTACCCACATCTCCGAAGGGGTAGGTTGGAAGAAAATTTTTGTTTTTACAGAGATTGTATTTTGAATATGACCTACTCATGAACTCAGGGAAGGTACAGATTATCAAGACATGACTCTGGCTGCTGTTTTTTCTAACAGGACACATGGTTGCTAACTAAGGGTGCTGCTGGCAGCTTGGCTGTTCTTTCCATACCGGTGATGAGCCATATCATTTAGGTTGTTAACAAAACTGTTTGGATGAGGTCTCACAGAGCTAGTGAACACAAGGCCAAAGGATCAATGTGGTGGGGGTTCTATATGTTCCCCACATGGTACTGCTCCTCGGCCAGTTTGCCCTGGGTGGGGATGTATCATCTAATGTCACAGGGTCCTGCGGAGTCACTAGACCACCTCTGTCCCTACCAGTGAGAACACCAATGCTACCATATCAACAAAGTCCCATTCCTTACGCTGACTCACCCAGGCCATGCAGTAACACTGTTCTTTACACAGTGATGGCCAGGAAATAGGAGAAAGGTGGCCTGCGATCAGTCATCTGTGGGCACTGCTGCAGCAGTGAGGGCAGAATAAGGCAGAGGCAATTCAGAGAGATCACTGTATTTTCATCACTGCTCATGGAGTTTTCTTCCCTCATTTAGTCTTTCAGAAGTACACCAAATACAGCAAGCATGACATGAACAAGGCAGTGGATATGGAGATGAAGGGTGATATTGAGAAATGCCTGACCGCCCTTGGTAAGTGGTTCTGCAGATCGTAAACTAGTAGATATACTGACCATACCATAACCTATTTTTTACTTCCATCACAATTGCTCTGATATGAAGCCCTTCTGGTCTTATCGTGTTTCATTGAGAAATTTGCTAAATTATACTTTGGAAAGTCTAGTCTGAGGATAGTGATTTATTTCAGTTATTTAAAGTCAGTTCAAGTTGATGAGTGACCAGAAATATCTCTCCTGATACAGAGAAAGCTCTTGTAAGAACAGATGTGTTATCAACATAGGAAGACCCTTACAGAAAGTCAATATGCCAAAAAGAGCTGTCAGAAGAACCACAATATGTATCAAAGATCCAAATGTGTTCAAGATGTTTCCAGAAAAACAAAGCCAGAACGCCTCTGAATTTTATTCAAAGACATTTAAAATAGACAATTATTAAAAATGTAGCAAATTTCCTTCTGTAAGGTTGTTCTAGAAAACACCCTTAGAAGGTTTGGAATATAGCTATACATGAAGGCCATCATCCTCATGAACAATAGAGTGAGGCAGTCACTCACTTAAGTCCCTCTTACCAGTAGATGAGTGATTGAATCAGAAGCCAGACACTCATTTTGTTCTCGGTTTTTGTATCACGGTCAGGGGAGCTTTGGATTAAGGAATCAGTCCCATCAGATGCCCCTAAACACCACAAGTGAAGGGCAAGTATTCAGTGTAACTTGCTTTACAGAACACCAGATCTGAACCTCCAGCTCTGTTTTCATTTCCTTCTTTTTGGGAACTGCAACATCTTTCTTAATTTTGTGGCAGTAAACTAGGGAGCACAGTCTTGCAATTTTTCTTTCCTTACTGAATTATTTTCAGAATAGATAGAGGAAAGGAAGCGCTAAATCTCCCATATTTTGAAGACAGGGAACAAAGAAAGAGATAAATAGGATATTCTTTGCCTTTTGTTACTCGTGACATGTATCAGAGGTGTGACATTGTCTCATTGTTTCATTACAGTGAAATGTGCCACAAGCAAACCAGCTTTCTTTGCTGAAAAACTCCACATGGCAATGAAGGTAACCCAGAGAGAGAACTTCCCTTTGTAAAGATGGGGTGCTTTGTAAGCTGAAAAATAACCAGCTATCTAGAGATCTCTAAACTCTTTATGTGATAAAACAGGACTACAGAAAGAATTTCAGTGTTTTCTTCTCTCTCTTTCTGTTATTTCCTTTGAAACCTCTGCATGTCTTTCCATAGGAGTAGCTGTCTGTTGCTATGGGTATTCAGGAAGGCATCTGTACATCCACACATTTATCTTTTACTCTAGACAGTGACAGAAGGCCAACTGGAACTTTTCTATGAAACCAGAAAAATATAAATGAAAATTAAATAGAAAAGCACTTACAGGTCAGGACAGGAGCGCTGTAGAAGCCTGATCTTTGGCAAGCCATCCGTGGTCCTTCTGGAAAATTTGGAACCTGGGCTGAGTGAGTCAGTTGGAGATCCTGAAATGGTCTAGTATACTCCTGTGACTTGGCTAGGAGCACTGTGAGTTCATTGCACTCCTAAAAAAATACTGAAAGGCAGGGAAGTCTAGATTGTCTATGGCACCTAGCAAGCTCCTGAAACATTTTAGCAGACAGGTACTTTCATAACTCCAGTGAATTGGTTAGAAACGGTAGATGAAAAAAACGAGTGAATCTTTATGAAAATAAGGTTCATCACACACCTAAAAAAAAGTTAAAAGGCGGTGAAATCTACGTTGACTCTGGCATATAGCAATCACTGTGAAGAATGAGTCTCTTGTTAGAAAACGGGTAAAGAATTGCTTAGAAAGGAAATCCAGGATTGGAGGTAGGCTGCCAGAAGTGAATTGTGCACATAGGGCACAGAAGGGGGATATGAGAGGAATCCCTCCTGAGAGATGTTAAGGGAATGGGATGTGGGCTGTGTACACCCAGAAAGAAATCTCAGAACCTGCTTTAATATATTTCAATGACAGAAAAACTTTTTAACTTCTTTTTTTCCTTTTACTTTTATGCAGGGCTTTGGGACACAGCACAGAGACCTCATCAGAATCATGGTTTCACGCCATGAAGTGGATATGAATGAGATCAAAGGCTACTACAAGAAGATGTATGGCATTTCTCTCTGCCAAGCCATTATGGTAAGTTTCCTCTCAGGTGATGTATGAAATACAGGACTAGTAAATTATTTCGGAAGCTCAGTAGAGGTTTGTAAATTCTTCTGCTTCTCAGTCACCAAGTCCTCCTGAGTAACTCATTGTAGCTGAGTAACCCAGGTTCCCCATGATCGACATTGCAAGGGCAAAGTTTTTGTCGCCAAAGCTATAGCAATGTTTGTGCCACGTGTCTCAGAATATCGTCTTACCGTCTTCTTGTGCTGGGGCAGAGAAAAAGTACATTGGCAGAAGAGTGGAGATGACTACACTAAGACCTCTGTGGGAGATGGTTGGTGCAACTGCCTATTGGCTTTTAACACTTGAGCTAATCCTAGAAACACCTTGTTAACTTGAGAGTTATGACACCTGCTTTCCAGGTGACTTAAGTAAATCCTCCTTCTTAAAGGGGACAGAACACCCAAAGTATTTCCAGAAAATTTAAGCCAGTGAGGGACCAGAAAGAAGCTAAACTTGCAAAGCAGGTTGGTCGAAGCTAGTGGATAACGTTAAAAAATGAAACAAAACTAAATAAACACCTTGTTTAGAGTAGAAACATACTACCCACATACATCAAAATACCTCTTTAATTTTTATCGCTGTCTGCTACTTTTTCAGGTAGGTGCCAAAGATGACTCTTAGTCTTCCACCAGTAGTGTGTGTGTGATGTCTACTTTGATATGCAATCACATCACCTCAGCATATTCTAAAGTCTTTATTACATCCAAATGCCTTGAGGCATAGATTTGCTACACTAAACAATTCTTATGTCTCAGAAAAGTAAACTATGCTGAATCAGCTATTATGGTTGGATTAGTCTGAGTTTGAGATAAGCCTACATGCAAGGTGTATATATATTAACAAACATTGGACAACACTGATAAAGGAACGTATTTTCACTTTACCTAGAGAAGAAAACCATATGCTCCTCAGTGGACAGAAATCTTCTCTGCTTCTCGTCTTTATTTATGCAATGAGGCCTCCCAGGATTTTGACTTGTGTGGCCTACCTTTGTTCTACTCTGGAAATGTGTATGTTTATTCCTAGGTCATTGGAATAATTTCAATGAGGGTATGTGGTTCAAGCTCAGTTTGTGGCTAACACATATGTATTATCGAGTGATTAACTTATGCAGGTGAAGGGTCCATGGTTGGTACATGTATATGGAATGTTTACTGACATTTATTTCACTTGAGACCATTATCCTAACCATTGTGGGGTTTTGTGCTTAAATTGACAGGATGAACTCAAAGGGGATTATGAAACGATCCTGGTGGCTTTATGTGGAAGTGATAACTGAGGTTCCTGTTCCTGCAATACACTCAAGCTCTGTTAAAGAAGTTCTTCATATATGCCTCAACTCTCTTCATAAAACACAGGTTTTACACACTGAGGTTTAATATATCTTCTTGTCATTATGTATCCAAAGTGAAAAAATTACCTGAGGTTTCTATGTGCTTGAGAAATTCAGAAAAGTTAAAGATTTCCTCTATGCAAAGCAAATAAACTTTCAAAAATACAATTAACCCCTGTGTATGTTTGTATGTCTTTTGTTGTTTCTCTGCATATATTAAGGAGGCAAATGTCAGTGAATAACTTAAACAGTCACCATGGAATGTGGCAATATCAGCCAGTATAGCTGAGCCTATGCCTTTCCATTTAACTTCAGGTAGGCTTTATGTAAACCAGATGTAATAAAAATAACTAAATATAAGTTATTTAAAAAATGAATTTTATGAAACAGCTAACAATATCTCCATCATTCTCTTTTTCATTTAATTTCCAGAGGAAAGAAATCTGTTATGTTTGGTACATAAAGAAAAACAAAAGGAAAAGAAAAGGAATTGAAAATGTACTCCATAGCCCATGTAGGACTTTCATCTTTTTCCTGATGAGCTGTGAAAATTTTTGATACTATTTCCAAGGTGAAAATCTGCTATCACTGCCTCTCTTTTGGACAGAGTTCACACCTGGCATTACTGTTGTGAATGTGCCAGATACTGTACAAATGAGTTATTATGTCCCTCAAGTGCACTGGTAGAATTAAGCATTTCTTGTTACATAATCCCTGGACACAGGGATGGAGTGCACCCAGTAAATGTGCAGACAACACCAACTGGGTGGGTGTCTTAATTTGCTGGAGGATAGGAAGGCCATATAGAGGGATCTGGTACCAGCAGTATCGTTGGACTGAGTCCACTTGTATGAGGTTCAACAAGGCCACGTCAGGGCCCTGCATTTGGGTCCCAACAATCCCAGGCAGCACTACAGGCCTGGGGAAGAGGGGCTATAAACTGTCCTGTTGGAAAAGGATCTAGGGGTGTTGATCAACAGCTGGCTGAACATGAGGCTGCAATGTGCCCAGGTGGCCAAAAAGGCTAACAGCATCCTGGTTTATATCAAAACTTTTGTGGCCAACAGGAGTACAGGACAACTAGGGAAGTCATTTTCCCCCTGTATTGGGCACCACCTTGAATCCTGTGTTCAGTTTTGGACCCCTCTCTACAAAATGGACATTGAAGTGCTGTAGAGAGTTCAGAGAAAGGCAACAAATCTGGTGAAGGGTCCTTTTGTCTCTCTCCAAGTCCCTGGAAACATGTTGTGGCATGGAGAGCGTTGATCTCTTCTCCCAAGCAGCAAGTGATAGAATGAGTCTAAACACTTGAACCTGCCCCAGGGGAGGATTAGATTGGATATTAGGAAAAAAATATTCATGAAAAGGGTTGTGAAGCACTGGGATCATCTGACCGTGAAAGTGGTTGAGTCAACACCCCTGGTGGTGTTTACAGAAGTATAGATTTAGTGTTAAGTACCAGGTTTAGTGCCAAAGTTAGGTTAAAGGTTGGACTTGGTGATCTTGAGTGTCTCTTCCAACCAAAATGTTTCTATGGTTCCATATTGGTTCTTTGTTACATGCAAACACTGCTGGTCTTGGCTATAGTGGCCTTGAATCACTTATATGAACAACGGTATGCTAAACTATTGGCAAATCAAAGTCCATCTTGCCTAATTTGTGTTAAACATTTCAGACCCTCTTTGCTTTCTCTTGGATTGGTCTAGTACAGCAAAAGTCAGTCTCTGGAAAATCTGAACATACATAAGTCCATGGGACCTGATCAGATGCAGATCCCAGAGTCCTGAGGCAATTAGCTGACGTTGTTGCCAAGCCACTCTCCATGATATTTGAGAAGTCATGGCAGTCACCTAAATTCCTGTTGACTGGAAAAAGGGAAATATTGCACCCGTTTTAAAAAAGGTAGAAAGAAGTCCCTGGGAACTACCAACTTGTCATCCTCATCTGTGTGCCTGGGAAGAGTGTTGTATACCTGGATTCCTGTCAAGCCTTTGACACAGGCCCTCACAACATTATTCTCTCTAAATTGGAGTGGTTTGGGTTTGATGGGTGGCCTGTTTGGTGGGTGAGGAATTGGCTGGATGGTCACACCCAGAGAGTAGAGATCAATGGCTAAATGTCTGGAGGGACAGCTGTAACAAGTGGTGTGCCTCAGGAGTCTGTACTGGGACCAGTATTGTGTAATATCTTCATCAGTTACAAAGATAGTGAGACTGAGTGCATGCTCAGCAAGTTCACAGATGACACCAAGTTGAGTGATGCAGTTTACACGCCTGAGAAAAAGGCTGTCATACAGAGACACCTGGATCTGAGACTGCATCTGGAATATTGTGTCCAGTTCTGAGCCCTGCAGTTCAAGAAGGAGAGGGTACTGCTGGAGAGAGTCCAGTGCAGAGCCACAAACATGATTAAGGGAGCATCTCCTGTATGAGGAAAGGCTGGAGGAGCTTGGTCTCTTTAGGCTGGAGAAGAGGAGGTTGAGGGGGGACCTCATTAATTTATAAATATGTAAAGGGTGAGTGTCATGAGAATGGAGCTAGGCTCTTCTTGGCGACAACCAATGTCAGGACAAAGGGCAATGGATACAAACTGGAACACAGGAGGTTCCACTTAAATTTGAGAAGAAACTTCTCAGTGAGGGTGACAGAACACTGGAGCAGGCTGCCCAGGGAGGCTGTGGAGTCTCCTTCTCTGAAGACATTCAAACCCGCCTGGACGCCTTCCTGTGTAACCTCATCTAGGTGTTCCTGCTCTGGCAGGGGGATTGGACTAGATGATCTTTTGAGGTCCCTTTCAATCCCTGACATTCTGTGATTCTGTGATACAGTGATCCTGTAATTTTGTGGCAAGTTCAAGAAGTAGATCCATGTGAACATCATGAGGTTCAACAATGCCAAGTGCAAGGACTTGCACCTGGGCCAGGGCAACTCCTGGTATCAGTACAGGCTGGGGGATGAAGGGATCAAGATTAGCCCTGCGGAGAAGGACTTGGGGGAACTGTTGGATGAAAGGCTGGACTTGAGCTGGCAATGAGCACTTGCAGCCCAGAAGGCCAACTGTATCTTGGGAGGAGAAGCTGGTCCCAGACTGAGGGACGGGATTGTGCCCCTCTACTCTGCTCTCTTGAGAACCCACCTGGAGTACTGTGTGCAGCTCCGGAGCCCTCAGTACAGGAATGACGTGGACCTGTTGGAGAGGGTCCAGAGGAGGCCACAAAAGTGGTCAGAGGAATGGAACACCTCTCCCGTGAGGGAAGGCTGAGAGAGCTGGAGTTGTTCAGCCTGGAGAAGAGAAGGCTCTGGAGAGACCTTATTGTGACCTCTCAGTACTTCATAGGGGCCTCTAAGATAGATGGAGAGAGACTTTTAGAAGGGTGTGTTACAACTGGAAAGGGGGTGATGGTTTTAAACTAAAGGAAAGGCTAGAAATGAAGAAATTTTTTACAATGAATGTGGTGAAACACTGGCACAGGTTTCCCAGAAAGGTGGTAGATGCCCTGTCCCTGGAGACATTCAAGGCCAGGCTGAAGGGGCTCTGAGGAACCTGATTTAGCTGAAGATTTCCGTAGCTCATTGCAGGGGGGCAGAGTAAATGGCCTTTTAAAGTACTTCCAGCCCAAACTACTCCATGAGTCTTTTTTGAAAGTATTGGGAAGGTTTTTCAATTCAATCACTGTCCTAAGGCAGTGCAACATAAATTCAGAGGTATTTGCTCTGGCTGCAATTAATTGCTTGCAGCTATGGTCTGAGGGAAAACAGAAAAGGTTTTGTGAAGTGCATAACTTCTGTCCAGGAAACACTGATACCTGTTAAGATGAATATTTTGTTTTTCCCTGTACAATAGATGTCAAAAGTAAATATTTAGTGAGTTGGTCACAAAGTTGAGATACAATAATTTATATTATTTTATTTGTCCACACTAGCGTCATCTCAACGTACACCTTTTGAGAAGCTACCATCACCAACAACTTAGATATTAAGGAGTCCACCTTTATATAAAGGATTTCACTTTGCAGGAAATTATTTCCTTTCCAGTCCAGACAAAATAGCCTATGACAAAAGTTCTCATTCTCTGCAGGTAAGGTATTTCCTTTGCCTCTCGAAAGGTGCAATGCATTTTCAGAATTCAAGAAAACCAGAGGTGGATGGTAATCTAGTTTCTACATTTAACTCCAGGTTTACCTGTGAGTTGACTAAATGGAAAAGAAGTAGGATGAGTGCTGATATAACTACAGACAAATGAGAGCAATCTCCTCAAGATGTTGCTGTGCTCAGGGTCTCAACTGCAATGGACATCTCACAAGATCAGACTTTGTGAAATGGAAGCCTTGTGCCCAGAAACCCTTCATGCCAACTTTATCACTGAAACAAGCTTTGATTTAAAAGCATATAGGCTTTGAGGTTAGATAGCGTATATAAATCTAGGGAGGTCTGCAGTTTCCTTGAGGTAAGAGTAGCTGTAATTTGAGGCACCATGCACATGGGTAGTCCTCATGTAGCTAGGATTTTTGTATCTTTAATGATCATAGGCTGTACAACAAAAACACTGGCAAGTCAGACGTCATCTGTCTTTTGCGAGGCAGAAGAAGGGAAAAAGATGGAAATAAGTTGTAATACAGAAAATGGTTTTGAATGTATTGGGAATGCTATCATTCCAATCACTGTTCCAAGGCAGTGTAACATAAATTCAGATTTATATGCTTGGGGCTGTGTCTACTTGTTTGCAATTATGGTCTGAGGGAAGACAGTAAGCGCTATGTGAAGGGCATGATCTCTGTCTAGAAAGGACTTGTCATCTAATATCTGTTCAAACTAATTTTTTAGTATGTTTTTCCCGTACAATAAATACCAAAAGCAGAAATTTAGTAAAGTTGGTCACAAAACTCAGAACCAATAATTAAAATGACTTTGTTTGTCCAAATTAGCATCATCTCAAGATACAACTTCTTAAAAAACACTTTCACATTCATAAGCCATACACCAAAAGTACTGGCACATTAGGTGTGTGATTGTGATTGTGATAACACAAACATCTGAGCAGCAGACATGAGAACCTGCCTCAGGTCTTAGGTCTTGCATCATTGCAACAAACTTCAGAAAATGTCATAGACAGACCTGTGCTGCCTTATAGTAAGGAAATTGTCTCATGGGTAAACATTGCAATATGGGCAGTTTTAGCATGAGAAACAATGCAGGAAGGGGTGCCATGGGACTGAGCTTTCCTATGTGTGTGCTAATCCACTGAACCATAACCTGACATTCAACTTTCTGATCTCCAGTGGAACAAGGACATAAGGGATTGGCTTAACCTTTTGAGTAATGCACATTTTGGAGTAGATATCTCTTTGGTACTGATAATTATTTTTGTTCTAGGTCCACTCTGGACTCTGTTACGTATTTAAGATGCCAGTATCCACAGGCAAAATTCGTATTTTGATAAACTGACACTCTCCTTGTACATGTTTTAGTGAACATTTTTGTTTGGAAGACAATTTCACAGTTTGGATATTTTTCTCCTGATTTCATTCTGGGTCAGACATTAAAAGTGATAAGGAAGAAAACAGTTCCAGTAGCCTAATGTGGTTCTATCTACATGACAGGGAAAAAAACAAACAAACAAACACCACCAAAAACCACAAAATACAAGTAAAGGAGTAGCAAAATGTAATTTTTTGGTGTCTGGTTTTGGATCATTGGAATGTTTGACTTCAATTTCCTACAGATTCAAAAATTCAGCAGTCAATACCTTGAACAACTTCAATTCTCATTGACTTCGGTAGGAGTCAAATTAATGTAGTTCTCTCCTAGCATCTCATCTCTGAGATTCTCATGCAGCTGATGTCATTGCATCTTGTAAATTTTATGAGCAATTAGATCTTGACTTCTGAAATTTGATGGCCACAAAACAAAGAGGATTGTATTTTGAGTCCCTTTCTTCTACTTTGCACAGTCTCTCTTCTAGACCTAAAAAAACCCTCTTGTGTCTTTCCAAGAGAAGAAGAAAAGTGATGCAAGGACTGATTTCCTTACTACTGCGTAATTAATGTTAGTTTAGTGGAGTTACAAAATGACCAAACAGCATGCGAATTTCTCTGTTCCAGTTTTTGAAATAGCAGTATGGCCTGCTAACAGAAGTATGATATCTTCCTCTTTAAAATAACTTGAACCTTCCAGACCAGTCACTTTTCTACAGCTGGGGTCACTGAATTGATAGGTCTCAAACTATCCTTGGGAGAAGGTGGAGCTATATGTTTAATAGGTGTGTTATTAGTGCATTTAAGGCCACTGCAATGTTTTTACTGATGTTCACAGAGCTAGCAGGCATATTCATCTTCTGTCCCAAAAACACCCAGGGACCCACCTAGTCCAGCTAGTTGCAGCATGTTAAGCATTTAGTCACTGAAACAGATATTTCATACAGGGTCATAGTTTTCCTTCAAACGGCATGGTGACTACTCGCACACAATTGTCTGTCTATAATACACAAAGGTTTAGCTGGCATGAGCAAACTATTGGGCCAGCAACTATTGCAGCATATGCCAGAGCCCTGGACAGGAAGCTAAGTTACTCCATCAGTCTTCCAATCTCAAGGATACTTGGTTTATCACAATGCTAATGTGTAGTCAGTGTCATTCCAAGGTCACGTCTGAAACCAGCAGTTGGCATGACACAGCTGGAGTCTACTCTTCCAAATGCTCTTTTCTCTTTCCCTCTCAACCACACTTTGACGTATCAGTAGAGAATGGTTCACAATTTCCTTGGCCCCCTGGACTTAATCTGGGCCAAAGCAGGTTATCTGAATAAAAAAGCCAGGCTGGTTATCTGTGATGTTCCTATATGTGCTGTTGGCTACCCCCAGTCTAACGGACAAGAGACCTCAAACCCACAGTCCTGATTTGTGGCCTAGCAAAGTTTTCCATTCTAGTTCAAGATGATGGTCCCAGCTCCACATGTATTACACCTGCAATTAGAGCAAACAGGCACAAGAGTTTAGCTGTTGAAAGGAGTAATTCAGACCATCAGCCCAGTGGGATAGCTGGACATCATTTTTTCAGGCTGTGCTTTAACAGCTTATATATTATTGGTTAAAAAGTATGGCGGATTAATAACAGAACTTCCCACATCCATTGTGGTGGTGCCATATGTCTCTTAATATTCTAATGACCTGGTGTGTGCAAATGTTTGTGGACAAAAGAGGCTAAGGTTACCTGGATTGTTTTGGCTTTTAGCAGCAGGATAAAGAGTAGTTCTTCTTCCAGTACAAGAGTCATGATGAGAGGGGAATACTTTCTTCAGAGTAGGAATATTGCTCTAAGTAAAAGTGTAAAATATATTTAGAAAATGGAAAAGAGAAAAACCTCATGAAATAACATGATCTGAAAAAGTAGTTCTTATTCCAGTGCTTGGTGGATCTTTTTGTTAAAAAAAAAAAACGAAATAAAAAATATGAATTTGCTTAATATGCATAGTGCAAGTAGCAACGCATCTAGGACAATTTAGGATAATCAGGAACTCCTCTTTAACAGATGTTAAAGTAAGAGTAGAAAGTCAGACCCACTAGCATTTTGAGTATAATGTCTCAGTATGCAGTCTTTAGTGTGGGATGTATTCAGAGAGTCTTGCCACTTAGAACATGAAGAAATTTAAAGATTTTTAAGATGAAAACAAACACTATGGAAATTATTAGGTTAGTACAGTCATCTTTCAAATAGATAGGGTTGCTCCTCCAGAGATGCCTGCACAGAAAATTCTGTTGAATCTTTGCAATTTAATGCTAACTGCAGTACCAATGTTGTATGTAAAGTGTCATATAAGATACAGGGAAACAGATAAAACTGTCCTCTATTCTCAAAACCAGAGCGAGCTTTCCTTAGCCCCTCGTACACTTACAGCCAATCCAGAGCAGCTCTGATAATGGGACTCTGAGAGTTTCTGTAGATCATGAGATACCTAAGCCATTCAAACTGCTGGAACACAAACTGCAGCATACTCTATTGAGAGATGCTCTAGGCATCAAAAGAAAAAAAAAAAAAGATGTTGTAAAGGGGTGGAGAAATCAGCCAGGTTTGTATGATAACTTGACTCTGCCAATGCACTATTTAAATCATAATGCACACAGTTGAATTATTCAAGATCTCACAGTTTGAGTATCAGAAATCAAAAACAGATCAATTTCTCTGTCCAGTAAATTGAGATTCAAAGCTATGGCAGAAAAAATAAATTAGAAAAGCAAAAATACCTATGCATCTGTTTCTTGTTAACAGTATTCAACATCGTGTGTCTTATTCTATGGCCAATTGTAAATCAAGGCACAGAATACTGCAATTTTCATCAAAATGGCAAAATAGTGAAGGGAATTTAAGCATTCATGGCAATTTCTGACACCATGCCAGGGCAGAAATTTCTTAAAATCTGTGATTTGCGGGGAGTATTTTGGGGAAAAATTCCTTAGTGCTAGGACTGGGCCCCAACAAGGAGGGTTGTGAGTAATAGACTCTCCTCTATTCAATATTAGCCATAATGCAAGTGCATACACTAGGCTTTCTTGCAAAAGCATCAATGGGCTCAACAGAGCCTGTCCTATCCCCTGTGCTCTGATTCAAGACAAGGAAGAGCAGAGAGAGAGAGGACTTTCAGGGTTGGTGGGAGTGTCTTTAAAGTATGTTACAACAGATCTACAGTTAAAGAGAAGAAGACTGGTTCTTTGACTTGGGAAGATATACAGAGCATTTCCCCCTTTATTATATGGAAAATGAGGTACAAAATGGGTGTGGATAAACTGTTTTCCCAATGCCATGAACAAATGGATACTGGCAATCAAGGCTGCATTGTTTCTCTTTGCTGCTTACAACAAGGTGGAAATCGTCATTTTTATTGCAGCAGCTGAACACTCAGGCAAGCAGTCTATTAACAGATTGTAGCAGCAATATTCACTGTAGCTGGGAGATTGAGAATGGGCCTTTTGGAGCCTCTTCTGTTGATGGAATGGATGGAGTGGATGGAATAGTAGTAGCCCCTGCTATTTACCTCCAGGTTGGATGGTCTTAGTAGTCTGGTCCTTTTTTCTCATTGAGCACTGCATCGTACTTATATTGTTCTATGATATTTAACCCTACGTTCATAGCAATGATTTCTGTCACATGAGTTCAGCCTTTTTATTGTTAATAGGAAGATTCATTCTCTTAATCTTTTATTATTCCATCCCATGCCCTGAAAGTACCTTAACAATGACCTCCGACACTATTTTACAGGTAGAGGTTTTTTTATACTGTCATAGGCTACAATTTTTTCTTCTTATTCATTCTGGTCAGACCACATGTTTTTCTCTAATGTTCTCAGGTTACACTGCCTTTAGAAACAGCCTTGCCGAATGTCATTGCCTAACTGAGCTGACAATAAATGTGTGCTCTTAACTTGTTATTCTTAACTTCTGATGTGAGAGGCTACACAGTCAGTTGGTTGACTTCTTTTTTTAAAATTGAAAATCCTTAATTATCCTAGCATAGTAGACTGACATGAAGAAGAAAATATACAGAAGTTCTCAACTAAAATATTTCTCGTGTGCACATTTGAAAGTACAGCTAGTTTTTACAGACAGCAAGGCTTTTTCTTGCTGTATGTTGTCAATGTTATCACTATTTTCCTCTTGAAAATCAAAGTAAAGCCACATATTTCATGCTATAAGTCACAGAGCTCCTGGAGCAAAGAGAAGAAGCTAGATTTAGCTTTCTCTGGAATTGATGTGTGTTTGTATGTTTTGGTTTTTTTTTTTTTTTTATAGCCATAGCTATTCAATTCATATTGGTTAGCCTTGATATTCCAAGGCATTACCAGTCTCTGCTCATTCATTTTTCATTTCCCCATGAATAAAAACAGATCACAATGTCCCACTAATGGATTGCTATCCAACACCATATTAACCATGGAAATCTTTCTTCATTTTTAATCTTTCGTAATGCATTATATTTTAAACATAATGTTTGAAATGTGTATTTGACATCTGATAAAATATTACTCTAAATCAGCTATGGAAATATTTATTTTTAATCTTTCATAATGCATTTAAATTTTAAATATACCTCCTGAAAAGTGTATTTGACGTCTTAGAAAGTATTACTTTTATTAGTATATATGGAAAGGTTTCAAGTATCACAGAGTCACAGAAAGGTGGGGGTTGGAAGGCACCTCTGGAAGTTGTCTTCTCCAACTCATCTACTAGAGCAGGGTCAGCTGGAGCAGACTGCACAGGAATATATCCAGGTAGGTTTAGAATGTCTCAGAGAAGGAGACTTCACAAGCTCTCTGGGCAGCCTGTTTCAGTGCTGTGTCACTCTCAACGTAAACAAGTCTCTCCTCATATTCAGATGGAATCTCCTGTGCTTCGGTCTGTGCCTATTGCACACTGTTGGTCACCACTGAAAAGAGTCTTGTCCCACGCTCTTGATAGCCACTCTTGAGATGTTTATACACATTGATAAAATTCCCTCTCAGCTTTCTTTTCTCCAGGCCAAAGAGACACAGATCTATCAGTCTTTCCTCATAAGAAAGATGCTCCAGACCCCTAATCATCGTTGGAGCTCTCCACTTGACTGTCCCCGGTAGTTCCAGTAATACTGTAGATGTGGCCTTACCAGGGCAGAATAGAAAGGGAGGATAACCTCCCTCGACCTACTGGTCACAGACTTCCTACTGTACCCAAGCATGCCATTGGCCTTCTCAGCCACAAGTGCACACTGCTGACTCATGGTCAACCTGTTATCCACTAGGACTCCCAGTTCCTTCTCTGCAAAGCTACTTTCCAGCAGGCCATCCCCTAACCTGTACTGGTATATGAGGTTATTCCTCCCTAGGAGTAAGACCCTACATTTATCTTTGTTGACCTCCATTAGGTTCCTCTCCACCAAACTCTCCAGCCTGTCCAGATGTTGCTGACTGGCCGCACAGCTTTCTGGTGTATCAACCACTCCTCCCAGCTTCGTATCATCAGCGAACTTGCAGAGGTTGCACTCAGTCTCTTCATCCAGGTCCTTGATGAGTAGGTAAATATGCTTACTAATATTAGGTAAGAGTACATCAACTCTGAGTTATGGACCTTTAGGCAGGTCTATAATGGGACAAATTACAACAAATACAAACATGCCTTGAAGTTTCTTTGAGATAAAAACAAGCCCAAACCCTTGACAATTTCTAATGAATAACTATGACTTGCACCAGGTCATCCATTGTGCTCTATGTGGTATTTCTGCCCAAGCAGCAGCCACCTTGAAGCAACTCAGCCTGAAGGAAAACTGAAACACAATACCAGAGTTTTCTGAGTTTTTAGCTGAAAACACAAGTAGTAAGTGCTATTCAACATACAAATACAGAAGTCACTAACAAATCTGCTGGATGCAAATTCTTTTGCTGAAAGTCAGCAATGAAATTATAGTTAAATTGAGGAGAAAACACATAAAATGGAGGAAGTCAGAAAATCTACATCTTCAAATGCAATATTGCAGTTTAGATATTCTCTATATATTGTTTCTCTGAAGTTTTGGTTGAAAAGCATACATAAAGCTTCCTTTTGTGTGAGATGAAGTTATTCTAACATTCCATAGAAGAAAATCTGTTTGATCATGACTGAATAGTTGTGAAATAGTTATGTCTGTTCTGCACAGAAATTTCACTCCTAATTTTCACAGGTAAGCTACTAAGCGAAATAGTGACACCTAAGCCATCTCAGACAAAGTTTCCTAGCCACATTTATCCCCCATTAATAAAAGGAACTGATAGGGTCAGGTTTTATAAAAAAAAAAAAATGGAATGCCTAGTTTCCTCAATATTTTCTGACTGTTCTTATCACATCCTGAATGCGAATTATGAGAAAAACATTATTTGGTATTATTTGTTTATTATGCCATTCCTGTTTCAGTGTGGTAGTGGGAGTCAAGCCAGGGCTATGCCACTCTAAACACGTCTCAGCTTGACTCAAGTGATTCTGAAGCTTCAGAACATGATAGTCGCTTCTCACTGTAGACAGGGAGTAAGAGATGCTTTATTGTTTTAACCTGAAAGTTCATATTCAATAGATCTACTCACTGGTATTCATTTCAACATACTGGAACAACCAAAGGAGCACGGTTTGTTAAAGATATATCTGGAAATTTTTAATTCCTTAACCTTATTTAAAGGAAAAAGAGAACCCAGAAATGATAGTTGATGTTAAGCTACTTGGGAGAACCAAATCAATTTCAGAACATCAAATTGGCTTTAAAACCCCAGAGAGAGAAATTTAACCTCCATATCGCAACACCACCTGTCACTCATTTGAGTGACAAAGCTTGAACTCATTTACTCTGAATCGGACTTTTAGTTCCTACAGTGGTGGCATCTTGACACGACTTTGCACAAAGTTATCCTGCCTGTTTCTAGTAAAGCATGAGCTATTTTATTTTTTTTCTGTCTTCTGGATAGGCATGTTTAGTTTATGACAAGTCTCAGAAAATCTTTTTACTTTTTTTAATCTCTGGATCTACGGAAAGGTATTTTCTGCAAATAAATGAATAGTAAGTATGAGAAGAAATTATAGAGGAAGATGCATGTTTACTGAAAGCATGCAGGTCATGTTGCCACAGTTCCAGTTACTGATTCAGTATTTCCTGAGGCGTTAGCCAAATGTCGGCTAATCCATAATGAAAGAGAGAGGTGAATGACAAATATTTGGTGCAGTGCAAAACAAATTGCAGTTAATCCCAGCTAGAAAATTCCTAAAAACCATTTTGAATTCCTCAAACTATTTTGAATCAGTATCAAGGCACAAACAGATATTGTCCAATCTTGTCCCTCTTTGCAAGTTTGTAATGAGATCCACAGCTTAAATGATATCTGAATGAGAAATAACACATTAACAAAAATAAATCCTTTAATGGAGAAACTATAAGAGATACTGAACAGTTTTGATTGTGTATCATATGAATATTTTTTTATTTTTTATTTCTTTTTTCTTTTTTTTTCTTAAAACATGAAACTAAATAAGAAGTTGCATGTCTAGATTTGAAGCCCAGTGGCACCACACCCATCATATAGGGTCACAGGTATAACCATGTTCACAACCCAACTCTAGATGGACCTATCTCAAATGATCATCTCCCAAATACACCCCAAACTAAGACTTCTTCAAAGCATGCCAAGTAGAACAAACACAGTGATACTGCAGGGTAGACATCAGCCTTTGAAATAGATGGAAAGGCTGTTGATCTTTGTCCCAACATCCAACAAAATTCCTAACACATTTTGCTGTCACCTTGTGTAAGATGAATTTCATGGGGAAAGTCCATCTGCCCACTTCAGTTGTTATCACCTGCCTCAAGAAGCATATTTGGCAAGACCAAATCTGGCAGTTTATCAAAATCAAATATTATTCTTTTCAGTTTTTACTGATCATTTCTGTTTGTCTCAGCAGAAACTGTATTCCATACTATGTTAACCTTTGTCTCAAAATAGTGACATAAGCAGTATCTGAGAAATGCCATGTCGAGCATCGTCATTTATTGACATTTCCCATCTGAAATGTGCTCCTGCTGTCTCCAGCACATAATTTTGCAGTGACTTTTTGGTGTGGATTTGTGCTTTGTAAGCACCCAGATTTAGTTGCTGCAAAAGCAGCCGATGGTTGGGGTGGTACGAACATGGTGGTTGCTGGGTGGGGTCACTCGTGCAGTGCTATAAAAGCATGACAAGCCCTCAGCTCTCTTACTCCTGACTGGTGCTGCCCTGAAAGGTAGTGTCTGTGAGGAAGAAGGTAAGTTTTTGTAGTTCTTTGCTGCAAACTTTAAGAATTGTATGCTAAATATGTCGTGACCTGGTGCAACATTCTGCTCATTGAATTTGCTGGCATGGGAAAAGATGGATGTGAGCAGGAGAAATTTTGGAATGTTTTATGTACACAGAAGGGTTTGGACAGATACTGCTTTTATATAACGCATGTAAGGAAATGGAAAAAACAAAAAAGAAAAAAAACCTAAAAGATTGCAAGCAAACTAATTTGGAGCTGACTGTTTCCTATGAATCCTCCCTTCTCTGTAGTGGACTGCTGTAGAAATATGCAGTAAAAATTGTTTTGCTGGAAAACAAAGGTGCATCGTATGGAAACTTCAAAAATGCTGTTAGTTCAACAATAGCTTTTGTGAGGGACTGTAGAAGGCTCTTCACTCGTGCAAGTGAAGAAAATGAGGCAAAGCAAACTTCTAGAAACAGAAGAGCAAACCCCTGGTATTGCGAGGAAAAGCTCACGCAAATCCTCATTGATAGAGGATCTAACATCCAGTGTTAGCTCTCTAAAACTTTCCACTAAATCTTCCAAAGATGAGAGTGTTTTTATCTATGTTTTTATTCCTATTCAGTAGACTCTCCCACCATAAAATTAATTATTGTGTTAGATCTACTGCCTGTTTTTCTGACAGGGTGTAAAGACCTTAATTTACATCCTCATCCTGGTGTCTAGCATTGGACAGTAACCAGAGAGTGTATCTCTGGTGGTTCAATAGGCATGGAGAAATGGTGTTATTTGACACAGACTGTAGTGTAAAAGCTGAGTTTGTGTCTTCAAATATTTTCAATAAATATTGAGTACTTTCTCAAAACTTCTAAAAGTGTGCATGTATCCCATTCTAGGGTGCTTATTCTGGGGACTGGGAGCTAGACAGAAGACACCAGTGCAGTGATTCTTGTGAAGCAACAGTTAGGACTTCCCACTTGGATCTCACTTTAGCTTTTCAGTCCAGTTGAAATGTTGGTTGTTCCAACCGGGAATGATAAAGTGCATAAAAATCAGTATATTCTTCAAACTGAGAAACTGAAAGTGCTTGCTCCCACTTTCTTTTAAACGGGACCTCTACACATTCCAGTTGAGGAAGTGGAACACACGACCTGGATTATATTTTATTAAAGGGAATAACTCTCAAATAGGCACTCAGGATGGAGTAACGAGAAAGAAGTGTCACACTTGTTTGCAGTATCTTCTGTTTGCACCACTCTGTAGTTACATGCATTTTTTTTCATCCCCCTGTTTGTAGGCTTCATCTTGATCTCAAAAGAGACAGAAAATATAGGGCAGAAAGCCATCAGTTCTTCCAGTCCTTTTCATGCTACATTAAAATACTGTTTTGACAGAATTCATAGCTCCTGGATCTGGGTACTGTTTACAGGAGCTGTTTGCACTTTAGATGGAAAGAGATGCATCTTCATGCTGTTCTATCTCTAATCCACAACTTCTGCAAGTAGATAAGGGTTTAGGGACATTCAAGCAATTGCGGAGCATTGTGTCACCTGCCAAAAGGAAACAAAATTATGGAAATCATTTGTAACTTGATGAAAAATTATTTGACACATAATGTGTCTCTTCCCAGAAACTCTGTCAACATGGCTGTGGTATCAGAATTTCTGAAACAGGCATGGTTCATGGAAAATTTGGAGCAGGAATGTATTGTAAGTATTTTCGCATTTTGAGAGCATTATTCACGTACTCCTAGAAGTGATATAAAGGCATAAGCTGGACAAGGCCTTTCACATACATTTTGCTTTATTTTGAGTATTATTTTTTTATTTTCTGGTATTAAATGTTTAGTTTTGGTTTATGTTTGTTGGTTTTGGTTTTTTTTGGTGCTTGTTGTTTTTTGATTTGTTTCTTTTGTTTTGTTTTATGTTGGTGGTTTTTATTTTCTTTTTTGTTTGTTACGTTGCATGGTTGCTTGGGCTTTTCCTTATTTAAAAAATCTCACCGTATATCATAGTAAGGGGAATTCTGGTGAGGTCATGCTACCAGGTTATAGGCTCTATGTAGTAAGTTGATTTGTCATGTTGCTGATTTGGGGCAAGCCACATGATAGATCTATCATGTAGTGGAATTTATCACCCATAGTCATTTTGAGACCACTTTAGGCATTGACTAGGGAGCGCCCATCTAGGAATAGGTTCACCAAAAGCAGCTAGTAGATAATGCCTGTGAAGACAGTGTGGCTTACGTCTGAAATTTCAAAGAACTTGGGTAACAATTCTCCACTTGCTCGTAGGATGAGACTTGAAACTTCTCCAAGACCTTACATGCAAGAAGGGCTTGTAACCTTAGAGATGAATCAGCTGTGAAGTCCCTTAATGTGACACACGGCCAATTTGCATCAGATGAGTGGGGAAATTAATAGCACTTCATTGGCAGTGCCTGTAGGATTTCATTGTGGTTGCAGAGCCTTTAAAATTTGGACATAATTGCCTACCATGACAGTTACAGAGTATTTTCCCATGGAAACCAACTTTCCTGTGGAAACCAAGTCTTCAGGTGCCTAAAACAATATAGGAAGTACTTTCTGCTTAACGTAAAAGGTGGGAAGGGAATACATACATCCTAAGCATATCCATTACTGAGCCTGTTTAGTTCTCTACAGTTACAAAGCTGAGTGTGTTTCTTCACAGTCCTATAACAGGCAATCCCAAATATGTGGTTTGTTTAGGCCTTTAAAAGTGCTTCTTCGCAAAATTATTCTTTCGAATGGGCACTAATTATTTTTCTTTATTTTTTTCCCTCTGCAGAAATGTACACAATGTGTCCATGGAGTACCACAACAGACTAACTTTGATCCATCAGCTGATGTTGTTGCTTTGGAGAAAGCTATGACTGCAAAGGGTAAGAGGGCTAACTACTGAACCTGCTACATTAGGACTCTTCCACAGGAAAAGTCAAGAATTGTACAGAATAAAATATCAGAGTGTGAGACAATGGCAAGCAGGACATTTGCCTCTGTTGTCACAGAGCTTGGCAATACAGTCAGTTATGCCATTCAGTAAAGAACCTCAACTCTTTGACATCCTGATGCTGTGTTACCATTTCAAACCTTAATACTATCTTAGAGTTCTGAAATATGTTGAAGGAAGGGCTGTAAATATTTAATTTCTAGAGAATCAATCAATACTATAACATACCATACTCATAGGTTTTTATTTGATTTGAATGAAATCCCTGCGGGAGGCAGGGAATATGCTGATAATGCAGCAAATGCTACTATTGTGCTTCTCTCTTGTAATGAAAATCTCACTTGGCACTTGCCTGTACTTTGAAACCTTTTCCAGTTCAAAGTCCTGAGATTAAATGAGTATGCCTTCTAACTTTTTTTTTTTTTCAGTTCCTCTATAGTGTGAGGACTGCACTCAGAACACTTTAAGACTTCCTATATGAAATTGTAGAATCATAGTTTTCTGTGTTCTATGGGAATATATTTGTTGGATTACTTCACTAAATCACTAATTGTAAGTCAGTAGGTGATTAGTTTCTCCTTTGATTAAGCTTTAGTGTGTCAAAAAAAACAAATATGACATAAAGTAAATGATAAAATGGAAAAATTATTATTTGGCTAAAGGATGCTCTAGAGACCACTATAATAATTGCAGTGCCTTAGACATGTTGTTTTTTTGGTGACTCATAGGTGTGGATGAAGCCACCATCATTGACATCATGACTACAAGAACAAATGCTCAGCGTCAGCAGATCAAAGCTGCCTATCACAAGGCTAAAGGAAAGGTAAAGTATATTCAAGCCAAGCTTAAATTTGCACCCAGAATATCAATGTTGCTGCTGGCTCAGATGGCACCTATAGCTCTGGTTTCATACAACCAAAAGTCACAGTCCTCTGCCTTCCGTAGTTTGTGAAAACCATGCCAAAATGATGATAGCCTGCAACTGCATTGTCAGCCTTTGAAAACAGCAGCCACTCTTTGGAAATAAAAACAGATTTTAAAATTCTCACTTTCCATCTTTCTGAATGCCCTGGGGATCCTTTAAATCACAGCTTGACTGGTAATGCCAAGATTTCAGCAATACATGGGACACAGCCTGCTGGGAGAAAGGGAGAAATGGAGAAGGGGACTTGGAGGCATCTCTCTGACTATTTAAGTCCAGCAAAAAAATTAAACAGGACAGGAAAGCTGTAGGACCAAAACTCTGTTCCACAAGTATACCCACACTGGTGTGGGGATGGGTGCACAGGAGGTAGTGTTCTTCTGCTGCTGAGGGGTGTAACTGCTACTCCCTGGAACTGCTGAGTGTCAGGGATTGGCTCAAGGAGCGTGGACATGAGTCCACTGAGCAACTGTACGAGCAGAGCCCATTTTAGTTGACATAAGTAGGCCTTAGTTAGCTTGAATATTAGGCCGTGGGGAAGGGGGGAAATGGAAAAGTACTGACTAAAGCAGGGTCTGCATATTCTTGAAGAGATAAGGGTCAGAGGAATGCGGATTGTTCTTGAAGAGATAATGGTCAGAGGAATGCGGAATGTGCATAGTTAACTAAACCCAAGTAGGTAGAGTAAGTAAATGTAACCTTTTGAGGGCTAAGCCTATTAGATAGAGACAAGTATGCATAATTATGGTATTTGGTATAAATATGCGCTATCCCGGGCAATAAAGTTGAATCATGCTTTATCATTCACATTGAGTCGGCCTGCATGTTTTTCTCAGCCGCGTACTCGCAGCTGAGAATCTTGGAAATAAGCGCATGTTTCTAGAAATGGTCTAAATTGTAAATTGCTTTCATTTTTTTTTTTTTTTTTAATCCCTAAGTTACGGTCAAATTAGAATGAAGAAAGCCCAAATCTTAACATCAGGACTTGCAGATTTAAATAAGAGGATATGATAGTACATCCATGGTTTCCACTGCAAATTCTGCACCCTCTGTGCAATAACTGGGTGAATTAAAATGGTATCCAGATAAGCAAGTCAGTCATAATCATAACAGCAATATAGCAATTTCTTCTCTTGAAAAAACAAGCAGCCTATTCTGAGTCTTCTTCTGATGTGTGAATGAGAGAACATGGCTGAACTGACTGTGTGAAAACTCTCCGGAGTACTTACTGAAAAACCCTGCCACTTTGACTACCACATAGGAGACCAATGAAAAACTTCAAGCAGGGCTTCACCATTCTTTCTAGTAGCTAAAGGAATGATGTAGGTTAAGAATCCTCAGAGATTAGACCTGATGTTTGGACTGTAGCTGAACAGCAGCTTTTTACCCTTCTCTCTAGCTTAGTGTGTTCCTTATGCTTCCTGTCACAGAGTCTGGAAGAAGCCATGAAACGAGTTCTGAAAAGCCACCTGGAAGACGTTGTTGTGGCTCTGCTCAAAACTCCCGCTCAGTTTGACGCTGAAGAATTAAGAGCCTGTATGAAGGTAAGTCAAAAGACTCTGAGAAAAACTCTCCTGAAGAGTATAAATAATGTCAGGGACTGTAAGGGACAATGGACTTGGATTTTAAAGCTTGTGTCCTGTCTTCATTTGAACCCCCTTTTGTAAAATAAATCTGTACCTGTAAGCCGGGTTCTCAGAACCATATCCAGAAATCTCCACTTAATTTCAGGCTCGGAGGAGATTGGCTGCAAATGGTATTCTGTTCTGAGAATGAACTCTTTCTGCCTTCTGAAAACTGGTTGCAGATGCCATGGTCGAAAGTTCTAGTGTTAACATACGTTTACGTTTGAGAAAACAAAAAGGGAAAGGAAATATTTTTCTTTGTAAGCTTTACATTCATGTGTTTGATGTGCACTGTTTGGTCCCTTCGGTGCTTCTTTTGGGTGCCAGTGACATGAGATGTGATATGTAACTAATTCTAAAAGAGCTGCCGTCACAACAATGTATGGAAGCACAGTGTTCGTCGTTTTTCTTTCTTGTTCCACACGGGGACTTCAAAGCCAAGTCCTTGATTTTCTTCTTATTTCTGATCTTCTAAATGTTAAGTTTGTGGTATAAAGTAGCATTTCTAAAAATTCAACCATGTTTGCCAGGGGCATGGAACTGATGAAGATACCTTAATTGAGATTCTGGCCTCAAGAAACAACAAAGAGATCAGAGAAGCCTGCAGATACTATAAAGAAGGTAATTCAGAGCAAGAAAGGAGTATTAATGGTATAACGCTACAGCAGGCACATTACAGTCATACCCTCACTTCTCCTTATGAGAAGCTGAGGCACCAAGGTAGGCTGTGAGTGAAGCTTCATGTAATCTTGATAAAGTTGCAGGGGATGGAGGTCATACTGACTTTTTTTCCGGCTTATGTAGATCCCAATTCAGAAGGGAAAGGCACATCATCACCTTCAGAACTGCAGCTTTCTCATGGAATAAGCCATGCATTTAGACGCCTTCTAGGATGCAAACAAAATCCAGCTGCTTTTCTTCTCTTGTAAAATAGCCTTGGTTGATCTCTGCTTGATTAAAAAAAAAAAAAATAAAAAGGTGACATTCATGGTAAGAGCAACCAGTGAAGTAAAGTCAGGCAATCTTTGAAGAGATAACTAACACAGAATGTGGTATCTCTCATCTGTGTTGGTGTTGAGTTTCCTGTCACAAGTCAGTGTCGGCTACATAAACGGTGGTTTCTGAGACAATGGGCTAACTTTTCTGAGAGACTGCCTCTCAAATAGTCTCAGATAGAAGCCAAAAGTAATGCTTGGACTTTTCAGAAGAGTCGTGTGCTTAAGTTCAGTGTTGGTGAGAACGGAAGACAAGCAGTTCAGAAATAATTTCAAAACCTTCGTTTGTGCTTCACAAGCAAAAGCTTAAGATAATGCCACCCACAAGACCTTAGAGGAGGACTTTGTTAGCAGATTTTGCATTTAGCCTCCCATTTCACAACACATCTGAGGGCTTAGAGGACATGTGACAAATATATGTTGCCTCTCAAAGCTAAATGAGAGAAAGTAAGAAAACTGCATGGCTAGTGGGGATATCTAAGTGGGAACCAAAGAAAAGGCTGAAAAAATCAGACAATCACAGAATGGTTTCATTTGGAAGAGGCCTTTAGAGATCATCTAGTCAACCTAGTTGATAATTTTAAAATGAACCACAAACCCTTTTTGGTTTTATTTCAGTACTGAAGAGAGACCTGACACAAGACATTATCTCTGACACATCGGGAGACTTTCAGAAAGCTTTGGTTGCTCTTGCCAAGGTATGCTGTGCTTAAGTTTTTTGAGTGATGTTACTCATAATAAAAAATGAACGTTGTTATAACTATATTAGAGAAGGCACACAATAGCTAAGCACTCAGGTAACATCTATTTCCTTGCATTGTTTTTAATTTACATGTCTTAGACCATGTGTTACTGTTCTTAACCAAGCGATGTTGAGCTTTTATCTCAAATGCATTACAAAAACCAGCGATGTTTATCAGCGTTTATTAGTTATGCTTTTAAGACTCTTGTGTGTGTATGTGTGCGCATGTAGTAACTGTTAAGAATGTGAAAAAACAACAGGGATGAAGCTCTGTCAATAGACTAGTAAGAGAAGAAGAAGAAGTGCTTTCAATTACAGAGTCAAGGCTTTTGGCTTGCTGCTAAGATATGCTTCCAGTAGTTAGATACTGTGACAGGGAGCAAACAAGTCTTGTGTGAATTTGTTCAAAATCAGAGGACTCTAAACACTGGAGCTGCCCAATAAAAGACCCTTTTAAAATCCATTAAAAATGGATTCCATGATTCTTGAGTACATGTCTATGAAGCTTGGACATGTGCAGAGGAGAATATTTGGATACGTCCATGTGCATCATTTTGATTTTCAGGTTTTGTTTTCAAAACAATGAGAAAGGAGTCTATTGAATTGCCAGCAGCCAGGAAATCACAGTTTCCAAACCCTAAGCTGCACAATGAGAAGCAATACTTCCTGCGGATTTTAATGTAGGACTTCAGAAATAGGTTGCTGATGGCCTTAGAATGTGAACTCTGATAAAAAAATACACCTTTATTCACAGAATGATTGACGTAACTGCATCTACCTGCAATTATGTCCTGAGTTATGTATGAGGATGGTAGGGCAGAACTCTAAAATGCCGAGTTGTGATGAACTGGATGATTGTGAGAACAAATTAAATTAATTTTTTGTTTGTTTATATAGGCTGACCGATGCGAAAATCCTCATGTGAATGATGAGCTTGCTGAAAAGGATGCCAGGGTGAGACCACACTTGGCACTCTTGAGAGCGTCTTTCTTCATCTGACTTACTTGAGACTACAAACTCTGGCTGCAAATGTCCTGCCTGCATCTTGTGCATTCTGTACCTAACAGAGATTTATGCACTCTGTAGCAATCTTTTCTGAAGGGACACTACAGGGTGTTTCAAGAAGATGGACTCAATTTGATACCTATTTGCTTTGAAATTGTGTTCATCTTTTGAAACGCCCTGTATTTTACAATGTTCAAGTAAGCTTCGGTATCTGAAGAAAATGAATTTTTCATCCTAATATCTAGCTCCAGAAACATTTCTGCAAAACCTCTTCTAGGTCGTGTAAAGCATCATTTAATAGAGGGGCTACGGTGTGCTCAGGTGTAGGTGGAACCAGCTACCACGCCTTGACCAACATGAACTCTGGTATCGATATGTATGGTGTCCATAACTATAGGTTCAAAGTGATGAACCTTTCAGGATTATTGGGTAACGCTCACAGTATTTTCTGAATAATTCTAAAATAAGTCACTGATCTTTCCCTTATTTCTTCCACCATTAGTGTGACTATTTTTGTTGAAATCTTGGTAAACCTTAGTAGTCTTTCCTGAGTTTTCAACTGTGAAATCTTACATCACTGTTACAATACAAGTGTAGATTGACTTTAAAACTATATTCTTTTTAAAATCTGACCAAGAAAAGGCCACTGAGCAATACTGCTTTTATTCCTGCTACAGAAGGAGTTTAGTTTTGTCATCAGCCCTAGAAACTAAAGTTCAGTAATTTACTACTCTGCCTAAGCTCAAAATTTCAATACTATTGCTCTTGGTAGAGAGAGAGTATTGTTAAATCTTCTTTGCTGCTCTGAGGAGGTCTTCAGTTATTACTTCAAGAGAGGTTTGAGGACGTGAGGAAAAGGAAGGAGACTGATTTGCTTCTTACTTTCCATTAATTCCCTCCCGGAAAGACAAGGAGTGCTTGGTGCTAAGGCTGCTCTTTCATAGTTGTCGAGTAACATATCAGAGGTAATTTTGTTTTTCCGAAGAAAGCCTACTAGTCCCAAACACCCATGCAGACTGGAAGCATACCAAAATATATGAAAATTATCTTCATCCAAGAACGTAATATATCCAAGAGACCTAGATGGTGGTTGTAAAAGTCAAAAGGTAGGTTTTGCAGCTGCATAGTGCCGTCTAGGTAGAGTTAGGACACAAGTAAAATATTACTTGATGGAGCTAGTTTGAGGTTCTGAGGGGCTTTGTTATGGATTCCATCAAAGGCTTGAGTTCATTACTGACAAGAAATGGCTGCTTTTGGCTGGCAGCCTCAGAAGTACAGTATTTCTGCTCATGCTTTACCATGTTGATGTTAAATTTACCGCTTTCGTTTCTTTATGACAGGCCTTGTATGAAGCAGGAGAGCAAAAGAAAGGGACAGATATTAATGTGTTTGTTACTGTTCTTACTGCAAGAAGTTACCCACATCTCCGAAGGGGTAGGTTGGAAGAAAATTTTTGTTTTTACAGAGATTGTATTTTGAATATGACCTACTCATGAACTCAGGGAAGGTACAGATTATCAAGACATGACTCTGGCTGCTGTTTTTTCTAACAGGACACATGGTTGCTAACTAAGGGTGCTGCTGGCAGCTTGGCTGTTCTTTCCATACCGGTGATGAGCCATATCATTTAGGTTGTTAACAAAACTGTTTGGATGAGGTCTCACAGAGCTAGTGAACACAAGGCCAAAGGATCAATGTGGTGGGGGTTCTATATGTTCCCCACATGGTACTGCTCCTCGGCCAGTTTGCCCTGGGTGGGGATGTATCATCTAATGTCACAGGGTCCTGCGGAGTCACTAGACCACCTCTGTCCCTACCAGTGAGAACACCAATGCTACCATATCAACAAAGTCCCATTCCTTACGCTGACTCACCCAGGCCATGCAGTAACACTGTTCTTTACACAGTGATGGCCAGGAAATAGGAGAAAGGTGGCCTGCGATCAGTCATCTGTGGGCACTGCTGCAGCAGTGAGGGCAGAATAAGGCAGAGGCAATTCAGAGAGATCACTGTATTTTCATCACTGCTCATGGAGTTTTCTTCCCTCATTTAGTCTTTCAGAAGTACACCAAATACAGCAAGCATGACATGAACAAGGCAGTGGATATGGAGATGAAGGGTGATATTGAGAAATGCCTGACTGCCCTTGGTAAGTGGTTCTGCAGATTATAAACTAGTAGATATACTGACCGTACAATAACCTGGTTTTTTACTTCCATCACAATTGCTCTGATAGGAAGCCATTCTGGCCTTATCGTGTTTCATTGAGAAATTTGCTAAATTATACTTTGGAAAGTCTAGTCTGAGGATAGTGATTTATTTCAGTTATTTAAAGTCAGTTCAAGTTGATGAGTGACCAGAAATATCTCTCCTGATACAGAGAAAGCTCTTGTAAGAACAGATGTGTTATCAACATAGGAAGACCCTTACAGGAAGTCAATATGCCAAAAAGAGCTGTCAGAAGAACCACAATATGTATCAAAGATCCAAATGTGTTCAAGATGTTTCCAGAAAAACAAAGCCAGAACGCCTCTGAATTTTATTCAAAGATATTTAAAATAGACAATTATTAAAAATGTAGCAAATTTCCTTCTGTAAGGTTGTTCTAGAAAACACCCTTAGAAGGTTTGGAATATAGCTATACATGAAGGCCATCATCCTCATGAACAATAGAGTGAGGCAGTCACTCACTTAAGTCCCTCTTACCAGTAGATGAGTGATTGAATCAGAAGCCAGACACTCATTTTGTTCTCGGTTTTTGTATCACGGTCAGGGGAGCTTTGGATTAAGGAATCAGTCCCATCAGATGCCCCTAAACACCACAAGTGAAGGGCAAGTATTCAGTGTAACTTGCTTTACAGAACACCAGATCTGAACCTCCAGCTCTGTTTTCATTTCCTTCTTTTTGGGAACTGCAACATCTTTCTTAATTTTGTGGCAGTAAACTAGGGAGCACAGTCTTGCAATTTTTCTTTCCTTACTGAATTATTTTCAGAATAGATAGAGGAAAGGAAGTGCTAAATCTCCCATATGTTGAAGACAGGGAACAAAGAAAGAGATAAATAGGATATTCTTTGCCTTTTGTTACTCGTGACATGTATCAGAGGTGTGACATTGTCTCATTGTTTCATTACAGTGAAATGTGCCACAAGCAAACCAGCTTTCTTTGCTGAAAAACTCCACATGGCAATGAAGGTAACCCAGAGAGAGAACTTCCCTTTGTAAAGATGGGGTGCTTTGTAAGCTGAAAAATAACCAGCTATCTAGAGATCTCTAATCTCTTTATGTGATAAAACAGGACTACAGAAAGAATTTCAGTGTTTTCTTCTCTCTCTTTCTGTTATTTCCTTTGAAACCTCTGCATGTCTTTCCATAGGAGTAGCTGTCTGTTTGCTATGGGTATTCAGGAAGGCATCTGTCCATCCACACATTTATATTTTACTCTAGACAGTGACAGAAGGCCAACTGGAACTTTTCTATGAAACCAGAAAAATATAAATGAAAATTAAATAGAAAAGCACTTACAGGTCAGGACAGGAGCGCTGTAGAAGCCTGATCTTTGGCAAGCCATCCGTGGTCCTTCTGGAAAATTTGGAACCTGGGCTGAGTGAGTCAGTTGGAGATCCTGAAATGGTCTAGTATACTCCTGTGACTTGGCTAGGAGCACTGTGAGTTCATTGCACTCCTAAAAAAATACTGAAAGGCAGGGAAGTCTAGATTGTCTATGGCACCTAGCAAGCTCCTGAAACATTTTAGCAGACAGGTACTTTCATAACTCCAGTGAATTGGTTAGAAACGGTAGATGAAAAAAACGAGTGAATCTTTATGAAAATAAGGTTCATCACACACCTAAAAAAAAGTTAAAAGGCGGTGAAATCTACGTTGACTCTGGCATATAGCAATCACTGTGAAGAATGAGTCTCTTGTTAGAAAACAGGTAAAGAATTGCTTAGAAAGGAAATCCAGGATTGGAGGTAGGCTGCCAGAAGTGAATTGTGCTCATAGGGCACAGAAGGGGGATATGAGAGGAATCCCTCCTGAGAGATGTTAAGGGAATGGGATGTGGGCTGTGTACACCCAGAAAGAAATCTCATGGATTAACACACAGAACCTGCTTTAATGTATTTCAATGACAGAAAAACTTTTTAACTTCTTTTTTTCCTTTTACTTTTATGCAGGGCTTTGGGACACAGCACAGAGACCTCATCAGAATCATGGTTTCACGCCATGAAGTGGATATGAATGAGATCAAAGGCTACTACAAGAAGATGTATGGCATTTCTCTCTGCCAAGCCATTATGGTAAGTTTCCTCTCAGGTGATGTATGAAATACAGGACTAGTAAATTATTTCGGAAGCTCAGTAGAGGTTTGTAAATTCTTCTGCTTCTCAGTCACCAAGTCCTCCTGAGTAACTCATTGTAGCTGAGTAACCCAGGTTCCCCATGATCGACATTGCAAGGGCAAAGTTTTTGTCGCCAAAGCTATAGCAATGTTTGTGCCACGTGTCTCAGAATATCATCTTATCGTCTTCTTGTGCTGGGGCAGAGAAAAAGTACATTGGCAGAAGAGTGGAGATGACTACACTAAGACCTCTGTGGGAGATGGTTGGTGCAACTGCCTATTGGCTTTTAACACTTGAGGTAATCCTAGAAACACCTAGTTAACTTGAGAGTTATGACACCTGCTTTCCAGGTGACTTAAGTAAAACCTCCTTCTTAAAGGGGACAGAACACCCAAAGTATTTTCCAGAAAATTTAAGCCAGTGAGGGACCAGAAAGAAGCTAAACTTGCAGAGCAGGTTGGTCGAAGCTAGTGGATAACGTTAAAAAATGAAACAAAACTAAATAAACACCTTGTTTAGAGTAGAAACATACTACCCACATACATCAAAATACCTCTTTAATTTTTATCGCTGTCTGCTACTTTTTCAGGTAGGTGCCAAAGATGACTCTTAGTCTTCCACCAGTAGTGTGTGTGTGATGTCTACTTTGATATGCAATCACATCACCTCAGCATATTCTAAAGTCTTTATTACATCCAAATGCCTTGAGGCATAGATTTGCTACACTAAACAATTCTTATGTCTCAGAAAAGTAAACTCAAATTCGAGAAAAACAGCATGTGTAATAATTTCAATGCATACTTAATGAATATCATGCATGTTGCTTCTGAGCTGAACAAGCAATCCTATGCTGAATCAGCTATTATGGTTGGATTAGTCTGAGTTTGAGATAAGCCTACATGCAAGGTGTATATATATTAACAAACATTGGACAACACTGATAAAGGAACGTATTTTCACTTTACCTAGAGAAGAAAACCATATGCTCCTCAGTGGACAGAAATCTTCTCTGCTTCTCGTCTTTATTTATGCAATGAGGCCTCCCAGGATTTTGACTTGTGTGGCCTACCTTTGTTCTACTCTGGAAATGTGTATGTTTATTCCTAGGTCATTGGAATAATTTCAAAGAGGGTACGTGGTTCAAGCTCAGTCTGTGGCTAACACATATGTATTATCGAGTGATTAACTTATGCAGGTGAAGGCTCCATGGTTGGTACATGTATATGGAATGCTTACTGACATTTATTTCACTTGAGACCGTTATCCTAACCATTGTGGGGTTTTGTGCTTAAATTGACAGGATGAACTCAAAGGGGATTATGAAACGATCCTGGTGGCTTTATGTGGAAGTGATAACTAAGGTTCCTGTTCCTGCAATACACGCAAGCTCTTTTAAAGAAATTCTTCATATATGCCTCAACTCTCTTCATAAAACACAGGTTTTACACACTGAGGTTTAATATATCTTCTTGTCATTATGTATCCAAAGAGAAATCAAGACAAGTTAAAGATTTCCTCTATGCAAAGCAAATAAACTTTCAAAAATACAGTTAACCCATGTGTAAGTTTGTTTGTCTTTTGTTGTTTCTCTCCATATAATTTCAAGTTGTCTGAGTACAGTGAAGGAGGCAAATGTCAGTAAGTAACTTAAACAGTCACCATGGAATGTGGCAATATCAGCCAGTATAGCTGAGCCTATGCCTTATCATTTAACTTCAGCTAGTCTTTATGTAAACCAGATGTAATAAAAATAACTAAAGATAACTTATTTTAAAAATAGACAATATAAAAAATCTAGCAACATTTACATGTTACTCTTTTTCATTTAATTTCCAGAGCAAAGAACAATAAAAGTAAAAGAAAAGGAATTGAAAATGTATTCCACAGCCCATGTAGTACTTTCATCTTTTTCCTGATTAGTTGTGCAAATTTTTAATATTATCTCCAAAATGAAAAACTACTACCACTGCCTCTCTTTTGGACAGAGTTCATGGTGGTATTACTGTTGTGATTGTGCCAGATACTCTACAAACGAGTTATTATGGCCCTCAAATGCACTGGTGGAATTAAGCATTTCTTATTACATAATCTCTGTATGCAGGAATGGAGTACACTCAGTAAATGTGCAAATGACATCAAGTTGGGTGGGAGTGTTGATCTGCTGGAGGGTAGGAACACCACACAGAGGGATCTAGACTGGCTGGATCAATGGCCTGAGGCCAATTGTATGAGAATCAACATGGACAAGTGCCAGGTCCTATACCTGGGTGGCAACAACCCCAGACAGCACTACAGGCTTGGGGAAGAGTGATTGGAGAGATGCCTGGCAGAAAAGTATCTAGGGGTGTTGGTTGACAGCCAGCTGAACATGAGCCTGCGGTGTGCTCAGGTGACCAAAAAGGCCAACAACATCCTGGCATGCTTCAAGAATGCCCAGGGGGGTTGTTGTTGGAAAGTAAAATGTGGGAAAGCAAGATGTGAGGTTCCAGCCACCTGGATGATAAAGGAAGATCAATACTAACATGACCATCTGGATGGTCAAAGACATAATACTAACATAATAATATATAAAGGGCCTTGGACAGATTATTTGAAGTACGTTTCTCATAATTGTAAAAAGTTATAGCCCGGACTCACAAGAATGGTATCTTGGGCCAGATAACCACCCCCAAGTGCATGGGATATGTGAATGTCCTTGGGCCTGGTCTGTGAATGAGTGGAAAAACAAGTGAGACAAACATCACATGAGTTTAGCGTGTTTTTAATAACAATTAGTGGAAAAACACCTTTTGTAAACATCTTAGTCCAGGTCCGTACCTGTAAATGCTATGAATTGTCAATGGTGAATAAAGAAGGCGGCCTAGATCAGCTCTCTGCTTGGCCAGGCTCTGCGCTCCTTCCTGAACAAGATCTCTGCCTCTGCATGAATCTCTGTCTGTGTCCTGGTATGCGTCGTCCATAATCACTGCAGGTTGTAGAGTCCCCTTCCCTGGAGACATTCAAAACCTGCCTGGACACATTGCTGTGTATCCTCATCTAGGTGTTCCTGCTTGTGGCAGTTGCACACCTCCCTCTCTCCCCCACCCCACCCTTTCCTTCAATATGGAAGGTGCAGGCACATCTCCCTCTCCCTCAACACATCCTCCCTCCCTCTCCTGCAATGGGGGTAACAGTTTCTTTTTTTTGATCCCAGAGCCCGTTGACCTGGGTCATTAAGAGAGAGGAGGAGGGGGAGCAGAGGCACCAAGGAGCTGAGATGTTCCTGGGCGCCCACAGCCAGAGTGGGGGGGTGCCAAGAAGTTTCAGGGCACCCCACAGCCAGAGTAGGGGTGCAGAGAAGCTTTTGGAATGCCCACAGTCAGATGCGACACAGCTATATAAACAGGATGCCCGCCGACGCATGTGCTTGGCGCGGTCCTCTTGGAGCACGGGCCAAATGCTGTCCTCAAGAGCCCTCCCTTAGACAGGATTGCCACCTAAGGTAATCTCCTGGGACTGGGATTGCCTCATTGCACCATGTGGGTGAGTGATAACTTACTTAATATTTCCTCGCAGGATTTGTGGGTGTTTTTTTTCCTCACTGAGGCAAAGTGAGAATATTCTGTGCCTAAATATGAGCACATGTATTTGTTTCCTGAAGTCAGGGACAGCTCTGATGTTGTTTTTGTGAGCCACGTGTATGCACACTGTGGATCTCCATTGTTATCATTTGCTGCACCTCAATAATTTCCTCAACTGATATTCGAACCTGTATTTATGTTACTGGAGTGCTAAAACCCTGTTCTTATGGGTTAATTTGCTGCACCTTTTTGACCAGAATAAAAGTTTGTTTTGAACCCTGTTGTGCTCCTAAAACTAACTTCGGGGTGCCTCAGTGACACTGCTCTGGTAGGGAGATTGGACTAGGTGATCTTTTGAGGTCCCTTCCAATCCCTGACATTTGTGATTCTGTGATGCTGTGATAGTGTGGTCAGAAGGACTAGGGAAGTCATTGTCTCCCTGTACTTGGCACCAGTGAGGCCACACCTTGAGTCCCATGTCCAGTTTCGGGCTCCAGACTACTAGAAAGACATTGAGGTGCTGGAGAGGATTCAGAGAAGAGCAATGAAGCTGGTGAAGGGTCTGGAGAACAAGTCTTATAAGGAGTTGCTGAGGCAACTGGGACTGTTTAACCTGAAGAAAAGGACGCTGAGGGGAGACCTCCTCACTCTGTAGAAGTCCCTGAAAAGAGGTTGTAGAATGGAGGGTGTTGATCTCCTTTCTCAAGTAGCAAGTGATAGGATGAGAGGAAATGTCTCCAAGTTGCGCCAGGGGAAGTTCAGATTGGATATTAGGAAAAATTTCTTCACAGAAAGGGTTGTGAGGCATTGGAACAGGCTGCCCAGGGAAATGGTTGAGTCACCATCCCTAGACATGCTTAAAAGACATGTGATGAGCTTCTTAGGGACAAGGTTTAGTGCCAGAATTAGATTAATGGTTGGACTCAATGATCTTGAGGGTGTCTTCCAACCAAAACTATTCTAATATTCTATGTTCTTTGTTACATATAAACACTGCTGATCTTCTCTATTGTGGCCTCTAACCATGTATATGAACAAGAGGATGCTAAATTATTGAGACATCAAAGACCATCTTGGTTAATTTGTGTTAAACATTCCAGACCCTCTTTGCTTTCTGTTGGGTTGGCCTAGGATAACAGAAGCCCGTCTCTTTGAAATGGCCATAAAAATGTTACAGGAATCTTCTATCAAGACAAAAAGACAATTTACAAGAAGCAAGTTGTGTCTGATTGCTCTTATTAAAGAAATGGTATTTTTAATACAGAATTACAGGGAATAACAGAGTTTTGCTACAGATTTTTTTTTTTTTTTTTTTTTTTCAGGAACAGGCATCCATTGGTATGCGGCTATGGGAGAAAACATACAGATTTAAAACTCCAAACTGAGTGTTATGCAGAACTTCTAATATAAGAACAATCAGTTGAAACAAAACACAAATGAAAAATTATATTCCTTTCATTGCAACAAAAGTACAACCTGGATGATGCATACATGCACGTGAATCCTGCATCTATAAAATTGATTTTTTTCATAATAAGATCAAAATCTTCAGGATAACATTGTCTAATATTCTGAAGGAGAGACCTCAATGTGTATTTCTTGTCCAGCAACCACATCCTTTTGCGAGGTAGAAGGGAAAAAGATATAAAAAAGCTGTAAGACAGAAAATGTTTTTGAATGTATTGGGAATGTTTTCAATCCAATCACTGTCCTAAGACAGTGTAACATAAATTCAGAATTATATGCTCTGGCTGTATCTAGTTGCTTGCAGCTAAGGTTTGAGAGAAAACAGAAAGCGCTTTGTAAAGTGCATAATTTCTGTCCAGAAAGGACTTGTTATCTTGTACCTGTTCAGACTAATTATTTAATATTTTTTTCCTGTACAATAAATGCCCAAAGCAAGAATTTAGTATAAGCTGGTTGCAGAACCCAGATACAATAATTAAAATGATTTTATTTGTGCACATTAGCATCATCTCAAGATATACCTTTTCAGAAAAGACTTTCACATTCATAAGCCGTACACCAAAAGTACTGGCACATTAGGTGCATGATTGCTCCATAACACAATCATCTGAGCAGAAGACATGAGAACCTGCCTCAGGTCTTAGGTCTTGCATCATTGCAACAAACTTCAGAAAATGTCATAGACAGACCTGTGCTGCCTCATAGTAAGGAAATTCTCTTGCGGGTAAACAGTGTAATATGGCCAGTTTAGCATGAGAAACAATGCAGGAAGGAGTGCCATGGGACTGAGCTTTCTTATGTGTGTGCTAATCCACTGAACCATAACCTGATATTCAACTTTCTGATCTCCAGTGGAACAAGGACAAAAGGGATTACCTTAACTTTTTGAGTAATGCACATTTTGGAGTAGATATGACTTTTGGTCTTGTTCTAGGTCCACCCTGGACTCTGTTGTGTGTTTAATAACCCAGCATCCCTACACAAAATTTTGGTTTTGATAAACTTGCAAGGTCCTTTTACGTGTTCTGATGAAAGCCTTTTTCAAAGGAGTCAGGATGTTTGTTTTTTGTTTTTTGTTTTTTTTCCCTCTGACGTAATTCTGGATCAGATACCAGAAGTAATAAGAATAAAAAAGCTGTTCTAACAGCCTACTGTGATTGTATGATATCTAAATGACTGGGAAAACAAATCAAAACAAATAAACACAAAACACAAGTAAAGCAGTAGCTAAATATCTTTCTTTGGTCCCTGGCTTTGGATCACTGGAGGGTTTTACTTCAGTTTCCTACAGAATCAAAAATTCAGCAGTCAATACCTTGAACAACTTCAATTCTCATTGACTTCAGTAGGAGCCAAATTAATGTAGTTCTCTCCTGGCATCTCATCTCTGAGATTCTCATGCAGCTGATGTCATTGCATCTTGCAAATTTTATGGGCAATTACATCTTGACTTCTGAAATTTGCTAACCAAAAAGGAGAGATTATTTTATTTTGAATCTGTTACTTCAACTGAATGCAATATCAATTTAAGACCTAAAAACACCTGTGTCACCCTCTTCTCATCTTTCCAAGGGAAGAAGAAAAGTGATGCAAGGATTTTTCTTTACTACTATGTAATTGATTTTAGCTTCATGGTGTTGCAAAATGCCAAAAATTTCTCTGTTCTGTTTTTTGAAACAGCGGTATAGCCTGCTAAGAGAAGTATGATATCATCCTCTTTAAAGTGTCTTGAACCTTCTAGATCAGTCACTTCTCTACAGCTGAAGTCACTGAACAGAAGGTGGAGCTATATGTTTAATAGGTGTGTTCTTAATGGTTTTAAGGCCACTGCAATGTTATTACTGATGTTCACAGAGCTAGCATGCATACTCATCTTCTGTCCCAAAAACACCCAGGGACCCACCTAGTCCAGCTAGTTGCAGCATGTTGAGCATTTAGTCACTGAAACAGATATTTCATACAGTGTCATAGATTTCCTTCAAGCAGCATGGTGACTACTTGCACACAATTGTCTATCCATAATACACAAAGGTTTAGCTGGCATGAGCAACAATTGGGCCAGCAACTATTGCAGCATATGCCAGAGCCCTGGACAGGAAGCTAAGTTACTCCATTAGTCTTCCAATCTCAAGGATACTTGGTTTATCACAATGCTAATGTGTAGTCAGTGTCATTCCAAGGTCACGTCTGAAACCAGCAGTTGGCATGACACAGCTGGAGTCTGCTCTTCCAAATGCTCTTTTCTCTTTCCCACTCAACCACACTTTGATGTATCAGAAGAGAATGGTTCACAATTTCCTTGGCCCCCTGGACTTAATCTGGGCCAAAATAGATTATCTGAATAAAAAAGCTAGGCTGGTTATCTGTGATGTTCCTATAAGTGCTGTTGGCTACCCCCAGTCTAACGGACAAGAGACCTCAAACCCACAGTCCTGTTCTTGTGGCCTAGCAAAGTTTTCTAGTCTGGTGTAAGGTTGTGCTCCCAGCTCCACATGCATTACACCTGCAATTAGAGTAAACAGGCACAAGGGTTTAGCTGTTGAAAGCAGTAATTCAGACCATCAGCCCAGTGGGACAGCCTGGCATCATTTTCTTAGGCTGTGCTTTAACACGTTATATCTTATTGTTTAAAAAGTATGGTGAATTACAAACAAAACTTCCCACATCCATTGTAGTGGTGCCATACGTCTTTTAATGGTATTCTAACCACCCGGTGTGTGCAAAGGTTTGCAGATAAAAGAGACTAATGTTACCTGTTTTGCTTTGGCTTTTAGCAGCAGGAGAAACTGGATTCTTGTTCTTCTTCCAGAACCAGGATCATGATGACAGGGGAATACTTACCTCCGTTTAAAAATATTGGTCTCAGTAAAAGTGTGAAAGAAAAAAAAAAAAACACAAAGGAAGGAACAGGGAAAAAAAAAACAACAGCAAACCACATGTTCTGAAAAAAATAATATAGTACAGTGCTTAGTAGAGTTTTTTTTTTTTTTATTAAAACCAAACAAAAATATATATTCAGTTTATATGCACAGTACAGACTGCAATGCATCTAAGACACGTTACGATCATTAGGACTTCCTATTTCTCAGATTAATAAAAAAAGGAGAAAGTCACACCTTCTAGTATTTAAAATAGAAGAATGTCCACAGAGACATAATAAGATCAGTCATCTTATTTTGACAGAGCATGTTTAGAATCCACATATGGTCAAGAAAAAATGGTTTTGTAGCCTCACACAGAGCTTTTATATCTTCGGGTCAGTTTTGAGGTAATGTCTCAGTATTCAGTCCACAGTGTGGCATATTTTTCAGAGAGTGTAGCCACCTAGAGCATTAATTATTTTAATGCCTTTCAAATTAAATAAAATCACTATAGAAATTACTAGCATATTAGAGTCACCTCTCAGATGTATAGGGTTGCTCCTCCAGAGATGCCTGCACAGAAAATTCTGTTGAATCTCTGTACTTAAATGCTAACTGGAATGCCAATGTTGCATATGAAGTGTCATATAAGATACAGGGAAATAGATAAAACTGTCCTGTACTGTCATAATCACAGTGAGCTTTTGTTGACCTCTGGCTACACTGAAAACCAATCCAGAACAGCTCTGATAATGGGGGTCTGAGAGTTTCTGTAGATCAAGAGATGGCTAAGTCATTCAAATTGCAAGTTTTGAAAGTGTGTTACATGACTTGGAACTGCTGGAACACAAACTGCAGCATACTCTATTGAGAGATGCTCTAGGCCCCCAAAAAAATCTATGCTGTAAAGGAGTGGAGAAATGAGCCAGGTTTGTATGATAACTTGACTCTGCCAATGCAGTATTTAAATCATAATGCACACAGTTGAATTATTCAGCATCTCACAGTTTGAGTATGATAAATCAAAACCAGATCAATTTCTCTGTCCAGTAAACTGAGGTTTCAAGACTATGGCAGAAAAAAATAAGTTGGAAAAGTAAAAATGCACAGCACCTGTTTCTTGTTAATAGTATTTAGATTGTGTGAACATTGTGTCCTATTGTATGACCAATTGTACTTCAAGCCACAGAACATTTCAATTTTCATAAAAATGGCAAAATAGTGAAGTGAATTTAAGCATTCATGGCAATTTCTTAATCCTCCTCGACACAGAAATTTGTAAAACCTGTGCTTTGTGAGGAGCAGTTGGGGAAAACTAACTTAGTGCTATATGTGGGCCCCACCTCTCTGTTGTGAGTAATATCTCTAATTCTACCTACTCATTTTTAGGAAGCTAACAGTCAGTACCTCACACAAATGTCGTCTGCAATGACAGAAGAAGAGATAGAATACATAAAACAAATGTTCTTTTAATAACCTTACGTAGAGGTGCTGTCTGGGAGTAAGCTTCTTCATCGCTCCTTGTTACAGGCCTGTTCTACCAAACCACAGACTCTCCTCTATTCAATATTAGCCATTTGCAGCAGCTGAACACTCAGGCAAGCAGTCAATTAACAGATTGTAATAGCAATATTCACTGTAGCTGGGAGATTGAGAATGGGCCTTTTGGAGCCTCTTCTGCTGCTAATGAATGGAATAGTAGATGCCTCTGCTATTTACCTCCAGGCTGAATGGTCTTAGTCTGGTCCTTAGTTCTCATTGAGCACTGCATCGTGCTTCTATTGTTCTATGATATTTAACCCTACATTCATAGCAATGATTGCTGTCACATGTGTTCAGCCCTTTTATTGTTAATAGGAAGATTAATTCTCTTTATCTTTTATTATTCCATCCTGTGCCCTGAAAGTACCTTAACAATGACCTCTGATGATATTTTACAGGCAGAGGTTTGTTTCTATTGTCATAAACTACAACATTTTCTTCCTATTCATTCTGGTCAGACCACATTTTTTTCTCTAATATTCTCAGGTTACACTGCCTTTAGAAACAGCCTTGCCCAATGTCATTGCTTAACAGGGTTGACAATCAATGGCCCTGTTTAACTTGCTATGCTCAACTTCTAGTGTGAAAGAAGGTTACACAGTCAGTTGGTTGACTCCTATTTTAAAACTGAAAATCCTTAATTATTGTAATATAGTACACTGGTATGAAGAACATATGCAGAAGTTCTCAACTAAAAAATTTTTGGTGTGCCCAGTCTCTGCTCATTCATTTTTAATTTCCCTGAGAATAAAAACAGATCACAATGCCCCACTAATGGGGTCCTATCCAACTCCAAATAAGCCATGGAAATCTTTATTTTTAATCTTTCATAGTGCATTTAGATTTTAAACATCATGCTTGAGAAGTGTATTTGACATCTTAGAAAGTATTACTTTTATTAGTATATATGGAAAGATTTCAAGTATCACAGAGTCACAGAAAGGTTGGGGTTGGAAGGCACCTCTGGAAGTTGTCTTCTCCAACTCATCTACTAGAGCAGGGTCAGCTGGAGCAGACTGCACAGGAATATATCCAGGTAGGTTTAGAATGTCTCAGAGAAGGAGACTCCACAAGCTCTTTGGGCAGCCTGTTTCAGTGCTGTGTCACTCTCAACGTAAACAAGTCTCTCCTCACATCCAGATGAAACCTCCTATGCTTCAATTGCACTTCATCCTGTATTTGGGCACCACTGAAAAGAGTCTTGTACAATGCTCTTGATAGCCACTCTTGAGATATTTATAAGCATTGATAAGATCCCCTCTCAATCTTTTCTTTCTTCAACCCTCTTCAACCTTTCAGGTTGATCAGACCCAGTTCTCAGTCTTTCCTCTTAATGAAGGTGCTCCAGACACCTAATTATCTTTTTACCTCTCTACTGTACTCTCTCTGGTAATTCCTTGTCCTTTTTAAACTGTGGAGCCCAGATCTGGACACGGTACTGCAGATGTTGCCTCACCAGGGCAGAGTAGAGGGGGAGGATAACCTCCCTGAACCTGCTGGTCACAGGCTTCCTAATGCACCCCAGGATGCCATTGGCCTATTTGGCCATAAGGACACATGGTTGGCTCATGGTCAACCTGTTGTCCACTAGGACTCCCAGGTCCTTCTCTGCAAAGCTACCTTCCAGAAGGTCAGCCCCAAATATGTACTGGTGCATGGGGCTATTCCTCCCTAGATGTAGGACCCTACATCTAGTTCAGCCTTTGCTGAACTTCACTAGGTTCCTCTCCACCCAACTCTCCAGCCTGTCCAGATGTCGCTGACTGGCAGCACAGCCTTCTGGGGTACCAGCCACTTCTCCCAGATTTGTATCATCAGCAAACTTGCTGAGAGTCTACTGAGTCTCTTCGTCCATGTCCTTGGTGAATAGTTTAAATATGCTCATTAATAGAGCAGACTGTTCCTTTATGATTTCTGTACAAGATCTGCAAGTTGCACAGAAAACCCAGAAATCTTCTAATCTTTCCCTCACACAGCTTTTCAGCAGCCTGCTGCCTAATGTGGGGCCAGGCAAACCATCCTGCTTTTATCATAGACTTTGCATAACTGTTCATTTATTCTTTAATTACATACCCTTGAAAAGTATGCACAGAATCTGGCTTTTTGCTTTCACATATGTAAACTCCTAAATGGGTATGCAGTAAAGGCCTCAAACTTAAAATGACTGGATATGCTGGATATCTTTGAAGGCAAACCTCAGTTACCTGCTAGCCTCCAAATATGGCCACCTTGGGGTGTGTTAAAAAAAAAAAAAAAAAAGAAACAAAAAAAATCGGAAACCTCACAATAGTATCTTGTAAGAGGTATTCTATGTAACAAAAATTTGTTTCAGATACCCATGTAACTTAATGACAATCTATGATACATATTATCTCTCTGGAAAACCTAGTAGGTAAACCCCAAAGTTTGTCAGTGTAAACTTGATTTCCTTTTGTTGTGGCACTATGTTATCTTCTTTGACGCAGAATCCTCTGGTAAAATTATTTACCTTGAAAATGATTTTTTTCCACATACAGAAGTTAAGATTTCAGGGATTCCATTTTCATTAGCCCTTTGATCATTTCCTTGTACAATCTTAAAAAACTTATATCTTTCAGTATGTCTCTCATATCAGTGAGTTCTTTTTATCCTTGACTTTCACTGACACCTGAGAAGCTTAAAAATAGATCATTATCCTCTTCTTACTTTTCACTTGTCTAATGTAACAGTGGCCTCACTCCACCTTTCCACTCTCAACAAGTGTGTGCCAAAATGAAACATAGAGGATCCTTTTTTTTTTTTTTTTTCCTTTTGCTAAATAAGTATTATGTCTCAAAAAAATTACCTTCATCTATTGCAACTGGTTTGTTTCTCAGGGCCAGCATGTCCATGCACATCAGAGGTAACTTCTGATATTTTCTGACAGGCTCCAACCCCTCGTGCATGCATATTCAACCTGTAGAAATGCAAGAGCTTCATGAAGCAACAAGACACCTGCAGAAAGTAAAATGGAAGACATGGATCAGGTTTAACCTCACTGCCTCCTGTGGCTAGCAATGTCTGTTTTGTCAGGAGACAAAAACAAACTAGATGAAACTCAAAGCTGTAGAAGACTTCACTATAACAAAACAAACAAACAAACAAACAAACAAAAAAAAACCACAAAAAACCAAAAACCAAAGAAATACAATACAGGCAGATGTTACATGCCTGAAAGCACAAATACTCACAAGATCAAATACTCACAAGATTAGAAGGGTTTCTATAAAATATTTTATAAAAGTCCACGCTCCCTTGTTTCAGCTGAAAGAATGTGAAATATGATACTCTTGCTGCATTTCCTGTAGGGATGAAACTGGTGAAGATATAATGGGTGTTTTATGCAACTTCAGCCTTAATTTCACATAAACAGAGTTATTCAGTGCTTCCAGGTGAAACTGCTGTTACATCAGAGCAAATTTTGCCTTGTTTCGGAGGACTGCTTCATGGAAGTGCATTGCTGTCTCCCTTCTCTGCTAATGAAACACAAAAAAGTGCATTTATCATTGTCAACACCATTATGCTGAGGCTGCCGTCAGCTAATGAGACAGGCAGGTTGTTTTGAACTGTAAATCAAATATGCTGTTCCCTTGTAATAACTCCAGGCACACAACATTTGATGTATTCCTATATTAGTAAGAATAATGCAGCAGCAGGAACTGGGAGAAACAAGTACTACTCAGCAGTTGCAAAAGCAAATACAGAACAAACTGTTTGCAGGCTGGTGTGACCCAGCTTCAGCAGGTGAGACCAGTGGCTCAGGATTTCTGCTTCGCTGATACTGTTCTGTACCCCACCCCTGTGTCAAAAAGGATTAAGAATAGGAGCTTGCCTTTAGATTGTAGTCCCAAAGAATATCTTTTGGTATCAGTAAGTCAACAAGCAGTTTTGCTGTGGAACATACAAAGATAATCTTCTAAATAATCCACAATTTATTAATTTTTATGACTAGCTTCTCCAATACATTACAGTTTCGCTGGGATGTGAGGAATATAGTATGATATGGGGCCTCGCTGAAAGTTTTCTTTGGAAATATACTTCCCTTATATGAAAGAAACTTTTTGTGATTTTTCTTTTTCCAAAAAACCCAAAATATAATACTACAGTTTTTTTCTTTTTTTTTGTAAAATACATATTTTTGCAACAATAAAAGAATGTATGACACAGAATTAGCACTGCAACTGCTTCTTAAAAAAAAAAAAATGAAAATGGCAAAACAGACTTCCACTTTTTAATATTCACTGTAAGGCTTCTTACTTAATCTTTTAAAGACTGTGTAGTGGCCCCGGCCCTGAACTACAACCTGACTGTGCTAGCTATTAAACAAGCACAACGAAACAGTCTGGCTGTGCCACAGATATCTTAAATTACTCCTTTCAGGACTTTTGTTCTGACTGGTGTTCTTACTAATCTTACTTCAGGAAGAATCTTCACATGACAGATCTTCTTTACGTTTTTACTTAAAACACATTTCAAAAAATCGCTTTAGTTTTCAATTGTAGCTTCTTTTTCTCTTCAATCACCATCATCTTGGAATTCAATATTACAGTATTGCTTCTGGTATTTTGCTACCAATAATATTTCATGTATAAGTTTGAGAAGGTAAATTTCTAAGTCTAGAAATCTCATGCTTCTCTTTGTATGTTCCAAAGCACCTTGATTCACTTTAAAACCCTGTAGCAGCTTCAGGGATCAGTAATACATTGTAGTATAGAATTAAGCCACATTTAATATGTCACATCTGCTATTTCCCCCTATGACAAAACCTGGATGCAAATAAAGCTCTGAGTTATGTAACTTTAGGCAGTTCTATAATGGGGCAAATTACAACAAATACAAACATGCCTTGAAGTTTCTTCTCTTTGAGACAGAAACAAGCCCAAGCCCTTGACAATTTCTAATGAATAACTATGACTTGCGCCAGGTCATCCATTGTGCTCTATGTGGTGTTTCTGCCCAAGCAGCAGCAGCCTTGAAGCAACTCAGCCTGGAGGAAAACTGAAAAGCAAAATAGGAGTTTTCTGGATTTTTAGCTTGAAACACAACAAGTAAGTGCTATTCAATATCTGAATACAGAAGTCACTAACAAATCTGCTGGATGCAAACTCTTTTGCTGAAAGTCAGCAATGAAATTATAGTTAAATTGAGGAGAAAACACATAAAATGGAGGAAGCCAGAAAATCTACATCTTACAAATGCAATATTGCAGATTGTTCTGTCTATCTACGTTTTTCTACAAAGTTTTGGGAAAAAGTATACAAAAAGCTTCCTTTTGTCTGAGATGAAACTATTCTAACATTCCATAGAAATAAATCAGTTCGACCATCACTGAATAGTTGTGAAATAGTTGTGTCTGTTCTGCACAGAAATTTCACTCCTAATTTTCACAGGTAAGCTACTAAGCGAAATAGTGACACCTAAGCCATCCCAGACAAAGTTTCATAAGCACGAGAATCCCCCATTAATAAAACGAAGGTTCTGATTAAAATAAATGGTATGCCTAGTTTCCTCAGTTTTTGCTGACGGTTCTTATCACACCCTGAATGTAAACAATTAGAAAAACATTATTTGTTTTTATACATTTATTACAAAATTCCTGTTTCAGTGTGGTAGTGGGAGCCAAGCCAGGGTTATGCCACTCTAAACAGGTCTCAGCTTGAATCAAGTGATTCTGAAGCTTCAGAACACGATAGTCACTCCTCATTGCAGACAGGGAGTAAGAGATGCTTTATTGTTTTAACTTGAATGTTCATATTGTGTAGATTTACTCACTGGTATTCATTTCATCATACAGGAGAAACCAAAGGAGTGCAGTTCGCTAAAGAGATATCTGGGAATTTTTAATTTCTTAACCTTTTTTAAAGGAAAAAAGGAACCCAGAAATGGTAGTAGGTGTTAATCTACTTGGGAGAATCAAACCAATTTCAGAACAACAAATTAGCTTTAAAATCCCAGAGACAGAAGTTTAAACCTCATGTTGCAACACCACTGGAAGTTCACCTTCTCATTAATTTTTTGCTGGTTAGCACTGTCTCTTATTTATTTGAAGTTACAACAACATAAATTTGCAGCAGGGTGCAGTCTCTTTCACCATACAGAGGACTGTTCATCCTGCTTTTCAGTTCCACTGGAAGACACGGCCTAGCTCCAGTCATCCTAGAACCAGTTGTGACACGCCACCAGCTCTCCTGATATTTTTGTTTGACTTGTTATTTCTTTCTTTGCCTGTTTGGTTGTTTTCACAAGACTTTCCTCCATTAAGGACACTGAGCTTTCCACTGCTCTCATATATTGTTAAAATGTGTGAAGCAGAACTCTGTCTTTTGTGTTCCCTTCTCTTGAATGACACTTCTGTTATTATAGACACCCCCTGACTAGCATTATAGACTATATAGGACAGTAAAAGCCTTATCTTTTCTTACTTCTTTGTTTTATCCCCTTAAGAGTTCCCACTACATGTGCTCTGAGTTCTGCCTTCCCCAGGGATTTCCTATTTTTCTTGCAACTTCATCTTCATGCAGGTCTGTTTCGCTTCCCTACGATTTGGAGGATTTGTGTAGCCAGGGTTTCCAAAGCTTTCTTTCCTAGAGGCTTCCTAGAAGGTCCAGATCTTCCTCCTATGAATTACTTTGGCACACAACCATGGTGGAGTTTGGGCTTATGCCTGGAAGGCACTCTCAGAAGTTGGAAAAGGTTCTGCAAGTGTTTCTCAATCTGCATCCCTAAGATGAATTCCTGGTGTCCTTAAAATGAGTGACAAAGCTTGAATTCATTTAAGTTGAATGAGACTTCTAGTGCCTAAAATTGTGGCATTTTGACATGACTTTGCACACGGGTATCCTGCCAGTTCTGAGTACTGCATGGATTTTTTTTTTTTTTTTTTTTTTATTATTATTATTATTACCATAAGACCTGGAAAATACCTTTACACTTCTAGAAATCTTTGGAGCTACATAGTAAGTATTGGAGCTAACTATAGAAGCCAATGCATGTTGATGAAAGCATGAAGCTCCTGTTGCCAGCGTGTCAACGCCAAATTACAAAATACTGGCTAATTCATAATAAAAGAGAGAGGTGAATGATAAATATTTTATATGTGGTACAAACCCAAATACAATTAATCCCAGCTAGAAAATGCCTCAAACCATTTTGAATTATTTGAACTATTTTGAATCAGTATCAAGACACAAACAGATGTTGGTGAATTTTTTCACTCTTTGCAAGCTTGCAATGAGGTCTGAAGCTGAAACACCATCTGAATGGGAAATAACGCATTCATGAAAATAAATCCTCTACCAGACAAGCTATAAAGAGACATTATACAGTTTTGATGATGTGTCTTATGAAGATCTTATTTGTTTTTCTTTAAGCCTGCAAGTTAAAAAGAAGTTGTGTGTCCAGATTTTAAACTCTAAGGAACTCAGCCTATCATATAGGATCATGGGTATACCCATGATCACAGCCCAATTCTACATGGACTTGTCTTGAATCATGCAGATTCGGTGCAAATGAATACATAGCCCTGCTGTTTTCACTAAAACTGAAATCTAATTGGTTGTGATGTCAAAGGAAGACGTGGAGGTCTGAGGAGGTAGTATGGAGAAAAGATATTTTTCTGAATAAAGTCACCGACACATGCTTCATATAACAAGAATCTATATAGGAATTGGTAAATACATGTTAGTAGAGGAAGTGCTGAGCTTGCTCTGGAATGATTTTTTGGAAATATTACTATCTTCAGTAAGATGGATGTAGCTCATACAGTGGTGACATTACATGTTCTTAGATCTATATAACCTATATTACTGTCTATTACTTGAAATCTGAGTACAGCTGGCTATTCTGCAGGTCCTGGTTGGCTATAGAAATGCAGTATTGTGCTTCCCCTCAACAGTGTAGGTTGTAGATAAAAGCTACTGAAGACAAACTAAGTCACAAGGTGCAAAATGTGGGAGAGACAGACTCCAGGTGGCTCTGCCTTGCTATGAGCTGGCTCAAAATGGAGGACTATCCCAGTGGAAAATAGGCAGATTTCTGTTTTATGACTTATTGTCTGACTTAGTACACTCAGGAGGTCCTGCGGGATCATGCTATTTCATAAAAATGGAATTTGTTACCATCAATTTCTACTTAAGGTCAAGGGTAGTCTGAAGGTCACTTATAAAATAACGTCCTTTGGCTGAGTGTGGGTAGAACAATCATCTCTCAAGTACACCCAAAATTAAGTCTTCTTTCAGATATCCCAGGTAGAACAAACACAGTACTACAGAAGGGGAGACGTCAGCCTCTGAAATAGAGGTAAGGGCTGCTGATCTGGGTTGGGGCAACCGCCAGTATAAATACAGGCTGAGGGATGAAGGGATTGAGCGCAGCCCTGCAGAAAAAAACTTGAGGATACTGTTGTGAGCTCCCAGCCCAGAAGGAAAATGGTATCTTGGGCTGCGTCAAAAGGAGTAATTAATACAAAGAGTGTGTCTACACAGACACTACCTGCCAAGAAGGATGCAGGCACCCAGGCTTCTGGCTGCGCAGAGTGTCTGTGCCTGGCATTAGTACCAGAGAATGGTATGGGAGGCATCTGTGTACAATGTGACCAGGTCAATGACTTACTGTGCCTAGTGGTGGAGCTTAAGGAAGAGGTGGGGAGACTAAGGAGCATTAGGGTGAGTGAAGAAGAAATTGACTGGTGGGGTCAGGCTCTTTTGACTCCTAAGGGTGTGCAACAGGAGACGGCAAAGCCTTGTCCCTCCTGCCATAAGGCAGATAGAGCAGATCTAATTGATGGGGGGGAATGGAAAAAGGTCCCTGATCGGAGAGGTAAAATAACCCTCTCTCGAACCCCATCACCACCCTTGGTGCCCTTAACAAATAGATATGAGGCCCTGGACCCTGAAAATCAGGCAGAGGACAGCCAAGAAGATCCACCTGGAGAGACCTCTGGATGGACCTCATCTATAAAAAGAATTACAACTGCAGCTGTAAGAAGAGTGGTAGTAGTTGGCGACTCCCTTCTGAGGGGAACAGAGGGCCCTATATGTTGCCCAGACCCATCCCACAGGGAGGTCTGCTGCCTTCCTGGGGCTAGGGTGAGGAACATTAATAGAAGACTTCCGGAGCTAATTCAGCCCTCAGACTACTATCCCCTGTTAGTAGTCCAAGCTGGCAGAGAGGACATCAACAGAAGAAGTACCAAGATAATTAAAAAAGACTTTAAAGCACTGGGTCGGTCAGTTCATGGGATGGGACCACAAGTGATATTTGCCTCAGTTCCTGTGCTATCTGGGATGGATGAGGAGCTAAATAAAGAGAGGAGTAGAAAAGCCCATCTCATCAATAGGTGGCTTAAGGATTGGTGTCAAAATTTTGGGTTTTTTGACCATGGGGCAAACTCCGTGGTACCTAGTCTCCTCAAATCAGATGGGCTTCATCCTTCTAGGGAGAGCAAGAGGACTATAGCCCATAAGTTGGCAGGGCTGATCAGGAGGGCTTTAAACTAGGTTTGAAGTGGGAAGGGATTGAAACTGGGCTCTCCAAAGATCAGCCTAAGGATGGAAAGCCCGAATTAAGAGGGAAATCAGCATCCCACTTGAAGTGCATGTACACTAATGCACGCAGTATGGGCAACAAACAAGAGGAGCTGGAAGCCATCGTGCAGCAGGAAAGCTCTGACATAGTTGCCATCACAGAAACATGGTGGGATGACTCATATGACTGGAGTGCTGCTATGTGTGGCTACAAGCTCTTCAGAAAAGATAGGCAGGGTAGGAGAGGTGGAGGGGTGGCTTTATATGTTAGAGAGTCACTTGACTCTGTTAAACTTGAGGTTAGCAGTGACAAGGTTGAGTGCCTGTGGAACAGAATCAGAGGGAAGTTCAACAAGGCTGACATCCTCCTGGGTGTCTGTTACAGACAACCCAACCAGGATGATAAAGGAGATGAATTATTCTAGAAGCAGCTGGCAGATGTCTCAAAATCGACGGCCCTTGTTCTTGTGGATGACTTTAACCTGCCGCATATCTGCTGGGAGCTCAATACTGCACAGAAGAGGCAGTCTAGGAAGTTCCTAGAGTGCATAGAGGACAATTTCCTTCATCAGCTGGTCAATGAGCCTACCAGGGGCAAGACCCCACTAGACCTACTGTTTACAAACAGAGAAGGGCTGGTGGGAGATATAGTGGTTGGAGACCACCTGGGGCATAGCGACCATGAAACAATAGAATTTTCAATACTCAGAGATGCAGGGAGAACCATTAACAAAACCTCTACGCTGGACTTCCGGAGGGCAGATTTTTGCCTATTCAGAAGTCTAGTTCAGAGCATACCCTGGGAAACAATGCTTAAAAACAAGGGGGCCCAGGAGGGTTGGACATGCTTCAAGCAGGTGGTTTTGAGTGCGCAGGAACAGGCTATACCAGTGTGCCGAAAGGCTAGCCGGCGGGGAAGACAACTGGCTTGGCTAAACAGGGAGATTCTGAATGAAATCAGAAATAAAAAGAGACCTTACCGACTGTGGAAAAAAGGGCTGGCTACTTATGAATAATTTATGGAAATAGCTAGATCATGCAGAAAAAAAATCAGGGAAACAAAAGTGCAATTTGAAGTTAATTTGGCCAATTCTGTCAGGGATAATAAAAAGTCCTTCTTCAAATATGTTAATAACAAAAGGAGGGACAAGGAAAACCTCCATTCTCTGTTGGACTCTGAGGGAAATATAGTTAACAAAGATGAGGAGAAAGCTGAGGTACTTAATACCTACTTTGCCTCAGTTTTTACCAGTAAGACAGGTGGCCCTCAGGACAACTCATCTCTGGAGGTGGTTGATAGAGATAGGAAGCCAAATAGGCCCCTTGTATTCCAGGAGGAAATAGTTGGTGATTTACTGAGCCATCTGGATCCTCACAAGTCTATGGGACCGGATGAGATCCATCCTAGGGTGATGAGGGAGCTAGCAGAAGAACTTGCCAAGCCGCTCTCCATCATCTTCCAACAGTCCTGGCTCACTGGGGAGGTCCCATATGATTGGAAATTGGCCAATGTTACCCCAGTCCACAAAAAGGGCTGCAGAGCTGACCCTGGCAACTACAGGCCTGTCAGCCTGACCTCGGTGCCTGGCAGGTTTATGGAGCAGATCATCCTGAACGGAATCACACAACACCTTCGGGATGAACAAGGGATCAGACCCAGCCAGCATGGGTTTAGGAGGGGCAGGTCCTGTCTGACCAACCTGATCTCCTTTTATGATCAGGTGACTCACCTGATGGATGAGGGGAAAGCTGTGGATGTGGTCTATCTGGACTTCAGCAAGGCCTTTGACACTGTCTCCTATAATATACTCGTGCAAAAGCTGGTAGCCCATGGCTTGGACAAGTGTACTCTAGGCTGGGTTAAGAACTGGCTGGAGGGCCGGGCCCAGAGAGTGCTGGTGAATGGGGCTGCATCTAGCTGGCGGCCAGTCACTAGTGGTGTTCCCCAGGGGTCAGTGTTGGGTCCAGTCCTGTTTAAGATCTTTATTGACGACTTAGACGAGGGGATTGAGAGGGGATTGACACCAAGTTGGGAGGGAGTGTCGACCTGCTGGAAGTCAGGAGGGCGCTGCAGAGGGATCTGGATAGACTGGAAAAATGGGCTGATTCCAATGGGATGAAGTTCAATAAGGCCAAGTGCTGGGTGCTGCACTTTGGTCACAACAACCCCCTGCAGCGCTACAGGCTGGGCACAGAGTGGATGGAGAGCAGTCAGACAGAAAGGGACCTGGGGGTACTAATTGACAGGAAGCTCAAGATGAGCCAACAGTGTGCCCAGGTGGCCAAGAAGACCAACGGTATTCTATCCAGTATCAAAAATAGCGTGGTCAGCAGGACAAGGGAAGTGATCCTTCCCCTGTACTCTGCATTGGTGAGGCCACACCTGGAGTATTGTGTTCAGTTCTGGGCCCCTCAGTTCAGGAAAGACATTGAAGTGCTGGAGCGGGTCCAGAGAAGGGCAACACGACTGGTGAAGGGACTTGAACATAAGACCTATGGGGAGAGGCTGAGGGAGCTGGGGTTGTTTAGTCTAGAGAAGAGGAGGCTTAGAGGTGACCTCATCACTCTCTATAACTACCTGAAGGGAAGTTATAGCCAGGTGGGGATTGGTCTCTTCTCCCAGGCAGTTAGCAATAGGACAAGGGGGCATGGGCTTAAACTCTGCCAGGGGAAATTTAGGCTAGATATTAGAAAGAAATTCTTTACAGAGAGAGTGGTCAGGCATTGGAATGGCCTGCCCAGGGAGGTAGGCCTGGAGGTTTTTAAATTGAGATTGGACATGGCACTTAGTGCGATGATCTAGTAAATGGACTAGAGTTGGACCAAGGGTTGGACTCGATGATCTCTGAGGTCTTTTCCAACCCCGTCGATTCTGTGATTCTGTGATTCTGAGTGTGACCAACAGGTTGACAGAGGTGATTCTGCCCTTCTGCTCTGCTCTGGTGAGACCCCACCTGGAGTTCTGTGTCCAGCTCTGGAGCCCTCAGTGCAGAAAAGACATGGGCCTGTTGGAGAGGGTCCAGAGGAGGTTACCACGATGATCAGAGGGCTGGAACAGATCTGCTGTGAGGACAGGCTGAGAAAGTTGGGATTGTTCAGTCTGGAGAAGAGAAGGCTCTGGGGAGACCTTATTATGGCCTTTCAGTACTTAAAATGGGCCTCTAAGAAAGGTGGAGACAGATTTTTTAGCAGGGCCTGTTGCTATAGGACAAGGGGTAATGGTTTTAAACTAAATGAGGGGAGATTCAGACTAGATATGAGGAAGAATTTTTTTACAATGAAGATGGTAAATCACTGGAACCTGTTTCCCAGAGAGGTAGTAGATGCCCCATTCCTGGAATCATTCAGGGCTAGGCTGGACGGGGCTCTGAGCAGCTTGATCTGATTGAAGACGTCTCTGCCCATCGCAGGCGGTTTAGACTGAATGATCTTTGAAGGCCCCTTCCAACCCAAACTATTCTGTGATTCTATGATCTTTGTCTCAACATCCAACAAAATTCCTAACTTATTTAGGAGGAATTCCTTGGGGAAAGTCCATCTGTCCACCCAAGCTGTTAACACAGGCTCAAGAGGCACATTTGGCAAGATCAAATCTGGCAGTTTACCAAAAGTGAATATTTTTATTTTCAATTTTTACTGAAAATTCCTGTTTCTCTCAGCAGAAACTGTATTCCATATTATGTTGACTATTGCAACAAAATAGTGGTACTAGCAGTGCCTGAGAGATATCTCATTGAGAATAAAATAAAGAAGGTTTGTGTTTTTTTTCTCATGTATACTATGATAGTGGCTGCATGTCTTGCCACTCTTGAATAAACAATAGTGGCTCAACCATAAAAGATATACAAACAGTTACAACTTTATCAGACAAATGATGGAGTTACAGTTAAAAACTCAAAAATACACACTAAAGCTCCCTCCAACTAAATTGTAGTTTTTAAGTGTAAGCATTTTCTACAATAAACCTCTTTAGCTCAGATGGTGATTCACTCCAGCTTCAGAAAGACGGTGAGTCAACATCTCCCCACCCATTAAGAAGAAGGAAAAGCCAATGGAAACAGCTGCTGCAATGAGTTCTAGCACAATGCCTTCAAGTCAGATCACTCTGAAAGCTGATGCACAGGTCTGAAAGAAAATAATTTTTAAAAGAAGTGTAAACTACCATGATGAAAATGGGATAATAATGCAATTATTGAGAAAGCGTATTATAATAAAGAATCGAAGTGGAGGAGTGTCCTACTAAATACTTGTAATGCACTGATTCTTACTCTGCAGTAAACTCTGCTGTGCTGTTTTCTTTACTGACAAAATGCCAAAGACTTATAATGATTCTCTAAGCCTATGTAACCCAGCTTTTTATGTTATTTCAGTACTTCAAAAGACTCAGCTACATGCACAGGGAATATGCACAAATCTCCAGCTTTACAGTATAAGTGAATTGTAATTAGCCATGCTTATTAACTGACAAGTGAAATAGTCCCAGAAAAAAGAGTGTAAACAGAGGTTTTGGGCAATATCTGACACAAGTGAAATAAGACTTGTAGTGCCATACTGACATAGAATCATAGAATCATTTCGGTTGGAAGAGACCCTCAGGATCATCGAGTCCAACCATAACCTAACTCCAGCACTAATCCATGTCCCTAAGAACCTCATCTAAACGCCTTTTAAACACCTCCAGGGACAGTGACTGCACCACTTCCCTTGACACTTTCTTCCAATACCTGACAACCCTTTCTATGGAGAATTTTTTCCTACTATCCAATCTAAACCTCCCCTGGTGCAACTTGAGGCCATTTCCTCTTTTCCTATCACTTGCTACTTGGAAGAAGAGACCGACACACTCCATGCTGCGACCTCCTTTCAGGTAGTTGTAGACAGTGATAAGGTCTCCCCTCAGCCTCCTTTTCTCCAGGCTAAACAACCCCAGTTCCTTCAGCCGATCTTCATCAGACCTGTGCTCCAGGCCCCTCACCAGCTTCATTGCCTTCTTAATAATAATAATGCATCTAAGCATATACTCACATGTAGTATTTATTCCAGTGACTGCACATGAGAGATTGCATCTATGAAGTGACGGTTAATTTTAATTTAACACAGAAAGAAACCATGCACAAAGATACAACTGAAGGCGCGTATTTGGTCAAACTTCCATAGAGGTTCCCAGCAGACATGTTTTGCCAGGCCATTGGCTCCCATCTCACAGTTTCACTGATGAAGCAGTTTAGTAAGTTGCTTGCTGTGTGATGTAAAAAGAATAATTGCTTTGTCACTTTCATCTGCACTCTCTCTAGCATCTCAATGTCCTTCTTATGATGAGGGGCCCAAAACTGAACACAGAATTCAAAGTCCGGCCTCACCAGTGCCAACTACAGTGGCACAATCACTTTTCTAGTTCTGCTGGCCATACTATCCCTGATAAAAAACAGGATGCTTTTGACTACCTCAGCCTATTGATCCAGCCAGACCAGATCCCTCTGTATGGCCTTCCTACCCTCCAGTCAACACTCCTACTCAACTTGGTGTCATTTGCAAACTTACTAAGGGTGCACTCAATCCCCTCATTCAGATCATTGATAAGGAGATTTAACAGAACTGGTCTCAATACTGAGCTGTGGGGAACACCACTCGCCACCAGCCACCAACTGGATTTGGCTCTGCTCACCACAACTCTTTGGGCCCAGCCCTCCAGCCACTTCTCCAATCCACTGAGGAGTGCACCCATCCAGGCCATGAGCTGCCATCTTCTCCAGGAGAATGTTGTGGAATACGGTGTCAAAGGCTTTATTGAAGTGTAAGTACATAATATCCACAGCCTTTTACAGAATCACAGAATCACAGAATGTTAGGTATTGGAAAGGACCTTGAGAGATCATCTAGTCCAATCCACCTGCTGGAGCAAGAACACTTAGATGAGGTTGCATGGGAATGTGTCCAGGCAGGTTTTGAATGTTTCCAGAGGAGGAGACACCACAACCTCCCTGAGCAGCCTGTTGCAGTGTTCTATCACCCTCACCATGAAGAAATTTCTTCTGAAATTTAAGTGGAACCTCCTATGTTCCAGTTTATACCCATTGTCCCTTGTCTTACGAGTGGTTGTCACTGAGGAGAGCCTGGCTGCATCCTCGTGGCACTCACCCTTCGTATATTTATAAACATTAATAAGGTCACCCCTCAGTCTCCTCTTCTCCAAGCTAAAGAAATCCAGCTCCCTCAGCCTTTCCTCATCAGGGAGATGCTCCACTCCCTTCATCATCTTCGTGGCTCTGTGCTGGACTCTCTGCAGCAGTTCCCTGTCCTTCTTGAACTGAGGGGCCTCGAACTGGACACAATATTCCAGATGTGGTCTCACCAGGGCAGAGTAGAGGGGGAGGAGAACCTCTCTTGACGTACTAACCACACCCTTTCTAATACACCCCAGGATGCCATTGGCCTTCTTGGCCACAAGGGCACAATGCTGGCTCATGGTCATCCTGCTGTCCACCAGGACCCCCAGGTCCCTTTCCCCTACACTGTTCACCAACAGGTCATTCCCCAACTTATATTGGTACCTGGAGTTGTTCTTGCCCAGATGCAAGACGCTACACTTGCCCTTGTTATATTTCCTAAAATTTCTCCCCATTTGACTCTCCAGCCTGTCCAGGCCTCGCTGGATGGCAGCACAGCCTTTTTGCGTGCCAGTCACTCCTTCCAGTTTGGTGTCATCAACAAACTTGCTGAAAGTGCACTCTATTCCCTCATCCAAGTCATCGATGTATATATTGAACAGCACTGATCCCAGTACTGACCCTTGAGGTACTCCACTAGATACAGGCCTCCAACTAGACTCTGTCCCAATGACCACAACTCTCTAGCTTCTTTCCTTCAGCCAGTTCACAGTCTACCTATCACGGAGGCACCCCGAGGTTAATTTAAGGGACAACAGGGTCCAAAACAACTTTCATTAAACCGGTGAGAAATAGGGGTTTAACACTCCGAAAGTAACTTGAATACAGGTTCGGATATCAGTTGAGGAAAATTATTAAGGGGCAGCAACTAATACAACTGGAGGTCCATAGTGTGCATGCACGTGGCTTCACCAAAAACAATTCCAGAGCCTCCCCTGAGTCCAGGAAGAGTACACACTTGCCTGAACACGTTTTGGGATTATTTTAAAGGGATACATGCGCTCATACTGAGTATGGAAAGTGTACACTCGCGATTCTGCGAGGGTAAATTTATAATACACTTGCAACCCTGCGAGGAGAAATACACGTGCAAATATGCACGGAATATTACGTGTGCTTATGTGGAAGCATGGGAGGAAAATACACTTGCGATTCTGCAAGGGTTAATTTATACACGTGCTTGTATTGAGCAGGGAAAGTACACGTGCAAATGTGCACGGAAAGTATAAATACACATGCAAATGTGCATGGAAAGTAGATACGCTCGCAACCTGTAAGGGATAATTTTGCTCACACAGGTGGTGGCAAGGCAAGCAGAGTCTCCATCCTGGGCAGGGGGGTGGCGGGGGATGGCAGTGGCTAAGCTCGTAACTCCAAGAGATCCACGCAAGAGGAGGAGTGTCAACAAGAATCCTGTTTTTATAGCCTGATCAGATCTGACTGTAGGCATTCCAGAAGCTTCTCTGCATCCCCACACTGGCTGTGGGGTGCCCCTGAAGCTTCCAGACATGCCCCACACTGGCCGCAGGTGCCCAGCAGCTCCCTGGCGCCTCGGCAGTCCCTTCTTAACGGCCCTGGCCAGGGTCTCTGGGGCCAAACAAAGGAAGCTGTTAGCCTCAAGCAGCAGAGAGAGAGGGAGATGTGTCTACTCCTTCCATATCGAAGGAGGGAGGGGGAGGAGGGGGGGCTTGCATTCTGCCACACTACCTCACTACCTGATCACCCAGACCACACTTCTTCAGTTTATCTTCAAGGGTGCTGTGGGAGACTGTGTCAGATGGTTTACTGAAATCAAGATAGACCACATCCACTGCTTTGCCATCATCTATCCACTCGGTTATGTCCCCATAAAAGGCTATGACATTGGTTAAGCATGACTTCCTCTTAAGAAGCCAGATTGACTGCCCCTAATGACCCTCTTACCCTTGATATGCCTTGTGATGGCACCAAGGATAAGTGCCAGGGATGGAGGTGAGCCTGACTGGTCTATAGTTACCTGGGTTGTTCTTCTTGCCCTTTTTGAAGACTAGAGTGACATTTGCTTTCCTCCAGTCCTCAGGCACTCCTCCCATTCCCTATGACATACCAAAGATAATGAAGAGTGGGGTGGGTCACCTTGTTGTAGAAGGAGATCTGGCTGGTCAAACATGACCTGCCTTTCATAAACCCAGGTTGACTGGGCCTGATTGCATGGTTTTCTTGTATGTGCTGTGTGATGTCACTTAGGATGATCTGCTCCACGACCTTCCCCAGCACCGAACAAGTCTGTAGTTGCCTGGATCCACCTTCTGCCCTTCTTGTAGATGGATGTCAGGTTTGCCAACTTCCAGTCAACTAGGACCTTGCCAGTTAGCCAAGATTGCTGATAGATAAAGGAAAGTGGCTTAGTGATCACCTCTACCAGCTCCCTCAGCACCCTTGGGTGTAGCCCATCTGGCCCCCTAGACTTGTGGGTGTCCAAGTGGTATAGCAAACAGGTCACTAACCATCTCCCCTTGGATTATTTGGGCTTCATTCTGCTCCCCATTCCTGCCTTCTGGCTTAGAGTACAACTCTTCAGAGTATTAAAGACTGAGGCAAAAAAAGGCATTTAGTACCTCAGCCTTTCCCTCATCTTCTGTCACTATGTTTCCCCACACATCCATCTGGGGATGAAGATTCTCCTTAGCCCTCCTTTTGTTGCTGATAGAAACATTTATAGAAACATTTCTTGTTGCCTTTGACAGCAGTAGCCATGCCCAGCTCTAGATGGGCTTTAGCCCTTCTAATTTTCTCCCTGTATATCTTCACAGCATTTTTATATTCCTCTTGAGTGGCCTGCCCCTCCTTCCAAAGGTTAGAAGTTCTCTTTTTATTTCTAAGTTACAGTCACAGCTCTCTATTCAGCCAGGCCAGCCTTCTTCCCCACCAGCTTGCCTCTGGCACACAGGGACAGCCTGCTCCCCCGCCTCTAAGATTACCTTCTGAAGAGAGACCAGCCTTTCTGGACTCTGTCCTTCAGGACTGCCTCCCAAGGGACTCTGCCAACCAGCCTTCTAAACAGATCAAAGTCTGCCCCTTGGAAGTCCAAAGTAGCAGTTCTGTTGACCACCTTTCTAACTTCTCTAATAGAAAGATCTATCATTTCATGATCACTATGCCCAAGGTGATGTCCAACAGATATGTTGCCTGTGAGTCCTTTTCTATTTAAAAACAACAGATCCAGTGGGGTTCCTTCCCTCCTTGCCTAGGCTCACTTACCAGCTGTGTTAAGAAGTTGTCTTCCATGCACTCCAGGAGCCTCCTAGAATGCTTCTTCTATGCTACGTAGTGTTTCCAGCAGACATCTGGTAGGTTGAAGTTCCCCATAAGAACAAAGGCTAGTGACTGGGAGACTTCTAACTGTCTGCAAAATACTTCATCTGCCTCTTCATCCTGGTTTGTTGGTCCACAACAGACCTCCACCAGGATGTCCTCCTTGTTACCCTTTTCCTTGATTCTCACCCATAGACACTCAACCCTATCGTCACCCTCATCAAGCTCCAGACAATCAAAACACTTCCTAACATACACGACTACCCCACCTCCTCTCCTTCCTTGCTTATCCTCTCTGAAGAGTTTATAGCCATCTAATGCAGCATTCCAGTTATGACAGTCATCCCACTGTGTTTCTGTGATGGCAATTATACCACAGTTTTTCTGGCTCACAATGGCTCCCAGTTCCACCTGTTTGTTTCCCATGCTGCGTGTATTCATATAGATGCACATCAGCTGGACCATTGATTCTGCCACCTTTTTCTGGTGAGAAGCTCTAATTCCTTTGTGGCCATCATCAAGTGCTTCCACAGTTTCTAACATACTAATAACCCTTGTGTTTCTCTTACCAACATGGCTCTCCATCCCCTACCTCCACCAGGACAGCAGATTGAAGGACTAGCACTCCTCTCAAATGGTGGCATGTCACCCTTGGGTGTGCCTCTGCCACAGCTGGTTTCCTGCCTTTCCCCCTTCAAATCTAGTTCAAAACCCTCTCAATGAGTCCTGCTAACTCCTGCCCCAGGATTCTTTTCCGCTTTTGAGATAGATGTACCCATTTGTTGCTAGCAGGCCTGGTACCATGTAAGATGCCCCAGGATCAAAAAATTCAAAATTCAAAACACCGGTACCTCAGCCAGTTATTGATCTGGTAGGTCTTCCTGCATCTTTCCTCATCATACCCTGCAACTGTGGGGGCAGAGGAGAATAATATTTGTGCTCCTGACCCCTTGACCATGTGTCCCAAGGCCCTGAAAGCTCTCTTGATTGTCTTTAGTTTTTCCCTTTTCAGTTTCATCACTGCCCACCTGAAAAATTATGAGTGTATAATAGTCTGAGGGCCTAAGCAGGGCAGGAAGGGGTTTTTTTATATCTTTAACCCAGGACCCAGGAAGACAGAAGACTTCCCTAAGAAGTGGGTCTGGCCTGCATATAGGGGCTTCTGTTCCCTTTAAAAGGGAGTCTCCTATGACCACATTCCACCTTTCTTTCATTGTGAGAGCTACTTTGATGGAGGGTGCAGGGTGACTTATCCTCTGCAACACTTTCAACTTAGTTGAACCACCTCCCTCAGTGGTGTTGTTTGGTTCCATTTGAAAGGCCTCATACCTGTTCTGCAGGGGAACCTGGGTGGTTGGGGTGGTCACAGAAAGGACCCTCCTTCTTGGCTGGGTAGGAACATGCTGCCATTTCCCCTTATTCCTCAAGTTGCTGCATTCCACATCCTAAGCCTCATGACTGTTGGACAGAGGCACCTGGGAAGGTGGGGTGGGTAAGGGGGTGTTTCTCCTGCTACCCTGAGTGTGGACTTCCTTCCATTCATCCCTTTCCCTTGACATGCCTTCTTCAGTCAGGCAAGGGGAGAATACAGGAATCCCTTGATCTTCATTTTTTGCTGGTGGTCTTACCTGCCCCCAGGAGACCAGAGCTTGATCCCAACAGTCAATTTCCTTTTCCAGCTCCCTGATACTTCTCAAACTTTCCACCTCCTCTCTCAGCTCTACTACCAGGCTAAGTATTGCCATGAAGAAAGTCGTAAGAAGGTCAGGAGGGCAGGAGTAATCTGAACTTCACACATCATAATTCAATTTTTTAAAAAAACAATACAGCCTGACAGCTTGCTAACAATATTGCTGTGAGCTGATAGGCCACTTCAATTATTCAACATATCCAAAATACCTTTGTTAAATAACATGCAATCTGAAAGAAAAAAAGGAAAAAAACACATGCAGGGGAAAACTACTGTCAGAGTGTCAGGCGAGCTGAGGGCTACCTGGGGGCCAGGGCTGTTGGGGCACATCCTCATGGGGGTTGACAAGACAGGGTCTGGCAGTCCCTGCTCTCCCAGTACCCCAGCAAGGGGCAGGACAGCTGGGAGGCACTGGGGGTAGCCCGAGCCCCAGGCATTGGTCACCTCCCTGGGTATGAAGATGGGAATGAGACAGGACAGGACACCATCCCACAGGCTGGGACCAGCCCAAGTCCCACAACCAGTCCCAGCCTGGTTGCAAGACAGCAGGGTGGTAGCTCAGGTGGGGACCAAGCATTGGGGCTGCAGCAGAAGGCAGATTCCAGAGCTGGGGTGGCCTGGCCACCACCTCCTGCAGCACTACTGGAGGCTCTTCCCTCGGCCCAGTGGGATGGCGACCCCCCTGGCTGTGCTGATCCTGAGCTGATCCCTGGCACCCACAACAAAACACTATTGGGAGAAAGCATTTAGGCATCAAACAGTTTTTACAGATATATTTTAAACAGAGGAAGGCATAAGCAATGCTGGATGGTGTATGTAATGATTTGCTGCATTTGAGGGATTTGTGAGTGTCCCCTCTAATGCTACCAAGCAGCCTGCTCCTCTTCTTCTCATTTCATTAATTGTTACACTTGGGTTTTACGGGCAGGCTACATTTTGTATCATATACATTCATGAGAGATCAGCCATACTTCCTCATTCTGGAGGTACCAGTGTGTTACAGCAAGGTTTGGTTAGCAGAAAGCAGGATGACAGACTGCTGGGAAGCCAATCTGCTAGTTGCAAATTATTCTGATTCATGAAGTGGTATTTCTTCACCAGGTGTCATGTTCCGAGCCAATCTGAGATGTTAGTGATACACTGCATTTTGCTGTGCCAGACGTACTCTGGAAAATGTGTTTAGCTGGCTTGGTGAGGAAGTGCTTGCAGGAAACCACTTCTAGCAGGCTGGTGAAATGCCTCATCTTGTGCAAACAGAATTTAAGAATTTAATCTGAATGTTTCAACCTCTTTTTAATTATGTTGGTGCCAGTTTGACAGTTATTGCCTTTCCATTTAGCCTGTCAGTTTCCAGAGGTTCTCTTTCAAAAATAAATAAATAAATAAATAAATAAATAAATAAATAAATAAATAAATAAAGCAGGGTATGGATATTAAATTTAAGATGTCTCTTGTTTCTGGACCATTTCTGTCGGGAGCTCATTTGCACAAGAAGCAGAGCTAATAGCCATCAGAGCTCAGTGAAGCACATACTTGCATTGACTTTTCTACACACTTTTTTTTCCTCTCAGATTTTCACTGAGCAAAGATATACCTTATTGTATTTATCTGAAGTGGTATCTAGTATGTCAAAATGTGAATGGAGTAACTAGGTCAGCTTTTAGCATTTTATTTTTATGATCCTGAAACATTTACAGCAGTTTACTACAGTGTTCATGGCAGTGGAGCAGAGCTACCATTCTCATTTGTTGACTTTTCCCTTCTGAAATCTGTTCCTGCTTTCTCCAGCACATAGTTTTGCAATAACATTTTTGTGTGGATCTGTGGTTTGGACAACACCCACATTTAGCTGCTGCAAAGAGCAACCAGTTGCTGGGGCTGTGCAAACATGCTGGTTGCTAGGTGGGGTCACTCGTGCAGTGCTATAAAAGCATCGCAAGCCCTCTGCTCTTGTACTCCTGACTTGTGCTGCCCTGAAAGGTAGTGTTTGTGAGGAAGAAGGTAAGTTTTTGTAGTTCTTTGCTGCTTTCCATAGACCTGACACACTTTAGAATTGTACGCTAAATATGTCAAGTGACCTGGTGCAATGTTCTCTTTGATTTGCTGGCATGGGAAAATATGGGTGTGAGCAGGAGAAATTCTTTCGGTTTTGAAATGTTTCATGTACACAGAAGGGCTTGACCAGTTACTGCTTTTATTTAATGCTTGTAAGGAATTTGAAAAAAAAAAAAAAAACACACTTAAAAGTTTAAAAGGAAACTTATTTGGGGTTGACTGTTTCCTGTGTTTCTTTTTGTCTTTCTAGTGGACTGCTGTAGAAATGTGCAGTAAAACTTGCACTGCTAGAAAACTACTGTTCTTTGTATGGAAACTTAAAAAAAGTTAGTTCAGCAACAGTTTGATGGTTTGGGACTTGTAAAGGGGTCTTTACTCATGAAAGTGATGAAAATGAGCCAAAGAAATCTTCTAAATATACGAGAGGAAACTCTGAGTTTTGTGAGGAAGAACTTAACGGAAAATTTGGGAGGGCAGTATCATCTGGGGTTTGTTCTGTTCTGTTCTGTTAAAACTTTCCACTAAATCTTCCAAGGATGAGACTGTTTTTCTCTCCAACATTTTCATTCGTATTCAGTAGACTTTCCCACTATAAAATTAATTATTGTGTTAGATAGATTGCCTGTTTTTCTGACAGGGTGTAAAGACCTTAATTTACATCCTCATCCTGGTAATTAGCGTTGGACAGTAACCAGATAGTGTATCTCTGGTGCAGCTCATGACATGGTTCAATAAGCATGGAGAAATGGTGTTATTTGACAAAGACTGTATTGTAAAAATTGAGTTTATGTCTTTAAATATTTTCAATAAATATTGACTATTTTCTCAAAACTACATTTGCACATGTCCAGTTCTAGGGTGCTTATTCTGGGGACTGGGTGCCAGACAGAAGGCACCAGTGCAGTAATACTTGTGAAGCAACAATTAGAACTTCCCATTTGGATCTCAGTTTGGCTTCTCAGTCCAGTTGCAATGTCAATCATTCCAATTGGGAATGATAAAGTGCACAAAAATCAGTATATTTTTCAAACTGAGAAACTGAAAGTGCTTGCTTCCGCTTTCTTTTAAACGGGACCTCTATACATTCCAGTTGAGGAAGTGGAACACATGACCTGGATTATATTTTATTAAAGGGAATAACTCTCAAATCGTCATTCATTATGGAGTAACGAGAAAGAAGTGTCGCACTTGTCTGCAGTATCTTCTGTTTGCACCACTCTGTAGTTACATGCATTTTTTTCATCTTGCTGTTTGTAGGCTTTCTCCTGTGCTCAAAAGAAACAGAAAATATAGGGCAGAAAACCATCAGTTTTTCCAGTCCTTTATTATGCTAAATTAAAATGTTATCTTGATGGAGTTTGTAGCTTCTGGATCTAGGTACTGTTTACATGAGCTGTTTGCACTTTAGAGTGGCGTAAGTCACATTGGGAAGGGCCTCTACTCTGTCAGGGGTCTGGCTGGCTTCCTGGATTCCAATCTTCTTATTTCTTACTAGCCATAGCTTCTGATAAAGCAGGACACGGTTTTATCTGTAGGGTGGTTTCTTAGCTTTCTGAGCCAGCATAAGCAGAGTAAGGTCTTCAGACCCTCTCAGGAGCCATTGCCTAGTTTGACTTCTATTAAAATTATGTTGTTTGCTAGATGGAAATGAATGAATCTGCCTGCAGAAGTGTCCTTATTTAAACAGGAGGGAAAAATACAAAACAACTTTGTTTTCAAGGCACTGAAGTATTTTTCTGTAGCTCTGCTTTACGTTAGGATAGATATAAAGGTTCAGAGGTTTAATAAACCCTATTTAATGTAGGCTAGCAGCCTTCTGGTCTAGTCATCCCCAAGAGCAGAGAATCCTCTAGAGCTGGCTGTGAGAGTTGGGGGTTCATACAGGCAGAATCACAGAATGAGCAGTGGTGATGTTAGCACTTCCCTCTGCAGGCAGCTCTACCAGCTTTATTCCTGAGAAATGCTGCTCTATCCACCAGAACAGAGTTTTGTTCCCACCCTTTCTCAGATCTGGTGCTGTGAGACTGCATCCTCTGTCTTGGTTTTAAATGATCACACACCTTGTGAATCTATGAGTTGACAGACATACCTGTACATGTCACTGTTGGCAACTCAATGCATGTAGTATCTAGACTTTAAAAGATTTTCATCCCGCTGTATATGGCCTTTATCTGTGCTGTTATATAATGCAGCAGAACTTTAGATACTGTAGCAGCTCATCTGGCCTCATATACTTCTGTCAGTACAAGAAGTGTACAGGATTCACTACAACAGCTTGATAAAGTATTGTTTTTAATTGCAATCCAAGTATGCATTTCTGATCCTCAACAAATGACGTGCATAAAAGTTGATTGTTACAACTTAATGCAATATTCTGACCCAGATGACACGTGCTCTAAGTAACATATAAATACGGATTTGTAGTAATTTTTCAGTTTTTCTAACAGTGCAGGCAGAGCTGAATTTTGTGCCCTCAGGTCTGAGGGAAGGGCACAAATGTGAGAGTTTTCTGAGGAGGAGGGAGTGTAGGTGGTTCCTGGTTTGGAGTGGGGAGGGTAGGGTGGAGCTGGGCTGGAGGAAGGCTCTGGGAGGTTTCTGCTGCTTTTTTGGCTGCTAAAGCTGGAAGTGAGTTTTACAGTTTTGCTACAAGGGAAAGAAGAAGCTGTGATGCAGCTATGCTGCTTGTTCGTGTGTGTGTGTTACTTTAGTGCCTGCTCTTTGTCCTTCCCATGGGACACAGGGCATAAATAAGGTATAATCATAAGCGTAGGTCTGTTTGCATCAGGAGCAACATTGGGTTTTATACTCATGTATGCAATCTACGTTACATGATCTGTACCTCAAGACCAACAATAGTGTCTTGTCTCATCACACTAGATTCAAAGACACTCCTGTTTACCCTGAACATTATCTTTAGCTGATTGTTTCTAAGTATGACTTAAAACAAAGCCTTCTCTAGAGTTTGTTATGGAAGTGGGTTTGGGGAAAAAGAAAAAAGAAAAACGAAAAACACAAAAAACCTTTCTGAGCAGACCAAAAATACTTTATTTGATAAAATGTTAATTTCTACTCTCTGTTCCTTCACTGTTTCTGCTAGCAAACAGAATATTCTGTGAACCAAAGTTGTTAGGAAGTAAATTCTTCATTAATTGTGGATGCTCACATCACCATTGGTTATTTTTCCCATTCTGCATGGTGTTTTATGGAAAAGCTGTACTGTTTTTCATTTTGAGCAGTAAAAAGCAGAAATAACTTTTTTTCCCTTCTGAAATGGGTAATGTTAAATTGTTCTGTAGAAACTGAAGGACATGTATAAGAATTAAGGAACGGTGTCGGTGAAACTGTCTAATTTTATTCGTTTTCCTTAGGAATGGGGTCTTCAAAGGAATTACATGAGAATATAGTGTACAAGGGAATATGCTTTGTCTTAACACACAAAAGCTTCAACCTCAGTAAATGATCAGACAAGAATACTTGTTTACTACTGAAAGTGAACAGAATCAAATATTTGGTAATCTAAATGGGCCTAGTGGATACCTCAACTAAGGTGAAAAGGCAGACTTTCATTTGTTTCTGGTAACTTCCTTTTGTAAGTCAATGGTGATTCTTAGGTATTGCCGTAGTAAATAAGCAGATACTTCCACTAGTTTATTGTTTTCCCTCTAATCTAAAACTTCTGCAAGTAGCTATGGGTGTAGGGGCCAGCAATTGTAGAGCTTTGTGTCACCTGCCAAACATAAACAAAGGTTACCAGCTTCCAATACAACAGGCAGTTACTGCTTGGGAAACTAAACCCTGCACATCATAACTCAAAAGAAAGGATCCTGAGAGTGGGAAACCTTGAGTTGCACTGCTGCTGGAAATTATGAAAATGGTTTGTAACTTCATATGTCTCTTCCCAGAAACTTTGTCAAACATGGCTATGGTATCAGAATTTCTGAAACAGGCATGGTTCATGGAACATCAGGAACAGGAATATATTGTAAGTATTATCACCCCTTGAGAGCATTATGCTTATTTTCAAGTGCTTTTAGAAGTGACTTAAAGGCATAAGCCACCCCGTGTCTTTCTTACACTCAAAAGGATGAAAACCAATGTCAAAGCTGCAGCTGATCAGAACAGGAACCCAATTTTATTGCATCATATAATCCAATATCATCCAATAACCTAGAAAATTTGCTATCAGATGAAAAATTACTCTTATTTGCATGTATCAGTCTAGTTATCAGTTCCTAGGCAGAACTAGTTACTGTAATTAAATTATAATTTCCAGTAGCCAATCACTGATTCACTCAAGACGTCCTTTTTGAAGTAGTAATCTGATGCACAGGTGTGTGCATGTGTAAGAACATGTTCAGATCATACAGAAACTCTTAGCTCGAGGTACAGGAAGTCATGAGTGTAAAGGAGGAACTAAATCACTAGTATATGTCTTAGTTTTTGCATCATGTGTTTGTTCTTATGCTGGGAAGAGTCACAGTATGTAAGAAAACGTCTTGGATGGTCAGTACTGATTCTGATTAGAAGGAAGGCTTATGGTGGTGGTAAGTCAAGTTAATGCACTAGAATGATGTGCAGAGTGTTTGTGATAATAACATAAAGATTCTGAAATGATTGTCAGCAATGGTAAAGCAGTACCTTGGAAGTCACAGGAGATCCTGAACAACTTTCGTCTTGAGAAAAATGGAACATGGGGAAATTTCAATAAATAAAGATTTCTGCTCTAGACCTTTGTGGATTTTGAAATTTTGACTCCACAGCATTTTGTGCATAAACCTGTGGCTCCACCATCTCATACTCCTTTCAGTCCCAAGGTTCTGAGTCATCACAGTGCTGTTGGTTACAGTCAGGTTTGCATTGTTAGGATATAAGTTTGCCATGGAAACCAGTATACAAAGACTAATCTGGCATGCCTGGAAAACAGGCAACAAACTGGTGCTGTTCCTTTGTTGGTTCATCACATGAGTCACAGTGATTTTTTCAAAAGTATACAGGGCACTGCTTCAAATATGCAGTCTCTCTTCTCTCATAAAACTACTAGTGATATATCTGTGTAGGGAATTAAATATTGAATTGTCAGTTGTTAAAAGTGTAAAAATTCAATGGAGAATGCTGTATGTAAACCAGATATTCTTAAGACCTTGCCATTTGTCTTATACTATTTAGCTTTAGTTGCAAAAAATTTAAAAAATTAAAATAGTGAGTTGTTGAAACAGGACAAATGTTATAGGTGATTCTGAAAAAATTTAGCTAAACTACTTTTTGGTATCGTGGTTTGGTTTTGGTTAGTGTTTCCTTTTTTGTTTGTTTGTTTGTTGGTTTTGTTTTAATTAAATATCTCATCATATGTCATATCAAGGGGAATATCTTTAAATATTTCATGCAAGAATCTTAGGGCATTTTATAGCTTCTGTAAAAGTCAGTAACCAGTGTGGCACTGGTGAAGTCATGCTATTGGGTTATAGGCTCTACTAGTAAATTGATTTGTCATGTTCCTGATTTGGGGCAAACCACGTAATCTCACGTAGGGGAACTCATCATTCCTAGCTATTCCCAGAGCACCTTAGGCAACGACTAGGGAGTGCCCATCTAGGAATGGATTCACCAAAGTTCACTAGTAGGTAGTAGCTGTGAAGAAAGTGTTGCTTGTATCTCAAGTTTCAAAGCAGTTGGGCAACAATCCTCCACTTCTTTATAGGATTAGACTTGAACTCTTCTCCAAGATATTATGTGCAAGAAGGGCTTGTAACCTTAGCGATGAGTTGGCTGGGAAGTCCCTTAATGTGATGCACAGTCAATTTGCATAAGATGAGCAGGGAAATTAATAGGACTTTATTGACAGCACCTGTGGATTTCATTGTGGTTTTCATTGTGGATTTCATTGGATTTCATTGTGGTTGGAGAGCCTTTAAAGTTTGGACATAATTGCCCAACATCACGGTTAAGGAGTATTTTCCTGTGGAAACCAACTTACACAGAGAAATAGGTCTTAAGGGACCTAAAAGAATATATTAAGTACTTGCTGTTTAATATAAGAGATGTGAAAGGAATAGATCCAAAATGTATCCATTACTGAGACTGTTTAGTTCTCTGCAGTTACAAAGCTGTGTGTGCCTTGATAGTCCTATAACAGGAAATCCCAAATACACGGTTTATTCAGACCTTTAAAATTGCTTCTTTGCAAAGCAATTCTTTGGAATGAAGACTTTATTTATTTATTTCATTTTTCTTTCTAGAAAAGTGTAAAAGGAGGCCCTGTAGTACCACAACAACAGCCTAACTTTGATCCATCAGCTGATGTTGTTGCTTTGGAGAAAGCTATGACTGCAAAGGGTAAGAGGACTAACTACTGAACCTGCTACATTAGGACTCTTCCATAGGAAAAGTCAAGAATTGTACAGAATAAAATATCATAGCGTGAGACAATGGCAAGCAGGACATTTGCCTCTATTGTACAGATATTGGCAATGCAGTCAGTTATGCCATTTGATAGAGAATCTCAACACTTTGACATCCTGATGCCGTGTTAGAATTTCAAACCTTAATACTATCTTAGAGTTCTGAAGTAGGTTGAAGGAAGGGCTGTAAATATTTAATTTCTAGAGAATCAATCAATACTATAACATAGCATACTCATAGGTTTTTATTTGATTTGAATGAAATCCCCGCGGGAGGCAGGGAATACGCTGATAATGTTGCACATGCTTCTATTGTGCTTCTCTCTTGTAATGAAAATCTCACTTGGCACTTGCCTGTACTTTGAAACCTTTTCCAGTTCAAAGTCCTGAGATTAAATGAGTATGCCTTCTAACTTTTGTTTTTTCAGTTCCTCTATAGTGTGAGTACCGCTTTAAGACTTCCTATACGAAACTGTAGAATCATAGTTTTTTGTGTTCTGTGGGAATGTATTTGTTGGATTACTTCACTAAATCACTAATTGTAAGTCAGTAGGTGATTATGGTTTCTCCTTTGTTTAAACTTTAGTGTGTCAAAAAACCCAAATATGACATAAAAGAAATAATAAAATGGAAAAACTATTATTTGGCTAAAGGACACTCTAGAGACCACTATAATAACTGCAGTGCCTTAGACATGTTGTTTTTTGGTGACTCATAGGTGTGGATGAAGCCACCATCATTGACATAATGACTAAAAGAACAAATGCTCAGCGTCAGCAGATCAAAGCTGCCTATCAGAAGGCTAAAGGAAAGGTAAAGTATAATCAAGCCAAGCTTAAATTTGCACCCAGAATATCGATGTTACTCCTGTCTCAGATAGTACCTATGACTTTGTTTTCATACAACAAGAATTCAAAACCTTTGAATACAACAGCCAGAATTTTGAAATATAAACAGACTTTAAACTTCTGACTTTCCATCTTTCTGAATGCCCTTTACATCACTGAATTGCTGGTGATGGAGAGGTCATAATCATAACAGCAATATAGTAATTCCTTCTCTTGAAAAAAAAAGCCTATTCTGAGTCTTCTTCTGATGCGTGAATGAGAGAACGTGGCTGAACTGACTGTGTGAAAACTCTACGGAGTGCTTACTGAAAAACCTTGACAATTTGACTACCACAAAGGAGACCAATGAAAAACTTCAAGTAGGGCTTCACCATTCTTTTTAGTAGCTAAAGGAATGATGTAGGTTAAGAATCCTCAGAGATTAGACCTGATGTTTGGACTGTAGCTGAACAGCAGCTTTTTACCCTTCTCTCTAGCTTAGTGTGTTCCTTATGCTTCCTGTCACAGAGTCTGGAAGAAGCCATGAAACGAGTTCTGAAAAGCCACCTGGAAGACGTTGTTGTGGCTCTGCTCAAAACTCCCGCTCAGTTTGACGCTGAAGAATTAAGAGCCTGTATGAAGGTAAGTCAAAAGCTTCTGAGAAAAACTCTCCTGAAGAGTATAAATGTCAGGGCCTGTAAGGGACACTGGACTTGGATTTTAAAGCTTATGTCCTGTCTTCATTTGAACCCCCTTTTGTAAAATAAATCTATACCTGTAAACCAGGTTCTCAGAACCATATCCAGCAATCTCCACTTAATTTCAGGCTTGGAGGAGATTGGCTGCAAATGGTATTCTGTTCTGAGAATGAACTCTTTCTGCCTTCTGAAAACTGATTGCAGATGCCATGGTGGAAAGTCCTAGTGTTAATGTATGTTTACATTCGAGAAAACAAAAAGGGAAAGGGAATATTTTTCTTTGTAAGCTTTACATTCATATCTTTGATGTGCACTGTTTGGTCCCTTCAGTGCTCTTTTTGGGTACCAGTGATACGACATGTGATACAAGAATAATACCAAAAGAGCTGCCATCACAACATTGCATGGAAGCACAATGTTCTTCATTTTTCTTTCATGTTCCACATGGAACCTTAAAAGCCAAGTCCATAGTTTTCACCTTATTTCTGGTCTTCTGAATTTTCACTTTGTTTTATCAAGTAACTTTTCTAAAAATTCAACCATGTTTATCAGGGGCTTGGAACTGATGAAGATACCTTAATTGAGATTCTGGCCTCAAGAAGCAACAAAGAGATCAGAGAAGCCAGCAGATACTATAAAGAAGGTAATTCAGAGCATAAAGGAGTATTAATGGCATAACGCTATAGCAGGCACATTACAGTCACACCCCCACTGCTCCTTATGAGAAGCTGAGGCACCAAGGTAGGTTGTGAGTGAAGCTTCACATAATCTTGATACAGTTGCAGGGGATGGAGGTCATACTGACTTTTTTCTGGCTTATCTAGATCCCAATTCAGAAGGAAAAGGCAGAACTGCAACTGTCTCATGGAATGAGTCATGCATTTAGATGCTTTCTAGGATGCAAACAAAATCCAACTGCTTTTTGTGACTAAACATTGGCTGATCTCTGCTTGAGAAAAATGAAAACAAAAACAAAACGCACAACTTACTGAGGTAGCAACACAGGTGACATTTGCGGTAGGAGCAACCAGTGAAGTAAAGGGGGACAAGCTTTAAAGAGATAACTAAAACATAATATGTTATATCTCATATATGTGGAGTTCACTTAAATTGTTTTCTGACATGATGCCCTAACTTTTACAAGTGATTTCCTTTCAAAAATCTCAGTTAGAAGCCCAAATTAATGCTTTGGTTTTAGAAGAGTCTTGTGCTTAAGTTAATTGTAGGTAAGAACAAACAGAATTAAGAATGAAAGACAAATGGTGCAGCAAGAGACCAAGATAATGCCCATCTCTCAAAGCTAAATGAAAGTAAGATAACTGAACATCTAGTAGGCATATCTAATTGGGAAATAAAAAGTTGGAAAAATGAGAGAGTAATAACATGGTTTGGGATGGAAGGGGCCTTTAAAGATCATCTAATCAACCTAGTTGATAACTTTGAAACAAACCACAAATTCTTTTTGTTTTGAATTCAGTGCTGAAGAGAGATCTGACACAAGACATTATCTCTGACACATCGGGGGACTTTCAGAAGGCTTTGGTTGTTCTAGCCAAGGTATGCTGTGCTTAAGGTTTTTGACTGATGTTACCCATAATAAAAAACTAATGTTGTCATAACTGTATTAGAGAAAGACATACAATACATAAGGATTTAGGTATTATGTATTTACTTATATTATTTTTTAATTACGTCTTTTAGACCATATGTAATTGTTCTTAACCAAGTGATAATAATGAGCTTTTATGTCAAATGCATTTCAAAACACAGTGATGTTTACTACTGTTTGTTAGTTGTGCTTTAAGACTTCTTTTTTGTGTGTGGTAAGAAGTTGAAAAAACAAAAAGGATGATGTTATGTCAATAGACTAGAAACAGAAATACAATAAATGCTTTCAGTTGCAGAATTAAGCCTTTTGCCTTGCTGTTAAGATATGCTTCTAGTAGTTAGACAATGCAGCAGGAAGAAAACAAGTGGACAAAGTCTTGTGTGAATTTGTCTTTAAAAGCAGATGAGCTTAAGCACTAGAGTTGCCCAATAAAAAGACCCTTTTAAAATCCATAAATATTTTATTCCGTCATTTTGAGTACTTGTTTATGAAGGCTGTACATAGACGCAGGATTAGCTTTTAGTAGGCCTGTGTGCATAATTTTGATTTTCAGTTTTTGGTTTTAAAACAGCGTGAAAGTAGTCTATCGAATGGCCATGTGGCAGCAAATCACAGCTTTGAAGGTTGTAACTTCAAGTTGAGAAACAGTACTTCATCTGGATTTTAATGTAGGACTTCAGAAATAAACTGCTGATGGCCTTAGAAATATGAACTCTGATAAACAAATGCAACAACTTTATTCACAGAATGATTTACAGTGATTGACATCTATATGCAATAATGTATTAATTTATGTATGAGGATGATAGGGCAGAACTCTTAAATGCTGAGTTCTGGGGAACTGGATGGTTGTGAGAATGAGTGAAATCTAATTTATTTGTTTATGTAGGGTGACCGATGTGAAGATCCTCATGTGAATGATGATCTTGCTGACAATGACGCCAGGGTAAGATCACACTTGGCACTCTTCAGAGTTTCTTCATCTGATTTACTTGAGACTACTAACTCTGGCTGCAAATGTCCTGCCTGAATCTTGTGCATTCTGTACCTAACAGAGATTTATGTGTTATGTAGCAACCTTTTCTGAAGGGATACTACAGGGTGTTTGAAAAAGACAGACCAAATTTGATTTATGTTTGCTTTGAAATTAGGTCCATCTTTTTGAAACACCCTGTATTTTACAAGTTCAGGTAAGCTTTGGTATCTGAAGGAAGTGAAATATTCGCCCTAATATCCAGCTCCAGACACATTTCTGCAAGACCTCTTCTATGTCATGTAAAGTGTGCAGAGGTCAACTAGTGGAACAATTAGACACAATCTTCCTTCTGTTTTAACACAGTCCTTGAATTAGGGGAAAGGGTGTGCTCAAGTATATGCATAACCAGCTACCATGCCTGAACCAGAGTAAACTCTGCAGTATGTTAATTAAAGACATTGCTTTACAGTCATGAACCTTTCAAGATTATTTGGTAATGCTCACAGTATTTTCTGAATAATTCTAAAATAAGTAACTGATCTTTCCCTTATTTCTTCCACCATTAGTGTGAATATTTTTGTTAAAATCTTGGTAAAACGTAGCAGTGTATCCTGAGTTTTCACATATGAAATCTTAGGTTGCTTTTGTAATTAAAATATAGATTGAATTTATATAGATTTTTTTTTTAAATCCAATGAAAAAAATGCCGTTGAGCAATACTGTTTTTATTCTTGCTACATAAAATGTTTACTTTTGTCATCAAGCCTAGATATAAAATCTCAGCAGATCAGTACTCTGTCTAAGCTCAAAATTTCAATATTATTGCTCTCGGTAGAGAGAGAGTATTGTTAAATCATCTTTGCTGCTCTGTGGATGTCTTCAATTATTCCTTGTAGAGAGGTTTGAGGAGGTGAGGAAAATGAAGGAGACTGATTTGGTTCTTACTTTCCATTAATCCCCTCCTGGAAAGAAAAGGAGTACTGGGTGCTTAGGCTACTCCTTCAAAATTCTCTAGTTAATCTCAGGAGTAATTTTATTTGTCCAAAGAGAGCTTGGAGTCCTAAACACCATGCAGATGGCAAGCATATCATGACATGAAAATTATCTTCATCCCAGAATGTAATGCATCCATGAGAGCTCGGTGGTGATTGTAAAAACTCTCAAAATACGTTTTTTAGCTGCATAGTGCAAAGTATTGCTTAATAGAGCTGGAGTTAGTTTGAGGTTCTGCAGGGTTTTGTTATGGATTGCATCAAGGGCTACAGTGTATTACTGAAAAGCAATGGCTACTTTTGGCTGGTAACCTCAGAAGTACAGTATTTCTGTTCCCACTTTACTATGCTGACATTAAATTTACCACTTTCATTTCTTTATGACAGGCCTTGTATGAAGCAGGAGAGCAAAAGAAAGGGACAGATGTTAATGTGTTTGTTACTGTTCTTACTGCAAGAAGTTACCCACATCTCCGAAGGGGTAGGTTGGAAGAAAATTTTTGTTTTTACAGAGATTGTATTTTGAATATGACCTACTCATGAACTCAGGGAAGATATAGATTATCAAGACATGACTCTGACTGCTGTTTTTTTGTAATTGACACATGGTTGCTAACTAAGGGTGCAGAAGCAGTTTGGCTGTTCTTTCCATACAGGTTGTTAACAAAACTGTTTGGATGAGGTCTCACAGAGCTAGTGAACACAAGGCCAAAGGATCAATGTGGTGGGGGTTCTATATGTTCCCCACATGGTACTGCTCCTCGGTCAGTTTGCCCTGGGTGGGGATGTATCATCTAATGTCACAGGGTCCTGCGGAGTCACTAGACCACCTCTGTCCCTACCAGTGAGAACACCAATGCTACCATATCAACAAAGTCCCATTCCTTACGCTGACTCACCCAGGCCATGCAGTAACACTGTTCTTTACACAGTGATGGCCAGGAAATAGGAGAAAGGTGGCCTGCGATCAGTCATCTGTGGGCACTGCTGCAGCAGTGAGGGCAGAATAAGGCAGAGGCAATTCAGAGAGATCACTGTATTTTCATCACTGCTCATGGAGTTTTCTTCCCTCATTTAGTCTTTCAGAAGTACACCAAATACAGCAAGCATGACATGAACAAGGTAGTGGATATGGAGTTGAAGGGTGATATTGAGAAATGCCTGACTGCCCTTGGTAAGTGGTTCTGCAGATTATAAACTAGTAGATATACTGACCGTACAATAACCTGGTTTTTTACTTCCATCACAATTGCTCTGATAGGAAGCCATTCTGGCCTTATCGTGTTTCATTGAGAAATTTGCTAAATTATACTTTGGAAAGTCTAGTCTGAAGATAGTGATTTATTTCAGTTATTTAAAGTCAGTTCAAGTTGATGAGTGACCAGAAATATCTCTCCTGATACAGAGAAAGGTCTTGTAAGAACAGATGTGTTATCAACATAGGAAGACTCTTACAGGAAGTCAATATGCCAAAAAGTCCTGTGAGAATGGAGAATCATAGAATAGTATCATTTTGGTTAGAAAAGACTCTCTTGATCATCGAATCCAACCATATGGTTAACTCTAGTACTAAACCATGTCCCTAACAACCTCATCTAAATGTCTTTTAAACACCACAGGGATGGTGATTCCACCACTTCCCTGGGCAGCCTGTTCCAATGCCTGACAACCTTTTCCGGGAAGACTTTTTCCTAATATCCAATCTAAACCTCCCCTGGCATAAATTGAGGCTATTTCTTCTTGTCTTATCACTTGCTACTTGGGAGAAGAGACCAACAACCTCCATGCCACAACCTCCTCTCAGGTAGTTGTAAGCAGTGATAAGGTGTCTCCTTAGCCTCCTTTTCTCCAGGTTAAGTAGCTCCAGTTCTGTCAGGTGATCCTCATCAGACTTGTGCTCCAGACACTTCACCAGCTTCATTACTCTTCTCTGCACTCTCTCTAGTACCTCAATGTCCTTCTTATAATGAGGGGCTCAAAGCTGAACACAGGATTCAAGGTGGGGAGTCACCAGTGCCAACTACAGTGGCATGATCACTTCTCTAGTCCTGCTGGCCATACTATCCGTAATACAAGCCAGAATGCTTTTGACCACCTCAGCCCAATGATCCTGTCATTCTAAATCCCCCTGTAAGGCCTTCCTACCCTCCAGCAAACCAACACTCCCACACAACTTGGTGTCATCTGCAAACTTACTAAGGGTGCACTTGATCCCTTCATCCAGATATTTACAAGTGAAAGGCAAGTAACTTGCTTTACAAAACATCAGATCACATCCTCCAGCTCTCTTTTCACTTCTTTCTTCTTTGGAGCTACAACATCTTTCTTAATTTTGTGGCAGTAGACAAAGAAGGGCATACTTGTAATTACTCCTCCCTGACTGAGTTGCTCTCCGAACAAATGGAGTAAAGGAACTGCTACTTCTCCCATACTTTGAAGACAGGTAACAAACAAGCAGACAAATAAAATATTCTGGTAAGAACACTGAGACTGCTTGTAGAGTGTTTTCCTTCCACACGTGTGCCTTTTGTCACTCATATGTATAAGAGGTGTGACCTTATCTCATTGTTTCATTACAGTGAAGTGTGCCACAAGCAAACCAGCTTTCTTTGCTGAAAAACTCCACTTGGCGATGAAGGTAACCCAGAGAGAGAACTTCCCTTTGTAAAGATGGGGTGCTTTGTAAGCTGAAAAATAACCAGCTATCTAGAGATCTCTAAGCCTTTTATGTGATAAAACAGGACTGCAGAAGGAATTTCAGTGTTTTCTTCTCTTTCTTTCTGTTATTTCCTTTGAAACCTCTGCATGTCTTTCCATAGGAGTAGCTGTCTGTTTGCTATGGGTATTCAGGAAGGCATCTGTCCATCCACACATTTATATTTTACTCTAGACAGTGACAGAAAGCCAACTGGAACTTTTTTATGAAACCACAAAAATATAAGTGAAATTTAAATAGGAAAGTACTTACAGGTCAGGACAGGAGCGCTGTAGAAGCTTGATCTTTGGCAAGCCATCCATGGTCCTTCTGGAAAATTTGGAACCTGGGCTGAGTGAGTCAGTTGGAGATCCTGAAATGGTCTGGTATACAGGTATTTTCATAATTCCTGTGACTTGGCTAGGAGCACTGTGAGTTCATTGCACTCCTAAAAAAAATATTGAAAAGGCAGGGAAGTCTAGATTGTCCATGCATCTAGCAAGCTCATTGAAGAACGTGTCTTTTTCTAGGAAACAGCTAAATAAATGCTTAGAAAGGAAATCCAGGAGTGGATCTAGTCTGTCAGAAGTGAATTGTGCTCAGAGGGAACAGAGTGGGATAAGAGAAGACTCCTTCCCGAGAGATGTTAAAGAAATAGGATGTCGGCCATGTATACTCACAAAGAAGTCTGATGGGTTAACACATAGAACCTTGCTTTAATATGTATCAAATAAATAGCCCTTTTTTTTTTTCTTTTCTCTTTTTCAATTTTTTTTTGTTCCTTCTACACAGGGCTTTGGGACACGGCACAAAGACCTCATCAGAATCATGGTTTCACGCCATGAAGTGGATATGAATGAGATCAAATGCTATTACAAGAAGATGTATGGCATTTCTCTCTGCCAAGCCATTATGGTAGGTTCTCTCTCAGGTTATGTATGAAATGTAAGACAAGCAAATGCTTTGGGAAGTTCAGTAGGGGTTGTTAATTCTTCTGATTCTCACTCACCTAGTCATTCTGAGTAACTCGTTGTAGCTGAGTAACCCAGGTGCTTAGTGATCAACATTGCAAGGGCAATGTTTTTGTCACAAAAGCTATAGCAATATCTTACTGGTACGTGTCTCAGAATATCATCTTACAGTAGAAGCCAAAAGTTGAATTGAAACTACAGTATCCCCAAGTTCCCATGGTGGGACAGAGATAAGGAACATTGACAGGAGAGTGGACATGACTACACTAAGAGCTCTGTGGAAGATATTGATGCAACCCCCTGTCGTTTTTTAACATTTGAGGTAATTCTGCAAATAACTTGTTAACTTGAGAGTTATGAGGCCTGCTTTCCAGGTCACTTAAGTAAAACCATCTTCTTAAAGGAGACAGGCCACCCAATGTATTTTCCAGAAAATTTAAAGGAATGAGGGACTTGAAGAAAGATAAACTTGCAAAGCAGTTTTGTGGATGATAGTAGACAACAATAAATAAATAAATAATCAGATAGATACATATGTCTTAATTAGAGTAGAAACCTACTCCCCAGTTGTGTTAAAATACCTCTTTGATTTTTATTGGTGTCTGCTATTTTTTTCAGATAGGTGCCAAACGTCACTCATAGTCTTCCACCAGTAGTGTTTGTGATATGCAATTTGCTATGCAGTCACATCACCTCAGCGTATTCCAGTGTGTTTATTACATTCAAATGCCTTGAGGCATAGCTTGACTATACTAACCAATTCATTTATCTCTGCAAAATAGATTCAAATTTGAGAAAAACAGTGTGTGTAATAATTAATGTGTGTAGTTAATGCATACAACACATTTTTTCCAAGATGAACAAGCAATCCTATGCTGAATCAGCTATCATCGTAAGATGAGCCTGTGTTTAAGATAATCCTACATACAAGGTGTATAATGTTTAATATTAATGAACATTAGACATCACTGGTTCAAGAAGACATTTACACTTTATCTAGAGAAGGAAACCATATGCTCCTCAGTGAACAGAAATCTTCTCTGCTTCTCGTCTTTATTTATGCCATGAGTCCTCCCAGGATTTTAACTTGCCTGGCCTACCTCTGCTCCACTCTGGAGATCACAGAATCACAGAATGTTAGGGATTGGAAGGGACCTCGAAAGATAATCTAGTCCAATCCCCCTGCCAGAGCATGATCACCTAGATGAGGTTACACAGGAAGGCGTCCAGTGTGTATGTTTATTCCTAGGTCATAGGAATAATTTCAATGAGGGTATGTGGTTCAAGCTCAGTCTGTGGCTAACACATGTGTATTATCAAGTGATTAATTTATACAGGTGAAGGCTCCATGGTTGGTACATGTATATTGAATGCTTATTGGAATTTATTTCACTGAAGACCATTTTCCTAACAATTGTGTTTTTTGTGCTTAAATTGATAGGATGAACTCAAAGGGGATTATGAAACAATCCTGGTGGCTTTATGTGGAAGCGATAACTAAGGTTCCTGTTCCTGCAATGCACTCAAGCTCTGTTGATGAAATTCTTTATATTTACCTCAACTCACCCTTTGAAATACAGGCTTTACACAGTGAGGTTTCTCTGGAATGGTCCTTAGTCCATATGTGTTATGTTGAAAACTTGTAACCTGTAGTGTATTTTTTTCAGTGTCTTTATATGGAATGACATTAGTATATCTTTTTGTCATTATTTATCCGAAGTCAAAGAATGGCCCCAAGTTTCTATATGATTGATTAATTATGAGAAAAGTAAAATTTTGCTCTATGCAAAGTAAATAAAATTTTAAAAATGCAATTAACCCATGTGGAAATTTGTATGTCTTTTGTTGTTTCTCTGCATTTAGTTTCAAATTGTCTATGTGTGAATGAGAGAAAAGTCAGTAAATAAATTAAATAACCTAAAATGAGTGTGGCAATGTCACATGGTATAGCTAAGCCTATACCTTTCCATTTCACTTCAGCTAAGGCATATGTAAGCCAGATGTAAGAAAAATGACTAAAGTTAACATGTTTTAAAAATTAACAATATAAAAAAGTTAACCATATCTCCATCTTACTTTTTTTCTTTTGAATTCTAGGGTAAATAAACCTTTTATGTTTTGTGCACAGAGGAGAGAAAATTTGAATTGAAAATGTCTTCATAACCCATGTAGGACTTTTATCTTTTTCCTAATGAGTTGTGTAAATTTTTATATTATTTCCCAAGTAAAAAGCTACTGTCACTGCCTCTCTTTTCGACAGAATTCACACCTGACATTACTGTCCTGATTGTGCTAGATGCTACACAAACGAGTTATTATGGCCCTCAAGTGCACTGGTGGAATTAAGCATTATATGTTGGTTCTTTATTTCATGCAAACACTGCTCATCTTTTCTATGGTGGCCTCTAATCACTTGCATGAAAAACAGCATGCTAAACTGTAGGGTAATCAAAGGTCTTCTTGGCTAATTTGTGTTAAACATTGCAGACCCTCTTTGGTTTGTGTTGATATGGCCTAGGATAACAGATGTAGGTGTCTGGAAGTGTTATTCGAAAGGTAACACTGACATTGTTAGAGCTGAAGAGAAAATTCACATGTGCCTTCCACAAGGCCAAGTTCTACCCAACTATTTTCTTAGATCAGTAGTTCCCACCCTACCAGAGTTTAATTTGTTGGCAATTCTTATTGTTCTTGTAGGATAAGTGGAAGAGAGAGAGATTCTGACCAAAGAAGTTGATGGGCATAGACATGCGAGTCATCAATTAGAACAGAAAAACAAACAAACAAACAAGCAGATAGATGCACAGAGACTATGTGCTGAGGGATCTGTTTGATCAAATGACAAGCTTCAGAGAAAACAAAATGAAAGTATCTTTTGTGGTTTGAGTGTTGCACTAGTCCATTTTCTTAAGAGGCAGATGTCAGGAGAATGCTATTCCCCAATCCTTCAGACCATAAAATGATGAGTTGGAAAGGTTGATTGTGACAGTAAAAGTTGATTGAGTGGAAAGTATAACTTTACTGAATATGAAATGAAGTTGGTATCTTAATTCTTTACTAGAACCCCCTTGCTTCTTTTCTTACTGAAGAAAATACATGGGAATCTCATGAGGTTCAACAAGATCAAGCACTTGCGGCATAGAAGGCAAATCATATTGTAGGCTGCATCAAAAGGATTGTGGCTAAAAAGGTCGAGGAAGGTGATTCTGCCCCTTTACTCTGCTCTGTTGAGACCCTGCCTGGAGTTCTGCATCAGCTCTGGAGCCCTCAGCACAGGAAACACATTAATCTGTTGGAAATGGTCCAGAAGAATGCCACAAAAGTGATCAGAGCGATAGAACACTTTGTCCATGAGGACAGGCTGAGAGAGTTCAGCCTGGAGAAGAGAAGGCTCCAGGGAGACCTTCTTGTGGCCTTTCAGTACTTAAAAGGGGCCTATAAGAAAGAGGGGGGCAGACTTTTTAGCAGGGCCTGTTGCAACAGGACAAGGGTTAATGGTTTTAAACTAGAATAGTTCAGGCTAGACATAAGGAACAAATGTTTTACAATGAGAGTGGTAAAACACTGGCACAGGTTACCCAGAGAGGTGGTAGATGCCCCATGCCCGGAAACATTCCAGGCCAGGCTGGACGGGGCTGTGATCAACCTGAACTAGAAGATGTCCCAGCTCATTGCAGGGAGGTTGAACTGGATGACATTTGGAAGCCCATTCCAACCCAAAGTATTCTATGATTCTAAGGGAATGAGGAATTGCAGCTGTGGTTTCCTTTTGAACTTGTGGTGATAATTGTACATGTTTTTATTATCTGCATATAAATATGTAACTAAATATGCAAATGAAGCATTGTGGCAATGAGAAATGAGGCACACTGGGACGCAGACAGAGATGCACACACACACAGACATCTTGTTCAGGAAGGATTGCTGAGCCAAGCACAGCAGAGAGCTAAGCTAGGCTGAGGCCCTTATTAGCCATCGACAGTTAATAGGATTTACATATATAGGCCTGGACTAAGATGTTACATAAGATGTTTTTTCAATAATTGTTATTAAAAACACACCACGCTAGTGTTATGATTATTTCAGATATGTTCCCACTCATTCACAGACCAGGAGGCCCAAGGACATTCGCAAATCATACATATGGGGGCGATTTTCTGACCAGAGATATCATTCTCACTGGCCTGGGCTATCACTTCTTACACTCGTAAAAAATATACTTCTGTATAATCTGTCCAAGGCCCTTTAGCTGGAACTGCTGTTCCCACAAAACATATGTGCTTTGTTAACCTCTTTGGCATGGGTAAAACTTTTTAAAAGTGAAGAAACTTCAGCAAATGGATTTTGAGAGACTACCTGTGTTGCTGACTGGACTCTGAGTGAAACAAATGGAACAAAGTAAACCTGCACTTAGTGTTTGGGCCATAATGAATTTACTTGTAGCCAGTAGATCATTAGGCATAATTGTGAAACTCTTGTTTCAAAATTTCAGTCATTGTGAAATTGAGAGGTGGTATTTCTAAGCAAAGGGAAAGAATCTGATTTCAACAGCTTAGGAGAATTGTTTTTCAAGGGGTATGTTTACCAGAGAAGCAAAAAGATGCAAAAAAATAGTGAAAAAAAGCTATACCAGGGATTTCTAAATTGCTTCCAGTTAATGCTGAAGGAATGGTTAGAAATTTAATTTCATTTGAAGTGGTCTCCTTCTTTTTGTCTGAATTCAAGAGGGTCTCAGCACCAACATGCTAAGTGCAAGAGACAAATATGATTATCCAACTTCAAAATGTGAACAAGTGAGCACCCAGAATTTTCAGAGTAAAAGAGAAGATGGTATGAAGTTAAATGTGTTATTAATAGAAAAATGTTTGTTATCTGATCATGAGTTTTGCAGGACTGCGCAACAGAAATAAATTATTAATGTACATTGTTGCATTATAAACAGTCCTTCTAATTTTAAGCTATCTCCCTATAATTTTATGTGCACTCTTGCTAGAGGCAAGAGTAGCTGCATTTTGATTGTATTCTGTTTGTGTCTGTTTCTACAAATGCAAATGCTGCTTGCATCAAAGAGTAAGTATTGTTGGAGGTCTGCATGGTGGTGCATTAATGAGAAGTCACTGGTTTGCTACCACTGCAAGCCAGCTAAATTCCCCTAGGCATTCACTTCTGACAGGCACACATTTCTGTACAGTGAGGTACTACTTCCACATGCATTTAAAAAATATATATATACCTTTTTTTTTTTTTAATATTCTGCTTAGATGGACATTTCATAAGTGTCGTCAATGTTATGATGTATTTATATGACTCCCGTTTTCCATGGAAAATTTTCAGCTAACCATTACAGTCCATAAATGTTTTCAAGTACTGTGAAAAATAAGGCTTAGGTTGCTTGTGGAACAGAGTGATTGCACCATCCATTTCAATGCCAGAATGCTCCTTTATGATCTCAGTGGAAGGGGACAAAATTTCTAAACTAAAAAAAGAAAGAGTTTTTCAGTTATAGCAACACATAAGTGGCAAAGTAATTTCCTGGCATTAAGAAAGGGTAGTCCTTGTCCTAAAGAGCCATACTGCACAATCAAGGGGGGAAGAAAGCAAGAGAACTTAATGGACCAGCAAAAGTAAGGCAGTGTTTTCTATGCAAATTAATAAGAGAATCAACAGAGCAATGTAAGTGAAGCTCAAAGCATAAATGACTCTTGTCAGAATACTGTTACAAGAAGCTGGGTTACCACAGAAGACAAGTAAACAAAGGTCATTTGGATCTTGTTTGGTCTTACCTTTCAGCGTATCAAAGGATAAAATGTCGCATTTGAAATGTAAGTTCCTAAGAACTCTATTCAATAGCATGCTTCTCTCTGTGCTGAGCTTCAAGCATGGGTTGAGTTCAGAGATTTCTACCAAAATGGGATGTTTACACATTTTCTGCAGCTGTATTCCAAATAAATACTAGAAATTATAATCCAGTAAAAGGAAAAATAAGAGGGGAGAATGAAAAAAAGTATTGTTAGAATTGAAGTAGAGTGGGGCTTTTTGCATTCAACTAAGAATTCTGAATGCTGGATGGTCATCCAGCCATTTAAAGCTTAAGAAGGTTAGGTGAGAGATGAAATCAGGAGGAAAGCAACTGTCAGTTACTATACTACAGAAAAAGCCATAGTGATATTCACGAGAAGGCTTCCATGCTTTGATGTGAGTTGGTGGGGTCACAAAAAAAACCCAAGATAACTGAAATGTGGTTTTCTTTTTTTTTTTTTTTTCTTTTTTTTTCTTTTTTTTCATCATTGTACACTTGTAGCCTATAACCAGGAAAATACAGTGAGGACACAGCTTCAAAGCAACCCTGTAAATGAAACAATCACCCTTCATCTTCAGTGATTCAAGACAGGAAAAGCTTTCTTAGGGGACGGTAATCTTCTAATCAGTTAGAAAGTACTGGAAAACCATTACATCAAATTGAACTTATTATTTCACTACTGTTTGATAAAACATGCTGGAAATGCTAAATTTGTCACATCTAACTTTGTGATAAGCCATCTCCTGCACCAGTTGGAGAGGTTCTCCCATTTTTATTTCACTTTGAGTGATCTCTGGTCCTATTGCCTGTGTCCTGACAAAACAACTTACAAATTTGCAGGAAAAGAGTAATCCAGAATTGCCAAATGGTGTTTCCAAAAATTTGAGCTCTGGTGCCACCTAGTGAGCAAATTGATAACAAAGACAAGGAAATGTTACACAGAAATTCAGTCACAAACAAGTAATGATCTCGTCCAACATTGCTTGGCAGTAGCAGGCCATCAGAATGATGAGAGCTAAAACAGTTCAGCCGGTTTTTGTTTGTTTTGTTTGTGTGGGTTTTGTTTGTTTGTTTGTTTGTTTGTTTGTTTTTCTCCCCAGTAGCTTTTTTTTGAGCCCTGGTTTCAAAAGGAAAGAGCAGGGGAAAGAATGAACTAGGACTAGCCAATGTATTCTTAAGTAGAGATACAAAGAGAGGTTTCTCAGAGCACTGTGACATGAAAACAAACAAACAAAACACAAACAAAATACCCAAACCAAACAAAACAAACAAAATCCTCCCACCATCCCGAATGTGTCAAGTGTGTATGGGTGCTTACACAAATCCGTGCACTTTGAAAGACAGACTCACCCATCTTTCTGTCTCCTGTGATACACAGGAGGCTCTGAATGAAGGTGTTTATTAGATTCTTATTTAGTAGATTTGGGCAAATAAGGGTGACTTTTTCATACATACTGTAACAGCAAGCAATATGGCCAGGTGATATGGCTAAGCAGCCTTGTGTGTTTAGCATAAGGATAAAAATATGCCAATTCAGTTTTGGAAATTAAGCTGATTTTCCATCTACATTCCAGAGGAAATCTATGAAGAAAATTTTACATTGTTTTTTGCATTTATTATAGGCTTTTATTTTTGTTAAAATCATTTGATAAAATGTCAAAGACCCAAAGACTTTTGAAAATCTAGCCTTTGATTTTTCAACGTCTTTTTTTTTTTTTTTTTAGTCTATTGAAGTACCTCCTTCATTCCAGTCAACTAATTAAATTATAGAATAGCTGAACAAACTGCTTATAAGCAATTCAGATATTTCAAAAGTGGTGGCAACTTATTACAGCTAGAAAAGGTGACCATCACCATATTTAGTATTGTTTTCTATACTATTCTTTACACTTCAATGGATCAGGATGTTTCTGTATTTGTCTGAATGAGGAACAGCAGAAATTAAATGTCATATGTTCTTTGATGATATGCAGAAGCTTTCATTAAATTATTAACTGTGATCTGATCTAGGTACCCAGAACAGTTGCAATTAATTAGTATTGTCTAATATACATTTATATGATGCTGGCAATAATATGCATCTGCAATCATATTCACTATGCCTATTTCAAACTCCACTTAGCCCTTCCTTCCTGTCCACATTAAATGATTGTGGGTCATTATCAAGACTTGCCATTTGAACTTTCCGCATAGCTGATGAATGTAAGTTGATGAATGAAACAGGAAGTTTGGACTTCTTAGTGCTCAGTTTTATCTCCTTTGAAATGCAGCACTTCCTTTTTCTTCCACCACCTCTTACTATATTTTAAACTATGCTAGAACTTGGCTAGTAAGGTACTGACAATTTTTTTATAAGCTTCTTGGGAGGCTGTGTCAGACCTCAGGAAGTCAAATCCTGCTATTCTTGCAATTTTACAGCAAAACACTCCACTCTTCATTGGGTCATATATGTTTAATTATGAGGATGATTAGGTGATTTTTAATTATTTTTTCTAAGTGTTTCACGTTTCAGTTAGTATGAAGTTATTGACAGATACATACTTTTGATTTAAGAATTTATATTCTTATTTCCAGACTTGCTTATTCTGAATAACAAGTCTATGTGAATAGTTACCATACATCGTTTATTATTCTAGTGAACATTGTTCTGTTTTGCAGAAAAGGCCAGGAGTGTTGTGTTTGGAATATTTGTTGCATTACCTAAAATTATGAGTATGTGGCATTGTTTGAAAGTATCAGTTTGTTGTTATTTGATTGAGATGAATACTTCTGGAATATCTAAAAAACATGACACTTGTTCTATGGAAAATGGAAGATTTTGTTAATCCATGGTACATCAATGAGGTCTGGAAAAAATGCTATAGTTAGTTGTTTCTCCTTTTATCAAATGCAGATATGAACATGTAGAAAATTACTTGAAATTACTTAATCCCACCCCACAAATTGTAAATCTTAGAATTTGGCATTTATAATTTGAGGTGCATTTCATCTATAGATGTGTTTAGCTTATTAATAAGGAAAATAGACAAATGTAGTGTATGAAACTCTTACAAACACACAACTCACTATGACAAAGGAACTTCAGTTTCCACAGATTCATTTACACAAGATAAACTGAAAACAACAACAAAAAGTCGCTTCAGTGAAGCATTAGTGGTATTAACTACATAGTTTTATGTTGGAGAATATTTTTACCTTTCCCTTTAACGAAAAATACAGAATTCTTTCCTAAAATGTGGGTTGGCTGTAGGCGAAACTGCCTGTGCTGCATAAAACCACTAGATGTAGCTGTTGAGACTTGCAGGAGAAAGGAACATTTTCAGTCCCCCACCCCTCCACAAAGTAGATGTGTTTTTTTTCTGTTTGTGTGTGTGTTTTTTTGTTTGTTCCTTGTTTTTTTTTTGATGTGTGTGTGTGTGTTGTTTTGGACTTTGTGGTTTTGTTTAAAATGTTGAGGACCCTCTTTCACAGTCCCTGGATTTTGCAATCTGTTTTCCATTACATGTGATACGGAGAGTACAAAATTTAAAGATTACATGATTTTTCATGAATTTATTATGAAAATAAATTAGGATATATACTTCCAGCAATTGGCTTGAGATTGCAACTAGAGTGGTGTAGAGCAAGTTTCTCTTGCAGCTTCAACGCATTTTACATAGCTAGGATATAACAGTAATCTGGGCAGCTGCAATTGCCACAATACCAGACACATCCCTAAAAAGAGAAGTCCTCTAGTAATCTGTCTAGATTATTGAACTCAGTGACCACTTGGCAATATATCAGGAAGTGCTCGCAGAACCAAATTAAAATATATCGTGAGGTTTTATTTTCAGTGACATCTAGAAACATCCCATATTCTGTTCTACCAACTTAATGGAAAATGTATTTATAAGGATACCTGATTTGCTATATTGATTTTACAGTTTTTTTTTCCAGCTACCAGTACCATAATACAATTCAAAATAGTATCAACAGAGCTACTCTGTTATATTCTATAGGAATAGTTCAATTAAAAAGATAAAATGTAGAAATATTAATTTCTTTATGAATAAAAATAAGGTATGTGTTAGTATGTACAAAACTTTTAGTATAATTTTCCTCTCCAGTAGTTAAGAGAACTATGTTTGTAGGCACATGTATTAGTATTTAAATGTTTTTCTAATGTATAATTGTAAAATGTGCATTTAGAGAGACAGAAAGGATGAGAATGGTGGTGGATGCCCATGCATTTTGCTGTTTTTCATGTTTCTTTCATGCCCTGTGAATGAAAAAGAACTGAAGCAGGGGTCTGATGTATCTAGCTGATAAATGCAAACAAATAGTTAATAAAATGAAGCTGTAGTTACAGAAGAGTGTTAGTGACTGACTGTTTACAAGCACATGTACCAGTACATCTATGAATACTATATTACTGAGAGAGATGCATGAAGATTTGGGTTTAGTGCACTGTTAGTGAAAGTGTTTTATTTGTTGTTAACATGAGTTGTGTTATGCATACAAACTACTGGTAGAACAATTGCATCTACACCCCTATCTGAATGACACAAATAACCTTTCACATAACAGTGTCATCCACTCCCTTGGGTATTTGTCCTTTGAGCCCATCTCCTCTTCTCAGTTTTGCTTCTTTTGGTTTTTAGTGTAATTGCTGTAGTATAAATACATCTATATTAACATTTGTAGATCCATATATGATACTGTGCCCATGGTGCCCAGTTGACTTTCACAGAAGCACTGATAACCTGTCCGGACATCTTGCTTTCAAAGCATGGCAAATGCCTGTTCAAGGCCACAGTGCAGTAGATTGTTATTATAAATAAACAGTCTAATGGTCAGAGTGATATGGTTATAGATATTTAAACAAAATCAGAATTCACCTCCAGGAATTTTGCCATGAGAAACTCCAGAATTCAAACTAAAATTAATCCCTGAAGTGTTAAGATAATAATGAATTAAACTAGTTTCTTAGGTGTCTTTCCTTGCTCAGCCAGTGTAAATCTACTCCAGCCACCAAGCCAGGAGAAAAACAGCAGCAGTCTCACCCTATCTGAAGTTTTCCTGTTTTATTTGATCTTCTCAACAAGTGTGATCTTCTCGCTTCTTTTTCTGTCCACTGGTTTCACTTCTTAGCTCCTCTTTTCCTACACCTAGTCTCATGCTACTGCTTACTTCAATGCAGTTTTGCTCTCACTGTTCCAGCCTCATAGAATATGACTCTCTCCCCTCCCCTCCCCTCCCCTCCCCTCCCCTCCCCTCCCCTCCCCTCCCCTCCCCTCCCCTCCCCTCCCCTCCCCTCCCCTCCCCTCCCCTCCCCTCCCCTCCCCTCCCCTCCCCTCCCCTCCCCTCCCCTCCCCTCCCCTCCCCTCCCCTCCCCTCCCCTCCCCTCCCCTCCCCTCCCCTCCCCTCCCCTCCCCTCCCCTCCCCTCCCCTCCCCTCCCCTCCCCTCCCCTCCCCTCCCCTCCCCTCCCCTCCCCTCCTCTCCTCTCCTCTCCTCTCCTCTCCTCTCCTCTCCTCTCCTCTCCTCTCCTCTCCTCTCCTCTCCTCTCCTCTCCTCTCCTCTCCTCTCCTCTCCTCTCCTCTCCTCTCCTCTCCTCTCCTCTCCTCTCCTCTCCTCTCCTCTCCTCTCCTCTCCTCTCCTCTCCTCTCCTCTCCTCTCCTCTCCTCTCCTCTCCTCTCCTCTCCTCTCCTCTCCTCTCTCTCCTCTCCTCTCCTCTCCTCTCCTCTCCTCTCCTCTCCTCTCCTCTCCTCTCCTCTCCTCTCCTCTCCTCTCCTCTCCTCTCCTCTCCTCTCCTCTCCTCTCCTCTCCTCTCCTCTCCCTCTCCTCTCCTCTCCCTCTCCTCTCCCTCTCCTCTCCCTCTCCTCTCCCTCTCCTCTCCCTCTCCTTTTCCTTTCCTACCACTCTGCCTACTCCTGCCTTTCCTACCACTCAGTTTTCATGCTGACCTTCGTGTTACTTCTTTGACATTGACTGGTGCTTTTCATCATTAACTGTTTGCCTTTTCTCTCTGATTTTGTTCACTAGGTCTTCCATGAGCAGTGATGCATTTTCTCCCTCTCCTTCTCTCTTTCTTCCTACTTTGATATAGTCTTGATTCTTTTCCCCCTTTCCTTGTTTTCCCACCCAGCCTTGTTTTTCTCCTGTCACACTGCAAGGCTGGGAGTTGTAAGTAAACTTGTGTTTCCCCCTTCTGCTTTTGCTTTTACAGTTTTTCCTCTGGAACTGTGAAGACTACACTGACACACAGACAGACAGCTCTTTCTGCTACTAAGTCATACTCTTCCCCTCATGTTTTCTTCTTCAATGCTAGCCATTAGCAGGAGATTTCCCCTGCCTGATTTCATATTTTATGATGAACTAGCTGCAGGTGCATGAGGGCACACTGTGCACACACTTACAGTACAAATAAAACTGACATTTGAAAGATAGATAGGAATTATCTGTCACTAATGTCTAGCATCCACCAGGTGGTCATTTATCCATAAGGAAAACATTGTACTTGGATATTTATTCTTATACCACTGAAACTTTCTTTTTCTATTTAATTGTTTTTCTGTATCTGTATACCTCTTCTCCCCAGGCAGGTGCAGGATAAATGAGCTGCCACTTAACAAATTGCAAAAGCTGATGCAATGTAATAACATAGACTTAATTATGAACAGTAGTTCTGCATCTCTCTTTCAAAACTTCTTTCTCTTAACAATAAATATATTGTGGGCTGTACATCCAGGCTAAGGTTTTCAGCTGACATTGAATCATATGAATCCAAAGAGGTGCTTTTTTAAGGTTAAACTTTAGGTATCCCCAAAGCCTTAAATTATGCATACAAATTGGATAAATCTCCAGGTATTTCTACTTGCAAAGTTCTACAGAACTGAGCTGAATTTTCTGTAATTCTGGAGGCTGGGTGAAAATTGTCTTTCAAATGCATGAAGTGTATCAAACATGGATCTAATAGATCTGCCTGGATCCCTTCTGGGATGCGCATGCCACAAATACGCTTTTATTTTCTTTTCAGACAAATAAAGGAGCTGTTTCTGTAAGATTTTTACCAGCAGAGAGTTCTCTTTATGCACACTTTAAAGGAAACAGTTAAGCTAACAAAGCTGCCATCCTGGAGGTGAAAATTTGGTATGTTACGTCTAATTGGTAATTGCATGAATTAGAGATTAATTACTGGTACTGTAAGAGAAACAAGTATACCTGCACCATTGGCCTACTGAGTATCAAAGTCTTGTTCAAATCAGGTGTATTTTCACTGAATGTATTAATATTTGTGTATAACTTTTAGTATTCTTTTGTCATATTAATTGTCTTGTTAATGGAAAACTTGAAATTGCATAATATAGAAAATTAATATAGAAATATACAGTATAGTATAGAATACTATATATAAAATACTATAATATAGTATAGAAAAGTAAATTCTTAAATCCCAGTTGGTGGGGTGGTCTGTTTATTCGGTTTTTGTTTGTTTGTTTGTTTGTTTTAAAAAAGGAAATATCATTCACATTAACAGGGATAGAGGGTTACTAACCTCCTGTACAGAGATGATAACTACTCAAATGATTTTCAAAGCTTAAATCATACTGTTGGAAATTCTAGGTCTTACCAGACAAAAGTCACATTGTAAAACTTGTACAGAGGGTAAAGAAAGAGTGTACAAAAACTGCCTCAGAGATGTATCTCAGCAAAAGTTGGGAAGTAGAGTAAGAAAAGTAATTTTTTGCTTCTGTTTCCCATACAGTACCTAATCTATTTTTCAAACAGGGGTCTGGTGTTCCTGAGCCATGAACTCTGTGATGCCCCTCTCAGAGGTACAACAATTTTACTTTCTATGTATACAGTACAGAGGGTCATGAAAACAAGCACTCTGTGTATATATCATTTTGCATAATCAACAAGAAGATTTAAAGTCGAGGTTGGCTGATTTGCACATTTTCATCAGATACTTGCAAATGCAATCAAAACAAAACACTACAGTTTTAAAATTCCAGCAATGACTCAGTCATTTGGTATCAGAAAGAATAAAAAAACCCAAACTCCCAAACTGATGTCATCCATTTTACACTAAATGATCTTTTATTTTAACCAAACCCATCTTTTGTTTTTTGTTTGTTTGTTTGTGTTTTTTGGGGGATTTGTTTGTTTGTTTTTTTCTTGAAGTCTCTGAATTATAGAATCTGAAATGGATTGTCGGTTATTATAAAGATTATTCTAAAACTGAGTTTCTTGCTGCCAGACAAACCTGTTTACTTGGAAAAGAAATGGAAACACATGCCAATATGAAACATTACTAGTATCCCTGATTCATTTAAACTGCCTGCTCTGATTCTGACTAAAAGTGCCTGAAACCTTTTTAGCCTGCTTTCCATGATTGCAATGAATTTGTTGATGCAGTCCAAAAGAGGTGTTGCACTGCATTTCGTACACCTAGAAATAAGGAAAGTCTGTTCTGTGTATGTAAACAAATTACTAATCATCAGAGAATTTGGCTAGAGGTCTGCACTGCCCCTTGATATTTTTCTGGTCCTTGGACTGGAGTAGGTATCCCTTTCCTTGATGGCATCTGCAAAGCATATCAAGATTCATGGACACATGTGTAGCCCTCATGCCCAATGCTTTGGACTGCTGGCGGAAACAAGTGCAATGCAGGTAGTGTGACACACTCCTTACAGCTGCCATGGCTTAATAGAAGGGCAGCTGCATCCAGGATCAGAGCTTTCAATAGCCTTTTGAAGATATTGCAGAGAGTACCAGAGTGATTTCATCTAAAAGTTACATGTGCCTGACCCACTGTGGTGAGCCTGACCCTTGATGAAAAGCTTGTCACATACAGATCAATATAAACGCTTTCAATCAGGAGAAGCAAATGGAAATATGGGAACAGTCCCAGTTCAAAAAGCAGTCCTAAATTACAAACCTAGACTAACCCTTTCAATAACAGGGATCGGCGCTACGCTTGTTATGCTCTCAAATATCCTGTTGCCACATACATCCCTTTTGGCTACACCTAATAATCTTCAGGTGGGTGAAGTACCTTCTAGACCCTGGAAATTTTTAGATGTCTCTCAAGATAAAAAAATTAATAAGAGCACAAGGCTGTTGGTGTTCCACATGGACTCATTTGCCTGTACACATGTACTTTATGTAGATCCCAATGACAAAAAGGTTGAGATGCTTTAAGCAAAATAAAAAATAATATTTTTTTTAATATGTAATTTTTCATAAATACCAGAATTCTTTGACAGAACTGGAAGTACCATGTTCTGTTAAATGACTAGTATCAAGAATAAATTTTCATGGTACAGTTTATAGTGTTTCTGCATTGAAATAGGCAAATCCAATTAAAAAGCTGGAAGATAAGCACAGCTACACTGTAACATGACATCTTAATCATAGAATCATAGAATCACAGAATCACAGAATCATAGAATCATTTTGGTTGGAAGACATCCTCAAGATCATCGAGTCCAACCATAACCTAACTTTGGCACTAAACCACGTCTCTAAGGACCTCATCTACAAGTTTTTTAAATACTTCCAGGGATTATGACTCAAGCAGTTTCCTGGGCAGCCTGTTCCACTGTTTCACAACTCCTTCTGTGGATAAATTGTTCCTGATATCTAATCTGAACCTTCCGTGGTGCAACTTGAGGCTGTTTCCTCTCATCCTATCACTTGCTACTAGGGAGAAGAGACCAACACCTTCCATGCTACAAGCTCCTTTCAGGTAGTTGTAGACAGAGATAAGGTCTCCGCTCAGCCTCCTTTTCTCCAGGCTAAACAGCCCCAGTTCCGTCAGCCGATCCTCATCAGACCTGGGCTCTAGACCCCTCATCAGCTTCATTGCATTCTTAATAATAATAATGCATCTAAGCATATACTCACATGTAGTATTTATTTCAGTGACTGCACGTGAGAGATTGCATCCATGAAGTGATAGTTAATTTTAATTTAACACAGAAAGAAACCATGCCCAAAGATACATCTGAAGGAGCATATTTGGTCAAACTTCCATAGAGGTTCCCAGCAGACATGTTTTGCCAGGCCATTGGCTCCCATTAGCCCTCACTGCATGTATTTAAACACACCTCACAGTTTCACTGATGAAGCTGTTTAGTAAGTTGCTTGCTGTGTGATGTAAAAAGAGTAATTGCTTTCATTTTACTGAAAGTGTTCATGAAAGCATGAGAACACACTCAAAATCGGAAAACAAAAAAGTGTTACAGCACATGCTCTGTAGCCCACTCTGCTAAGGACTGACACTAAGACCAATGTCACAGATAAGTGCAGCTGCTGAGAAGAGGTCAGAATGGCTGTTGATATGTCTTCATGTCTCACTTACCTTTTCAAACAGATTCCTAGTTCTACTGACAGCTTTGAAACACCTGCTGAAGGCATTTGAAGCTGTTTCCAAGGTTGACGCTGCATTTTCATACTTGTTTCTGGACTCATGGAAAATCTTCCTTGGATCCTCCTTGCACTCTTACAGTGCCCAGCCTTTACTTTGGAGTACCCACTCCTTCCAGGAAACCGTCATCCAGAAATCACGTCAAAGTTAAAGAACTAATTTCTGTTGCATGCATACACTCCAGAGGCAACAGCTGTCTTACCATTTTTTAAATGGCGCTGTGTATTTTGCCACTGAAGAAACAAGACTACTCCATTACTTATTCGGCAGGTGCTAATGAATAGTGAAGATGCTTTGAATAATTTTCATTTATTTCTGTCCCTCTAGCAAAGAACCTTGACTTTGTGACCTTTTTAGCAACAAAAACAAATGAACCAAAATGTAATTCTGTATATTGTTACTTATGAAAGGTATCTGATGAGATTTTATTTCTCTTTTCAGGAAAAAAAAAATGACCTAATGGAGGCAAGAACTGCCAGAAGGGATTTTTGTCATTTTACAGCATTCCTACATTCTTGAAGGCAAGTTTAAGACAAATGAATGCCAATAAATCCCATGGGAAATGTGTAGTTAACGTTACTGCTGCCCTTATGAGAAAGGTATGCTGCTTTATCTGGCTGCTCTTTTATATACACAATAGTCCATTGTCTGTCCCACCCAGAAAAAAGATGGCTGATGTTTGAAAACAGTTATAAGCTAGTCTTTTTGGAGGTTATCCAGGTATTTTTATATTTTAATTTTCCATTGGTGTGAGAAATTCAACGTAACTATTTGTAATACAACTTCAGACATTGTGTGCAACATATTGGGGGACAAACACATGCTCCAGGAAGTTAAAGGGAATTTAATGATTGGCCATCCACAGTAAGAAAAAAAAAAAACCACTGAAATCAGACTTTTCCCAACATCTCAAAATCCATCTGCTCTTTCAAGACAGCTACCATTTCTAACATAATTGTGAGCTATAATGGCAATTGATCTACAACAGATAAGTATCAGAGAAATCTCCACTATCGTGTCTTCAGAGGTAAAACAGCCAATCTGTTTTTAAAGCTGAAATTTGCCATTCTGTTGTCACTTCCCCTGATCTCATTGACAACAACAGATCTGCATTTGCGTAAGTCCACTTTTACTAAAAAAGCACTAGACTACACAATCTCGTCTGTGGTGGGTTTAAGATCATTTGGTCATTATCCTTCTGCAGTGTATTCAGGGGAACACCATACTGCAGTGTACTGAGTTATTTCTGGACTGCTGCCTTCACAGAGATAAAAGTGAGAGAACTCATAAGAAAATAAAATACCAGACTTTGCAGGTAAGCTTGTTGTCGCTACATTGTTTTCAGACACAACAACAGAAATATTTGTAAACCAGAGGACCAGCAGGTTGACATGTGACAACTCAAAGTGGGGGAAGGAGGAGGAAGTTGTGGGTTGTTTTTGTTTTGTTTTGTTCTGTTTTCAGGTGTCAACGTAGAAAGTCCTTGTTAGTATGTTTTTAGAAGAAAACCCGTCTTTTTTTTTTTTTTTTTTTTCCCCAGCTTGTAGTTATAATGGCATAAAATAAGCAAAGACGGTGGTAGTCAGCACACATGAATCTATTAAAACACCCTGAGCAACTGTGATCTACATTCTTGAAATTGGCAAAATGTTAGAAACCTTCCTAAAGTGACAAGACAACAAAAAATCCCAGTAACAAAGAATTCCTGTGTTATTCTTCTGTATCAAATCAGAGTCCTGTCTGCAGTAAAGGATGGTCTAATCAGCAAGGAAAAAATACGGTCTAAGGTCAGTCTCAGTGAATGACAACCTGGCAGAAAAGACATTTCAAAATCTTCCTACAACTTCCTGCAGTTGATTGTAATGGCTGTTGATTGTAATGGTAGTTTGAGCCATTTTATATCATGGGAATCTTTATTGTACAAAGACTCATAGGTGTACAAAAATACTCATTAGGAATTGCAGCTAATGCAATCTATAGCCTTCCTAAATACTAGATGGAAGCAATCTCTTACCACACTTTCCCCCTCATTTCTGCATTTCTCACTTTCATTATGCTATTACAGTAATTATTTGCTTTGCACTGCTTCATTCTGGGGACCATTGTGTGCATTTCAGGATTGTCCCTGGCAGGAGTAAAGATTGTTACAGCCTGAGAACAGGGACCCTGATATTATACAAATGATGTTCACCAAAGCTTATGCAAGAATCAGACTTTTGACCTCCAGATGACACATTATTACAAAAGGAGCATTTGAAAATTGCTGCTGTTTGCATGGCTGCTCCCAGGATGCCGCTCTTCCAACTGAAGATTACCTTATTTTGTAGCTGAGACAAAATACTACAAAGCAATCTAAACCAATATTTGTTTCCATCTTCCTCATGTCTTGTTTCTATCACTATTTACTTCTGTTACTCTCCCTGCTAGAACAACATATAAAGTTATCATTTACCTTCACTTGTCTCTAGCATGCAATATATGGTTCTAACTCTATCAACAGTTCTTAAGTTTGTGTTCCTGACTATGATGGTCAGCCTGAAAGTTTGTGGTGCCATTAAACCACAATATAACATAGTAGACTTTTCACACATATTTTTGTAAATAAGGTGGAAAATTAGTCTAGCTTTAAGGCCATAGGAATTAACATCATGCCCCCGAATGCAGCTTTTTTTCCTGTGGAATATCTTCAGGTATGGTTTCCAAGCAAGTTTATAACTTTTGACCATCACTTTACTCTAATGATCCGTCTTGGAAAAAGGTTCAAATGTATACCATGCTGAAAAGAAATAAAGTCAAATTGAAGATCCTTCAATCATGAGGGATATATCTGGTAGATATAAGTCAAGAAGAAAGTAGATTAGTGAAGTTTCAGCTATGAATCCTAGAAAAGTTGTATAACACCAACTAATCCTCCAAAGTGAGCATTAAGATGTAAGATGTCATGTAAGAAGTCTCTCAGGTATACATCAGTCATATATTTTAATAGGGCTTGTTAGAACTCATAGGAAAATTTACTGACCACTACAATTCTAATTGCTTCTGCTTTCATTTAAACACTCAGCAGTTGTAGAGAGCTGGTATGGCCACAGCATGACTCTAATCAATAAAAAATGTGCAGCTGTTATAAAAAAAAAAAAAAAAGTCTGCAGAATTGGAAAACATAATTTTGGTATAATTCTTCACGACTGAGTTTATCTTTATGAGGAGGTGCTTAAAATTGAACTGATCAGTTTCCAGTTCTTTTTGCTATTCCCAATAAATGTTCAATCTTAGAAAGAACTGGAAAAACATAGGGAGAAACATGCAGTTAGCACAAAGTCTGAAGAAATACTGCTATATATTCTCACCATTGAAAAAACACTTACTGCAAGAGATCTCACAAAATGAAGAACCCCAAATAATATTTTCCATAACTTTTTTCTTTCAAAAGGTATCTAAAAGAAAGAGGAAGTATTTTTTCTTTTTTTTTCTTTCTTTTTTTTTTTTTTTTTTTGAAAGTATACATTTTGATCTGATTTGAAAGCAGTCAAGGGCAAGAACAGAAGGAAAAAGAACTTTTGATTTCAGGTCTAACACAAAGCTCAGTGACTACACTGGAAGACAACTCAAGAGCCTTAAGAGGAAATCACAGAAATAGAAAACTGGCCACAACCAACATGTAAAACCCCACACAGACTTCTTAAACATCAAGAAAATCTGAAATAGAATTTGATTCCACTGTGCTTCTTCCTGCAGATTTTACTGTTGAACTCAGTGGCACTGACAGATGCCAAAATACGTTACTGTGCATCCTTAAATCAAATGCCACGACTGCCTGATTTAGAAAAATTCTGAATCTTCTTTCTCACTACACCAACCAAATCTAGCAGCAAACAAACAAACAAACAAACAAACAAGACAAATGAAGAAAACTATAAAGGTATGTGATTGTAGCTCCTAGACTGTATAAGATTTGAAGTTTCCCAGCACAAAACAATCAAAAATCATTGTCACTTTCTATATAGTAGCATCTCACTGGTACAAGCCCGGAAAAATGCACCACTAAATTATTTTGTCCAGATCACCTTACACAAGTAAATACATTTTTAAGCAATCTCTAGATAAACCTCCTAATGGCTTATACTGGCTTAATCCTGGCTAGAGGAGGGTTCTGTCTTAAAAGAGATACTCTTTTGATCCATGAAACCTGGGGACATCAGGGACTTGCTTATGTTTCAACACAAAATTAAAAAAGAAAATGCAAACAAAAACCAAACCAACCAACCAACCAACCAAAAAAATTATAGCTTTGTAATTTGGGGAAAAACCTTATAAAATGCAGAGCAGTCTAGTTTTGGGTTTTGGTTTATGTTTGTTGTTCTTGTTGTTTGTTTTTTTTTCATTGTTGTTTGTTAGTTTGTTTGTTTTTTCCAGTCTGAGACATTCTTACAATATCTTCTGAACTGCATTGACACCTATGGAAAAACAATGTGTACATATATATATATATACACACACACATATTTATTTATTTATTATTTATTTATTTATTTATTTATTTATTTATTTACTTATTTTAATGAGGAATGTACTTTTGCCCTTATGCATGGGCATGTTATTTTTTTTTATTAAGGGGTACCAGATTATGGATACTAATACTGGATATTCCAAGCAGAGAAAAATACATGTTTTAGCATTAAAACACAGATAGGGAAATAAAACTGTTAGACAAGGTTTGTAAACATTAGAGAATCTGGACAAACTTTAGGTACTACAATGCTAGACATGATTATGCCAGTACTCAAGAGCAGGCTTCAGCTTTTTTCTACTGAAGGAATCAGAACACAGCAATAAAGAACACAAGAGTTTAGTAAATAATCCCAGCAAGAACCATTGAGCATAGCTACCATTCACTTTCCTATTTGGTGGAAAAAGATTAATAGAAGTTACGGTTCATTCCTGCTTTTAGGGCTGGTATTGTGAATAGGCAACATTTTTCTGCAAAATGAAAACAGACCCCAGTAATCTTTATGATTGATCCTTGTTTCCAAGATTCACTTTAAACACTTGCGTAGAGCTACTTCAGAGAGCTGTGAAGAACCTGGACAGAGCATCTGTTCATATCTCACAGTTTGGCTTTGCTGCAAAGTGTGGTGTTCGTTTCTTACTCTCATTTTATGAAGATGAGATAGGTGATTTTCTCAGATTCCTGCACTCCACCTGTCTGAATATCATACAAGTACAACATGTCATAGAATCACAAAGTCATAGAATGTCCTGGGTCTGCACTGGTGTAACCTCACCTGGAACACTGTATGCAGTTCTGGACACAGCAGAATAAAAAAAACATGTAAAGCTACTAGAGAGTGTCCAGAGGAGAGCCATCAAATTGGTGAAGGGTTTAGAGGGGAAGCCATATGAGGAGCGGCTAAAGTCACTTGGTTTGTTCAGCTTAGAGGAGGCTGAGGGAGACCTTAACACAGTCTCCAGCTTCCTTGAAAGGGGAAGAGGAGGGACAGGCACTGATCTCTCTCTGGTGACCAATGACAGAACCTGAGGGAATGGCAGAAAGATGTGCCAGGGGAGGTTTAGGTTGGACATTAGGAAAAGATTCTTCACCCAGAGGGTGATGGAGCACTGGAACAGGCTTCCCAAGGAGGCAGTCATGGCCCCAAGCCTGAGAGTATTCAAGAATTGATTGGACAACACCCTCAGACACATGGTGGGAAACTCTGGGGACGATTAAGAATGGAGCTCTTATTCATGAGAGTCAACATTTAATGCAAGGCAATGACAAACTGTGGCAGATGCTCTCTGTTAATCCCGCCCCCCCCACTGCCACTCTCTCCGCATAAGAAAAAGTCCTCACTAAGGGAAGGTGATAGGAAGGAAAAAGGGAGAGAGACTTCAAGTTGGGAAGGTTTAAAAGGCTTTACTAATTCCACTAATAAATAGAGAAAATATACAAAATACACAAAACCCAATCTTGAATATCGCAGGTAGCAGAGTTTAACCCCTTCTGTGGTGAGCGGAGCTGGTGAGGCTCCAGCAGCTGCAGGGCAGGCACCCAGAAGTACTGGGCAGGACTTCACAGCAAACCAGAAACTGCCTTCAAGGATGCAGGGTCTCAGACCTAAGATTGCAGGCACCACTGGCAGGGTCCTCTCTAGATGCCAGCCCTGGTCAGAAAGAGACCCTCTTGATCTCCCTCTTATATAGGGTGTGTGACGCTTACGGGAATGAATATTCAGTTGGTCAGTTTTAGTCACCTGTTCTGTCTGCCCCTCCTTGCAAATATGTCCCGTTATCAGTTAGCCTGGGTTACCATAGTAATAAGTCTAAACATGGGGCTCTTCTGCATTCCGTTGGTCATCTTATCAGCACTGAACACAGTGTCTGAGAAAAATATGCAGCTAACTTCAGGAAAGTGCAGTTACGTAGAAGAACTTAGCTGTAAGAAAAATTCACTAAAAGAGAAACTGGTCTTGTTTTTGACAAAACCAGGACAATGCAACAATTTGTGACAAACATGAATTCCATTTTATAGTGAGGGTGTCCAGATAGCCAGTATAATCCAGCTGAATTGTTTTCTGTGTCCCCAAACTGATTTAATATCCTATCTTTTAATTTCCGTGGAGATAAAAACAAGAGATTTCATAATAGAAAATAAACAAAAAAAAATCTGCTAAGCAATTCATATGGTTCACATCCAGACCAAGAAACAGAAGCTGTATTCAAGACAATGGATAGTGTGTCTATAACAAATTATACAAATAATGTGTAAAAATCAGCAACAAAACTAAATGCATTCTAACATCTGTCTTTCTATTCTGTGATTCTTCTGGCCTACCAAAGGCATTGAGCTGTCCACAAAACAACAGAAGGACCTAACTCTTAGATAGTTATTCTAAGGAAACAATGGACTCTGCCTTTTCCTCAGAAACTGAGGCCCAGGAAACCTTTCCTGATGTTTTTGTCTGAACAGTGAAAGCAAACACTTAGAACCAAGAAATGGTTTAGATTGGAAGGGAATTCTGTTCAGCTGAGTTTTGAGTGTCTGCCAGGAAGGTGATTTCCTACCCTCTCTGAGCAATATCTTCCACTATTTTACCATACGCATGATGAAAACGTGTTGTTTGTTTGTTTGTTTGTTTGTTTGTTTGTTTTTCGTAGAATCTAGCCAGCATTTCCTAACAAAGCTTCCAGTTTTGTTTTGCTTATGTACTCTTCATTAGATAGTTGTGGAGAGCCATCAATTATCTAATTATCTTCTCATCTTTTTTTTTTTTTTAATCCCTGAGGCCAAACAAATGTAGCTCTCAGACACTCCTTGCATGTTTTATGCTCCAGCATCCTTACCAGCTCGGTAGCTTCTGCTGTTCGCACTCCAGTATACCCATGTACTCTTCTGGGGATCCTAAAACATGATACAGACATCCAAAGATAGTTTTCTGGTTGCCAAATAAGCAGGAAAAATCTCTTTCCTTGACTTGTTTGCTACACTTTTGCTGCCACTGGAAGAAATGCATTAAATTATCCTGTAGACTCTTAAACATGATGTTTTGCCAGCTTTTAAATGTGCATCTTTTAAACACAGACCTTTTTCGTTTTTAGCTAAGATTTTGGAAAAGGCAGTGTTCAGTAATATCGGATATTTGTAAGTTAGGGATTGCTTTTCACTCATGACACTTTAGTTCTTTTAGTGTTTATTGTTGACTGGAGGAACAAATAAAGACATACAGTAGCAGTCTAACATGCTGAGATCTTGGTAATGATGATCTTGATAATGACTGAACTCTGACATGTTTTCAGTTTTAATGCTTCAGGAAGTGATACCTCTCTTTCAGCCAAGTCCCTTTCTTTTACTAGTAATGTATTTTTAATTAAACCTGAACAATTTAACTTGATATTTATTATCACATAGATAAGCACTGGCTTTGGTTTTCAGTCACTGAAAAGGTGGTATATCAATGTTTTATTTTCTTTTTTTTTGTATCTCCAGTACACATTAATATTTGTCATCCTCACAGCAATGAGGAAATATTGTTTCCTCTTAAATGGTGAGACAGAACAACATGCAGAGGACAGTTTAATCTTTCTTAAGATGGCATTAATTCCTATTGTCCAGTTCAACAGGCATAACCAAGTTTACCTGAAACCCTGTGCATTCACTTTTGTTTCCCCGCTGCCCAAGATTGAGCTTCTTATTAATTTGTTGTGTTATATAAGTTTTATGCTGCTAAAAGATAACTTGGACATGGATCTAGCATAATTTGATATACATTTCTGTTAACATATGACCCCCTCACAGGCCTCTTCTATCAAATGACTTAATTTAAAACTTAAGTAGCTTTCCTGTGAGTGGATTGCTTCAAGTTTGATTTTCCTCATATGGAAATTCAGCTATAGAAACACAAAGTCTCTGGATTTAAAATTAATTTTACAGAAACTTTGTATAATGAGGTGTTGGAAAATAACTGTAATAGAAATATACTTGTTTATAATCCTAAAACAGATTAAATGAAGATGGTTTTACTGAAGATGAGCCATTGTAAAGGTGATTTGAACAGTCTGTGTTGTGGCAGAAACAGCTGGAATAGCTGCTATTGATAATTTAGTTCTGAAAGAACAAGGCCTTGAGCTGTCTGCAGAAAAGTGATTTTGACCTTGATGAGGATTTCGCAGAAGGGTGAGTTGCTAAGCATCTGATATTTTACCTATGCTAAGAGATTTAGGGGAGAATCAGGCAAGTTTGAAATGAACACATTCACTACAACTGCAGGCTTTTATGGGGAATCCCCTTCTCCATTGTTCATTTACATTTTTGAGTAGTGTTTCTGCTTCACTTGTCTTTTTTTTTTTTTTCTTCAAGAGTTTAAAATTCTGTTGTTTCCTGTGTACCTGTGTTTACTGCTATCCAGTGACCATCTGTCACATGAAGGTGCAATTATTACTTTCTTGGCAACTCTGGATGGAGATAACCTTTTATTTACTGCTCAGATACCTAAATGACACCTAAAGCTGCAGATAGGATCTTAAAACTTCCTCTTCTTGTAAGGTGTGTCCTTGCATTAACCTCCAGAGTTTTGTTTGTTAGGTTACCCAGCCCAGCAAAACGTGTGGCCTTGAAACTCAAGGAATGTTCAATATGAAGTTTCTGGTGGCAGCACTCCTCAGAGATACTCTGAGTACTCCAGATAGTGTTTTTCAAAGTGTATGGCCAAATGCTAAGTCAGGATCTTTTTTATTTCAGTAAGGTGATAGAATTACAAACTCAAATATTACCAAAAGTGTTATGGGGAAGCTGGGGAAGGTATTCTTGGCTTAAGAGAAAATTTAATCATGTTGTCAAGTGATAAGTTCAGCCAGACAGAATTAGACTTTGACCTTGTTTTGAGATTGTTTATATTTACCTTTGTCTGAACTGTATGTTCTTAGTCCTACACTCAAACTGAATTTGCTTGTTTCCGTTTCCTCAAGCATAAAAGGATTGTATCTCTGACATGTCCCAAGCCCTAGCTCAAATGCATGCTTTCTCTGCAAAGCCAAGATAGTAGAAAAGAAAACCAGACATTTTGCCATGGAAACTTTCTAAATTCAAATTGCAAGGCATAGGATCCTCTTGGCTGGAAAACAAAGTGGGGAACAATTTCACACATAGAAAAGGCTTTCTATTTTTCACTTTGAAACCCAGAACGTAGTTGTGCAAATTTTTTAAAGATTTAACAGTGTTGGTGCTTTCTTATTCAGAAAATGAATCTTCTTCCCTTTTTATTTTTCATGTTTATTGATGTAAAAATATCCTTGATTTTCTGTAATTTTTGAAATATCCAGACATAATGGAAAGACATTATGACACAGCAGACCACCTGTATGACTGCATAACTTTCTAAAAATAAATGAGCATACATGAATAAAGATGCTTGATTGATTTTTTTTGGTCATGTTTTCTGTTTTTGCAAAGCTGAGAAAACTGTGGGTTTTTTTTGTAAAACTATATCAATTCTTCTGTACTAAAAAAGAAATTCCTAGAGATCTCTGGTAGATAGCAAGACAAGACACAATTTTTAGAAATTAGCAGTACTTGCAGATAAACTGTTTAGAAACAAGGGGAAAAGCTCACTGTGGATTTTTTTGTGTGTTTCAAAACTAGCTGATTATTAGATTATTTTCCATTTTCCTTTTATTGCAGTTATTCATTAGAGGATATCTTCTGCTATAGTTCATTTGTAATGAATTAGATTAGATGATAAAAGGCAATTCAGAAAGTGTTAGATGAGTTAGTGTAGATGACAGGATAAAGGACACCCAGTCTGCTCATCTTGTCTGGAAAAGTTAGACTATAAATGGCTGTCTTTTGCCCTCCAATACACACATTCAGCTCCCACTGAAGTCAGCAACACAGAAATCAATGGGAATTCTTTGTGTATGTATAAGAGCATATTTTTTGTTCAATCAAATGCTTTTTACTTCGTATAGGAAGATATAGAGATTATAAGAAATCTGAAATATTCAGAATAGCGACATAATCTATAAATTCACCTAATCCTGCTGTGTATATTTGACGGTGAAGAGGCATTCTTAACATGCGTATATAACACACATCAGAACAGATTTGAAATAAGCATATCTATAAATATCCACAGCATATTTCACCTATATTTTGCATGCTGTACTTTATAGCAAAAAACAGAGGATGACTTTCCACAATTCCTTTCTGCTATGATTATTTTTCATATTTGTGAAATCTTGTACTTATACTAGACAGCATTATTCCTCTCACTTGGACTACATTCTTAGTCCCTTAGACTTTGATTGCAAGTTTCGTTTGCACAGCAACACAAGATTCAGGCTTATTTAGATATGTTAAAATGTCTGGAAAACAACCCTAAGAGATACCATGCCAGAAAACATATTAAAAAACACTTGCTGTATTTGTTTCTGTCTTCTTTGAATCAATCTTCAGAATACAGAAAGAGTTAATGTAAAGCTCATTTGGTCAAGGAATGAGTTGTACCATAATAAAATAGTGTCAAAATAGTGAATTTTTAGCAAGCAGATAATTTAAACTGAATTAAATTACTAGGCAATAGAGGAGTGTCGGTGTTTTCCTTTTGTGTACTCTGTTTGCAATTACAAATGCCATCCGTGAATATATTCCTAAACATTTTTACTGCTAAAGCCACAAGCTGCTCTTTGCCTTCATTTTATATTTTCACCCTATTTTACACTATAACTGAGGGGTTTGTTAGCCAGACTACCAATGAACTGTTATTCTACAGAGGTGGTTCTCCAGGTGCAAACATCTTTTCAGACTGGAAAGTGTCTCCCAGCACAAAAAGCTGATTTGTCCGGAGAGGTCTGCAATGTCTTATTGTAGCTGATAAAAAGGGTACATGCTCCCAAAGTAGGAGGAAGACAAGCATTTTTTAGTATCTTAAGGTGATGGGAAAGTTGGACAGGAAGTTTTGGTGGGGGAGCGGAAAAATCTATACAAGCATAACGCTACAGTTTAGCAGCACTCCTGACCAAGGCCAGGAAAGACAAAGTCTACTGCTCCTGCAGACTTCCACAGGAACTAAGAAACACTATGGTAAAGGGAGAATTCTGTGTCTTGATAAAAGACACTGGTGATGCCCACCAGTGAATTCAGTTACCTGTTCCCTTGTATCTCCCCTTCACTCCCAAGCATTTACAGTTTTGTTGACATTTTGAGGGAATAACTGTGTTTCTAGCACAAGAAGAGTCTAAAAAGTCAAGGCATGAATGAATCAATTGGCAGAGTAAATTCAAGAGTGAAATTTAAAAGAGGTTTTTGGCAGAGAATGCACCATTCAAAACCAAATCACAGAAAAATAATTGATATTTTAAATCTCCACAAGAGTCAAATTTCAAATACTCCAGTGGCGGAGTCCTCCTAACAACATCTTGTGACAGGCCAAACTCTGTCCCTGGAATAACACTAGGAAAATGTTCTGCAAAGGTGCCAGGGCTTGGAAGTGAAAGTGACAGCCTACTGTTAAAATAATGGTTCTAGGAATACTGCTGTCTCAGTGCTTCTTGGGTTATATACAACTGAGCGGAAGGAATAAATTAAGAAAAACAAAAAATAAAAATCCAGATGAACAACATCTGGAAAGAAAGGAGCTTAGCCTCTGCAGCTGGAAAGGCTAATATAGGAAAATGAAGGTTCCTTGTTATGAGCTTCGTCTTCTGTGGTGGCTTCCAGTTTTGCAAAGTTTTGGGCAAGGTGAGAATTCACTCAGGAAATTTTATAAAGTTGAAATCCATCCCTATCTTAGTCTGCATGAAGCATTACTATCTGTCCTTTTAAAGTCTTCCTGTAATATATTCAAGGTACACAAAAGAAATACTATGGTGGCAAAGTTTAAGGAGGCAAAGAATATGGTGAGGGGAGTGTGTGTCTGCTTATGAATAAATGTTTACAAGTCTTTTGCCAAAAATCTTGACTGTTGGTTGGGATTTTTTTCAGTTTTATTGGTGAATATGAAAAATTTTACATTTCCTTACGTGTCTTGCCTTACTTGTATGACAGCTAAGACATTGCAAAAAATAAATTCTACAAACGCTCATCATAACTAATCTAATTCCCTTGGTTTGAACTGAATCATCTCTTTTTTCAGGCAGCTTCCAAATCCATAAGACAGTGCCAGCTGAGAATCTGTCCTCAGATGTAAGACCACAACATATTTGTGCAGGAGTTGCTACTTTGAAATGGTGCACAGACCAGTGAAGAATTTAGCAGTAATACTTAGCTTATTAGAAAACGCAGACCATATTAATTCCTTTCTTCATGGCCTTATTTATGGTACACTGGGATTTTTGAGTGAAGGAATGGCAAAGAGTTAATAAAACATTTGATGGGTATTAATTACTTTCCACTTAATTACCTGCCATGTGGATCTTGTTGAGCTATTGATTACTGGCAAACATACATCCCACTGGGGATAATGTGATTTAACTTCATCCAAGGAGTCAATTAGCCCAACTAACACTGGGAGAGCTGGTGCTCTGCCTCAGTAGCTGGGGTTTCTTGCCAAGAATGGTAGATAAGCCATTTATTTGTTCATTAAAACACAGTACTCTTGTCAACAGGAGGCACTTACCAGGTGTTACTGAGATTGGTAAAATGTCACTGTTTCATCAAAGATTAGCAGCAGTTTGTAGCTGCAAAGTGCATGAAAAGACCCTTTCTGATTTGAGAGCACAGACAAATAGATGAGGTCGAGATATTAACCCCTGTTTGCTTTGCATTTGTGAGAATTACAGAATCACAGAATGGTTAGGGTTGGAAGGGACCTCTGGAGATCATCTAGTCCAAACCACCTGCTAAAGCAGTGTCACCTAGGGTAGATTGCACAGAAATGTGTCCAGGCAGGTTTTGAACATCTCCAGAGAAGGAGACTCCACAACTCTCTGGGCAGTCTGGTCCATTGCTCTGTCACTCTCAAAGTAAAGAAGTTTCTTCTCATATTCAGATGGAACCTCCTACGCTTCAGTTTGTGCTGGTTGCCCCTCATACTATCATTGGGCACCACTGAAAAGAGTCTGGTCCCATCCTCTTGACACTCACCCTTCAGATACTTATAAACATTGATGAGATCCCCTCTCAGCCTTCTCCTCTCCAGGCTGAACAGACCCAGCTCTCTCAGTGTCTCCTCATAAGAAAGATGCTCCAGACCCCTAATCACCTTCATAGCTCTCTGCTGGACTCCCTCCAGTAATTTCTTGTCCTTTCTAAACTCACCAGGGCAGAGTAGAGGGGGAGTGCCGTGACCTGCTGGTCACACTCTTCTTAATGCACCCCAGGATACTGTTGGCCTTCTTGACCACAAGGAAACAAGAGGATGAGGAATTTGTATTATTTTCTCTATATATTAGTAGCATTAGTAAAGCATTTTAAAACCTTTCCAACTTGAAGTCTCTCCCTTTTTCCATTCTATCACCTTCCTTTAGTGAGGAATTTTTCCTGTGCGGAGAGGGTAGAGGGTGAGGGGGATTAAGAGAGAGCATCTGCCATGGTTTATTGTCGTCTTGCAGTTAAACCATGACCCCTTGCTTGTGGAACATGAGGTCTATCAACAACCTTGGTTTGTATAGAAAATAGTTCAAACCTGGGGTTTTCCACATGCTACTCCCACCATTAGATCAATAAAACTGTAAACATAAGGTGTTATCAGCTCTGGAACAGACACTGTCTGAAAAACATGCAGCCAACTTCAGAGAAGTGTAGTTATTTAGAAGAAACTTAACTGAAAGGAAAATTCACTATTAGATAATTGGTCTTGTTTTAGTCGAAACCAGGACAACATGTTTTCCATGTTTCTAGAATTTGCAAGGTTGTAGTAGATTTTCATAAAAGTAGCTATGTAAGTTAACATTATGCTGTTCTGAGTTACTTTAGTTGCACAGGTTGATGTATAACCTCACTTAGGTCAGCAGAATAATTTTGGATTGTTATGAGAAGATGAGATGGATTAAATTCCATTGCTAGAAATAAACATACTTTATGATGCTGTTCAACAGTATGCTCAGTCTGGGTGGGATGGAGTTATCTTTCCTTATAGCGGCCCACATGGTGCTGTGATTTTTTTTTGTTGTCTAGAATAATGTTGATAATGGACCAGTATTTTGGCTATTGCTAAGCAGTGCTGACATGGCATCAAGGCTAGGCCAACAAACGCCCATCTCTTCCTCACAAGACTAGTATTCTTGTGGGATGTCTGGAAGGGACCCAAACTGACCAGAGGAATATCCCATTCCATATGACATCATGCTCAGCAATAAAAGCTCAGGGGAAGGAAAGAGGAACAGGAGAAGTTAGGAGTTCACGGTGTTTGTCTTCCCCAGCAACTGCTACACATGCTGATTATCCGCTTCCTAGGAAGTGGCTGGACATCTGCCTGATGATGAGAAGTAGAGACTAAATTTCCTCTTTTTGCTTTGATTCCATGTACAGTTTTTGCTTTAGTTATTGCCTTTATCTCAACCAATGATCTTATTCATCTTAATGTCTCCTCCTGTGGTGTTGAGAAGACTGTGCTTGGGTCTGGCAGACAGTCAAGGTCACACCACAATAAAGTTAAAACTGTAATTGGCTTTTGGAGAGTGTACATCTGGTGTTAGTGCACAGCATATATATTTATGTAGGCACCTCTTGTTTTCTGTTTAAAGCTATTGGAGCACGCTAGGATGAGCTGTTTAATTCAGTCATAGCCTTCACTGCAATAAAACAAAGCAAACATAAACTCAAAAGAAAGACATGACCAATAAAGTATTAGATTAACTGCTATAAATCTGACAAATTCAAGGCATAAGGACAAAAAAGGAAGTTCTTAAAATTTCTATTTTAATGTAAATTTTTGATGTCATATATACGCGTCAATGTATCTTACCACAAAGCTCTGGGAAGCTGTGAAATAACATAGGTGAGCAGCAGGGGATGGGGCAGAAATTACTGTAAAACATTCTTGTCTCTCCCAGTATCAGGTTTCTGTGGCTGTAAATTAGCATGCTAAAATGAAAGCAATTGACCTATTTTAGATAGTGGTGCAGTTTGTGTGTATGTTCTGGAGGAATTATTTAGTGGAGTGTTGTGCTTTAATGTGGTTAATGGTAGTACAAAAGGGAAAGGGACCTTGTTTTTCTGCTTATGCTGTAAACAAGGTTTCAGGGGAAATTCTTTGAAGTAAGGAGATCTAAGCTGGCTGGTTTTGAATCCCCCCTGAGGTACTACAGAGGAACAGTAGGTATCTGATAATGTTTGCACTTCGAGTAAATCTTTTTGGGCATCAAACACAGTGTTGACAAACAAGATAAAAAGTGGATTATTTAAAAGCACTGCTTAAGATAAATAGGATACTCATATGATTTGTGGCATTGAAGTTTTTACTGTCTCTCTTCAGACTTAGAAAAAATAATGTAAAGCAATGAAGGACTAGCTTTTCGAATGATCTCTGCTCAACTCCTGTTCTTATATCAAGATCCATGGCTGAGTTTTAGCAGAGACTAGGACCCAGGTCAGAGCAAAATCTAGAGGTGTACTGCTATCATCATCATAGAGGTTTCATCCCTAGCGTGCTCATCTCTGGAAAAAGTGGGTATGAGAAACATAGTGACATTGACTGACTCTTGAGTATTTCCAAAGATCTGGTCAAAATGACGGATTTTCTTCCAACAATCCTGACACTTGCCTTTGTTCAACTGGGTCTGTCTGTCTATTTAAACATGCAGAGAAATGCGTTAGCTACGGCAAGGTGGTGGTGAGTCAATATGGTATACTCAGATGTTAGCAGTGCTGACTGAAGCCAGCAGGGAGCACCATCGTTCAAACAGAGCATCTCGGGACTTCAGAAAGGGTTACAAATTCTGCTACAGAGAAGGATGATTTACACCGTGTCATTATAAGCCCATTGTCTTTTTGTGGTTTAGTATGGATTTATTTTATTTTCCACAAGCTTTGAAAAAGAAAATAATAAGAGCACATTGCCATAACCACTTGTGAGATAATAAGTTTGATTGTAGTTATTGTTATATGTCTTGTGAAGGATTTTTATGAATGTGTTTGGATTCACTTTATTTGCAGGATCTTATTGGTACCCATATACAACAAAGGAATAAGGTTCTCACTGTGTACTGTTTAAAACTGGTCTACAAAGTTGGCCTGTTTATTGACAGAACTATAAAGTTATCACTACACCTTCCATAAAACTTTCTTGAGATAGAATCTGTTTATTATATCTAAGATGATATATTTGACTGTTAGCCCAATAGCATTATTGGAGATCTGAGAAGCCAAAAATTATGGAAATTTGAGCTACTGAAAAATTTTAAAGCCTTTCAGAAGATAGGTTTACAAGATTTCTCAAAACACTAAGTACTGGCCTAGTCGCAACTGCTGATAGAGAAAATGGCCTAACAGTGTGCTCAACAGTGCACACTATTTCAGCAGAACAATTTTTTTCTTGTGTTTGTTTGTTCATTTGTGTAACAGGACTGGCCATCCCTGACAGAAAAATCCACAAAATGCTATTGGCAAAGCCTCAATTACACAGCTATTGGCCACTTAGAAGTAAAGATGGAAGAGTCATCATGAAATAGTTAGAGCACTGCAGAGATACAAAAGGCCCGCTGTCTTCAGCATCTCCTGTCTCTTCAGACCCTTCAAAAAGCATGGAGGTAATGAATGAACATTAACATTGCCACTTGGTCCTTTCCAAATGCAATAGTCACCTAAGTGACAGTGATTTATGACTTTCAGTGTGGTTTACAGCCCCATCTGGACTACACTCTCTAACCCTTGGGAAAAACAGTCTTGCAGCACATTGGCCTACACACTTGATAAGGCTTTCCATTCCTATACTGGTGTTGGGAAAAAAACCCACAGACACAACCATTGAACACCACAATTCTGACCTTAGTGAGCTGTCCTGCCTCATCTGGAAAAGGAAGAAAATCTAATCCTGGACTGACAATGTATGTTGTCTGTAGTGGTTTGGATTGAACTATTTTTTCACCTATGCCCAGACATGCAACTAAGAAAGAAAGATGGATGACCTCGGAAGTTCAGACCTGTGAACTCATCTAGGATGCTCAAAGACTTGATGCATCAAGAACTATTCCTTCTTAGTCTGGATAGATTTTCAAAGAAGGTTACAGTATTTTTTCATGATTCACACGTAAGGGCAACCAGTCCCCTTGCAAGAACAGAGACCATTAAAGACCCAGCTTAAGTGAAATGCTTCCCAGGCTTACACAAGTCTTGCAAAAACATACAGACAGATGAAAGGATGCTGTGTGCTCCTGGGAATTACTGAAGAACTCGTCTCTTGGTAGTAAACTGCACTCCTTTCACATGGTCAAGCACTAATAAAGATGTTCACTTTCAAACTGTATATCACTATCTACAGCCTAGCTAACTGCATCTTGTGGTTTTTATGAGACGAGGAAGACCTTGAGGAAGAAGCGGTCATGAACTTCTACACTGTTCTGTCTGGCATCTGGAAACAGCACACCACAGAACTTGAACCATCCTATAGATCGTTCTTGGTCCAAGAAGGAACCACTGTCTTTTGGTGTATTTGGGACTTTTCTCTTACTTTTTTATTTATTATTATATCTCTTTCTTCTTCTTGTCTTTGAGATTTTTCTGTTTGGATCAGTTTACAGCAATTGCTTTGACTTGATGATGAGAACTGGGTGTGTAAACGTTCTTCATCAAATACAATGTATTTGATGCAGAACTAAAGGCCTTAGATGAGCCTTTTAATAGTAACAGAAACACATGAATAAATTCAGAAGTTATCCAAGATGTAACCAGGACATTTTGTACTGGATAAGGAGTGGCAAAATGTGGTTGTTTTAAAAACTAGAGGACAAAATCCCCTTGATTCTTTCATGCTGCCTCATTGAGAAGTGCAACTTTTTATCAAGGACGTTATTGCTGATTTACTTCCTTACAAATATGCTGGAAATAAAGCGGGGTTTCAACATCCAGTAAAAATTGCCCTAAAAAAATTCCTCAAAAGTGTTTTCATATATTTAAACACAGTTTTGCTAAAGAAAAGTATAATTAAATAACATATCTAATATTTAAGGTTTAGAATATTTGAAAACAATCCAAAAATACAGAAATAAATTTATAATTTTTTGATTAAAATACTGTCTATATTACATAGATAAAATTTTAAAACCCTAGAGAATATCTGTGAACAACTAGCTTTGTCTTTACCTTAAAAGTAGATAAAGATGAAAGTTAATGTAAATGAGATGCAGAGTTCTATAAAAGACCTTATTTAGTTGACTTTGAAATGACTGTTATATTTCATTAGAGCTTTGGCACTGTACAGGACTAATAAGACTTTTAACACATGATACATAGTACATTTGTTTATGATTAGTGCTTTATGACAAAATATTTCAGAAAATTTTCAGGATTTATGCTTTTAACTGATTCCCCTTTTTATATATTTCTGCCTGCCAAAAGCAGACTCCATAATCATTGTGACCTGAGCTGTCTTCATGGCAGAGGGCAAGAAAATTATAATAAGGATGCTTCACAATGATCTGGGGAAGCTTCCTCTGAGTTACAATGCCTGCTAAATGTATCAGACATGTACAATTAAAAACAGTGTATCAACTGCCTCTTTTGGAAAGGACATACTGCCAAAATGTTTCCATCGGAGTCATCTTGGCTATCACTTCCACACAAATTCCACTTCAAGTTACCCTCTAAAAATTAAAACTTGAAAGAAAGCAGTCACCTCTCTACAGAAATTTGGTCAGGGCTGGCAAGAAGACAGCAGTCTGGCTCTCTCCATGACTTGAGGCTGTTGACTCCCTTTGGAAAAGGGCCATAGGCTTACTGGTTTCATCACATTTTACAGACCTCTAAGAAAACTGGTCTGGTATGGGCACTTAGGCCATTTCATTTCCAATCAATAGTATCACGTCTTTTGTATTAATAGTTCAGCTGTTTACTGTGTCAGAATGATGGAGAAATGTGGCCTTTTAGCAATGACAACCATTCTATCGTACACGTCTGACCCTGGGAAAGTGTGTCTTGGAAAAGAGCCTATGTAAAAGATAGCTTTTGAGGAAAACAGCCTGTTGTTTAAAACAAAGACAAGTGCTATTAACAGAGAGAAGTTATCCGCTTTAAATAGTGGGTCAACAGGACACAGTGTATTTGCAAGAAATATATAATTCCCATTTGTGACCATAAACGCTGTGGGGTCTACATCTCTATGGGTGAAAACCAAAGTCTGTTAGCATACAGATGTGTGATACCTTTTAAGATCCCTGCAGTATCTTCCTACCTGCTGTGCTTAATTTCAGATTCAAGTGTTGTCATTAAAGGGGAAAAAACAAAACAAAACAAAACCAAAAAAACCCCATGAAACTGCTTTTGCCTTTATCTGTATTTTACATGGCATTGGCTTTTCCTCAAATATTTTCCTGCTGCTGCAGCTACCCAAACATTTTTTTCTTTAATACAATATTTGATCTTTAGGACCACATATTCAATTTTTGTTTTTCAAGTTAGCATGTCTTTCTGATATATAAAGTAGCAACTTTTAAATTGTTTTCATATAAACAACTTTCTTGTAAGCCTATCTGGGCAACATTCCATAGGAAAAAAAAAAATCTCTAATGTAAAGTTTGTATTTAGAATTGTAAAAAAAAAATGTTACAATCTGGCAAGCCATAAACTCCCTTCAAAGGTCGGTTGCACTAAGCCTAATTCTCATTTTGATTTATTTAACTTTAGATATAATGGTATTAAATTAGCAAAGACAAGCAATGAACAAAACCCTGGAGATGAATTAGCCATTGTATCCAGTCCATTAATCTCGTCTTCAATTCTTGAGAATTGTGGCTTACCCAGACCCAGAGATCAAATAAAATGCCTAATTGGGAAAATCCTAAACAAGTGTATCCTGGGGAGCTTGAATTTATTTGTCAACTGTTCAAACAACTATGTTGTTTATAAGTCTTTAAAACCCTGATACTTTTCCACCACTGTATCTTAATCCAGATACTTTAAACACAAGAGGGTGATTGAGAATTGTTTTCAATTAACTGGAATAGGGAGAGACACTTATTCTAAAAACAGATAGCTGTGTTGTGAGCATTCTGCCAAACATGCTGAGAATTTTAGATCTAAACCTCAGGTTTGAGGGATGCTCTGAAAACTCTTTGAGAGTAGTAGTAAACACTGCTAATGGATATTATCTTCTTTCAATAGCATTTGCATTAAGCACCATGATTCAATGAGAGGAAGAAATATGGTATAAATGATAGATGCTTTTTTAAAAAAAGAAGTTCAATAGCACTTTCAAAGACATATGAAAGGGAACAAATATATGAGATTTTTCTGCTCTTGTTTATCTCGGAATTGCCTGCTGATTTTCCCAAATGTCTAGGAACACAACCAGCAAGTCTGATCTCTACCTACCCTTGCAGCTGAAGTGCAGAGTACAGTTGAAAGTCCATACCTAGTTTTGAGTCTGGTAATATTCCCGGTTCCCATCAACACTAAAAGAATAAGTAACCATTAGTGAGCTACCACAAAATAATATTTTTCTGATTACATTGTGACTCATCAGTAACCTATCCCAATCTCACTTTTAGGAAAAAAAGTCTATGGAAAAATCTATGGCCAGGAAATACAGACTGAAGTTGTGGGTTTTTTTTCCCCTGCATATGTTTTGTGGTCCTAATCACCAGTTTAGATTTGATACGGCATAGAGATCACAAGTGTTACATGAATTAATGTTTATAAATATGTAAAGGATGAGTGTCAGGAGGATGGAGCCAGGCTCTTCTCTGTGACAACCAATGATAAGACAGGGGGCTGTGGGTGTAAACTGGAACACAGGAGGTTCCACTTAAATATGAGAAGAAACAACTTCTCAGTGATGGTGACAGAACACTGAACCAGGCTGCCCAGGGAGGTTGTGGAGTCTCCTTCTCTGGAGACATTCAAAACCCGCCTGGACACCTTCCTGTGAAACCTCACCTAGGTGTTCCTGCTCTGGCAGGGGGATTGGACTAGATGATCTTCCGAGATCCCTTCCAGTCCCTAACATTCTGTGATTCTGTGAACTAGTGCCTCTTTCTGGCTACAGACTATTTACTGTTCTTACTTGCAGTAACAGTGATCACAGGATTATGTTAATTTGCCTATAGGATGTACAAAATACCTCAGGCATGAGTGCATTGCAATGTCTGCTGGTATCCAGTGAGCTGTCATTGGCAATTGCTTCTCTAACCTAAAGATGTTAGTGTTGGAAGTTGCAACAGAAATCTCTATATGACAACCTTCTTGTTCAAGTCTGTAAATCTTCCGGAGACATTGCTATGAAATAAGCTCCTTAATGACAATCTGTACTACAGGATATAAGAAAATCTGTCAGGGATGATGTAAGTATAGCTGAGGACAGGTTAGATGACTTCTTGAAGCCTCTTCCACCAAGACTATTCTTTAAGGATGGCACATTTGTCTCCATCAAGTACCAGTGAAGCAACAAAAGAACAAATCTAGTAGTAACTTCCCTGAAAGGAAATTAGACAATTGGACCACATAAGATTAATAATATACATTTTGTCCACAAATCTCTCCTCTTCTTGTTTCACAGGACTAAGAACTAATACCCTTTTGATGAAGGAGAAGCAGAGAAAGAAGGAGAGATAGATTAGGGTTATAAAACTCCGGCCCTGAAATGCCATACCATTTTTTTTTTTTTAATTAAACCTAGTATGAAGGGTTTGGAGTTTCTGGAGGTTTTCTTCTAAATATTAAGAAGAAACTAAATTATTCCTTTTTTTTTAAAAAAAAATAAGTATTTATTTCTATTCACTTCACATTGAGTTAATTTTCATCCTCAAAACTAGGTGAGTCAAATAACATATGCACAGATTATTTGCTCCCCTTCAGTGTACACCATAAATAGTGCCTCCTCTAATTTGATTTGAAGTGCTAAAATACTCTTTTGCATATTGTGAAGGAGAACATATTTTGACTGTCATGACAACTTGGATGTATTTATACTGATATTCAAACATTTGGGGACAGCAAGTAGAATTCAAAAGTTGCTTGATGATGAGAAAAGAGTTAAAGTTCTCAATGTAAAAATGTTGTTAAAGTATAGTTCATATTTTGATATATGTACAAGTGATGTTTCACACATTACTAGATTTTTCTATGTTGATCTGTGATTCTTTCACGTTTGCCATTGCTTCCATTTCCTCTCTTATAAGAACAAGTATAGTTCTGTTTCCTCACATCTTATCTTCATAATTAGCTAGACATAGATACCTTTGATGAATTAGATTTTCTACCGAATCACCCATAGAAATACTTTTTTGACTCCACTTTTATTGACTTACCATTATTTATCTGTGCTGACAGAGATAATTCCACTTTAAAGGATTTTTTTTCCCAATTCAAAACCTCCAAATCCTCAAATTACTAATGTTGCATATCTTAGTACAAATTGTTTCATTCTTCATGCTTATTTGGTTTTTAATTTTTCCATTCAGTTTCTCTCTTAGCCCTTCTCTTTCTCTCAAGGCTCCGTGGACTACTGTCAAACACACATAAACAATTTTTGTCAACATTTATTTTCTGAGCTGTGGTGTTGGAAAATCGATGGAAGGAATGTGGATCAATCAATGACACAAGTCTGGACCAACTCCTTTTCCCTGCTAAACAGTTTTCTTTCTATTCCTTGAATTACTCTTGGGGAACTCTTCCTATATTCAATGTTTACCTTCCTCCAACCTTGTGAATTCTTCATCTCCTTTGTGTCAAGACACTTCCACTTCATTAGTCTTGCTGAATGGATGACTTCAGTCCAGTGTACAGTATCTTGCTCTTCAACTACCTTATGCTTGAGTCCCTGGTACTCTTGAGCCCTTCAAGTGAAGGAACAGCAAACAAATCTGCTTCTCCCAAGAATGATAATAAGTTTTGTCAAGTGTGTGCTACAAAGCTGGGTTTTGAAATTTCACTTTAGCCATAATGTGAGAAAGATTATCTGGAACATTTTGGTCTGGAAAATTGCTCCCCACTGTCTGCCTGCCTCTGTAAGTCATAAGCAATCTCCTTCACAGAGGATTACTTAAGATTCTTCCTATGTTTTACTCACTTTAGGCAATCTATAGCTGAATAATTCCTGGATTAAAATACTATTTCTCTACAGGCAGCCCATCTTTGAGTATTATAAAGAACCTTTGTAGGCAGCATGGACAAAATACTTAGACTTCTGCTATCCACGCTGTACCTGTGCTGTGGAAAACTAGTTAAATTCAGTCACTTCCACTGTGAATCTGGTACCCTTCATGATGAGTAAAATTGTCATTAAAACATTCCTTTTGCTGACACTGGCAGACTTCACTAAATAATTAGCTCAGATACTGAACACCAATCCATAATATTAGGCATAATTAACAGATCAGGTTATCTATCAGAGTCAGGTCATTTTCCCTTACCCTTGGGATGCAGTCAGTGGAGAGGCTTTCCAAACTTGTACGTCTTAAGACACACTGTGACACAACATCTGTGACTTACACCGACGACAACCGTTGTGTTACTCTGTGATGGAAATGCCTATTACATGGAAGTGTGGTAAAAATCCATGACCATTCTCCTGAGAGAAAATGAAATATTAGTGTAATATATGGATGATCTTTTCTTCCATGAAGGTGCATCACATTAGTCTTCTCCTACATGAAGATTATGTAATAAAAGAGAGTAGCACAATCAAATTAAGATATAATTGCAATAAATGCAACCTTAACAAACCAGAGATCATTGATTTACTGTGTAGTGGGTGAACTTCAATAGTTCTTTAAAAAGTAACTGTTCCCATGGCAGTTTGGAAAATGAAATGCGTTTCATTCTGACCATTGAATTGTGAGAAGAATACGGCTGTTAGTAGCTGGATAGAAAATTTTCCCCCAGCCAGGTTTTAAAGGGAAGAGGAAGACTAAAATTTTAGATAATTTGTGACTATTATTCCTATCCTTCATTTTATTGTGGCAGCTCTGTCCTTATATGTTCCTTATATATTTTCAAGAGATATAAGGAAAAAATATTTTCATTTTTGCTACCTCCCCAAATGTTTATCAACTTAAAAATTACATTATCAAGTTTAGGACAAAAAAAAAAAAAATGTATTTAATCACAACTGATCCAACAGCTACATAATAGTTTTCACCACTTTGAATATATCAGTAACATTTCTATCTTGTGTAGTCCTTTATTGCAGCTTGAAAGATTCAATGGTTTGCCTCTGTCTGACTTCCCTTTCCAATTTAGTCTCCAAAAATATAAAATATATATTCTAACTACGTTTTTCTTTTGTTAGTGCCCCTGAAAAGACAAGAATTAATTGGTTCTGTTAGAAATGACAGTGCAGATATATAATTTGTCATTCTAGAAAAGTATCTTATAGTTCATCCCAGGTGAATGCCATAGATCAGTGTCAATATTCATCCTTACACTAGAGCGCAGAAATCTATCTCATTCTTCTGTTTCTCCAATTAATTGTAAACGTGCCAAGAAATGGTATTTATCTAGATAAGCAAAAATGTCTGGCAAAACATGCTTTGTAAAGACTTCATTTTCAGCAAATCAAACCAAAACCCCCACTAACATCGTCCCCCAACCAAAACAAAATCAACAACAAAACCCCCCCAAATAACAGCAACAAAAAATATAAATAAATTTTTCAAAATACAACATAGAAAAGAGACAAAGGAAATTAATTTTTATTGTATATTCATTTAGATATGTTATTGTGCATCTTAAAATAACATTTTTAGAGAAGACTAAATAAATGGCACATTTTATCTCTACTGTTAGTGTTTACAAGGAGGCATGCCACTGTAATCAAGACTTGTCTTTGGATTTGGGAATCAACTGTTTTCAGCAGTATGCATCAAGTTCTCTTTCTATATTTGTACGTAGACTATGAAAGTAAGTGCTTCTTGGTATTCTGGCACATGACTTTTACTATATATTTACTATTTTGAAGGCTGTTGACAAGTAGTTTTCTATACCTATTAAAACTCAGTTTGTCTTGTGTGTTTGTGAAATACACAGTGAAAAGTTTGCTAGGTGTTGCTCTGCACCCTCTGCATTTCAAAGAACATATATAAATATATAGGTTTTTTTACCTTGGAATGTCAAGAGAAGGAAAATTAAATATTAGGAAGCCCCCAATGGTTCTTTACCTACCTTAAACTCTCAGTATACTGGTCAGAGCTTTACACTGGAGAATATCTTCAAGGACCATCTTGTAATAAAAAAATAAAAGGTCAAATAAATAATTTGCTTTTTAGAGGTTCTTGATGTTTTTTGTTCCCCCACCCCCACACCTGCTGAATTTATTTTTACCCATATGCAAGGTAGAAAGATTCAGACTGAGCATACAAGAACTCTGTACAAGAAATTTCTTTTAACTGCATGGATTCCAATTTCTCTACTTGCTATTATTTTATGTTAATTACAGATTGAGTACAAAGTGTGCTTTAATGAGAAACAAACAGAAGTGAGTTAATTAAAGTGTATCTCCAAATGGAATAGAATCACAGAGTTGTTTAGGTGGTAAAAGACCCTCAAGATCATAGAGTCCATCATTTAACCTAACACTACCAGTTCCAGCACTAAAACACATCCCTAAACCAACAATCCACAAAAGAACAAGAGCACATAGAATCATGCTCTTCCCTTGCGCTGGAAGGGAAGATGACCTTGCCCAAGCCACAGGCCACGTGCAGGGACTCCTTTCACTAGATTGGGTTGTTCAAAGCCCTGTTAAACCTGACCTGAAACACTTCCAGTGATGGGTAATCCACATCTTCTCTGGGCAACCTGTTCTGGTGTCTCACCACCCTCATCATAAAGAAAATCTTCCTTATGTCTAACCCAAAGCTATCCTCTTTCAGTTTAAAACTATTTCCCCTTGTTCTACCACCACAAGCTTTGGTAAAAAGTCTTTGTCCTTCTCTCTTACAAGCTGTCTTTTTATATCAAAAGACTGCAATAATGTCTACCCCAGAGCCTTTCCTTCATCTGGCTGAACAACCCCATTCTATCAGCTTTTCTTCATAGGAGAAGTATTTGTTTATCAATAAATTCCCATTTATCAAAAAATTTCCATTCCTTACCCCAGTCATGCCAGAAAGTATCTTTTTCTTGTTAGCAATAAATTAGTTCCAGAATCAGGAATCTTAACAAACAGTCAAAGATCTAGATAGGAAGGAGTGAGTTATCTGCTCCAGTAGTGCTAGGTTTTCTCTCCCTTAGGGCTAACTCTGGTCAAATAAAAATTTTAGTAACATTATGCAGACCCCTGATTTTGACCCTCTATGTCTGCCTGTTGGCTAGGAATTAATTTTCTCTGAACCACACTGAACTGTTTCCTACTGCATTCATTTTCTAGCTCCCAAAGAGAGAACAAAACTTCAATGATGTTACTAAAATGAACCTCAAAAAGAAGCAGTGATACAGAAAACCTGCATGATACACTATCAGAGTTATAAGACATTCTGTGGAGGTTGTGGCAGCCTCAAACTTACCTTTATAATGTGTGTATACACAAAAGAATATAAAGGTATAGAAGTAGAATGTGTTTCCTTTTGTACTTTCAAGGGTGCTATATGTCAGAGAGAGACAAACTGTAGCTAAAGGTTTCTGCAAATTGTTCATGAGTAGGGTGTAACAAGAATGGAAATTAAAAAGAAGACAAAACCATCTATAATTTCAAATTTTGGAGACTTACCAATTAAATGGCTATTTATAGCTAGATGGATATGTGAAAAAGGTATTCTGCAGGATTCTAGTCATTATGAAAAGATATCTACTTTTTAGTTTCGATTATTTGAATGTCTTGTGATAATTGAGCAAGATAACTATCAGAAGTAGATTGTCTCACTATATCTTATGCCCATATAATCTCTTCCTAAACTACTACAAATAATCATATTTCAATGCATGGTTAATAATACCAATATCTCTGTTCTAGACCCATTAGAGAACTTCACAAATATTTTTAAATCCTCATTATGCACACTAAATATATGATCTACAGATATATAGTTTAACAGAATACTAAAAAGAAAATATTTTGCAAGAATGGCAGTTTTTTAAAGGTACAAATCTACTAGAATTTACTGTAAAATTTGGGGAAATACTTTCTGAATCTAGATGTGAACTTAGATCTATTAGAAACATTTATACTTTTTCCAGTGTTATTACCATTTAGTCCACACATAACTAAGTATATCCATAGTCTTATTAGCTGACAAGGATTACTCTTATGTTCAAAGAAAAATGTAAAGTAATCTGGGCTCCAGTTATAGAGGGGTACCTTGGTTTTTATGAACTACTCATTCACAAGGACAGAATTATGCAACAGTCTGTATATGAAGAAACTCTTCAGTCTGAGATGACTGGAGGGTGACACCAGATTCAGAGTGAAGGTCTGCAAAGTCACAGAGATGAACAGAAAATTATTTAAAAGTTATCAGGTAACACATTTAAAAATAATAAACTGAAGGACCTTTTTTTACACGATATATAACGAAAATGTAGAATACACAGCCATAGGGTGTTATGGAGTCCAAAGATAAAAACAAGTAAAAAAGACATTAGATAAAATCTCAAGGGTTAGAACTGGTGATAGTTCATAAATGAAATAAGCTAAATTCAAATTTTTGATCAGAAGTATTTAAATTTATTGACAGAAACTAAAAGAGCATATAGAGAAGAATCACTGGTATTATCTACACTTTCAATATCTTTTTTTCAGACTTTCTGACAGAAGAAAGGAGAGGCCACTGGGCTAGATGAACACTTGATCTAATGCAGTATGTCACTCTCATATGTTTACGCTTACTGTAAAAAAATTGAGACATGTTTACTATTCACAAATATTTATGTTCTTTATGAGCTGTGTTCTCTGAGCTCTCATTGTTTTATTTCTATTTCATTATATCCACAAAATTCTTCTGCTACAGAAGGAATTGAGAGTTTATTTGTTCTAACTTTGTTTCAAAATCTTCCTGTGAAAGGCAGGTCTTTTAAAGGAGCTTTAGGAAAGTGAAGAGTCTTACATCATGTGACACAGGTTAAACCATTAAAGAATGAAGCAGGGTGTTTTAAATTTTCCCTGTTGTTGTATATCAGAAGTTTTACAGGTAAGAGAGAACTATAATTTTCATAATGGTGGCAAATTTCTAACTCTTACCAAAAAAAAAAAAAAAGTTTATCCTTGTAGTAAAAAAAAATTCCTCCAAACTATAGAACTGCACATAGAGTAATGCAGTTTTTGTTTTTGTTTAATCCTTTTCTTAGTCAGTTTATTACCCTGCTTGGAATCTTTTTACTACAAATATTTTCAGCTGCAAGAGACATTTCTCTTGCTATTTTTTAATCTCTTCCTGCTCTAGAACAGGTGTCAGCTTTTCAGGATTCCCCCAGATTAGCGGACTTTTCAGTAAAGTCAAGGTAATAAGCATTTAAGAGAAATTTGTTTGAAAAAATAGTTGCCATTTATGAACAAAGGAGAAAGCACAAACAGGTTGGTGTTGTGGCAAGTAGCCGTATATCCTCAGGGAAATAAAAAAAAAAAGCATTCCAGAGGATTAATCCATTGCCTTTCTGAATCTTTTGCAGATCCAACAAGGAGAACATACTGAAACTAAAAAACCAAACCAAACCAAATCTGAATAAACTTTGATTTTGTTCCGGACATAAAGAGTCATAGGATGGAATAAGGATTAGGTTTGAGGAAGATATCAGGTTGCACACTGTTTGAATTATGGTAATGTATTACAGAGAGAGGAAGGTGTGTGAAATTTGGGATGATCTGAGGTACCCTTTGAAACAGTGAAAATAAATGTAAAGTCTTTCACTAACACCAGTAGGTACTCATGTAGGAATCTTGTTGTAAGTGGGTCACACATAGGATTTTACCACGCCTGGGAAAGAAATGAAAGTGTGTTAGCCTTATTTCAATTATACTTTACATGTCATTGTAAGAGAAATAACAGAATCAGTTTCTGTGGGGTTTTTGGTTGTTTGTTTTTTGTAAAGAAAGTATGAAACTAGTCTGTTCAGACCTTCAGTCCTCAAGAGATCATTTGCAGATAAAATTCTGATTTTGCTCTCACTGTCTTATCTGATTTCTAAGATTAAGTGGTTAACTCTTAGTTACAGTCTATCTTAATATGCGTTATATTCTACAGGGATGTAGGCAAGCAGAATGAACTTTGGTTCTCTGATCAACAGTGAACTGTCAACTACAAGTACATGTTATTAAATATAATGAAATAAGTATTCAGGCTGTTAGATGTGATAATTGAGACGTCAAAGGTTAATTGTATTAAGATAGTTGGTCTCTTCTTTAGTAGTCACAAAACACAAAATATAAAGCTTTATAACAGTATTTTTCCTTCTGTTCTTGAAGAAAATGTTCCTTTTCAGTTTAATTTTCATAGTAATTTACTCCTTTACACACCTATTTCAGTCATGAGTAAGCTATGTTAATGTACAAAGTTTATAGAGCATGTCACAGAGGCACCCTGAAGTTAGTTTAGGCGGACAACAAGGTTCAAACCAAACTTTTATTCTGGTCAAAAAGGTGCAGCAAATTAACCAATAAGAAACGGGGTTTATGCAATCAGCACTCCAGTAACAGAAATACAGGTTCGAATATCATTTGAGGAAATTGTTGGGGTGCAGCAAATAAGAATAATGGAGATCCACAGTGTGCATACACGTAGCTCACGAAAAACAACCCCAGAGCCATCCCTGACCCCAGGAAAATACACTCACTTGTCTAGTGAGGAAAACACACATCTAAGTGGTGAGGAATTATTTAATACCCTTGCTTATCTGGCAAGCAAAATATGCCCACTTATGCAGCGAGAAACTATTACATTATCACTCACCCACATGGTGCAGTGAGGCACTCCCAGTCCTGGGAGATTACCTTAGGTGGCGATCCGGCCTAAGGGGAGGGGTCTCGACAGCAGCATTTGGCCCTCAGCTCTGAGAGGACCACACAAAGGAAAGCCTCAGCAGGATCTCCATTTTTATAGTCTTGTCAGATCTGGCTGTGGGCATTCCAGAAGCTTTTCTGCTCCCCCACTCTGGCTATAGGCGCCCCAAAACTTCTTGGTACTCTCCCTCTCTGGCTGTGGGCACCCAGAAACTTTCTGACTGTCTGGTGCCTCTTCCCCTCTCCTAGCTAACAGACAGAGGGTTAAACAAAAGGAGCTGTTAACTGCCCCATTTCAGGAGAAGGGGGAGGAGCTGGCTGAAGTCATTGCTGGACCGCTCTCCATCCTCTTTGCCAAGTCTTGGGAAATGCGAGGTGCCCGAGGATTGGAGGAAAGCAAATGTCACTCCAGTCTTCAAAAAGGGCAAGAAGGAGGACCCGGGTAATTATAGACCGATCAGGCTCACCTCTGTCCCTGGGAAAGTAATGGAACAGCTTGCCTTGGTGCCATCTCAAGGCATATCAAGGATAAGAGGGTTATTAGGGGCAGTCAGCATGGCTTTACCAAGGGTAAGTCATGCTTGACCAACCTCATAGCCTTTTATGAGAATGTAACAAGGTTGATGGATGATGGCAGAGCGGTGGACGTGGTCTACCTTGACTTCAGTAAAGCCTTTGACACAATCTCCCACAGCATCCTCACAGCTAAGTTGAGGAGGTGTGGTCTAGACAATAGAGTAGTGAGGTGGGTTGCAAAGTGGCTTAAGGAGAGAAGCCAGAGAGTGGTAGGCAATGGTGCGGAGTCTGGTTGGAGGCCAGTATCTAGTGGAGTGCCTCAGGGGTCAGTACTGGGGCCAATATTATTCAATATATTCATTAACTATTTAGACGAGGGAATAGAGTGTACTATCAGCAAGTTTGCTGATGACACTAAGCTGGGAGGGGTGGCTGACACGCCAGAAGGCTGTGCTGCCATCCAGCGGGACCTGGACAGGCTGGAGAGTTGGGCGGGGAATAACCTGATGAAATTTAACAAGGGAAAGTGTAGAGTCCTGCACCTGGGCAGGAACAACCCCAGGTTCCAGTATAGGTTGGGAAATTACATATTAGAGAGCAGTGTAGAGGAAAGGTACCTGGGGGTCCTGGTGGACAACAGGATGACCATGAGCCAGCACTGTGCCCTTGTGGCCAGGAAGGCCAATGGCATCCTGGGGTGTATCACAAGGGGAGTGGTTAGTAGATCAAGAGAGGTCCTCCTTCCCCTCTACTCTGCCCTGGTGAGACCACATCTGGAATATTGTGTCCAGTTCTGGGCCCCTCAGTTCAAGAAGGACAGGGAACTGCTGGAGAGGGTCCAGCGTAGGGCAATGAAGATGGTTAAGGGAGTGGAGCATCTCCCTTATGAAGAAAGGCTGAGGGAGCTGGGTCTCTTTAGTATGGAGAAGAGGAGACTGAGAGGTGACCTTATTAATGTTTATAAATATATAAAAGGGTGAGTGCCATGAGGATGGAGCCAGGCTCTTCTTGGTGGCAAACAATGATAGGACAAGGGGTAATGGGATCAAGCTGGAACACAAGAGGTTCCATTTAAATTTGAGAAAAAACTTCTTCTCAGTGAGGGTGACAGAGCACTGGAACAGGTTGCCTAGGGAGGTTGTGGAGTCTCCTTCTCTGGAGACATTCAAAACCCACCTGGACATTCTCCTGTGCAACCTCACCTAGGCGTTCCTGCTCCAGCAGGGGGATTGGACTAGATGATCTTTTGAGGTCCCTTCCAATCCCAAACATACTGTGACACTGTGATACTGTGAAGGGGGGCGGGGGGGGGAAGGGAGGGGGAGGGTGCATGCATCCACATTGAAGGAAGAGGGGGGTGTGCGACTGCCACAGAGCACTTAATAGTTTTAGGGCAGATGAAACAATTGACTATATTCAATGGGAGGAATAATGCAAGTAGATACTATTTCTTTAGCTGCTGCTACGTGTAGTATTTTAGTGTATAAAATTACATGCTAGTCTTTTTAAAAAAAACGTATTTATACAGCTTTTATTTGAATTCCCAAACTACTTTTAAAATAATTTATCGCTGCAGTGCACCTGAAGACCAGTGTCTCAGTCATCTATAACTATGACCTAATGGCACACAACATGGCTGTTACCCATCCTGTGTGCCCTACTTTTCTTTCTTCTGAAATCAAGATGTGTGATCTTGACCTATTTGTGGTGCTTTGCAAACTCCCATACCCTAGAAGCTTTGCAGAGTCTTTGGGCTCTCCATTTCAGACTGCCTCAGTTCTCAAAGGCAACTAGGATTCTTCTCATGGTGCTCATATCTTACACAAATTGAGATTTTTTTCTGATATTTGTATAATCTAATAAGATCTAACTAACTATGGTCTAGTAAGTAGAGTATAATGGTGTAATCTTGAGATAGTCTCATGCTTTACTGGAGAAAATGAAGAAAATAAACTTATTCCTACATTGCAAATATCTAACCCTCCCTTCTCTTTTAGTGGTGTTCTTTCTGCTTTTCACATTGGCTAATTGTATGCAAAGAAATGCATACTAATTATATCTTTTCTAAGCAAAACGTGTGGAGTAGGGTCATAGAACAATCATCCATGAAGAGAAATCCAAGCTTGAAAGGTCTCTCGTTGCCTAACATTTCTTCATTTTACATTGTCTTGGAATTCAGGATTAAATATTAAATAATATGGCTATTTGCTTACTGATCCTGTGTTCACAGCACAGATGTCCTATGTGAATGACAAGCATGAAGAGCACAGTTAGGAATACACAAGCATGGTTCAAGATCATTCGTGTAAAATGAACAGAGAAAGAAGCAGTTCAATGGGTGTTGTGGTTTAGCCCCAGCTAGCAAACAAAACCATGATGGCTGCTTGTTCACTCCTCATCATCCTGCCCCCAAATAGGGGTAAAAATTGAAATGGAAGGGAGAAACTCATGGATTGAGATAAAAAAGGTCCAATAAAATAACAAAACAATACTAGTGTACTACTACTAGTATATCTAAAATGAAAATAAAATACAAAGTAAGTAATACTCTTCAACTCCTCACAAACTCCATCTGTGCTGAGCAGCCATTCCCAGGAGGAGAGCACTCTGGTCCTGAACAGATCCTGGGAATAGAGAGAGAAAAGGCCGAACAGGCAGAAAGGCCCAGAGGCCTCTGCAAAATGGTAGAACAGTAAAACTGAACTAAAGGAACTCCTGAACAGAACTCAACTGAAGCAGAGCTGAACCCGAACAGGTCTCCTGAACTGGAAAACTCATCTCCCATTAAATATAAAGCATGACACTAACGTAATGGAATATTCTTATTGGTCGGCCCTTATGTCAGTCAACGTCTATCCCATCTATGTCCCCTTCCTTGCTACTTCACACTGACAGACAGAGAGCCCAGAAAGACATTGTCTTCCAGACAACTAAGATAACAGTAAATTCTTACATTCTCTTAATTCCAACCAAAAAACATTGGAAAGTTACTTGAAGAAAAACGTTAATTCTGTTCCAAGGTGTTATCTTATTATTCTCAAACTAAATCTAAACAACCAGGGTGCTAGCTGCGAAAAAGAGAAGTTTCTAAGTGCATGAAGAAAATTAACTTAATTTCAGTCAAATCAGCACAATGAATAAATCTGGTATGAGATCTTGCAGTCTCAATATTTCCAATACATATTGTAAGTGCAACAACACAGGCAGACACTAGTTACTTCATGTGCTGATAAAAGACATCATCCAGGACTTTATTTTTATGATTGTTGTCCCCTATCTTTTCTCAGTGATTACTTCTAAGAATAACAGGTTTCATTGCACACAGAAATCTGCATAAGATTAGCAATTAATCTTTTTCAGTTATTTAACTATATTTTTCATTGTTCTGCCTAATAAAGATCACTGATTCTGTCACTCTATTTCTCCTGACAAAAAATGAAACATATTCCAAGTCTCCTGGTCTGCTTGTGAAAACAAACATAAGTGCAACCCTGATGCAAAGGAAACTGCCATCCTAAAAGTATTATGACCGACATGTTACAGTCACTATAGGAATACTGGTATAGACCCATGCAAGTACTATTAACTCAATTGCACTGGGAATTCATTGCACATATGAGAAACACTGCTGAGGCATTTCACTTAGCAGACACTGAATAATGTTTCTGATGTTTCATGATTTTTTCCTCAGTAACATCTCTCCCATGTATCTCCATTCATCAGTGCACTTCATGGACTGCAAAAAGATAAATTCAATGACAATGTTGCCATGTATAACCAGATGCCTAGAGTTAATGTATTTTCAGTCTTACACAAATAAGCAAAGCAAAAGCAATCCTTGTCAGTGTGGGTGTATTTTAATGAGGGAAATTGCACAATGTAGGTCACATTGTAATGAAGGAAATGGTACCATGAACTCTTATAAGAGATCTCTCTATTGTCTTTTTCTGCATCATAAAAGCCTCTGGTCTCACTAACAGCAATTGCTTCAATCTAAATCTTTTATCTTGTTTGCAGCATGAGTAGTGTGCAAGTACTATGCCAACGCCCGCACCTCATCTAAGCTATTTGAACTTCTGTATTGTCAGTCAGAACTTGGGTCAATTTTGATATAAGACAAGCCCAGGGATTATAACTTGTCCTGGTTTTGTTAAAAGCAAGTTTCTCTTTTAGTGAATTTGCCTGTCAGCTAAAGACTTCATATTAGCTGCATTTTCCTGGAAAACTAGATACATGTTTTGGTGAACATAGCAATGGAATGTGAAGTTATTGATAACGAATTGATGCACCTCTCACAAGAGGGGCAACGAGGAAACAGGTGACCAAGAAACTGACCAAGCATAACATTCCATTTGCGTGACTACTTCATATAAAAGTGAGGGATCATGAGGATCTCATTCCTTTTTGCTTATGGCTGACATTAGGAGAGGACTGAGGCCTAGTGAGAGACTGAATCCAGCTCCAGTTGGCTGCAAAGTCCAATCCAGGACTTCGGATGCCAGATCTGCAGTTGCTGGGACTTTTAAGATTAGTTTTGTATATTTTGTATTATTTTCTCTATTCTTATTAGTAGCATTAGTAAAACTTTTTTAATTTTTCCAACTCTCTTCTCTCTGCCCTTCTTTTCCTCCCAATCGCCTGTCCTTAGTGGGAGGCGGGTACATGGAGGGGCTGAATGGGGAAGTGGGGGGAGAGGGGGTTAACAATACATCTACCATGGTTTTATTGTCACCCCACAATCAAAACCCTCAAAATAACTATACTTATTTCACAAAAATTGGGAAAACTTTGAAATCACATCATTTGGTTGACAGGACTAGTGTTTCCCCAAGAAAGCTGTCTGTGTATATTGTAACACCATGGAGAAATGTGACTATCAGGGAACCACAGGGGCTGAGGGTTGTAGTGCAGCTTACGAGGGTCAAGAGTAAAAGGTTCAAGTTAAAAACAACTCCTAGGAGAGTAGGGGGTGGCCCTTGCCTTCCTGTGAGGTCTGTCCCAGCCCCTTCATCTCCACTGATCGCACCAACTGCTGTTGAGGTGCCTGGTGAGGTCCACGGCTTGAAGATCCCAGGAGAGACTTCCTTAAGGCCCTGGCTGATGTTGCTGTATTACTAGAAAAAAAAAGGTCTGTTTTTTAAAAAATATTTAAAATTTGTTTACTTATACTTCACAAGCTCTGAAGTGGTTTTCAATAAGAGTTTTTTTGTCAGATTTTCACACCCACTTTTTAAAAGGTGTGTGTACCACACAGAAATCTTCCTAGGGCAGCTTTACAGTACTTTGCCATGATAACACCATGCAGCCCACTTAAGTGCTCCCCTGTCAAGAATCATATTGTTTTAAATGCAAACACTGGCCCAAACAGAGGCAGAGCAGTGTTTTCCAGTGTCTCCAAACAACAGCTAAATGGCTCAAGTAATCTATCTAAATGGAACACTTGTATTACTTCACAGTTTTTACAGTGCTTTTCAGATGATATATTTTAAAACACACTTCCTACTGTGTGCTCTTTGCTCACTTTGTGCTGTGTGCTCTTTCTGATTGCTGAAGGAGACCTTTCATTAATACAGTTTAACACAACTCCTCCATTCATCTCCTGATTCTTCCCTGCCTTGCCCAAACATAAGGAAATCCAGTGATTCACTGTTTAACGTATTGTTTATAATCAAGAATTACTTTTAAAATCAAGAATTAACAAGTGTATGATAACCTACATGATTACTTCCTGAACACATTTGTTTTTAGCACATTGTATTAAACAGAGATAATAAGGTGGTTATAGAGCCTGATTGACCTCATAGCTCTGGCAAATTAAGAGCTCTCTATCTGACTACTTTGAACTTGCATGCAAGAGAGAAGTTTCATTGAGAATGATGTTTGTGTTTTGAAATTCTATTTAATGAGGTGAGTTGTTAAATTTATGTACAGAAAAGTATGTGTACTTATGTTCTACTGTCTCTTCTAAAAATTGTTTCCCAGTAAGAACTGATCCATCTCTCACTTTTTGGATCTCTCAGTTAAGAAAGAGAATGAAACATCGCAAAACATTTAAAAATAGGTCTGCTTTTAGCGAATGGTATTTCAATCAAAATGGACATACTTTCAAAATTTTTAACCTATGCAAGTGAAAAAAAAATGTTTTCTTTGTAGTGGGGAAAAAAAAATCTGTGGCTTTCAGAATTTCAGTTTACACTTATTATTGTGGCCTCTGTATTCTTCACAGCTTATTCCTAAAATTTAAAAAACAAACAAACAAAAAACAAGCATTATTGTTCAACAACTTTCAATATAAACTGGCTTATAACATGAACAACATTACCTCCTTTCCTTCCTCTATAAAAAAGTCAGAGAAAAGAATCATGAATGCTGTAAGGCATGGAAATATTTGGATTTAAATGCAATTTTCAAATTATATTATGTTTAAGCTTGAGTATGGCAGAAAACAGGTCACACTCACTGCAGATGAACAATTCTCTTCTGAGGTTTCCTGAAGAATGCCTGTCTGCTCTGGAATCTACAGGGCACTGCTGTGAGCAAAAGAACATCCTGCTGCAAAGCAGTAATGCAGGTAAGAGCAGTGACATAACCTTACTACAGTTAGTAGCTCAAAGTGGTGAGAACCTTGAGGGTCTGAAAATTGCTCATTGACCTTTGCAGTGTAGAGTTTCTGAAACAGCTGCTCTCCAGAATGATGTGGAGATATGTTTTGCAATGAGATTGTAGAGATATGATCAGGCTCTCAACAATGGATTTCTGTGAATTATGTGGAAGGTGCGCCCACCATAGCAAAGATTGAGCTCCCTGAGACGTTGAGTTGTAATGAGTGCTGACTGCAGATGTAGCAACTACCTTGTGCAGGTTGACTTTCGCCACATCTGCGTAGTGATTGTTGCCATGGGGAAGAGAAGGCGGTCAACCAGGAAGGATTAATATGACCATACTTGATCACAAATCAGATTCAATTAGATTATAAATGGAGCCCTGCCAGAGGGCCACTTGAGTTGATCCTCCTCAGAGGAGTGAGTCTGCAGTCCAGAAGCCCCACCTTTGGTTGGGATACCACCAAAGGTAAGTTCTCAAGGCTGAGAGCCCTTGCTTTATTGGCTGAGTGATTGTGCATTCTGGGTTACACTTCTAAAAAGCTTAGAAATGTCTAAGTCAGGTGTGTAGTAGCAATTCCACTTGCCATCTCAAATCCATAAACAGCCAGCATTAACGGAGCTTTGACAGGCTTGCCAAAAATAAACATTGTTTGAGTATATTATTTGTTTCACTTAATTTAAAAGTCTCTGTGACAAATTATAATCTCCAGCTGCCAGGGTCACTTTGAATGTGTTTAAGCAAGCAGCTTTCCGAAATCAAAATTAACATTGTGTCTCCCAGTACCTTTGCAGTTTGACTTTCAGAAGTTATCTTTCTCTGAAGCTGTTTATCAAGGTCTGTGAGAATTTGTAGCAACTTATATTAATTTAATTATTTGTCCATATAACTCAACTGAGATAGTTCTAATGTGCAGGGGTTTGGGAAGGTGCCAGAGAGCATCTTCTTATCCAAACTGATGTCAAACATCTTATCCAGGATCAGAGGTTTCCATTTTCAAGCTTCTATGTAATTTTAATACATCTGATATTTCTCAGTTTCTTTAGATGTACAAGGAGGGAATACTGTCCTGACCTACTCCAAAGTATATGGAAGACTAGACATCTAATTGAACAGTATAAAACCCAAATAAGACATACAGCAAGCTAATTAGAAAGCAAAGTCTCTTACTTCCACATATATTCATCTTAATTCTTTGTTTGAAGACTTTCCTCTTCTAGTATTGTTAATTAATCAATCTCTTTGGCTATAGCCTAATCAAAAGAAGTAGTTCCAGGATTGTGTGAAGCTGAGGAATTTTCACAAAGAGGAAACATTCATCTGAATATGTCTTTGAAACCCTTAATGCTTAATCTCAGGGCCACTTACCTGCCTACCCTACTCAGAGAGTCAGGAAGTCAATTTTTTGGTGATTATAGACTGTTTTGGTAACATGTCCTTTCCTTTGTTGTTCTCTTACTTTTATGACTTCTCTTCAGGTTTCACACCTTTTACTTTCTGTGCTATACTGCCGAAACATGGTTAGTAAAAAAATCTTTCTCTGCCTTTCTCGCCATACTCTGTCCATGTTGCCTGCTCTTGGAACCCCTTTATGAACTAGTCGTATCAAATAAAACTCATCGTTATGAGCTTTTAACACATTCCTGTACTCTTTTTTTTTTTTTTTAATTTCTTCCTTTATGGTATCCATCCTACCCTTTCCTCCACATAAGCTTAGCTTCCTTTTACCAGTCTTTTTATCTGCTCTTATTTATTTTTATCTCTCTTCAGCCTCTTCAGCCACTGGTTCTCTTTGTTCAGCCTTTTCTTCTCTAAATTCCTTTTTTTAAGAATTATGTCAGTGTCATGTCCTGCCCCCAGCTATGAGTAGTGGGGAGAAGTGACTCAAGTTTGTGGGTCCCCTTTGGTTGGAAAGCAGTACACACAGTACTTAAGGTCCACAAACAAAAGGCTTTTATTTTGCAGCTTGGCCCAAATGGTATATGGTTAGGTGGCAGAAGGATTTACGTTATTGTAGGTTCAAGTGGTAAACATTAAAAGTTTGCAGCATATGTGGGGCTGTAAATCTTGTGTTACTACATTACATATAAGAAGAAAAGCAAGAAATTAGAAGTACGGGGAAGAAAGAATAGAGAGAGAAAGATTTTACCATCCTTATGGATGCTTTATATGTGATGGATTTTGCAGTCTCGGGTCCAGCCATGTGCGGCGTCCTCTGGTGTCTTGTTCAGTTCATGTGGTGAGACTGGTGGGCAGAGTGGTCCGCAGGATGGTGGGTGGGCACTGCTGGTGCTTGTGCAAGGTGGGCCTTTATAGCCCTCTGAGTTGCCTGCTTGTGTAACTTTTGGTCTTTTGTGGAGGTGTTATTGTAAAGGAGAGAAAAGTCTAGGGAAAAAGGGTGGTTGTGAAAGATCAACAAGTCTCAACAAGTCTCGGGCCATGTTGAAGAGTCTCAGCTTTTCCCCTTTGTGCCATGCTGGACATATCAAAAGGTGGAGTTACATGCTCTCTGGCATGTCCCCCACTTCCTGTATGGGCCAGCTGGCCTGGTCTGTGACTCCTTAGTTTGTTGATATGTAAATTGTAGTTCTACTGATTGTATCATCTCCTGTGGCTGGATGAACTGCTTTTTCCACAATGTTTTGTCCATTAACCTTATCAGTACATGACAGTCAACTATTGATTTCACAATACCCAAATAGAGACTGCATTTATCAAAAAGACTCAGTGAGGCACTACAGGAATTCTAGGAGCTGCTTGTCATTAAACTTACTCTGATCATTCAGTTTGATTTGGATTTTGCCTGCCAGAATTGTGAATTTGCTATTTAAATGAATTGTTTCAAGCATATAGGTGAGATTCCTTGCCTTGATGTCTGCTTTCTGCTAAACCATCATATGATAGCCAAAATTCCTACAGAGTCACTCTCATTCGACAGGCAGATTTTACACCAGTCAACAGCTGGTGTAGATCCCAACAAGCAAGTAGAAGAGGATGGGTGTTTGGAGGTAAATGTATCAAAGAAAGCTGAACTGTGCCTGTTTCTCTAGGAGATACGAAATGAAGGATCAGGAAGAGGTATCCAGTGTGTTCATAAGCACACATGAGAATCATTGACATTCAGGTTTTGTTATGTGTGTTTAAAAGGGATTGAGCTAATGAATGTGACAACTGAGCTGCCAGACTCTGAGGAAGATTCAATGGGCAAACAAGTGAGTGGTTTCTCACTCTCACAGGACTGAGTGAGAGAACTTTTTTCCTTCTGGGGTATCTATATTATGACAGACAGGTATTTTCATTCCATTAAATGTTCTATAAAGGAATTATTTTGTGACCAGAAGAACAATTAGAACCTATGCACTCAGGCTATAAGGTAAAAGATAATCTCATGGAACTGCAAACAGAAAGAGAAATGAAGCAAATAGGGAAAGCATGCTAGCAAGAAAAAGAAGTAGAGGTCGAAGTAAAATCCACTCAGGCTATTGTTTCATACATGTTAATATGAGCATGATAGCAATATTCATGTGTGCAACCAAAACAGGCAGTTGAATGGAAGAGATACCCTAATGTGAATGACGTGGCAAGGCACAATTTTCAGTATAGAGCATACTGAAGATTCCTTCAATGAGTAGGGGAAAGGTCTCTGTCTAATACATTAAAGAGCTATGGCTCTTGGCTTCACAGCGTTGGTGCTAGTGAAAAGAAAAAGGTAGTAAAAATTTCACCCACATTACATGTAATTTAACTACATGATCGTGTTTGTAAAACTACATTTTGCTGTCTTTTTATCTGTTGCATATGGTTCAAGATGAGCTGCTCTGCAGAATTGTTTTAGTACTAGCCAGTTATTCCAGCTGAATACCAAAGAGCCTTTCAATCAGAGGAAGGGAAACCTCTTTTTTTTCCTCATCTCCAAAGACAAAACATGCAGCTAGATTTTTCTGTGTTGCCTTTTCCCTCTATGCTCACACCAGTAATCTCTAAACATCTGGCATGTCTGCTTTACTTACAACAAGGAACATGCTCACTGACTTAGTTTATCACGTATTTCAGCTTTGTTTTTTACTCTGTAGTAAAACGTAATTACAGAGATAGATTAAACTAAAATAAACCACAGTGAAGAATTATGTTTCATCGTCTGCCCATACTAGCATTTGAATCTTTATATTGCACGTTTCTGTGCTGTCTAGTTAGTAACACAATAACTTCACTTAGACACAAGCACTTTTGTGTTTGTGCCTACATTGTGTTTATGGAGTACCTTCATTATTCAATACATGCTTTAAATAATGTGGGTGTGAGGGGTTTTGGAGGCAGAGAGTGGTCTCCTGTACACTAGGGATTTGTAACATCTTCTTGGTGCCTTTCATCTTGTTGAATTTTTTTTGTTAATCTATTTCACTTCAACCCCTCTTCCACTATCTCCTCAGAAAGAGAATGGAAGAGGTGTCTACAGAGACAGAGCAAATTAGACACTGCTGGCACAGTTAGGCATTCCTCTTGTATTTTGAATATCTGAATTTCCTTTCCACCTTGCCTCTCACAGGTAAAGAATGCAAATGGGTTTGAAAGAGAAATGCAGAGTCACATGATGATGAGATGCAATTACTTTACAAGAGCAAAGGTCAAGGATTCTAAATCAGAGATAATATGAGTGGAAAAATAAAAATAAGTACTGAGATTCTGTGCTCAGAAGTGTTGCACTGTATTAGATAAATAAAAAATGCCCAAAGTACAGAAGAAACACAATTATTATTACTTTTTTTTTTTTTTTTTTTTTTTTTTCCCCAAGGGAAAGCTTCTGAATGTTTTTGTCAAGTAAAGAATGGTGGCAGAAAATTGGAAATTCACTCATAGGGGTTGTTACCCAACCTGGCAGGTTATTGAAATCTGTATGTACCAAGAGGGAAAAACATATTAAGACATAATAAGAAGATCCAAAGTTTCTTCCTAAAGGAAACTAGTTAAAAGATAAATTAATAAATCTAATACATTGAGTTATCTAATAAAATAATTTAAATAGCTCCCCATCTGCAAAACCAGAAAAGCTTTCATGTTCCTAGGACACAATGGTCTAATTATGCTAAGCATGCTCTGAGAAACTCATAAAATCTCAGTCTCCCAGTGTGGCTAAAACAAAAGCAAAAGTAGGGTGAACTCTTCCTGAAGCAGCACTGAAAGGAGAAATGAACATAGGCAAGCAAACCTCATGTTGCTTGTGCCTAAACTGTAGGGCAGGACGAAGGGACTACAGGGAGTAATTTGTTAATTCTCCTGCTTAATACTGGATCAATTATATTTGGGACAGCACTGAAAAGTAGCTGTCTGCTATTTCTTATGCTGGAATTTCTGTCGAAATCCTACAGTTTCCTTAGGCATTCTGTTTTCTGTTGAATTTGGCCTCAAATGCACTCAGATAATTGCTATCACAAGGTTTTTTATTTTAATCTAGTACACCATATCTACAGAGAGATTCTCTCATTCTCTTTCAGTTTTTGTTGATGCCTTCTCAGATGACACTGAACATCCTCAGACTCCAGTTTGGTACAACCTGTTAGTAAAACTGTATCTAACTCCTTAAAATGTTGCTCAAAATAGTTTCAGAAAGCTCTGCTGGTCCTGTTTTTCTGCACAACTCTGTCTTCTGTGCACAGGTTAGCAGACCTCAGCCTCTTTCTGCCCCATCTCAGAAGCCTGCCCTTCTGATAGTCCCATCTAAACACATTTCTGGGATTAATGTTAGTTAGGAGAGTATCTCTGTCTTAGCCAGTGTTATGCTGTATAAAGATACAGCAGTCGTCACAGCGTCATACATAGTAGGTACAGACCCAATGAATGGCACGATGGGCAAAAGAAGTAGAAACAGAAAAGGAGAGACTTGCTGTGACAGCCAGAGAGGGACTTCCAGAGAGAAATTACAACACAAACCCATTATTTTCATATTTTCAATGGTTTCAACTTTTTTGAACCTGGAGGCAGTATTGTGTCAGCTCTCTTGTGTAACGCACTTATTGAAACAGTTTATCTTCCTCTTTCAGTTTTTGCACCACTCTTATTTTCCTTCTATTTCTTCTCTCAGTTTCCTAGCTTTTCAGTTTTTTTCCCTATTCCTCTCCAGGCATAACTTTACTTCTCTATTCTCCCACTGACATTTACATGTTATTCATGGCATTCCCTGACCTCTTCCTCATTCTTATTTGGATGTTATCTCCCCAGTTCTCTTGATACGTGTAAGAGTTGGTCCGAAGAATAGTATTTGCCTGAACATCACCATCAGGGACTTGGAGAACAGATGCCCTGATAGAAAGAAATGGACAGTGACTTGGAGAGAGGCCTGAGGAAAAGAATTTTGCTGTACAGGTCTCTCTGATCAGTGGGCTACCAGTAACAATAGCTATTGTGTGGACTTCACCTGCTGCTGCAGCCAAATGTACCCCCACCTCCTAAAAGGAATTGTGTTATACAGGTCTCTTGGACCTGGGGACAATAGCTGCCGTCCAGGAGATGGATTTTCACTGGCTTGCCCACACCTTCTCCCTTTTACTAAGGCCAACGAAGAAGAGCATGTGTAGAGGCTTGCCAAGGGTCTTGAGGTCATCCAATGGACCAGAAAGAGAACCCTGCATGTGAGGCGACGCAGGCACAGATGGGTTCTGGCAAGTGACGTGGGGACTTTTCAGGTCGGCATAGTTAAGCCTAGATTGCAAAACAAAGGCAGAGATTGGCCTCAATCCATGGGAGCGAGGTGGGATGAAGAAGCGTAAAAGATGATTCCTGACTGGACACCATTAAGATCTTCCCACCAAAGGATCCCGGATTATGACAGAAGACTGGCAGGACTCTTCTTATGGGACCTGAGACCAGAGGAATGCCTTTGGGACTCGTTTGGTAGTAGCTAAATCTTCTTTCCCCCTTTTCTTTCTCTTTCCCCTTCTTTCTACTTTCTCTATCATGTGCCACTTTATGGGCAAAATAATCAAGTAACACTGTTTGATTGAATTATGACGCCATGACATTTTGGTTGCCTTAATTTTGCGCTTCAAGATCAAGGTAAATGAACCATCACAAGTCCATCACTGAATGGACCGTGACAATAAGTCCCCTTGGAAAATTATTTCTCCAACCTTTTCTATTGAACATGGAGGTTAGACACTGTAGTTCTTCAGTGATACTTTTGCTTTTGCGCAGATTTAAGGCAGACGGCAATTTATGAGCAGAAGTGAAGAAGAATGTTTTAAATTAAACACTCAGTCAATTTAATTTTTGGCTTCAGCTCATTAGGAATGCTTGTTCAATTAGAGATGGAGAAAAAGTTGGTTAATCTTAATTATTCCTTTTCTATTATTAACCCTACACCTACTTTATATCTTATACTGAGGGAAAGGAAGAGAGACCAAGAGGGAAGGAAGGAAAAAAGGTTGGCAAAATCCATTAACTTCATTTATCTTGAACAGGCTAAATGAGGCAATAATCCCTCTGAAAATAATTTTTCTGATTTTACTTAGACTTCTTCCCATCACAGGAACACTTCACATCCTGTTACCTCTGCTGCCATGCAAATGCATACAATGAGAAACAGAGGCACACCTCCTTTGTAGAAGAACTATCTAGAAAACAAAACTTGTGCTCCAGATTCCTCATCTCTCATTCCATAATTCGTTGCTACTTTTTTCTCTCTCTTATTTTCTTCTATAGTTCTTGAATCAGAAAATTCTATGACTCTTAAAGCCTAACAATACAATATGTTTAGATGATCGTAATCAATATTTAGGTCTGCACTTACTACCCACATGTGCCATTGTAGTGACATGATGTAGTGACGGATAGTTAAAAAATACTTTTTTTCATTTCATTTCCCTTGGGACATTATGCCAGTTATTATTGATTCTGGCAGTTCTAAGGTTCCATTTCAATGTCCTAGTCTAAAGCCAGGTAATTATGTCAGCCCAAGAGAGATTCTATGTAAATTGGTGCAAGGAAATTGGAAGATTCCAAGTAAGGGGGTTTAAAACACCTTGCTATTATATACCAAAGACATGTTGTAATTTTAATTCTTTCTAATGCCACACCCAGACACCATTTTGGTTACTGAAAGAAATCTGAGATCAAACATTGATCTTTGACAGGTTTGGCTGTAAAGGTGTTTTTCTGGGAATCGGGTCTGGAAAGGCATTGATTTTTCTGTGCATGGCAACATGATTTAATATAACAACTTGATACGACATAGCTTAATGCAAAGTGATGGGTTGGAACCCAAGTATTTATGCAGATAAGATGCAATGTGAAGAGAGGAAGAGCTAAATAAAGGGAAAGAGGGAATAAGAAAAAAGTAAAAAGAATTTGTGAGGACAGGTAAAATCAAGGCTTGCCTGGAAGCTTGTTATTATGCTGAAAATACTGGCATAAATCATACAGTAAATACAATAATAAGTTATAGAATTGTATAATTACATTATCTAAAATATAATTGATTTATTTTTATTACTGGTTCCAAAATAATTAACATTATATTAAATAAATATATTTATTCAGGTACGTATGAGATAAATTTCAAGGTTTGTGGAAGTTTAGAAGATTTCAGCAGGATTTTCTTGCTGCTTTTGATATATGAGAGATCAGCAATGTGTCAATGTGAAGATTTTGTGCATTTCTTTAGAAGCTTCTTAGATACTCTGGGAATGGCTGTTCTCTTAAAGAAAACCAGGAAAATGAAACTGACATCCAGAACTTCCTTGATATTCTGTGTTAATATCTGCAACATTTAATCAGCTTCAAAGAGGTTAATTATATATTTACACTTTCTAGTGCAATGCTAGGCAGACATAGCCACAGAATAAACCAACATTTTCATGAGGGATGCTTTGCTTCTGAGATGGATTAACAAGACAAAGTGTATTATCCTGATAATTCTGCACTGGCTCTAGTGTCACAGTTACCCAGTGTACACATACCTTAGCAAACATTAATGACAGTGAATATAGGTATGAGAGCAAATCTTCTAGAGCAGGCAAATCTCTTCATGCTGAAGGGAAGACCACAATGCAGTGCTTCTGCAGTGTAGTACAGCATTGCATGACCTATATCCAGTACAGGAAGCAACCAGACTGCAGAAGCTGTGAACTACATGCCCCAGAAAACTGGCTACTACTGGCAGCATAGTATCTTATTTGTAGATTGAGGATTGTTATATCCCTTCAGCCTTCTTTTCTCCAGGCTAAACAGCCCTAGTTCCCTCAACTACTCCTCAAAAGACTTGTGCTCCAGGCCCCTCACCAGCTTCGTTTCCCTCCTCTGCACTCTCTCTTGTACTTCAATGTCTTTCTTACGATGAGAAGCCCAAAACTGAACACAGGATTCCAGGTTGGGCCTTACCAGAGCCAAATACAGTGGCACAATTACTTCTCTAGTCCTACTGGCCACACTATTCCTGATACAAGCCAGGATGCTGTTGGCCTTTTTGGCCACCTGGACACACTACTGGCTCATGTTCAGCTGGCTGTCAGTCAGCACTCCCAGATCCCTCTCTGCCAGGCAGCTTTCCAGCCGCTCTTCCCGAAGCCTGTAGCGCTGCAGTGATTGGACAGGAGGAAATGGCCTCAAGTTGCACCAGGGGAGGTTTAGATCAGATATTAGGAAAAAAATTTTCCACTGATAGGTTTGTCAGACGTTGGAGTAGGCTGCCCAGGGAAGTGGTGTAGTCACCATCCCTGGAAGTGTTTAAAAGGCATTTAGATAAGGTTATTAGGGACATGGTTTACTGCTAGACTTAGTTTATGGTTGGACTTGATGATTCTGAGGGTCTCTTCCAACCAAAATGATTCTATGATTCTATGATACTATTATGCTGTGTTTTAGAGTCTAGATGTGTCAGCCTGAAGTTTGACATTTCCATTTAGCCATGAAAGGTCAGAAAGAGAGTGTACAAATCAAAGCAAACTCACTCTTAATATTTCAATCCATTAATGTAATTTCTAAAACCACAATAGCAGTCTTGCCAAACACTGGAGAATCAAGGAATACTGCAGTTGTGCTTAAGTTTCTCTGAGGTCCATAAAGTATTAAATCAGACTTATGTTACTGTGTCAACAATGAAAAATATAATAATGGCAGCAGAATCGGAAATGTTTGAAAAGTTGAAACGTGTTGTTTTGTTTGTTTGTTTTTCCAGCATTACCAGTTTCCAAGCATAAATTTAATGTGAGAACTGTGTAGGATATAATTGGCTGATGTATATTTCAGTTCTTTCTGTAGGAAGCCGTTGAAGTTGTTTAGTGCTCCCATGGATATTTTGAGATTTTTCTTTTGCAGAATAAGATTGCTTTTAGTAAAGTGCCACCAAACAAGGATCAACACATGTTTTGACAGTTCTTTAAGTCAGTGCTTAGCGTGTTTGAAACCATAAGTGTATATATTAGGTGGTCTGTTAGAAAATGGCATTTGTGGTAATCTTTTCACAGAGGCACAAAAACCGATGGATTGTTTTTCTGTAGATTTAAGAATTACTTTAATGACTCAAGTATTGCCCTTTTTTAGGTCTAAAAGCACTTATTTATTGAAACTATTAAACCCATTATAATAAATAATGATATAATGAATATATGACATAATTAATAATGAAAACATTGAAAATATTTTAAATGTAAAAAAAATATATATATATCCCTTTGTCTAAAGGCTGCATCTACCCTTCAAAAGGGACATTAAATACCGATCTGGTCTCCAATAGTTTGACTTCTTTTGATCAAAAGTTGTATGAAGCTTGGGTAGAGTCTATTTCTGAAATAGATCATTAATGAACTAAAAGATGAGAAGTAGGGAAGAGAAGAACAGGGAACTTAAAACAAGGATACATTTTGATAAGATATTGAACTTTCATAATTTCTTCTTTGAGAAGAGTGTGAACTGAATAAACACCGTATTCATTAAATATAGAGGTGTTCTGACCAGCTTCCAAATTAATGACAGTTTGTTCCAACTCTTGAGCATGGTGACAGCTGTTCTTATTTCAATAATAAGCTAAAGATTTCTATGCATGTCTTCCTTTGTTGTTATTTTCTTCTGATTTCAGATAAATGGCAGATGATACTGAAATTTAAAACAAAACTACTTCTAAAATATTTCTGTCTCTGAATTCTAAAATTTATTTTCCAACTAATGGTTTCCTTCTGCTTTTAAAGCCTAAATAAAATATTCTACTAACCAAAATATTTGGTTTTCTCTACCATTTCAATCATTTTTTTCTATATATTTCTCTCACATTTTCCCCTAGAAGAAGTTGGTTTCTCATTACAATTTCCAATTTTTTTTTTTTTTTTAAAAAGTATCTTGTCAGTTTAAGTACAAAAATTTTGATTAAAAAAACAAAAAGTACCAACATGCAATATAATTTTCCTATTTTGACTTACTAAAATCTGCTAGGATCACCAGTGCCTTACAAAGAGGAAGGCACAGGACAAAGGTATGTGCAGCAGTAGGGTAGGAAATATGGAAAGTCTGCTTGGAAGTTACAGTTAGTTGGGTGGATGGATTAGAAAAAGTGTTTCCTAACAGTTCAAGTTTATAGAGCAAACAAGTTTTAGATAATACTGGATGTGAAGACTGGATGACAATCTCTAACAAAAAGAAAGGAACCAGAACCTTAATGGAAAGAATGATATTTCTTCTGGGGAAAGGAAAGAGATTATGGCAACCCATATATGAGAGCTGAGGGAACTAAATGAGTATGACATAGCTCTGTGTACAGACAAAATTACTAGAGAATTTTGTAGTATTCCCTGTAAACTCCTGGAAAAGGATGAAACGTTTTAATGTCATTTCCTGAAACCTTTACCATAATTTTGATTACTTCAGAACACTACTAGATCTTCCTGTTTAACTACATCACAGAAAACATTACAAAAATTCTCTGCCTTCCTACTAAAGCATGGCTGTTTTGCTAAGAAGATGCTGACTGACTGTCAACTTGATCAGCTTGCATTGCCTCTTAATATCTAACATTATACATACAATGAAATTTGATCAGGAATTTCATTTGTGATTATTCTCAGTTTATCGTGGCTTCACTGCTTAGCAGTGACATTAGTGAGCTGTTCTGTAAGAACTTTACTAGGCAGGAAGTCATAGTGTAAAACATGGTCTAGTAAGGGAGTTTAAAAATATACCATAGCTAAGAAATTTTATTCTGTCTATAATGGCTAGTAGAACCCTGTTATCAATCAATCAACAAAGAATAACACTGATTACTGAGCACAACCTTGACTTCTTTGGTGAAATGCTCAGCCAGTTATATGCAACACATTGCATATATTGCATTTTTTTTCTTGTATGGAATGAAAATAGGATTCAAAGGAAATCCTAGTTTCTTTTTTTCTGTGCTCTCTCAGTGGAGATGTGTGGTAAATAGAAATGCTCAGATGTTTTTGGAAAAGGTAGTTCTTCTCCATTCCAATTTCCAAATCCTGTGGTTTTTAGAAAGCACAGGAGCTATGAAAACTACACAGAAACGATGTAAATCTATAGGTCCTCAAATTGTAATTAATGTCTGCTCTACAAATATTTTTCCTTTCCCTGAACATCAAAGTTCATGGAATTTTAGTACCATTGAAATGCAATCCAAAGGAACCATGGGAATCTATTTTTTTTCAGTTCTACTTGGAATTACCCATGATCTTAGATCCCATAATGTATCCTGCAGTCTAACTCTAAAACAACAAAAGTGAACACAGAGTTCTGACGACAAAGAACAAGCACAGAACAAGCACAGAATAGTGGGAGTAAAAGGCTTCAGAACTCTAATTAATTCTGCGATGACTTGGGCAAACCCAAACAGTTTGCTCTGCATTTTCTCTCTCTTGACTGTAAAATGATGTGCTGTTTTTGTCTGGGATTCTGTTAATTTTCTTCATAGTAGCTAGTATGGCACTATGTTTTGGATTTGTGCTGAAAACAGTGTCAACAATCTAGGGTTATTTTAGTTATCACTGAGCAGTTCTTGCATGGGGTCAAAGGCCTTTTCTGCTTCTCACACCACCCTATCAGTGAGTGGGCTGCTGATGCACAAGAAGTTGGGAGGGGACACAGCTGGGACAGCTGACCCCAACTGACCAGAGGGATATTCCATACCATATGGTTTTATGATCAGCAATAAAAAACTGGGAGGAGAAGGAAATGGGAGGGCACATCTGGAGTTAAGGTTTTTGTCTTCCCAAGTAATGGCTGCATGTATTGGAGCCCTGTTGTCCTGGCGATGGCTGAACACCTGCCTGCTGATGAGAAGTATTGATTAAACTCCTTATTTTGCTTTGTCTGTATGCATGGGTTTTGCTTTACCTATTTCTCTGCCTTTATCTCATCCCACAGGTTTTCTCAATTCTACCTGTTTGATTCTCTCCCTCATCCTTTTGCTGAGGAGTGAGTAAACAGTTGTGTGATTCTTAGTTGCTGTCTAAGGTTAAACTATTACAAAAGAAAGTAATAATTCATACTTACCTTCTTGGGTTTTCTGTAATATTCTTGTTCACATTTGTATGATGTTTACAAAAAGCAAAACATGGTATATGTAAGCATTGGGTTTTATGATAGTGTATTAATTACTTCAAATAACAACTAGGAAAGTTCAAATATTATCTTGAAAGTCTGACATGGTCTTTGTTAGGCCTTTGCTTTGTCAGTGTATAATTCATGTAATCATATAATCATGGAATGATTTGAGCTGGAAGGGACTGTTTAAGATCATCTAGTTCCAACTCCCTGCCATAGGCAGGGATATCTTCCATTAGATAAGGTTCCTCAAGGCCCTGTCCAACTTGACCTTGAGCAGTTCCGGGGATGGGGTATCCACAGCTTCTTTGAGCAACCAGTTCTAATGTCTCACCATCCTTTTAGTGAATAATTTCTTCTTGATCTCCAAGCTAAATCTCCCCTTTTTCAGTTTAAAGCTATTGCTCCTTGTCCTATCACTACACTCCCTGATAAGAGTCCCTACGCATCTCTTCTGTAGTCCCCCCTTAAGTATTGAAAGGCTGCTATAAGGTGTCCCTGCAGCCTTTCCTTCCTTAGGCTGAGCAACCCCATTCTCTCAGCCTTTCTTCATTCGAGAGGTGTTCCATCCCTCTGATCATTTTTGTGGCCCTCCTCTGGGTATGCCCTGAAAGGTACATGTCTTTCTGACACTGGACACCTCAGAACTGGACGCACTACTCAAGGTGGGGTCTCATGAGAGCATAGCAGAGGGAGAGAATCACATCCTTCAACTTGCTGAACACACTTCATGCAGCCCTGGATACAGTTTGCTTTTGGGGCTGAAAGTGCACATTGCTGGTTTATATCTAGTTTTACATCTACCAATAAACCAAACCCCTTCTCTGGAGAACTGCTCTCAATCCATTCATCACCCAGCCTGTATTGATATTGGAGATTTCCCTCTCCCAGGTACAGGACCCTGTACTTGGCTTTGAGTACCTTCATGAGTTTCATACAGGCCTGCTCCTCAAAGCTTTCTAGGTAACTCTGGATAGCATCACCTCCTTCAAGTGAATCAACTGTACTCAGTTTGATGTAATCTTCAAGCTTGCTGAGCATGCACACAATCCCACTGTCTATACCATTAATAAAGATATTGAATAGTACTTGACCCAATATGGACCCCTAAAGGACATAAGTTGTTACTGACTTCTATTTGTACATTGAGCTGTTGACTGTAACTATTTGGATGCAATCATCCAGCCAATTCCTTGTCCAGCAAATAGTCCATCCACCAAGACCATATCTCCTCAATTTAGAGACAAAGGTGTTGTGTCAAGTTTCTTGCAGAAGTCAAGAGACATGACATCCGTTGCTCTTACCCACCAATGCAGTCACTCCACCGCAGAAAGCTAGCAGATGAGTCAGGCACATTTGTCCATGGTGAAGCCATGTTGGCTATCTCTGATGACCTTGTTGTCACCCTAATACCTTGATATAGTTTCCATTCCATGATCTGACTAGGCACAGAAAGTGAAGCTCACAGGTCGGTAGTTTCCAGGGTTCTCTTTTCTACTCTTTTTACAAATGGGTGCAATGTTTCCCTTTTTCCAGTCACTGGGGACTTCACCTGGCTGCCATGACTTTTCAAATATGATGGAGAGCAGCTTTGGAACAACATCAGCAATTCTCCCAGGACCCTGGGATATATCTCAGTGGATTACATGGACATGCATATGTCCAGGTTACTCAAATGGTCTCGAACCTGGTTTTCTCCTACAACTTATTGAGTACCTCAGCCATGCCGGTTGTCATCAGATTCCCTGTCTTATTGATGAGTGGAAGTACATTATCTTTTGTCTTCCTTTTCTGACTAATGTACCTGCAGAAGTCCTTATTATTCTTCACAGCCCTTGTCAGATTTAACTACAGCTAAATTTGTTCCTTAACTTCCCTGATCCCATCTCAATATTCCCCGGCAGTATCCTCATACTCTTCCTAGAATGTATATCTCTGCTTCCACTGCCTATGCATTTCCACCTTGTGTTTCAGCTTGACCAAGAGGTCCTTACTTGGTCATGTTAATCTCCTGCCTTCCTTGCCCAGTTTCTTGCACATGTGAATCAATAGTTTCTGTGCTCTAAGAAAAATGTCTTTAAATATCTGCAAGCTTTCTTCTGCTCCGTTATCTCTGAATTTTGCGGGAGGTCACATCCACCAATTTAGCAAGCAACTGAAAGTTCACTTCCTTAAGGTTTGTGGTCTTGACTATAGTTTTTGTCTGGCCTATATCCCCTGAGATGACAAATTCCACCAGGGCATGATCACTGCAGCCCAGGCTACTACCAATATTGACACCTCCAATAAGTTCATGGCAGCAAGCTCTGAGAATAGCTACAGATGTAATAATCTTCCTTTCAGGAGACTTGTGTTTATATCAAATTAGAGTGACAGAACAATAAAATTAAGCTGAATCTGACTGATAGCTAAAACTTTTAAACTCTTTTGTTTTTGTTCTTTGGAGTCTCAATATCTTAATAATGCAAATGAAAAGTACCTATATTTGCTTTAATGAAAAGGCTGCAAACTAACTGCCAATTCTTAAATTACAGTGGTAATTAACATAGGACCATGTGCTGCGTGGAAGTGAACAATTGGCTGCTTCTGTTCAGTCTTCCATGTGTTGCTTGCTTTAAGTGTCTCTGTGCTAGCTGATTCTGAGTGTATGATATCCTGATGTAACGGTGGAATGACTGTGGTCAACAATTTATTGGGCAGAAAAATGAATGTAATGGCCATCCAGACAAACATCAATTCCCAACAGACTGTGCGTATCAGCAAGATCTATGCAGTATGTGCAGGGCTCCTGTAAACTGAAGAGAGGTCATACGTTCAGTCAGCATAAATACAATCACCCTTGGAACTCTTTGCAGAGGTCAGTTTCAAAACATCTTGGTTTAATTAGCCAAACACCAGTGTTTGATAATGTTGGATGGTATTTCAGGGGTAGCAAGTGGGACAGTTATCAACATCAAGGGTCTTTCACAAATAACTTCCCTTGGTCTCTTCACAACAGAAAGGAGAGTCAATCATTTGTTTTCCAGTCTTACTGTCAAAGGGATAAGACAAGGTGAGTAACAGATGAGGCTGTTTTAAGATCTGATAGTTGCAGGATTTCAAGTAACTACATCTTTCACTTCTGCTTGAAGTAGACTCATGAGAAGGAATTTATTTCCTTTTGCAGTCTCAGAGAGTTCCTGAGCATCCCACATGAGTTTCTGAAGTAAGTGAGAGATGATAGTTAATTTACTGTCTTGTGCAGTGCATGGATTTTGTGGTGGAATTGGAAATAGCATTTGGGAAGACCATTCTTGTCATGTCCTGGAAGTAAAGCAGTCTCAAATGGAAATTAGAGTTTTAGTTTTGAGGTCATCTTAAACATTTTGAATCAGTATTTGTTGCATTAGAGGTTGGGGAAAAACAACAATAATCTACTTAGGTATACTTTCCAGTTAAATGAACTGGGTTGATGGGTAATTGTATGAAATGGTGCTGTATATCGCAATTCTTCATTAATTTGTGGAAGCCACAGAGCCCTATATATAACCAGACTTTTTCCTAGTCCTGCAATACAAGCACTTTTTACCTTACACTAAAGATTTTTATGTGACTTTTAAATCTCCTCTAGGGGGTGTGGTTGTCATAAGATAATCACACCCTTGGGGGGTTAAAAACACTTGTCTCTGGATCATGACTTGTAATACTCCAGGGGTGTGATTATCTCAGGAAACTCACACTCTCTGTCATGCCTAATTCCTTAATTATTAGAGTGGTGAGTTCACACTACTATACAGGAGTGAAGGTTGTGTCAGCATTTCTCTCAGAGATATCTTTTTTCAGAAATCTACCATGAAAATATGCTGCAGGCTGAAACCTAGCAAAAAATATTCTGCCTGGGAGCAAATGTCTGTACCAGATTTCTAAAAATTAGCTTGATTATATTTTAACAATGTCATTGAGAAACAAAAGTTAATGATATGTGTTTACATAACAGCCAAGATTCTGACATTGAGTTCAAAGAAGTCAAATGTAATAACATTTATTTAAAAATCTCATAAATATGTATTCATTTAAAAAGTGCGATGACTCAGAAAATCTTCTGGGAAAAAGTATACAGTGTTCAAATATCTGTCTAAAAGCATTTCATTGCTTCAATAAGAATCAGGAAGGGATCAGGCTTACTGAGTTACATTACTGATGATTCCAACCCATTTTGCTTGCAGTAAGCACAGTACTAATCATAAGTAAGGAGAAACTGCATACTTTAACCAAGTTCAGAGAATTGCTGATAGCATGGATCCACAGGCAGAAATCCTTATTTGCACAAGTTTCAAAATTTAGATATATCTAATTATTCATGTTAAAAACCTTGCCAATTTGTCTTTGAAGAGGTGGGAATTGTTGCTATTTTTTTTTGTTGTTTAAATTTTTTAACCCTAGTGTAAGCAGAAACTTAGGACTCAGTCTACTGATGTTCTTGTCCTTTAGCTTAAATATAACTAAAATAATAATGGTAGTAGTGAAATATATTTCATACCTTCAGTAATTGAAAATATTCATACTTTGCATGAAAAGTTAATTTTCAAATGTTCATTTAGTAGGCTTTTGTCACTTTATTACCAAATGTCTATTTTTTGCCAAGAATAATTTAGCACATGCAGTATGTATTATTGCCTTATTTTTACTTTAAGAAAATAATGAAAAAGCACTATATTTAAAAATATTTAATAAACACCATGTGTGGAAGAGAATCTGGAAACTGATCAATGCTGTCATTCTTTTTTCCTTATAAAACAGACATTAAACTTGACCACTGGGTTATACATTTTATGGAACTTTATAGACAATTCAAAAAGTATGCAGACAAAACACTGTCTTTTTGTCTATATATTTCCTGACACAACAGGACCTGACTTGTTTGGAATGACAAGATGTATCATGAAATTTAAAGGATTTTTAAATAATATATGTACATGTTACTCAGACAGGTAAGCACCAGTGGCAATAGTCAGTTCTGTGGCTGAGTGTCAGGTGGAGGTGGACAGGGTAACCTGAAGAAGAACAGAGACATCCATCCACTCCAGGAGCTGGAAGCTCTTGCAGTCAGGCATTGCCAGGAGCAACCGTGGGAGATTTAAATGTCCTTGGGAAGCGTGAGCAGAGAGGGGTGGACAAGCAGAACGTGGCATATCAGCCAGGTCATGGTGTAGCAGTTTGCTGCACAGCAGTTCATGCAGAAGGGCATGCTGCAACCTACTTGCAGGTCCACAGCCTAAAGAAGTGCTCTAGGTCTCTGCTACAATGGTGGGCACTCATCTCAGCATTAAATCCAGCATTCCTGCAGAGAAAGCCCCTGAGATGTCTGACACTTCCATCCAGACTGAATTGGTAAGTTAGAAGACTTCAGTACAGGCAGTAGGTTTCAAAGAGTGCCTAGACCCTTCTCCTGGAGAAAAGGTAAGTGCCTGCATAAGGTGTGCACAGGTTGATGATCTGTTACATCAGGTTGCCGTGTTGCAGAAAACAGTTAAAGGCTGTGCAATATTAGAGGATCTGAAACATGGATAGGTGGTTTCAGAACCATGCTTACATATCAGACACCGCTGAGAATGAGGCACTTTGGACCTTGGTGACCCACAAAAGCAAAATTCCTCTTCCAGCTCTACCCTCCAGCATCACAACTAGATATGAAGCTTTAACAGCTATAGACATCCATGAGCAAGGTCTGCAAGGGTAAACTGTACCAGTAGCCCTTAACGAATACTGTAAAAAACCAACAGGTGCTTGTAGTGGGTGGTGCTCTGTTAAGGAGCACTGAGGGGCCCATCTGCTGGCCTGCCAGGGAGTCATGAGATGTATGCTGCCTTCCAGGAGCTAAGGTCCAAAGTGTTGCAAAGAGGCTGTCACAACTTGTCAAGAGCACAGACTACTACTATCCACTGCTTCTCTTTCACATGGGCATGAATGACACTGTGGGCCAGAACCTGAGCAGAATCAAAGACTGTAAAGCCCTGGGCACGCAAGTAAAAATATTTGTGCCCAAGTTATCTTTCCTTCCATTTTATTAGTTGGAGGAATGGGGGCAGCCAGAAATAGATGTGCAATGCACATCAACTCCTGGCTTTGTAGCTGGTCCATTGTCAAGGTTTTGGCTTTTATGACAACAGTACATTCACTGATGACTATAACCTGTTAGAGAGGGATGGAATCCACCTGTCTAGTTGAGTCAAGGGAAACTTTGGCAACAGGCTGGACAGCTTGGTGAGGTGAGCTTTAAACTGAAGGACTCAAGGAGCGGGTTGCAAAGTGGCAATGCTCACACCATCATATCCATCTGGTGAATAAGCCAGGCTAACCAAAGTGGTGACAAATGTTTCTCAGTTGTCTCTTAAGAGGACAACCAGAAGGCAAACCACCTCATGGCTGAGTATGGCTGTGGTGATTCCTCTTGTACCCCTCCTGAGAAAACTGCATGGCTGACAGCTGGATGGGGCTCTGAGCAACTTGATCTAGTTGAAGATGTCCCTGCTTATTGCAGTAGGGTTGGACTAGATGGCCTCTGAAGGTCCCTTCCAACCCAAACTATTATATAATTGTATTATTATACTGTATAATTAAAAAGACTCTGAAGAAGAGAACAAATTTTAATACAGAAACATATTAGGAAGTAGCATTTAGCAGAAAAAAGGTCACATTTACATGGCAATTTTTTCATCTAAGCATTAGACATTGAGCTGTACTAACTGAAATGATCAAAATATGACTGGGAGATTGATGTTTCTTAACTCAGAAATTCAGAGGACTTTTTTTCATTGCTGTGTTCTAGCTGGGTAGGCCTATTCTCCAGTTTAACCTTCTACGGTCTCTAGCATCTTTTCTTTAAAATAGATCACTCACTTCTAAACAATATCTCTTTGATACAAAATGGCGAAACACATGTTATAAGTGCTATTCAGATCTGGGGCGATACTATCCTACTCTTTGGAAAGAACTGGGTCATCAGCAAGTGTTGAGCTGTGCCATTCCTTCAGTGGCTGAAGATGACAGTGTGTGTCCCCTCTGTATCACTGACATGTGAGCCAGGCAGAAAGAGTTATAAACACATCAGTTAAAAAATAGAAGTTATTATACATTTCTGTATCTTTACCAATTGAAGCTGAGTTTTATAATTAAAAAAAAGAAAAAAAAAACATTATCCAGAAACAGTTGCCCAGGATATTAAAGAAATTATTATCCAGAAAAAACTGCCCAGGATATTCAGGAAGACAGGTAAATAACTGATGTTTTCTTATCTTCCATCAACAGCACATGGTGAAAAAAAAAAAAATTACGGATAGCAAACAGAATGATTATGACCATTGTATCCAGTACAGTTTCCTTTCCCCTAAGTAATGGAAAATTAATTGTTTACAGTATTACAGAGATATTCTTACTTTGCAAAACCACTTCTCAGACAGCTGGCAGGCTTGATGTGTTTTGAGAGTAGATTATATGACCAAATGAACTAATTTACATTTTAAATGTATTTCTTAATTATTATAATTTTCTCCAGGTTTGCAGTACCATATTTACTAGTGACTGGTATCCCGGAGGGAGCTATGAACAGATTTGGTACTTTTTCTTTTCTCTTTTTGCCTTTTTCTTTTGGTACATATACAAATTCCAGTTATATGTGTACCATCAGATTAAATAAATTATTGAGAGTCTTGTATAATTCTTCTACTGCTGAAAGAGCCTGTGAGGACAAAGCATATTTTAAAGAATATTATTTATCTACATTAACAGTGTAAGTTTATGAAACAAGAACAACAGATAAATCATATTTTATTGAATGCTGATTAATCATTAGGAACTTTGTTACCTCATTCCAATTTAGCAAGTCTGGCCTTCTGTCTGACATCAGCTATACAGTTTCTTATTCTTCATGAATTTGGGAAAATACATTACAGAAGCTGCCAGCAGAGGGAGGCCAGCATTCTACCTGTGTAAGGTGTGAGTGGGTGGAGGATCTGCTCAGCATGGTGGTGAAACTTGTGGAGGAGGTCGAAAGACTGAGGACCATCAGGGAATGTGAAAAGGAGGTCGACTGTTGGAGTAACTCCCTGGTGTGCCAGTCAGAAAGCTTCCAGGGAGATATCCTCCAAAATGTGATGGACCTCTTGCCCTGTTGGGCAGAGGGGAGAGACCCAAGACAGCCCCTGCCCTCTCACTGTCGGACAGAGGTAGGAGACCAAAAAGAGGAGGAGTGTTGGAAGCGAGTTCCAGTTTGGTGTCACAGCCAACCCCCTTCCCTACCTGTTTTCCTTCCCCAGGTGCCCCTCCATAATAGGTATGAGGCCCTGGATCTTGAAGAAGAGGTAGGTGAGGATGTGGTGCAAGGCCCGCCTACAAGGTCACATAGGAAGGGGTGGTTGACTCCACACCTCAAGACTGCCTCTGATAAGAAAGAAAGAAGGGTAATTGTAGTAGGCAACTCCCTTCTGAGAGGGACAGAGGGCTCAACATGCAGAGTTGACCCCCGTCATAGGGAAATATGTAGTCTACCAGGAGCCTGGATCAGGGATATCAACAGGGTGCTCCCCAACCTGGCGCACCCACTGCTGATTTTCCAGACAGGTGGGAAGGAAGCTGCATCCCATAGTCTGAGGGGAATGAAGAAAGATTTCAAGGTCTTGGGACGGTTGGTGTAAGAGTCTGGGGCACAAGAGATTTTCTCTTCCCTCCTTCCATTTTCGGGTGTCAATGTGGGATGGAATAGAAAAATTCAGTCCAGAAATTATTTGCTACAGGACTGGTGCTACAGGCAGGACTCTGGATTCTTTGATAGTGGCTGGTTTTACAAGACACCAGTCTGGACAGTGATAAGTGGGAAAGCTTTATCTCACAGGGGCAAAAGGATGCTGGGACAGGAATTATCAGTGCTCATCTGGAGACCTTCAAACTAGATTTGAAGGGGGATGGGGTTGTACTTGGGCTTGCACCATTGGGGCAGCACTCTAGAATTGATAAAGACTGGGACACCTCCCACACCCCTAGAGTGAAATTGGTGTACTCAGCTCTCTCTCTCAAATGCCTGTACACCAATACACGCAGCATGGGGAATAAGCAGGAGAAGTTAGGATTTTGACTACCCTAATGTTTGCTGGAAGGACTACTCAGCCAGCTAGCCACAGTCCAGGAGTTTCCTCCAGTGCGTCGATGATAACTTCCTCATGCAAATGGTGGAGGAGCCAACCAGGAGAGGAGCACTGCTGGATCTCATCCTCACTAACAAGAAGGGTCTGGTTGAAACAGTAAAGTTTGAGGGCTGCCTGGGTTGCAGCAACCATGAGATGGTGGAGTTCACGATCTCATGTGGCAGGACCAGAATACCAAGCAGAATTGCAACCCTGGACTTCAGTAGGGACAAATTTGGCCTTTTCAAACAATTGCTAAGGGAAACCCCATGGGCAAGGGTACTTGAAGGTAAAGGGGCCCAAGATAGTTGGCTAGCATTCAGGGACTGCTTCTACCAAGCTCAAGATCAGGGCATCCCAACACATAGGAAGTCAATGAAGGGAGCCAGGGGACCTGCGTGGTTAAACAGGGAACTGCTGGGCAAGCTCAAGTGAAAGAGGAGAGTTTACAGACCATGGAAGGAGGGGCTGGCCTCTTGGAAAGAATATAAGGCTGTTGTCAGAGGATGTAGAGAGGGAAGTAGGAAAGCCAAGGCCTCCTTCGAATAAAATCTTGTGAGAGGGGTCAAGGACAACACAAAGAGCTTTTTCAAATACATGGCAGATAAAACTAACACTAAAGGTAATGTAGGCCCACTGATGAACGAGGTGTGTGCCCTGCTGACAGAAGATACAGAGAAGGCAGAGTTACTGAATGCCTTCTTTGTCTCTGTTTACACTGACAGAGGCTGTCCTGAGGAGCCCCGTACCCCTGGGGCCCCAGAGGAAGTCAGAACAATGAAGGAGTATGCCTCAGTTGACGAGGACTGGGTTAGGGACCAATTAAGCAGTCTGGACATCCATAAATCCGTGGGTCTAGATGGGATGCACCAGCAGGTGCTGAGGCATTTGTCTGAAGTTATTGCTGGATCACTCTCCATCATCTTTGTTAAGTCATGGGAAACAGGAGAGGTGTCTGAGGACTGAAGGAAAGCAAATGTCACTCCAGTCTTCAAAGAGGGCAAGAAGGAGGACCTGGGTAACTATACACCGGTCAGCCTCACCTCCATACCTGGAAAGGTGATGGAATAACTTGGTGCCATCTCAAGGCATATCAAAGATAAGAGGGTCATTAGGAGTAGTCAAGAAGTCATGCTTGACCAACCTCATAAACTTTTATGAGTACATAACCAGGCGGCTAGATGATGGCAGAGCAGTGGATGTGGTCTATCTTGATTTCAGAAAAGTATTTGACACAGTCTCCCACAGCATCCTTGCAGCTAAACTGAGCAAGCATGGACTGGATGATCAGGTAGTGAGGTGGGTTGCAAACTGGCTGAAGGAAAGAAGCCAGAGAGTCGTGCTCAGTGGGACAGAGTCTAGTTGGAGGCCTGTATCTAGTGGAGTGCTTCAAGGGTCAGTACTGGGACCAGTATTATTCAATATATTCATCAACCACTTGGATGAGGGAATAGAGTGCACTGTCAGCAGGTTTGCTGATGACACCAAACTGGGAGGAGTGGCTGACACCCCAGAAGGCTGTGCTGCCATCCAGTGAGACCTGGACAGGCTGGAGAGTTGGGCAGGGAAAAATTCAATTAAATACAACAAGGGTGAGTGTAGAGTCTTGCATGTGGGCAAGAAAAACCCCAGGTTCCAGTATGACCTATTAGAGAGCAGTGTAGGGGAAAGGGACCTGGGGGTCCTGGTGGACAACAGGATGACCATGAGCCAGCACTGTGCCCTTGTGGCCAGGAAGGCCAATGGCATCCTGGGGTGTATTAGAAGGAGGGTGGTTAGTAGGTCGAGAGAGATTCTCCTCCCCCTCTACTCTGCCCTGGTGAGACCACACCTGGAATATTGTGTCCAGTTCCAGGCCTCTCAGTTCAAGAAGGACAGGGAACTGCTGGAGAGAGTCCAGCACAGAGCCACAAAGGTGATTAAGGGAGTGGAGCATCTCCTTGATGAGGAAAGGCTGAGGGAGCTAGGACTCTTTAGCTTGGAGGAGACTGAGGGTTGACTTCATTAATGTTTTTAAATATGTAAAGGGTGATTGTCACGAGGATGGAGCCAGGCTCTTCTCGGTGACAACCAATGATAAGACAAGTGGCTATGGGTGTAAACTGGAAGACAGGAGGTTCCACTTAAATATGAGAAGAAACTTCTTCACAGTGAGGGTGACAGAGCACTGGAACAGGCTACCCAGGGGGGTTGTGGATTCTTTTTTCCGGAGATATTCAAAACCTGCCTGGATGCCTTCCTGTGTGACCTCATCTTTGTGTTCCTGCTCTGGCAGGGGGATTGGACTAGATGATCTTTGGAGGTCCCTTCCAGTCCCTGACATTCTGTGATTCTGTGTGAAAAAAAAATTACATTCTCTGTCACTGTGAAGTGAGCTTACATGACCAGGGACTGTAATAACAATGTTAAGGTCAGGCAGGAATTTTCATTTCAGTACACCTCTTAAGAAACTTTACCTATATTCCAAGTATACAATTTCTTGTCCTTGCTGTGATGAACATAACTTTTAACTGAGAAAATATTAGAATGTTTTAATCTTTGTCTGAGTCGTAGTCACTGGTAAAAGAGTGGGATGGGGTTGATCGTGGGGTAGGAGGGGAAGACTGGGAAAAAGTGAGCTGAAATGTTGGTGGTTGTAGCCTTTGAATTTTATACCATTCTGGTAGACTGTGTGAAAAACAATATATAAAAAAAATGTGTTGACATTTTAAAAATGCTGCTGAATTCAAGGAGTTGTCAGGTAAATTACACCATTCCATTAACTTTTGTAAGTTACAAGAAATGAAACAAACTCATACTGTTGACCCAGTGCCCTTTCTACTAGCTTTTACTAAGCAGAATGAGTCAAATCATGCCAAGAATATTTGTTTTTCCACTTAACCACAGAATGGCTTTTCTTTCCTGAGTTTTTGGTGTTTTGGTGTTGACTCCTGGGGTCAGTCTCGTCAACAGAGGTGAATATGATAAAGGCAGTGGTACTCGTGGGGAGCCTCAGAGTGAATTTCTATTATATCAAATAGCTCTATGCTATTTTGCGTATTTTTAAGGGAAGTAACAATTCAAAAAATTTGTAGATGATGTATCACGCATGACAGCCTTTATATAATGGTTCATCTTTCGTGGCACGAAGGAATTCCACAAGTGCCACCACTTATTACAATTGTCACAGTTCATAGAGCTTATAGTTGGAGGGAAATTCTGGGTCAATTGGTGCAAGACTCAGCCTTTGTACTAGATTTCCTCACGTAACATATACAGTATCTTCTTTGAGCACATTCGTTGGAGCTTCAGTGACTTCATTTTTGATAACTGCATTAACCCACTGGCACCTAACTTGAATTTCTTCTGTGTCAAACTACTATTTTTTGGCATGATTCTGAATTTAAGGTTCTAGGTTCCTGAGAAATTTCCTTCCTGCCACCCCCCCCCCCTTTTTTTTTTTTTATAATAAACATTTATGGTGAAATAAATGAGCACCAACTTATGCTTTCTAAGTCAGAAATACTAAGCTTAGCTGAACATAATCAGCTTAATAGTAAAAGTGACTGTAGAGCTATTTGAGACTGTAATTTCTTGAAATTCAGTATGTTGTCCGTTACTTTAATTGTCAGTATCTGTGAAGGCAATGTCAGTTGATGACAAACACAAGTTTAATCAAGTTCTTCTACATTTGGCATAAGATAAAAGAGGCCAGAGAATCTTAGCTAGTCAAGTGGAATTCATGGAGAGTGCTACTTCCACCTTGGGGAACTGTTGCTCAGAAAATTTATGAGAATTTTCTTTGGAAGGGACTTTGTTTGACAGTAGACAAGAAATGTCTAACAATCCTTCAGGTTTTTCCAGATTTAAAATCCATTGTGCCAAGGTCTTAGAAGGCAAAGAGCTGTTGAAATGACCAGTTCACCATCATATTTCTGCAAGGCATAATTTCGATATCTTTTCTTCCTTTTTCTTTTTGAAGTTGTTTTCTACAGTTGTGTTTTACAATGTGTGCCATGTTAACATTTCTTCACTTTTACATCCTTTCTAATTTGTTAACAACATTTTTTGGAAAAAAAAAAATGATGTGAGTATACTATGGTGTTAATGTTGTATAAGAAATTATTGCATACATGGTTTTACAGACGTTAAGATTGAAGTGGTTACATTGCAAGTTTTGAATCTCCCTCAAACTATCAAGGAAGGATCTATACTTTCTAAAGATGGCCCCTCTGGTTTGTTGTCTGATTTTTCATATATAAGTTCAAGGTAGGAGGATTTATTTAGTCAGGTTTTGGTTAATTTAACAATTGCTGTATGGAGTATTTGGAGTCCCTTCCTTCCTTCCTTCCTTCCTTCCTTCCTTCCTTCCTTCCTTCCTTCCTTCCTTCCTTCCTTCCTTCCTTCCTTCCTTCCTTCCTTTCCTTCCTTTCCTTCCTTCCTTTCCTTCCTTTCTTTCCTTCCTTCCTTTCCTTCCTTTCCTTCCTTTCCTTCCTTCCTTTCCTTCCTTCCTTCCTTCTTTCCCTCCCTCCCTCCTTCTCTCTCTCTTTCTCTTGTCATGTATTTGTTTATCTATAACAGAATTTTCTGGTATTTTCAGCAGCAGACATTCAGACATTTCATCATTTTTCAATTTACCTTTGCTCAGTGTAAATCACACCTGTACCTTGACATACGGCAAGAAGTTTCTGACGAGGAATCTCTGCAAATTTTATCCCTTCCTGGAACATATTTTCTACAGAGAAAATACAAGTAGTTTTCACAATTACTGGACATTCATCATAATATTATTTATCAATGTAAAAATCTATATCAGGGTTGAAAGTACCATTCAGTGGGGAAGTGATGAAGATTTCCTTGTTAGCTTACCTTTGATGGACAAACCGCCAGGCAGGCAGGCACTTTTTTCCCTAATTGCTTACGTAAGGATTTTCAATTACATATCACTAGGCTGGACTCCAATTAGGAGACCAAAGTGAAGGGAAAATATTACCGTATTTAATAGAGATAAAAAATGGCATGTGGCTAGTGTTATGCTCCTGTGACACTGAAGGATAGCTGAGTCCTTTCCAAAGCAGGGACCTATTACCATTTCAAAACAAACCTAAAACTGTTTAAACTGGGAGATACAGTTTCCTAACTTTGCTTTGGGAAATGACTGATCTGGTTTTGCTGACAGGCAAACAGTCAATGTGGACAATTTTAACCTAAATAGCTGTTTGACCAAGTTTGACCAAGATATGTAAACCATGGTATTTTAATGGAAAGCATTAGGTAGCCTTAATTACATCAAATTAGGTTCCCTACGAACAAGAATTAATCCATTGGTCAGTGCTGGCTATGCTTTTACATCTATGCTGTCAATATAAAAGTTTCCTCTGCCAGAATCTCCTATAAGACACATCAATAACTCAATAGTAGAATGCCCTAGAAAGTAAAATATTTTAAACATGATTTCAAAGTAGATGATATCCCTTTAGAAATGCTGCTGGAAGAAATCATATGCAAAAAATGATACATTAATATAAGGACAAACAAATGGGTCTTGATTGATTGTTAACATTTCTGTCATAAGAAGAGCTGATTTAATTAATGTACTTTATTAAATGAATTGAAATACAGCTGGGTTATTATATAGAGACAGCACTAGGAAGATGTGCACTGCATAAGCAGTTTTAAGGATCGAGGTTAGATTATCTTTCTGCCAAGATAATATATTAGTGATCAAAGTTGACACTGACAGCTATGGGAAAGAGATAACATACTTAGACATCTTACAGTGAAAGATGTGAGCAAAAGGCTCCTCTGTCTCTCCTGCCTGCCAGTTTGTGCTGAAGGGCATTTAAAGACTTTTCCCCTGTTGTTACACTTGCTGGTAGAAATGAATTCCAAACACGGACTCTGTGGTCTTTTTCCCCCACTTCCCAGAACGGTACAAAAATACTTCATTCAGTCTTCTCATTCATTGTACATTTGTTTGAAAATCAGCCAATGTACTAATATACTATCAGGTGTAAATCCCACAGGACTTCTTTGATTAGGCTGGTCTTATATTGAACATGAAAGGAGGAAATCAGACTGGAGAAAAACAGGCACATAAATACAGATTAGTCTCCCTGCAACACCTTGCTGCAATAGCAGAGTAGAAAGTGATAACAGTACTTCTGACAAACAGTTAAAAGTGAAGTTGCCATTCAGCTTCCTCAGGAAATGATGTATGACAGATTATACATGTTATATGTAAAGTATGCATATACATATATGTTTCACAGCTTTAAACAATGTTATCAGGTCTATATACTTTTTTTAAAAACAACAAAAAAATTGTAATACCGATGTAATCTTTTCCCTCTTGATGGAAATAGAAGGAAATGCATTTTGCCCCACTGTGAAACCATTTAAATGTCACATATTCAAGAGTTTAACTTGCGAACATTTTTATGCATGGGTCTTATTTAAGATGCAACTATGAAAAATACATAGCAAATATATATAATTCTGTGTGTCTGTGTATGTCTGTAAATATGTGGGTATTGGTGTTTGAATAAATAAATTATGTATTTGTGGTTTTATTTTTAATGTACACATGGGAACATCAAGTAGAAAGCGAAGTTCTACAGGACAAGATTAATGAGGTACTAAACAGTACAAAGACTTGTTTGCTGATGGAAACTGAGTTAAGGGCATATTTCCTGTAGAGAGGGCAATGGGGTGTGGAAAGATTACAAAAAGTACCATATATAGCAAAGGAAATGAAGTCTCTGACTTAAGCAGTGCTCAGGAAAGATACAAAGAAGTGGAGATGAGGTGGGAGGTTAAAGCACAAATTTACTCTATTTCAGAGCAGGCTTTTAGACCAGGGCTCTGTTTACTCAGGCAAATTCCTTCTCCTCTGGATTGCTGAGAATCCTTAGAGAGAAATACTTTAGCCTTTGCTATCAAGTGATCCCCATTTGAAGATCATGAGCAAGAGAAAGAGGGCTAGCAGGTCTTTAGCTTAATTTTTGGGATAGTGACTTAGAAGTGGAAAGCACTATAGTCAAAGATCTTTATCAAGATTTTAGTGGTATTTTACACAGAACAGAGCAGCTCCGAGAATACATCCTAGAAGTATCCACACCACAATAGCCTAGTGTATAGTGGCTAGGACACTCTTGGGAGGTAATGCTGTGAATCATTTATCAGTTCGATAGCCACTTGTGCTTCATAACTCTCTGCATTCAAAGAACCGTCTCACAGCTGAATCTGCAGCCAAGTTCAGATCACATTTGTGGACAGGAAACCAGAGATGTGTTTTTCAAAACATGGTAAACAAATATAAATTTTTTAAAAAAAATAATAATAAAAAAAAGTTTCCTGTTCCAAAGAAAAACAAAACAAACAACAACAACAACAACAACAACAACAACAACAACAACAGAACTAAACCAAACATCTCACCCTGCCCTCATTTTCAAGAAGACTGGATGCCAATGCCTCCAGATCACAGACTTAGTTAGGTCCATGGAGAGAGTCAAAGCTGTCATGTGAGACCTTCAGACTAGTCCATGGCTTGAGGAACAGATAGTCAGATGATTTTGTCCTGAGACAATGGTATCAAAAGAGGATTTAACAATGTTAAATAACAGGGAATATTACAAGTGAAGCTAGAAATTATAGGCATCTGTGAAGAATGAAGTTACCCAGTGAAATATTTCCCCTGGAGACCTAAGTAGGTGCTTTTTAATGTTTCCTTGTTTGAATATACAGTTGTCTCTTGGTACACGAGCAGATCTCAGATACTGTATGCACAATTCCCTTGTAGATATTCAGATGAAGAGCCTGGAAAAACAGCCTAATGCCACTCTTCCCTACTTACTGTGGCAGTGACTGTATCTTGGTGAAGAAGTTCCCCATCACAGTGAATCTCTTGTTTACTTATGGGTTTCACTGTGTGGTCTGAGGTACAGGGCTGACAAGAGATCTGAAGATCCATCGAGACAGGGATTTAGTCCTAGGTATGTCTGTAAGGAAGAAAACCCATTCCTGCCAAAGGTGTTCACTTCTGTGTGCTTCTTCCTCAAATATTAAAGATGATCCAGGCTTTTGGCCATATTAGAAAAGGAACACAAAGTGCTTAGCTGCAGTCAGGTTTACTCTGCCCCACAAGAGTCTGTGCCAACTCATACATGACATATAACCTGGATGCAGGGACCCTGCAAAGCTTAACTCATAGGGCTCCTTCAATTCAAGACTGCCTACTCCTTTCTGTTCCCCTACACTCAGAGACAGCTTTGTCAGAAATGCATTCATGAGAGCTTTTCTCACATTAGTGGCAGAGGCATGAAGATGCAGTTAGAAACCCTGAGAAGTTTGGTTTCAGTGCCCAGTTGCATGCTAATGTTGTCTTGGTTGAGTTCTGGGACTGTCCAAGAAATCACAGTATCACAGTATCACAGTGTCACAGTGTCACAGTACGTTTGGGATTGGAAGGGACCTCAAAAGATCATCTAGTCCAATCCCCCTGCTGGAGCAGGAACACCTACGTGAGGTCGCACAGGAACATGTCCAGGCGGGTTTTGAATGTCTCCAGAGAAGAAGACTCCACAACCTCCCTGGGCAGCCTGTTCCAGTGCTCTGTCACCCTCACTGAGAAGAAGTTTTTTCTCAAATTTAAGTGGAACCTCTTGTGTTCCAGCTTGATCCCATTACCCCTTGTCCTATCATTGTTTGCCACCGAGAAGAGCCTGGCTCCATCCTCATGGCACTCACCCTTTATATATTTATAAACATTAATGAGGTCCCCCCTCAGTCTCCTCTTCTCCAAACTAAAGAGACCCAGCTCCCTCAGCCTTTCTTCATAAAGGAGGTGCTCCACTCCCTTAATAATCTTCGTTGCCCTACGCTGGACCCCCTCCAGCAGTTCCCTGTCCTTCTTGAACTGAGGGGCCCAGAACTGGACACAATATTCCAGACGTGGTCTGACCAGGGCGGAGTAGAGGGGAAGGAGGACCTCTCTCGATCTACTAACCACTCCCCTTGTGATACACCCCAGGATGCCATTGGCCTTCCTGGCCACAAGGGCACAGTGCTGGCTCATGGTCATCCTGTTGTCCACCAGGACCCCCAGGTACCTTTCCTCTACACTGCTCTCTAATATGTAATTTCCCAACCTATACTGGAACCTGGGGTTGTTCCTGCCCAGATGCAGGACTCTACACTTTCCCTTGTTAAATTTCATCAGGTTATTCCCTGCCCAACTCTCCAGCCTGTCCAGGTCCCGCTGGATGGCAGCACAGCCTTCTGGCGTGTCAGCCACCCCTCCCAGCTTAGTGTCATCAGCAAACTTGCTGATAGTACACTCTATTCTCTCATCTAAATCGTTAATGAATATATTGAATAATATTGGCCCCAGTACTGACCCCTGAGGCACTCCACTAGATACTGGCCTCCAACTGGACTCCGCACCATTGACTACCACTCTCTGGCTTCTCTCCTTAAGCCACTTTGCAACCCACCTCACTACTCTATTGTCTAGACCACACCTCCTCAACTTAGCTGTGAGGATGCTGTGGGAGACTGTGTCAAAGGCTTTACTGAAGTCAAGGTAGACCACATCCACCGCTCTGCCATCATCCATCAACCTTGTTACATTCTCATAAAAGGCTATGAGGTTGGTCAAGCATGACTTACCCTTGGTAAAGCCATGCTGACTGCCCCTAATAACCCTCTTATCTTTGATATGCCTTGAGATGACACCAAGGATAAGCTGTTCCATTACTTTCCCAGCGACAGAGGTGAGCCTGATCGGTCTATAATTACTCGGGTCCTCCTTCTTGCCCTTTTTGAAGACTGGAGTGACATTTGCTTTCCTCCAATCCTCGGGCATCTCCCCTGTTTCCCAAGACTTGGCAAAGATGATAGAGAGCGGTCCAGCAATGACTTCAGCCAGCTCCCTCAGCACCCGCAGATGCATCCCATCTGGACCCATGGATTTATGGATGTCCAGACTATTTAATTGCTCCCTAACCCAGTCCTCATCGACTAAAGCAAACTGCTCCATTGACCTGGCTTCATCCAGGGTCTCAGGGGTACAGGGCTCCCCAGGACAGCCTCCGGCAGAGTAGACTGAGACAAAGAAGGCATTCAGTAATTCTACCTTCTCTGTATCTTCTGCCACCAGGGCAACCACCCCATTCATCAGTGGGCCTACATTGCCTCTGGTATTAGTTTTATCTGCTACGTATTTGAAAAAGTTCTTTTTGCTGTCCTTGACCCCTCTCGCCAGCTGTAATTCTAAGGAGGCCTTGGCTATCTTAGCTGCCTTCCTACATCCTCTAACAGCAGCCTTACATTCTTCCCAAGTGGCCAGCCCCTGCTTCCATGACCTGTAAACTCTCCTCTTCTGCTTGAGCATATCCAACAGATCCCTATTCAACCACGCAGGCCTCCTAGCTCCCTTCCTTGACTTCTGTCCTGGTTCTGTTAAAAACAAGTTTCTCTTTCAGTGAATTTTGCCTGTCAGCTAAAGCCTTTATATTAACTGCATTTTCCTGGAGAACCAGACACATGTGTTGGTAAACCTAGCAATGGAATGCAAACTTACTGATAAGCACGGATGGACATCTCGCAAGAGGGGCGACGAGAAACAAGTGACCAAGAAACTGACCAACTGTGTATAACATTCCATTCGCGTGAATAATTCATATAAAAGTGGGAGATCACGAGGATCTCGTCCCTTTTCCCTTTTCCCTTTTCCCTTTTCCCTTTTCCCTTTTCCCTTATGGCCGACATTAGGAGAGGACATTGCTAGTCGTCCCTGCAAACTGAGGCCTAGTGAGAGACTGAATCCAGCTCTGATTGGCTGCAGAGTCTAATCCAGGACTTTGGTTGCAGACTCTGCAGTTGCTGAGACTTTCAAGATTGGTTTTGTATATTTTGTATTATTTTCTCTATTCTTATTAGTAGCATTAGTAAAACATTGTTAATTTTTCCAACTCTCTTCACTCTGTCCTTCTTTCCCTCCTGATCACCTGTCCTGAGTGGGAAGGGGGGGAGAGGGAGGGGAAAAAAGGAGGGATCAGGGGGGAGAGGGGGTTAACAATACATCTGCCAGGGTTTTATTGTCACCCCGCAATCTTAACCCTCGACAGCTTCCTATGTGTGGGGATGCTCTGATCCTGAGCGTGGAAGAAGCAATCTCTGAATGCAATCCAGCTATCTTGGCCCCTTTACCTTCAAGCAGTCTTGCCCATGGGATTTCCCCCAGCAATTGCTTGAAAAGGCCAAAGTTAGCCCTGCTAAAGTCCAGGGTTGCAATTCTACTTGCTATTCTGTTCCTGCCACACAAGATGCTGAACTCCACCATCTCGTGGTCACTGCAACCCAGGCAGCCCTCAACCTTTACTGCTTCGACCAGACCCTCCTTGTTAGTGAGGATGAGATCCAGCAGTGCACCTCTCCTAGTCGGCTCCTTCACCATCTGCATGAGGAAGTTATCATCAATGCACTGGAGGAACCTCCTGGACTGTGGCTGGCTGGCTGAATGGTCCTTCCAGCAAACATCAGGGAAGTTAAAATCCCCCACAACAACCAGGGCCTGTGACTGTGAGGCCACTCTCAACTGCCCATAGAAGGCCTCATCAACTTCCTCAGCCTGATCTGGTGGCCTGTAACAGATGCCCACAACAGTGTCACCCCTGCCAGCCTGCCCCTTGATCCTGACCCAAACACTCTCAACTCGCTTGTCATCCACTCCTGGGCAGAATTTAGTACGTTGTGGTTGCTCTCTCACATAGAGAGCAACTCCACCACCACGCCTGGCTGGCCTGTCTTTCCTGAGAAGGACATAGCCATCCATGACCACGTTCCAGTCATGTGAACTGTCCCACCATGTTTCTGTAATTGCCACCAGATCATAATCTCCCGACCGAACATACGATTCTAACTCCTCCTGCTTATTCCCCATGCTGCGCGCATTGGTGTACAGGCATTTCAGGAAGCAAGCAGAGCACACCAATTTCTCCCTAGGGGCATAGGAGGCCACCCGGTCCTCATCAGTTTTAGAATGCTACCCCACTGGGACAAGCCCAGCTACAACCCCATCCCCCTTCGAGCCTAGTTTAAAGCTCTCCAAATGAGCCCAGCTAATTCCTGCCCCAGCATCCTTTTGCCCCTGCGAGATAAACCTTTCCCGCATGACACTGTCTGGACTGGTGTCTTATAAAACCAATCATTATCAAAAAATCCAAAGCCCTGCCTGTAGCACCAGTCTTGGAGCCAACCATTTAGAGACTGAATTTTCCTATTCCATCCCACATCGTCACTTGAAGATGGAAGGAGTGAAAAGAAGATCACTTGAGGCCCTGAGTCTTTCACCATCCTTCCCAAGACCTTGAAATCGTTCTTCATTCCCCTCAGACTACGGGAAGCAGCTTCCTCCCCATCTGTCTGGAAGACCAGCAGCAGGTAGTAGTCTGTGGGGTGCACCAGTTTGGGGAGCTCTCTAGTGATATCCTTGATCCGGACTCCAGTTAGACTACAAACTTCCCTAAGATGAGGGTCAACTCTGCATATTGGGCCCTCTGTTCCTTTCAGAAGGGAATTTCCTATTACAATCACCCTTCTTGCTTTCTTATAAGAGGCAGTCTTAAGTTGTGAAGTCAACCGCCTCTTCCTATGTGATCTTGTAGGCAGGCTTGGCGCCATCTCCTCAACTACCTCTTCTTCAAGATCCAGGGCCTCAAACCTATTACGGAGGGGCACCTGGGGAGACAAAGCAGGCAGGGAGGGGGGCTGCCCGTGACACCGAACCGGAATACACTTCCAACCCTCGTCGTCTTTTAGGTCCCCTACCTCTGCCCGACAGCAACAAGGGTTAGGCCGTCTCAGGACTTCCGCCTCTGTCCGAGAGGACGGGGATCCATCTCCTTCTGGGGGATACCTCCCTGGGACCTTTCCGACTGGCACGTCAGGGTGTTACTCCACCAGTCGATCTCCCTTTCGCACTCCCTGATGGTCCTCAGCGTCTCAACCTCCTCCTTAAGTTTCACAACCATGTCGAGCAGATCTTGCACCTGCTCACACCTCACACAGGTGGACTGCTGGCCTCCCTCCCCCGACAGCTCTACACCACTACACAAGATGGTTGCTCCTTCCTACACCTGGTGGGCAGCGACTAGTGGCTGCCCTCCCAAAGGCTTTTTCAAGGCAAGGGCAGGGGGTGTGGTCACCGTCACCGTGTGAACGCTCCCCGCCACGTCAGCCACTCTCTCGCAATGGCTGCCGGGGCTGCAGGGATCGGAACCCGTCGGGAATCACGCTGTCCCTGTACGTTTCCCTCTGAGCTTCCTAATCTCGGCTGAACCTCGTGGTCGGCTGAACCCCGTGGTCGGCTGAACCCCGCCGGCTCCGGCTCTCGCTGGGCTGGCTCCAATCAGCTGACTCACCTATATCATTTTATATTTATACTAAACCATCACCACCTGCTTTAAAGAGCAGATAACTGCAAAGTAACAGTTTTAATATAACCCATATAAAAAGCAAAGGTAAAGACAACAAATTATTTATGTTTTCAGAACAGTTCAGCAGCATCTGGGAAGTCTTTCTTCACATTTAATTGATCATGCAGGAACTGCTTATTCTCCTGATGTGCAGCTTTTATGCAAAAGGTAAACAGGATGCTGTAAGAAGAGTTCCAACATTACTGTCAATCTTAATTAGTTGGTCTTAATTTTACAGAGGTCACTTTATTTTCCTCTGCTTTTTTTCACGTTTCACAGTAGCCTTGAATACAGATATTGAAATAATTTTGAGTTCTAGTATTTTCTGTGACTGTTTGTAGAACTTCAATGTGCATGATAATTAATTTACAAAAGCTTAATTAACACTTACTTAGCTCATCTATGGTATAAAAAAAAGAAGACTCTTAAACACTTTAATCTGTCTGTACGATAAAATTTCTATTTCTTGAGGATCAGGATCAAAGCTAATAGAAGCATTTTAGATTCAAAATCATTATTTCACAGGATAATTTGTAAGAACTTTTTAATCAGATGTATAAAAAAAGATAAAATATTTTACTCTTCTTCAGTCTCAGAATTTATAATCACAGAACGTTAGAAATTGGAAGGGACCTCAAAAGATCATCTAGTCCAATCCCCCTGCTGGAGCAGGAACACCCAGATGAGGTTACACAGAAATGTGTCCAGGTGGGTTTTGAATGTCTCCATGAAGGAGACTCCACAACCTCCCTAGGCAGCCTGTTCCAGTGTTCTGTTACCCTCACTAGAGAAGAAATTACTTCTCAAATTTAAGTGGAATCTCTTGTGTTGCAGTTTAAAGCCATTAGCCCTTGTTCTACCATTGGTTGTCATCAAGAAGAGCCTGGCTCCATCCTTGTGACACTCACCATTTATATATTTGTAAACATAAATAAGGTCACCCCTCAGCCTCCCCTTCTCCATGACAAAGATCCTCAGTTCCCTCAGCCTTTCATCATAAGGGAGATGCTCCACTCCCTTAGTCATCTTTGTTGTCTCTCCAGCAGTTCCTTGTCCTTCTTGAACTGAGGGGCCCAGAACTGGACACAATATTCCAGATGTGATCTCACCAGGGTAGAGTAGAGGGGGAGGAGAACCTCCCTCAAGCTACTAACCACACCCCTTCTAATACACCCCAATCTTGAAACTAGTTCATTAGTAGATACTAATTTAGACATTTACTTATGAAAACAAGATCTCCTGCAACTATGAACCTTACACGTCAAAATTTTGTGTCTTACTGGCTTACCTGTACTTCTTGTTCACTCCTATACTTATAGGACATATGCCTGTCACAGTCAGTCATAAATTAAAAATGTCCTTTGCTATTGTAGGTTCAAATATCTGAGCCCTACTATTGTTGGTAGAAGGATAACTCAACTTATGTGTATGCAATCTGTTTGTACAGAACTCAGTTTATGCAAGCACAAAGCAAGAATGTTGCCTGTCAGGTGTGCCACTGGCATAAAAGTGCAGCATTAGTTGTGGAAGGGATTTTGAAATTGCATCCTCAGCATAGTGCATGCAAACAGGAGTGTCATACTGTTGAATGATTTATTACAGCTTCAAGAGTAGCGTATGCTGCAACAGGCTTTTGCATGGATGCGAAATGATCCACTACCAACACACAGCCTAGGGAAAGTAATCTTTGGTAAGGGACAGGATAGGCCACTGGGTGACACTACTACACCACAGATAAGCAAGTCTAACAGTATTTATCTAGCAGGTAAAAAATTCCACCTGAGTAGTAGCTTTTCCAGTAGTTGATAAAAATTATTAGACCAATATTTAAACATGAAGATTTTTTTTGTTGTTTTTTAATTCAAACCATAAAATCTATGTGGGGAATATTCAGATTAAAAAAGAAAAAAAAAAAAAAAGACAAAACAAAAGACAAAACAACAGTTTGTCTGGTCTGAATCTATGGCTCCGTTATTACATCTGTTCACCTCTATTAAGATAAATGGGCAGATGGGAATAGCAAAGCTTCAGCTTGGTATTATCAACTCAGTCTCTTATTCTGAGTTATTTTGTGATGTTTGTTTGAAGCATTAATCAGGGTGGTTTTTATAGAGGCACTACAAACAAACTAAAATTTAAAGCAAGATAGTAAAATTTACAGGATAATATAAATCACATGCGTTTTTTCTTACTATTATCACTATTGTTGATGAAAATTTCAAGTTAATAAATGAGTGATTCTGATATTTTTTATAGATTTTTTAAAAATACTATTTTATTAATGAGTGTAACACCAAGTATGAATGCATCTTGTCTGTAAAACATAACCTAAGTAATCTTGGACCTTACGTGCATATATATAAAAGCATAACCTCGCTAACCCAAAAGAAATTTAAAAAGTGTATGCACCACAAAACCAGCACATATCGTGCTAATGAAAGGATGTGTTCCACTGTTGTTCTTTTATTTTAAAATGTGCTTTGAAAATGAGTGAGTCAAATACTGTCAGAAGGAGTGACAACTGAGCTCAGGTTCATGTGAAAGGCCCCCAAGAATAAATACAGTCATAAAGGATAAAATAACCCTGAGAGTGGTTCAGTCCAATTTGCACCACAGCAGTTATTATTGTTAGCAGGTTTTCTGTCTCTCTGTCTCTCTCTTTTTTTTTTTTTTTTTTTTTTTTTAGCTCTTCTGATTTCTTCATTGGGCTTTTCCCAGAAGAATTTGAGGCTAACAATTTTTGATGGATGATAGCAACTTCATTTTCCAACAGCCACATTCTTCATGTAGCAACAAAACGCTTTGTTTAAGGAGGTTGAAGTGCAAATGAAGAAGTGCTATTCCCAGGCAATGCTAAGCCTACAACCCTAAACTGTAATATTGAACTGTCCTTGGTGCGGTGTAGACAGAAGTCCTATTTTGTTTTTAAACTGAAAATTTTGCATCCATTAGCTACATGGTTCATAATTAGTGTTTGGGCCAAACAAAGAGTCAACATGATGTCATGTCTAGACAACATGTAAATTAATATGAAAGCAATTGAGTTACAAATTCTATACTAATACAAATTAATCTGAATTAAGTTTAATCCACAGTTATTAACTGATTAAATGTGGCTGTTGGTAGCTACAGGGTGCTGACTTCCATCTGTGATTATTAGGGGCACAGCTTAATCACTGATTCTGCGCTGAGAAATATTTAAAGCAAATGCCATATACAGTGACTCTTCATGCTTGTTCTACTGAATGGAATATCTAAGAATGGAAATTATAAATCTACATTTTTTAAATATGTAGAAAGTCTATCTTGATTTTCATAATTAGCTTCTGGTTAGAGCCAGCTTAGTTCTTGTTCTGTTGACTCTAACTGGCTTCATTTTTCCTCCTTTGAGAAGCAATATCTCTGTTGGTGAAATTACAGGTCATTGTGGAAGCAATACAGATTTCTAATATTTTCGTTATTATTATTCAAAGTATGTGAAACCTGTTGCCATAAATAAGCAGTTATGTGTCTGCCATAATCCCACGCCGTCAAAGCTGCTTACATTTCAGAGCTGGATATTCAACTAATGTAAACAACACAGTGGTGAACATGTCCACTAAAATTGGAAAAGTGTTTATAGGACCTGACAGAGCAAGGACCAGAGTACATTCTGCATAGATTTATGTAATAATTTGCTAGGAAAAAAAAAAAGTTTTCCTTTAAGGCCATGCATATTGAATTCAAATTGTATCATATTCCTTGTAGATTTTTAGTACTGGTAATAGGGAAAATTAATGTTTAAAAGAATATAATAGAGATGGAAATTGCCTCACTACAGAAAGCTGTAGTGTCTGATATTTTTCAACAAAGCAAAACTGCAAATATTTACTGGCTGACATTTTCTGTGAGTTTTCCGGTTTGTTTTGTGGGTTTGTTTTCTGTTTCTACTAAAAAGAAAACAAAACAAACAAACAAAAAAGTTATGAAAAGTATTTTATCTCTTCTTTCTATCTCTTCTTTCTTTGTAACTGAACAACTAGTTCATAAGGAAATTGTCTCAAAGCTTTGGAATCTCTTATGGATCTATCATATAGAGTATATACAGCTGATAATTACAAACTATGTGATATCAAAACCAGGGTTATTCTTTTCTATAGACTCTTTTATAGACATCCTACTCATTGCCATAATAACTGAAGCTGTCATGACAGTGGTCTGTGCCTAGCATGAAACCCTAAACAATTCTGACAAGCTGCAGTTCATTAAGGGACAGTCATTTTGTTGAAATGTCTATCAGCTCTCAGGGATGTACCAAGATGAATAGACCCAAAACAATAGCTCCATTTGTTAAAGCAGTAGCTTCTCTAATACATGATGAGACAATCAAGCCAAGCCGCCTTCAGCACAAAGACATAATTAATCAAATGGACAAATGGTTCAAAAATTGCTCTAGTATATTCTGCAGTGGACAGAGGTTTCCATGGAAACATTGGTGTTTGCATCACAGTTAATGACCATTTTGTACAATGAAGTTCCAAAAAATATAGCCATGGAGAAAGGAAAAAAAAAAAAATAGAGCAAGTGACAGGTAAAAGGAAGATTTTGAGAGTGTAACTCCTCCAGTGTGACAGAGAAACTAATGACTGCATTTTCATATATTTGTAGAATTCAAGACTCAAACAGGCCATCATGCTCCTTCTGTTTGACCTCCTGCATAACACAGGCCAAGGAACTCTACCCAGTAAGCTTCTCATCAAGCCTATAACTTCATCTGGAGCTAGAGCATATGATTTAGAAATACATGAATTTTTAAGTAAAGTACTGCAGTTGAAGAGATTATAATGTTCCTGTTTAAATCATTCCAATGGGTAATTAAGCAAACCATGAAGAATTCACACTTTATTTTGTATTTTGATACTAACTTTGTCTTCGAAACAGTGATGTTTCTCATGCTTTCTTTTTCACCTGTTTCTGCTACAATCGACTCAATCTTAGCTCTTTCGGTACAAGATGTGTTTTCCAGACCATCACAACATTTTGCTAGCTTCTTCTGGAACCTCTGCTAATGCAGAGCAATTTGAGGAGCTCATTCTTTCAGGCCAGCTGATGCTTCCTACATAACTTTCTATCTAATACTCATTATTTACTAATGTGGTAGAAAAAAAAAAATAAGTGTTTTTCTCTTAGGGAGAAGCCTAATGATCAGTTATAGTTTTTTTTTTCCTCCCCTCCCCTCCCCTCCCCTCCCCTCCCCTCCCCTCCCCTCCCCTCCCCTCCCCTCCCCTCCCTCCCCTCCCCTCCCCTCCCCTCCCCTCCCCTCCCCTCCCCTCCCCTTCCCTCCCCTCCCCTCCCCTCTCCTCCCCTCCCCCTGCTCTTCCCTTCTTTCCCCTGCCCTCCCCTGGCCTTCCCCTTTCTCCTTTCCCTTCCTTTTCCTCCTCGCTTTCCTCTTCCCCTTCCGCTCTTTCTCCTTATAGCCAAACATAATACAAAGGTATTTAGGAAGAAATAGAACTGTTTTAACAGGAGAGAGAGATAATTTGTAACAATAAGATCAAACAGACTTTAAAAAAGAACATTCAAATGAAACGTATGAAGAATGCATTTCATGACCTTGTTCTAAAATAGGTCTAAGTAAGGGACTGAGTTTCCTGATTTTTGAACAGGACATAAGTTATCTTGAGAATCTAGTCTAATGTAAAAATGTTGTTCCAGAAATGCTGAAGTTAATTTTTCCAATATTTGAAAAATATATTCTGACCTGAACCTCATTGTTCCTTATTAATATTAATTATCTGAAATTCATAACTTCCTATAATTTCTCACTAGAGCTTATTTTTAATTGAGTACTTGGCATTAGAAATGTCCTTGTTTATTTCCACAGGACATTATTCCAATCTGTAGTTTGTTTTACAATCTCATGATGCGACCAAGTATTTAGCTGTATGTAGTTGTAATTCACATGAACTCTCTGTCACTGCAGGCTGCTGTGTAAGTCCAGATCACTGAACAGCTGCAGGTCTGTTCTCCACTCAGTACATACCTGACTAGTAGCAGCATCTGCCAGGTACAACCACCACTGCTCCAGAAAAATAAATTCGGTGGTACTGGGCAGCTTGTGAGTGCCTTTTTTGCTTATCAATAGATCAGTGCTGTGAGATATAGAAAGTTCTTTAAGAGATGAAAAATGCAGAAGTTAATTGCAGTAGATCAACAAGTTTCTAAAATTAAAAAAATAAATAAAAAAAAAAAAATGCAGGCATAGCCGTGTAAGAAAAGAATATGCAGTTTGAGTTCCTGTTGACTGAAAGAGATTGTTACTGAGAGACTAACTGTGGTCCTCTAAGAAACATCATGGTTCTTGACAGTAGGTTTCAGATTAATCATTTGAGGTTAGTGAATAAAGATAAAGCCTAGAACTTGCAAGTGATCCTCATTGCACCAACAGATATGCCAAGTCAAAAGAAAGAAGTCATTGCTACACTTGTCTACTCAAATCCCAAAGCCTTTTATGAATAAAGATTCCCATTTTCTTTCTATGCCCTTTATCTGAAGGTATACGTGAGTTCTTCGACTATTGTTTTGTTTTTTCTTATCTGGTGCTTTCAGCAGTTATTAAAATATACATTTGACTTAGTAATCTACAGCCTTTCGAAACGCATTCTTTGCAGTGCTTCATATACTTCAGTGATTTCATCTTACTAATACAGCACCACAGTGAAAATTGTAAGAGTAAATCCTTCTGTGCTGACAAAAAACTAGTTTTATGCATATCAAGATATTCTGCCAAACAAACAAAACTTAAAAGTTTTTCCCACTCATCATGCTTTACAAAAGCTTCTATTACGTTGGTACAAAAGGAATTGCAGTTTTTGCATTGTTAAAATTTGCCGTTTGATATTGGAGTATATCCTTAGATAAATGTGGTAATGTTATACATAATTTCAATGTGATTTTCTCACTTTATGGTTGGTTGGTTGTTTTTTGTTTGTTTGTTTGTTTGTTTGTTTGTGTTTTGTTTTGTTTTGTTTTGTTTTTGCTGCTGACTTATTACTTGATATTGTATATTCATTTTAGACTGTGGAAATTACGTTACACAAAAAGCAAATTCAAGCAATTTTCTTATTTGAGTTCAAAATGGTTCATAAGGCAGCAGAGACAACTTGCAACATCAACAACACATTTGTCCAAGAACTGCTGATGAATGTACAGTACAGTGGTAGTTTGAGAAGTTTCGCAAAGGAGATGAGAGAGAGTCAAGGAGTGTAGTGGCCAGCCATTGGCCATTCAGAAGTTGATAACAACCAATTGAGAGCAATCATCAAAGCTCATCATCTTACATCTACATAAGAATTTGCCAAAGAACCCAACATAAACCATTCCACAGTTCACAGTATCACAGTATCACAGTATGTTTGGGATTGGAAGGGACCTCAAAAGATCATCTAGTCCAATCCCCCTGCTGGAGCAGGAACACCTACGTGAGGTCGCACAGGAACATGTCCAGGCGGGTTTTGAATGTCTCCAGAGAAGAAGACTCCACAACCTCCCTGGGCAGCCTGTTCCAGTGCTCTGTCACCCTTACTGAGAAGAAGTTTTTCCTCAAATTTAAGCGGAACCTCTTGTGTTCCAGCTTGATCCCATTACCCCTTGTCCTATCATTGTTTGCCACCGAGAAGAGCCTGGCTCCATCCTCATGGCACTCACCCTTTATATATTTATAAACATTAATGAGGTCCCCCCTTAGTCTCCGCTTCTCCAAACTAAAGAGACCCAGCTCCCTCAGCCTTTCTTTATAAGGGTGGTGCTCCACTCCCTTAATAATCTTCGTTGCCCTACGCTGGACCCTCTCTAGAAGTTCCCTGTCCTTCTTGAACTGAGGGGCCCAGAACTGGACACAATATTCCAGATGTGGTCTGACCAGGGCGGAGTAGAGGGGAAGGAGGACCTCTCTTGATCTACTAACCACTCCCCTTGTAATACACCCCAGGATGCCATTGGCCTTCCTGGCCACAAGGGCACAGTGCTGGCTCATGGTCATCCTGTTGTCCACCAGGACCCCCAGGTACCTTTCCTCTACACTGCTCTCTAATATGTAATTTCCCAACCTATACTGGAACCTGGGGTTGTTCCTGCCCAGATGCAGGACTCTACACTTTCCCTTGTTAAATTTCATCAGGTTATTCCCCGCCCAACTCTCCAGCCTGTCCAGGTCCCGCTGGATGGCAGCACAGCCTTCTGGCGTGTCAGCCACCCCTCCCAGCTTAGTGTCATCAGCAAACTTGCTGATAGTACACTCTATTCCCTCGTCTAAATCATTAATGAATATATTGAATATTATTGGCCCCAGTACTGACCCCTGAGGCACTCCACTAGATACTGGCATCCAACTAGAATCCGCACCATTGACTACCACTCTCTGGCTTCTCTCCTTAAGCCACTTTGCAACCCACCTCACTACTCTATTGTCTAGACCACACCTCCTCAACTTAGCTGTGAGGATGCTGTGGGAGACTGTGTCAAAGGCTTTACTGAAGTCAAGGTAGACCACATCCACCGCTCTGCCATCATCCATCAACCTTGTTACATTCTCATAAAAGGCTATGAGGTTGGTCAAGCATGACTTACCCTTGGTAAAGCCATGCTGACTGCCCCTAATAACCCTCTTATCCTTGATATGCCTTGAGATGGCACCAAGGATAAGCTGTTCCATTACTTTCCCAGCGACAGAGGTGAGCCTGACCGGTCTATAATTACCCGGGTCCTCCTTCTTGCCCTTTTTGAAGACTGGAGTGACATTTGCTTTCCTCCAATCCTCGGGCATCTCCCCTGTTTCCCAAGACTTGTCAAAGATGATAGAGAGCGGTCCAGCAATGACTTCAGCCAGCTCCCTCAGTACCCACGGATGCATCCCAACTGGACCTATGGATTTATGGATGTCCAGACTATTTAATTGCTCCCTAACCCAGTCCTCATCGACTAAAGCAAACTGCTCCATTGACCTGGCTTCATCCAGGGTCTCAGGGGTACAGGGCTCCCCAGGACAGCCTCCAGCAGAGTAGACGAGACAAAGAAGGCATTCAGTAATTCTGCCTTCTCTGTATCTTCTGCCACCAGGGCACCCACCCCGTTCATCAGTGGGCCTACATTGCCTCTGGTATTAGTTTTATCTGCTATGTATTAGAAAAAGTTCTTTTTGCTATCCTTGACCCCTCTCGCCAGCTGTAATTCTAAGGAGGCCTTGGCTATCCTAGCTGCCTTCCTACATCCTCTAACAGCAGCCTTATATTCTTCCCAAGTGGCCAGCCCCTGCTTCCATGACCTGTAAACTCTCCTCTTCTGCTTGAGCGTACCCAACAGATCCCTATTCAACCACGCAGGCCTCCTGGCTCCCTTCCTTGACTTCCTTCATGTGGGGATGCTCTGATCCTGAGCATGGAAGAAGCAATCTCTGAATGCAATCCAGCTATCTTGGGCCCTTTACCTTCAAGCAGTCTTGCTCATGGGATTTCCCCCAGCAATTGCTTGAAAAGGCCAAAGTTAGCCCTGCTAAAGTCCAGGGTTGCAATTCTACTTGCTATTCTGTTCCTGCCACACAAGATGCTGAACTCCACCATCTCGTGGTCACTGCAACCCAGGCAGCCCTCAACCTTTACTGCTTCGACCAGACCCTCCTTGTTAGTGAGGATGAGATCCAGCAGTGCACCTCTCCTAGTCGGCTCCTCCACCATTTGCATGAGGAAGTTATCATCAATGCACTGGAGGAATCTCCTGGACTGTGGCTGGCTGGCTGAATGGTCCTTCCAGCAAACATCAGGGAAGTTAAAATCCCCCACAACAACCAGGGCTTGTGACTGTGAGGTCACTCTCAGCTGCCCATAGAAGGCCTCATCAACTTCCTCAGCCTGATCTGGTGGCCTGTAACAGGTGCCCACAACAGTGTCACCCCTGCCAGCCTGCCCCTTGATCCTGACCCATACACTCTCAACTCACTCGTCATCCACTCCTGGGCAGAATTTAGTACATTGTAGTTGCTCTCTCACATAGAGAGCAACTCCACCACCACGCCTGGCTGGCCTGTCTTTCCTGAAAAGGGCATAGCCATCCATGACCACATTCCAGTCATGTGAACTGTCCCACCATGTTTCCGTAATTGCCACCAGATCATAATCTCCCGACCAAACATAGGATTCTAACTCCTCCTGCTTATTCCCCGTGCTGCGTGCTGTTCAGTATTTGGAGCAAACTGGAAAGGTAAAAAAGCAAGTGTGTGCTTCATGAGCTGACCGAAAAAAAAAAAAAATCTCCATTTTGAAGTGTCATCCTCTCTTATTCTATGTGATAATAATGAATCATCAGGTTGTGACATGTGATAAAAAGTGGATTCTACATGACAAGCAGCTATGGCCAGCTCAGTGGTTGGACAGAGAAGAACCTTCAAAGTACATCCGAAAGCCAAACGTGTACCACAAAAAGTCATGGTCACTGTTTGGTGGTCTGCTGCCTGTCTGATCCTCTACAGCTTTCTGAATACCAGCAAAACCATTATACCTGTGAAGTATGTTCAGCAAATTTATAAGATACACCAAAATCTGCAACACCTGCAGCCAGCATTGGTCAAGAGAGAGGGCCCAATTCTTCTCCACAGCAATACCCCACCACATGGCACACAACCAGTGCTTCAAAAGTTGATCAAATTGGGCTACAAGTTTTGCCTCATCCATCATATTCACCTGACCTCTCATCAACCAACTACCTCTTCTTCAAGTATATTGACAGCTTTTTGCGGGGAAAACACTTCCACCACCAGCAGGATGCAGAAAATGCTTTCCAAGAGTTAACATCAAATTTTGGATTTTTATGCTACAGGAATAAATAAACTTATTTCTCATTGGTAAAAATGTGTTGACTGTAATGGTTCCTATTTTGATTAATAAAGGTCTGTTTGAACCTAGTTATAATGAATTAAGTTTCACAGTCCAAAACAGCAATTGCTCTTGCAACAACCTATAAGACCTGATTCTACATGCTTCTTGTAATAATTAAAACCCAAAACCAGACACAAACTGAACAAATCCAAAGAAAAAAAGCACAAACTGTTCAGGTTCTTTCTTTGCAGAAAGTCACTGACGGTAAATTATTTTGAGCTCTATGTGTTGCTGTATTTTTAGAATAATGCTTTAAAAGTGTTGAAATTAACTCTGTTTGTATTCCATGCTTTCCTGAGACTTTATCTTTATCTATTTTTCTTTTTCTTTCATTTTGTAAAAATTATACATTGCTCTAACTACTTGGGATCAACAAACTCTGCCTACAAATTTGTCATATAACTACCTTTCCCAATGCCAACTTAGAAATCTGAATTTAGCATACTTATCATTTTCCATGTCAAGTAGTATAATTTCAGTGTTCATGATGTTTATAGTTTTTGAGCTTCACGTGTAACCAGGCTATTTTTATGCTTTAGGAGATACAAATCTTTCACCTTCATATGTTATCCCTTTGACTGGATTTTTATTAATTTCATAAGATAATTTAAAATTTCTCTCCTGCTTCAAACAGCCATTTTACTGTACCCTTATGTAATTTCCTAATTTTCTCACTAATTATTTTTCCATCTCTCTCCATTCTTTTTCTTGGTTCTCATTTTTGTATTTTCCCTATCACTCTCCACAGCATTTTACGTGTGCCACATCCTTCAGAATAATATTTTTTTCATCCTTTTTAAAACACTTTCTTCTTATAACACTTTGCTACTTACTTCTGTTGACCCATTGTTTCTCAGGAGCACAGAAGTAAAAACTATTAACAACTTATCCTACTAGTATAAGTCTTAAGTCACTGGTAATATGAAGTCACTGGTAATGACTAATCCTACTAATGATTCAGAAACACACTCATGGCTGTGTTACTCCTGGGTGTCTGTAGTGATTAATACTTCCAATAAATCTGATCTTGAAAAATAATAGCTTTGTTGTTGGGCAGAAAGGTAACAGAGGTGTTGTGGTTTAAGCCCAGCCAGCAACTAAGCACCACAGGATGAGGAAAGGAATCAGAAGAATAAATTGAGAAAACAGGTGGGTTTCCTCCAGGAAATCTGGGCTCCATAATATGTCATGGTTACTTGGGAAGATAAACACTGTAACTCTAAATGTCCCCCACTTCCTTCTTCTTTTCTCCAAGTTTTTTTTTCTGAGCATGGCATCATATGGTCAGTTGGTTCAGCTGTCCAGGCTGTCTCCTTCCAATTTTTTGTGTATTCAGCTCACTAGCTGTCAAGGCAGTGGTAAGGAGATGAAAAGGCCTTGATTCTGTGTCAGCACTGCTCAGCAATGATTAAAACATGCCTTTATTATCAACACTGTTTCTAGCACAATTCCAAAACAGAGCCTCAGACTAGTATTAGGAAATATAGACTGTCTCAGCCTATGTTCAGACCAGCTCATGGAACTATTTGCTATACTGCTTAGACACTGCTTATATAGAACCTATTTAGTGTAACTCACTTAGCATAAACAAGCTTTAGGCTACAAGCTGTGAAATTTGAACTTTCTGCCTAGTTAAACAAACAAGGGCTCCAGAGTCAATTCAAGGCAGAAGATAAGGGAGATTTCATCATCAGCAGAAGCTGCATCCCTAGAGGTAAGTAAAAGAATAACACAATACATCTGAAGACAAGAAACAGCAGAATGTGAGAACTTACTAATGTTTTGGTTGTTGCAAAGGATATTTTTTTAGCTTCCCAGCCGCAGGTGCAAAATAGCAGCTGACAGACAACACCTAGCTTGATGTAGAGGCTGGTCAGCGAAAGACAACCGACCAGCCCCAGAGACAAGAAATGGCCTGTCTGAAGAAAAGGAAGGGATGCAATGAATAACAGGGAGACCTCAGACTCTTATTTTACAATTGACCTGAATTAGCACATGACAGATGGGAAACTTTGATTGTAAAGGTATAATTGCCCAGCTTGTAAAGATTGTCCTCTGTCGGTTCAGGTAGTTCCTGCTATAGTGATTCCTATAACATGAAAATCAAATAATGACTTATAACAATTTAAAGGTATCCCCATTACAATTTCCACTCCTGGTCCCTTTGGAGCAGGTTACAGGATTTAGCATTGCAATGAACTCCCCCCTTTGCTCCTAGCCTGGCTAGTAACAAGGAGTTCCTGTCATAGGAATTCTCATAACATGCAACTCACATCCAGAGTTTAACTTTACTCCTGATTTCTCTACCTCTTCCCACCCTACAGAGTGGTGCAGAAGGATGGAGAATGGGGGTTGCAGTTAGCTCATCACACGTTGATGCCTATTCCTCCTCATGTCATGGACTCTTCCACTCTTCCCCTTTTTCTGTGTGCGGGCCCTCTTATGTGAAACTGTTCTCCACAAACTTCTCCATGAGCCCTTCTCATGGGCTTAAGTTCTTCATGAACTTTCTAGCATGAGTCCCTTCCATAGGCTGCAGTCCTTCAGACACTCCATAGGCTACAGGTAGATCTCTGTTCCACTGTTAACCTCCATGGGCTGCAGGGGGACTGCCAGCTTCACCATGATCTGCACCATGAGGTGCACAGGGTAGTCTATTCTCTAATGTCTGAAGTACTTCCTTCTCCACCTTCTTCACTGGCCTTGGTTCCTGCAGAGCTGTTACAGCTCAAGTTCACACTGGAGTTCCAGCCTGCCCAGTACAGCAGCACAGAAACAGCAGCGATGCCCTGGCCATCTGCCAGCCCAGGCGCATCGCCATTGCTGTTACAAAATGTTCCCACGAACAGCAGAATAGGATGGCAAGCAGTATAGTAAGCAGCAAAAGCAAAAAACAGCCACTAACGAGCACAAGACTCTAATTTATAGTAAGGTGAGCAAGCTCTATGGCATACACAGGAGCCTGTCAATTAATAGGTCAACAGCAATAACAGCTTCAATTTTGATCAAGCACATTCCAATCAAACCTGTTGTCATCTCAAACCCTTCAAACCCCACACAGGGTGCCAAAAAGGACTGCTGTGATTTAACTCCAGCTGACAACTAAGCACCACACAGTCACTTAGTTCCCTGGTGGAATGGGAGAGAATCAAAAGAGTAAAAGTGAGAAAACTCATGGGTTGGGATAAAGGAAGTTTAATAAGTAAAACTAAAGCCGCACACAATAAATCAATCAATCAATCAATCAATCGTTCACTACTTCCCATGGGCAGGCAAGTGTTCAGCCATCTGCAGAAAATCTGGGCTCTATCACATGTGATGTTCACTTGGGAAGTAAAATGCCCTGACTCTGAATGTCCCCCCATTCTTTCTTCTTCCTCCCAGCTTTATATACTGATCATGACATCATATGGTATGGAATATATCTTTGGCCAGTTGGGGCTAGGTATCCCAGCCGTGTCTCCTCCCAACTTTTTATGCACTCCCAGCCCACTCACTGGTGGGGTGGTGTGAGAAGCAGAAAAGGCCTTACCTCTGTGTAAGCACTGTACTATCAGCACTGTTTTCACCACAAAATTAAAACATAGAAAATTAATTCTATCCCAACCAAAACCACAACAAGAGGCATGGGGGGAAAGAAACTGAGAGTAAGAAAAGAGGGAAGACAGAGAGAGCAAAAGAAAAAAAATAGTAACCTAAAGTATATACTTTGTTTTAAAATAAAATTGAGATTAAACTATTTCAGCAGCTCATATTTACTTTGTTGGAATGATATTTTTATATTAGTACCTCAGAACGACAGATTGCTGTCTATCTCAGCACAATATTGTTATTACTGTCCTCTCAGTATTTTGCTGGAGCTTCCAGTTAAAAACCAAAGTTTTTTCTCCAGTGTACTTTCAATATTAAAACATTTCAGAAAGAAATATTCTTAAAATTTATATATTGCACAATATGCAATAATTTATTTCCTGATAAGAACAAATTGGAAACAAACAAAAAAAAAATTGGGTATTTTTCGTGCTTTTCTACTTCTTCTACATGTATATATGAACACACCTACCTACATGTGTTGGTACCATCCAGAGATTAAGAGTTTCCACAAACTAACACTAGGACATGTGTCAAAAATATCTTCTGAAAACCACTGTGAATGAAAAGGAGAACATAATGTGTAAGCTTGGACATATTTCTTCAGTAATAAGGAAATGTCAGTATATAAATGTTTTTCAAGCAATTTGTGGACTAGGTAAGGCATTATCAGGTGCATTTGCACTTTCAGATTTTCCACTGTAGCTCTAGCAACACAGACATTTCATTGGACTATGCTTTCAGTGTGGAGTGGACCATAATATAAAAAGTCAACTGACTTCATTATGCGTATTGATGCTGATGACACTCAAATCTCTTAAGCAAAAGCTAATCCTGTACTTGATCATACCAGAATGGGCACTGGGTACTGCTAACAAAGCAATGTATTTGCTTATGTAATTCAGTTTTTAGGACTAAAGCAAATGGGAGTACTTTAATCCTTACCTGCTTTTGTCTAGGTAAACTGATAAGCTTTCTAAAGGCTCTGAAGTATAATACATCTGATAATGGACATTCCTTGTTTTAATAGTTGATTTTTTTTTTTTTACATTTGATATACATCACATTAATGTTTCTTAAAACCCAGTAATTTATTTTTGCAAAAGCTCTTCAGAAATATAAATGTGATCTTGCTTTTCATGACAGTGTATAGAGATGATTTTTAAAGACTAATGTGAAAAGATATATAATTTGTGGTGTTTCTCTCTTTATTTTTTTTCTTTTCAAAACCATGTTTAGAATATGCTGAAGTGGAAATTGTGGGGTTTACATACAATTAACCTCACCTGATTGTTTTGCATGTAATCAACTTTCTTAATTTCCTCCTAGATTTTTAGTACCTATGCTTTAAATAACATTAATTTGTCCCCCAGTAGTAGGATTTTTATTTTTTGTCACATTCAGCCCTGGCAGTTCATTAACTTAATTTGCCACCTTGTACTGCCTGAACAAGATATACCAGTGGATATAGATTACTTTTCCATTTCTTCTTCCTTTTGTCTCCATCCTTCTACTTAAGATTTTTTTAGGGGGAAACGAAGACTCATAACTATACAGAATATGTGCTGTTTAGACAGTAGTAAGTAGCCAAAATGCTGGGGCTATGGAAGTTTCATTAGAATTGTTGTAATACATGCAATAGTTGAGACACCTCACTGGGAAAGAGAAAAATAGAATGAGTAACTAATAAGCTTAAAGGATGCATGGAATTTGGATGGCATTCTGGTGACTAGTGTCTTCCCCCTTTGAAGGCAAAAAATAAAGGAAAATTTTTTAAAAAAGTAAGAAAAAAGTTAACAGCTCACCACCTGGGACCACAAGCTGTCTATTCTATATCTAGATAAAAGATCCTTACATCTGAAGCAAAGGAATTCAGTTAGACAGCAGTAAAAATGTTAAAGGGGGGACGGGAAAGTCCAAAGCATCTAAAGCAGTGTTATACAGCCTATGATCAGTTGGCCAGTCACAGGTCAGCAAATATGAAGAGGTGTCCAGGGAATCACTACTAAGAGACAAAATATCACAAGACACCTTGGGAAGCAGACATCTTCCTTCACTTTTCAAAGACTGCCAGACACTGGTTGGAAAGAATAACAGGAGAATTAGCAAAATCCACTAGACTCTGCCCTTGTAAAGTTTGATGAGATTTCTACCTATTAGTAGACTTGCAGTGTCATTATGGATTGCACTCAACTTTTTTCCACAAGAATTTAGATTAGGCCATATTTATAAATTAATACTTGACTAAACAAATTGAATGGTAAAATGTCTAGATTTTTTATTAAATATTTAAGATGGGCTCACAAAGTGCTACAAAGAAAATGAAATTAAAACTGCTTTGAAAACAATCACAGACTGGACAGGCTACAGGCTATAAAAGACAATCATAAGTCAGAGACAGGCAGAATGATTTCTCGATTTTTGTTTTAAAGAGAATAGTTATGAAGCAGCACTTCTGCATGTGAGTATAAAACTAACTGTGTATGACTGAATTTGCTTATAAGTGGATGAATAATTTTGATTGAAAATTTACAGTCATAACATCCATTTCCTGATCCAAATCCAATGAAGATCAACTGGAAGGACTCCTATTGCCCATCTGACTGAAACTGAGTCTGCAATGAGGACCGAAGGAGATAATGTATGCTCCCACATAATGTCATTGTGTTCAAGGTACAAGTGCATATTCATTTTAGTTGCAAGGTTCAGTCAGTTATCCCCGGTTGGCAATTTTGAACTACTATTTAAACTTTTAAAAGCTCTGTATTCATATATATATTATTGAAGAGATAATACGGAAAACACTCTAGTGATGTCGTAAGTAGAGAAAAACCTCTGAATATTATTAAAATTTTAACAATTACAAATATTAGTCTTATCTGATGGCCACATGACACACAGTTGTGTATAACTTCTCCACACATTACTGAAATTAGTGATGACAAAGTGCAGTGATTCATTTATCCACATGCTTATCAGCATTCTTTAAGAAAAGCACCAACTCCGGATGTCTTGCAGGAAGTTATATTATATAAGTACCAGAAATATATTCTTTTAAAGAACCTTAACTGTCAGATATCGGATTTAGCATATGAAGGATGTCAAGTTTGTAAGGTTTTGTTACACATTTAACACTCTTGGAAACCCTAGTACAAAAAGAAGGATAAGTATATGTATTTACCACATGATAAGATTCATTTATTCACATATTCATATGACATATTCAATAAGGAAGTGTTAACTGAGCCTCTAAGTCACTGTTTTGAGAAGCTCAGTCCAGAAACTGATCCCTAGGCACAGACTTGAAGTGATTATACTTTTATTATACAAGAATTTGTATGCTGGGATGTAAAAAAAAAAAAAAACCAAAGCAAAACATAGCTTGCATGCTTTTTGGAAGAACTTTACTTCATTTCCATATAAAATATTCCTTCCCTTTAATTCTCTGAGGTGAGGGCCTTATGAATAAGTGAGTGTGTTTAACACCTATCTGTAAATTACTTCCAAGTGATATTTCACCTTTCACAGGGTAACAAAATTCAGGTGTTTTAACTGTACTCAGCGCATACTATTGGCTTTAGTGTTTCATCATTTATCTTCTGTTTCTGTGAAGGTATGAAATACCCACAGGTGAGTGCTTGCCACTTGTATGAATGTCAGCTACTTGCGATCGGCATGCAAAGGCTGTAACTTTTTCAATTTCATGTGACTTAATTTTGCTAGTAAACTAATCTCTCTTAACCTAGCAGTTACAGAATACCTTTGAGCTTCTAAACAGATCCCAGCTCAGTTCCTCATCAGAGTACCTTGGCATCCTTATCGACCTCTTTTCTTCCCTTTCCCACTGCATGTGAAGAAGTAAGACATGGGGACTGCAATAGATTAATGTGCTCTCCAGTCAGTTCTCTGTACAAGACACCCAGCCATTGTGTAGAAGTAGTCTGGGAAGATTTTGAACCTGAATAGAGACATCCAGGTTCAAACATTAACCATGTGCTTCCAAAGCTAATTATGACTACAGGTTCCGCATTATTATCTCTGCATGACAACTATCCTCCAGAAGATAAATGCCAAGGAAAACAAGTAATTGATGGATTTTAAGATTCGACAGACAGGAATGACTTGTAAGCAGCAAAGATCCAATTTGAAGGTAATGGAAGCTCACTGATGCTATCCCACTGACATTGGTAGACTAATTTAAAAGTCATATTAATCAAGATGAAAAAAAAAATCCCTCTGTTCTCCCACAAACCCACACATGATGAACATATATCACTGGGGTTGTTCTTGGTATCTAAAAAGTGCGTTTCAGCTAACAAAGAGTACTTTTAAAAAAATCTTTCTTGCAACACCATGAAAAAGGAGATGAAACAGCTGCAATGCCTGCATTATAATCTGGTAATTTTTTAGCAACTTTAAGTTAGTTACCAGATATTTACATTAGCAGTTTCTGATCACTTTAGAAACAATAAGTTCTATGGAAGAGTTCATATACCAAAGACTAGTGCAAAATTGAAACCATAATGCAGTTTAACTAAGGTAAATAAAAAGTAGTAATGCAAGTTCTCTTTTATGTAGCCCATTCAGACTTAAATAAGAAATTGTGACATGTTTCTTGCACTGCATACTTTCAATAAAGAAAAAAAAAAAAGATGAAAAACTTGCAGGGAGAGCCTTTTTGGCAGAAGTAGATAAATGGTATAAATCACATAGGAACAGTAATTATTTCATTAAATCATCTTGTCCAAAACGAAATAGATGACTCGGGTAAATTGTAAAAAGTTGCATTTTTTTAATCTCCATTCATTTCTTAATTTAAATAAGCTATTTGCTTGTCATAAAACATAATTATTTATAGCTCTTTCTGCAGTAATGATGCAGATCCACAGCAAGGGGTTTGGGGTACTACAACACTGATATCAAGCAGAACAAAAATAGTACTTCTGCTTGAAGTCAATTAGCTAAGAGTTAGATGCTTAAGAAAAAAAAAAAAAAGCTGGCCTGCTTCAGCTGTGAATAATAGAAAAACATAGTGATGACATGAAATCACGCAGGTCTAAAATTAAGGATTACTTTCAGAAATGTCTCTATCTTATTGATCAGTTCCAATTAATGACATTTTGAATATGTATGTCTTGAATTTACTGAAACAATAATAAACCATTGTTTGTCCATTATCAAAAGTACTTTCGCTCACCTGACTCACATTGTTATTATATTGTGTTTCTACAGAGTTCTGTAAATTGATTTTGTGTATAAAAAAAGTGAGGGAAATGCTTCAGTTTGCACAAATGCCTCCAACCAGCAACATGAGACAATAACACATGACTTAACAACTAAACAGGTAACCTCATCTCTCCTAAGGAAGGAGCACACAGATGCTATCAATGCTGCATGTATGTGTGCAATCACTTTTCCAATACATAAAAATAGGAAATATGTTAGAATTAGACTAACATTAAGGAATGCTTTGTGACTATGGAAGAAAAGTTACTATTGATCATTGTCACTGTTTACTGCAGGGTGCCAATAAACCATGGCAGGTGCTCTCTGTTAACTCCCCACCCACCCCACTAAGGAAAGTGAATGGGAGGAAAATAGAGGCAGACTTACAAGTTTGCTAATGCTACTAATAGATAGATAGATAATACAAAATACACAAAACCAACATTGAATTTCCCAAGGTCACACAGCAGCTTCACAGTGGAGCTGGTTTTGCTCCAGTGGCTGCAGGCCAGGTACCTGGAAGTCCTGGGCTGGACTCCACAGTAGGCAGGAACTGGATTCAGGGATACATGGACTGGAACTAGGCCTGGGATCAAAAGCATAATAGACAGGGTCCTCTTCAGATGCCGGACACGGACCAAGAGCACGAGACCCTCATGATCTGCCACCTTTATGCTGTGTATACTTATACTTTGTTCATTTATGGAATGTGCAAAATTTATGAGTAACCTTGGCTGCCATAGCAATAAGGATAAACCTGGGCCTCTTCTGTATTCCATTGCTACTGTTATCGACTCTGGAGCTAACAGTGTTCAAAAAACTTGCAGCCAAATTCAGAAAAGTACAGTTACTTAGAAGAACTTAGCTGAATGGAAAATTCACTGAAAGAGAACTGGTCTTGTTTTAAACAAAAGCAGGACAATCAGTAACTTTTTAATGATTGTGTCAGTTATATCTAACGTTTATGCATGGCAAGTAAGATACAAAGTCTGTGGATACCAGTGGAACAAATCAGCGCCCTGTTGTATGGTGTAGCTGAAAACTGCAAAGCAAATACGAAATTTGCCAGTGTCACCTATTGCCAAGTAACAGAAACAAACGTGTATTTTACTGAAAACAGATCAAAGCATGTATATGGAAGGTGTTGGTCACACAAAAATTCTTCAAGTGATTTTTGATAATCTACCTATTTCCATCTGAGGTTAAGAGTGTTGCCATCAGCTGTGGTATGCAAGGCAGAAGAGCAAACACGGCTTTCCTGCCTGAGTTTTTCCCTATGAATATCAAATAAATTTTGAGATGCATGCATAAACAAACTCCTGCAAACTTGTATGCTTGAAAACTTATATACCAAATGAAGGTGTCTACAGAGTCATTGTTGCCCATCCTGATGCTCTGGAATTGTTAAGGGCAAATATTTTCCATCATAATATGGAGAAATCTCACTGAAGGAAACTGTTCTTTAATTCAGGTGAGGAAACACCAAAATTTGTTCATTGACAGGATTCTTATTCTTGCTGTAACCTCTGGTACTGATCACTGTCTTCCTATTCTGCATCAGATAGCAAGAACTAGTCACAAGACAAGGCATGTCTTCCGGGTAGTGAATTTACACATACTAAGAGAAAAAGCAATGAATATAATTCATGACAGCACTTTGCCCAGTATTTCCATTATATAAATATACTGGACTCAAAAGAATTGCACTGAAAGACTGTTAAGACTGAGAACTCAGGCACTTAGTTGGGGACAGTTCAACATTTAAACAACCCAATCAAGTTTTCAGCTGGATTTCTCTTATGGGCAGTCACACATGAGGAAGAAAATACATTTTTTTCTGAAACCGGGCAACTTGGCTGTGTTCAGAGGTAAAATGAAAGCTTTGTATTTTAAATTCTATCAGAACATGTGTTTTTAAACTTACACAAGAAAAGTCGTAACAAAGGAAATAAACACCTAGCAAGTCAAAATTGTAGTTTCTGACAGCATGACATTTTCCATTTATAATACTGGGAAAAATCAATCAGTTTTTAAAGGACTTTCAACTTTTGCAGAAAATGCCTATGCTGTGGAATACAATTCTTTTGAATTTCTAATCAGTACACAGGCCTCTGTGAGATAGTCATGATGAGGGTAAAATACTGAAGAACTGAATTCCACTTTGTCTCTGTCAAGCAGTCATCTGTCAAGCTGGGCAGTGAGCAACCACTCAAAATGTCCATGCTTAGCCATCCTGTGTTCCTCATTTCCTTGGCACCAACTGAAAGATCTCTGATCTGACATTCAGGGGTAGCATGGACATTGTAGCATGGAATAGAAACACACTAAACACATTGTTCTCACTATACACCCTCAACAGCTAAGTTATACATTTCTTATCTTGGACAGTATTTCCAGTCATTTCAGACTCTGAAATAAGACTGATTCTTACACCTTGTTCAACTTTCTTTTCCGTATCTTTCTATTTGCTGAACAAAATGTCTTCTTAATATCTCTTTGATTTTTTTTTTCTTTAATGAATAATCTGGGTATCATTGGAACATAGAGTAGAAACCTTTAGCATATTTGTAATGGTGAATATATAATTAGAGAAAATAATTAAAATTATAAGTAACAGTAAATTTATTTGACAAATATGTACTAAATTAATTGCTCAATGCTTTTTTAACACAAAGAAAAATTCAGTCCTATTTTGACTAGCTGAAATTTTAAACAAACACAGAAATAGGCAAAATGCCATACTTACTTCATAGGACTGTACTTAGAAAAATGCATTTCACTGATTTAAAGTAATGGATGCTTGTCAATAGTCTCACAGGCCTTTCTGGAGAAATTGGATACTGACATGTTAGCTCAAGTGTGAAATGCAACAAAACTTTAAGTATGTGCTTCCAGTTGCCATCTCCACAACACTGTTCTACGGTGATCTGTCAAGATGTCCTGGCTTTGTTAAAAACAAGTTTCTCTTATAGTGAATTTGCCTGTCAGCTAAAGCCTTCATATTAGCTGCTTTCCTGAAAAAGTCAGATACATGTTTTGATAGACATAGGAATGGTATGCAAGGTCACTGGACTGATAAGGATGGATGGATGGATTGCGAGAGGGGCAATGAGAAACACGTGACCAGAAACTGACTAAAGGAGTATAACATCCCATTCACATGAATACTTCATATAAAAGTGGGAGATCACAAGGATCTCATCCTTTTTTTCCTTAAGGCCAACATTAGGAGAGGACCTTGCTAGTCGTCCCTGCGAACTGAGGCCTGGTGACAGACTGAATCCGGTTCTGGTTGGTTACAGAGTCCAGTCCAGGACTTTGGGTGCCAGCCCCTCATCTGCCAGAGCAGTTGCTGGGACTTTCAAGATTGCTTTTGTATATTTTGTATTATTTTCTCTATTTTATTGGTAGCATTAGTAAAACATTTTAAATTTTTCTGGCTCCCTTCTCTCTGTCCTTCTTTCCCTCCGTATCACCTGTCCCTTAGTTTTTTGGTAGACTAGTGGAGGAATTTGATAGTCTACTTAAAACCTTACAGTCAGTTAAGATTTTCTGGGTACAGGAACACTTATTTGAGTACGTCTGATTGAACACAGAAGCCTTTTATCTCTTTATAAAGATGGAATTAAATGTGTGCATTTAATAAGACATGGTAAACACTGTTTGTTTGTATGCTTGTTAGTTTTAATTCAGTAATTTGTTAAGTGAAAGTAATGCCAGCTGTTAACATTTCAGCGTTCTTTTACTTCTGTGCATCCCCTGGTTTCTCTGCATCTACCATATTGGTAAAGCTATGTAAGACCCTCATTTCAGTGTACCAACCAGATATTCTGTTACACTGATTAGGTGTAAATGTACAATAGCAAGACAGTGTCTATGGATTCACCAGGTCTCACACTCTTAGGACTGGATTATCACTCAATATAAAAAAGGGTTACATTAGATGTGGCTTTGATATGCAGAATTGAATGAAAATTTCTTTAGTATACTTAGGGTACTAAATCACTGCAATTCAGAATATGAGTCAGATCCACTATATAAGGATTGTTAAATAAACATGCTTACTTATTCTGCTGTTAGAGTTCTATGTTAGAACAGCTTACCCTTCACAACAACTTATTTTTTTAACTAGTAACAATTAAACATTCAACTAACTGAACCAGGTAGTGAGACGTGTATCTTGTAATAGAGACAAGTGTTTGGAACAAGATAGTTTAGAAGTAAAAAAAAGTTCAAACAGTTCTGAAAGTGTCATTACCATATTCATTTCTACATTTTATTTAGCTCAAAATTTTTTTCAAGCATTCATCCTTCTACAATGAAGGACAAAGAGCTATCTGTTCAAGTCTGTCTCCTGAAGTGAGAAAGTTTGTTTTATGCTAGTCGGTCCAGGGGTGGTGGGGTCTGCATGTCAGTGGAAAAAAAAATGAGTGGGGCAGAACTTTCTTTTATTTAGCAGGATTTTCTACATACCCCTAAAGATAATTCATGAATGTGACTGTTCACTCAACTCCTGCTCAGATTTTGGCTAGCACATCTCATGCTAAGTCCTGATGTATGCTGGGAGAAGCACCGTTAGGTCAAAGCAAGAGAACCAGGTATGTAAGACAAGTATTATCTCCTGCAAATTGCTGTCTCCAGCAGCCATCACTTTTGCATACTCACTGTCCAGCAGTTTCATCAGAGTCTAACTCATAAGAGTGGTATAGACCAAACTTCTGTGCTGGAAGTATAAAAACATCAGCTGGCCTGAAAATATTTTTAAGTAGATCCAAGAGCAGCTGAACTGTTGAGGCTTTTGTGCTTCCTAGTGTGAAATAGGGGCAACTGCATCATGACTGAGGAGGAAGCATGAGCACTCCCATAGTCAGCTGGGTAACTATGTTGCTTGTAGGTGCATGAGTTAAGAGTTTTGGGTTATAAGTGATGTAACCTCATGACTTAAGTGGTAAATCATAGAAACACAGAATCATACAATAGTTTGGGTTGCAAGGGACCTTCAAAGGTCATCTAGCAACACCCCTGCAATGAGCAGGTACATCTTCAACCAGATCAGGTTGCTCAGAGCCCTGTGTCCCATCCCAACAGATGGGATGAGGGGTGAGCTAACTCTGAACGCGACACGCACCTTTACTCAACAGATGAGATCAGGTGCGAGTTAACTCTGGGTAATTCTGCGTGGCAATGTGAAGTGAATGACAGACAATCACTCCATGGGTCCAATTATGAATTTACTAAAAGCACAAGATGGTATACAAATTACAGCAATTAGTGACTTGGCAAAAGTATGTTATAGTACCACAAAACTTATCAACACATGGACAGCAAAAGCCCTTCTAAAAACAGTGGATTGGCAACAATTAGTAACTGTAATGCAAAACTTAACAAGACTTTAGCAGCAGAACTTACAATTATATTACTTTATATATTTAAGAAAATGAAAGAGAAAGAGAGAAGAGGAAAACTAAGATATCAGAAAGAGAAACGGCGGGAAAGAGAGTCAGAGAGTGAGAGTAAGATATCACCTCTGCACAGGTACATCAGTCCCACGACGATCTCTGGAGGGGGGGACGCATTGAAAATTTGCACGCCACCAACCCGTATCATACGTGAGATTGTTTTATAACCCAGTTCATTTACATGAGAGATAGGAGAGGGTGGTTCATCTCCTCCCTCTGCTCGCTCTTCATGCTAATTAGGAAGACTCTTCTGGAAATGGGCCTGGGGTCTTCAAACTAGGGGAAAGTTCACAATACTGACCAGAAGTGAGTTTTCTTGCCTGTCAGGGGTAGCTGATCGTTCTTGGTTTCTTCTGGTAGTTGGTTGTCTGACAGATGGCTCATCTCTATCACCAACAATAGCAGATCAGCTCCTGAATGCAGGCTTCTTTTAACTTAGGTTAGGAGAAGCTTAGCAGCTGAGACTCTGAAACTATCTCCTGCCTCCATGGGCTTCACATAGGTAAAGTAGACCTGAATGAAGTGCCTACATTTATCTGAGTTGCTGGTTTAATAGCTGAAAAGAAAGAAATACAGACAGAGCTGTGTCTAAAGCCAAGAAAACCAACAGTAAAGGTATGCTGCCAAAACTTTATTATGAAGAAAAAAATACCTGCTCTAATTTGATTTTTAAAAGCTGTGTAACCTTTAGTAGGGAAGTACTACTGTACCTAAGACAAATCAGGGAAAGAACTGTACAGACTGACTGTCAGTAAAGTAAAATTTCATACAACACATTATGCTTTCTTCCTAATTGAAGCCCCTTATGTCATCTGAATGTTTTTATCAAGTTATTAGTTAAATATAATATTAAGCAACTAAGGCAATTTGAATAGAAAAAATTAGAATGCTAAAATCAATGCAACTGAAAACTGATAATTTGATAGGTTGTGTGAGAAACTTGAGAGATTAGTTGATAATTGTTAAAGAGATGATGCTAGGCAGACCAAGAACATTATCTAGGGCTAGATATCTCTTTGTTTTTTTCTTTGGAAAGAGCAAAAATTTTCTCTTAGGCTCATACAGAACTATCTGGACTTTAATTGGGACAGCTGAACTTCAAAAAATTACTTCCCTAAGGCTCTTTTTGTTTTATTTTCAATGTTTCCAGAAACCTCAGTAACTAAGGAATGATCTCAGATTGGGTGGTGTATGCAAATCAAACTATCATACTACCAAACAAATTTAATGTCTGTTTCTTTCATGTTCTTTGCAATAGCTTTGCTTGTTGTTTTATAAATGTTAAACAATGAGTTAGTATTTCCTGTGTCCTGGTTTTGACAAATTCTCTTTTAGCAAATTTTCCTTTCAGATAAGTTCTTCTAAGCAACTGTGTTTTTTCTGAAGTTGGCTGCATGTTTTTCAGACAATGTTTACTGCAGAGCTGATAATACCCGATGTTCAGAGTTTTACTGAGCTACTGGTAGGAATGGTATGCAGAAAGGCCCAGGTTTACATTTTACTGCTAGAGCAGCCATGGTAACTGACAGAGCTCTTATGTTGCACAAGTGAGGGGTTGTGAAAGGGGTCATACTTGCAGGGAGTGGTGGACAGAACAGGTGACCCAAATTGACCAGTAGGGTATTCCATGCCATACACAGTATAAAGCTGAGAGATCACAGGAGTATCTTTCCTTGGTCTATGGCTAGTGTCTGAACAAGCATAGAATAATTTTGTTTGGAAGAGACCCTTAAGATCATTGAGTTCACCCATAACCTGACTCTAGCACTAAACCATGTCCCTAAGTTCCTCATCTATACATCTTTTAAACACTTCCAAGGACAGTGACTCAACAACTTCCCTGGGCAGCCTGTTCCAGTCTTTGGCTAACCTTTCTGTGAAGAATTTTTTCCTAATATCCAATCTAAACCTCTCCTGTTGTAACTTGAAGCTATTTCCTCTCATCCTATCACTTGTTACTTGGGAGAGGAGACCAACACCATCCATGTTACAACCTCCTTTCAGGTAGTTGTAGACAGCAATAAGGTCTCCCCTCAGCCTCCTTTTATCCAGGTTATACAGCCCCAGCTCCCTCAGCCACTTCTCATCAGACTTGTGCTCCATACTCCTCACCAGGTTCATTGCCCTTCTTTGAATTCTCTACAGCACCTCAATGTCTTTCTTTTCACGAAGGTCCCAAAACTGGACACAGGATTTGAGTCTGGGCCTCACCAGTGTGAAGTATGGGGGATGATCACTTCCTTGGTCTTGCTGGCCACACTGTTCCTGATGTAAGTCAGGATGCGGTTGGCCTTTTTGGTCACCGGGACACACTGCTGGCTCATGTTCAGCTGGCTGTCAACCAACACCCCCAGGTCCTCTTCCACCAGGACGCTTTCCAGCCACTCTTCCCTGAGCCTGTAGCACTGCCTGGGGTTGTTGTGACCCAAGTGCAGGACCTGGCGCTTGGCCTTGTTGAATCTCATACAACTGGCCTCAGTCCATTGATCCCACTGGTCCCAATCCCTCTGTATGGTCTTCCTACTCTCAAGTAGATCAACACTCCCACCCAACTTGGTGTCATCTGCAAATGTACTGAGGATTTAGTTTGGCTAGGTTAGGTTTAGTTTGGTTTTTTTTTAACTGTCCAACTTCTAAGTCTGTCTCCCTTTTCTTTCTTTTCCCTTTCCATAGTGGGGAGAGCAGGCACTAGTAGAGAGCATCTGCCACATTTTATTGTTGCCTTACACTAAACAATGACACCCTGGAAGCTGACTTTGGATTTTGAAAAATACATGCACATCCCATTCAGGTTGTGGGCTCTACACAAGGAAACTACAACAAATTTGAAGGTGATACAGGGGAAGCAAATGCTGTAAGACAGCAAAACCAATTATTATTTGTATGAGATTGCAATTTTTTATATTAGTCCTTTGAACTTAAAGCTTCTCAATGTACATAGCATGACTTTACATCTGTTTTTAAGTGAAGGGATACAGAATGAGATCTATATGTGCACAATTATTGAAGCTGGACACACATTTGCTCAGGAAATTTACCAAGAGTTCTGTTCCTAGTCTTTTGCCAGCAGTGGGATCAAAGTGGTTTTGAGTTTATGAGTTTATGTTTATGTCACTAACTATCAAGGCTAACAATAATCTAGATCAGAGTTTAACTAAAAATGTTCTGTTATGTTATCTATTGGAACAACTTAGTCAAAGAGTGAATAATAATGTCTTCCATAAACACTTTTATATTAAGCAGAAAGAACAAGTTGAAAGGTTATACATCCATGTTTCAGAAACAAACACCCATTCTATTAACCAACACTTCTATGATCTTCTTCATGTGGAATGATTTTCATTCATGTAGGCATTTATTACCTATTTCATTGGATGAACTATTTCATCTGGCTGCAACTCAAAATAAATTGCCAGTTTGCAAGCAGAGGGAACTCCTGTCCAGTTTGTTTTGCATACTGAAATTGATTCTGTGAAATGATGAAAAATACATAGCTGTAAACAAAACAAAATCAAAGCCAACAACAAACCAGCCCCCCCAAAACAACAAAACTCTAGCCCTTTATGTTTGCTAAAAAAAAAAAAATAATGGTAACTTAAATATCAGTTCAATAAAGAATAACCTCCTTTGCTTACTTATATAATTATCCTGATAGCACCTAGGACTTACATAGTATATTTGAAAGTATTTATAACCCAAGATGCTACTGGAGAAATTACTTTCTTCTCCCTGTTTTTCTCATTTGGATGTTATATTGGAGCAGGAGATATTAGACATACCACTCCATAACAAGTCAGCAAAATGTTGAGTTACTTTGCAAGGTCTGAAATGCCTGCAGTACACTGAGAATACATGGCGCAGTGTGATGATATCTTATACAGCAGTACATTTTAGAGTGTAGCCCTGTTTTGCTTGAAAACCTGCCAAAATATAGTAATAACAAAAGCAAATTTCCATGAACAATAAATATCCTCTGAAGATACATGGCTATAGCTTCATAGCTGGTTCCTAGCATGAGAAGCAAAATTGTTCAACATAATTTTTTTTTTTTTTTGCTTCTTGATCCTGACATTTTGGGAGACCAATGACTTCAACCTGCCAGTTTCTGATTGTTGTTCAAGGACAAAGACTACATTTTATAAAATGTTAAAGGTTTGACAAATTCAATGCATAATAAAATACAGATGTTAGGCTGGAGGATCACATCTTGTACCTCTAGATTTTTCCTACATTTTCTGTGGTGTTCTAGGTCTCAGGTTATGTGGCTTAGTTGTTGCTTACTGTTGCAAGGTCACACAGAACAGTATGCAATGTTACATTTCACACCGTACACATTGACATTTCTTGACTATTAAAACTGTTTTAATATAGTCCTTCTGAATTTCCAATTTCAAAGCAGTTCACTACAGCAGACAATAGAAAAGCACGGTGGGAAGAATGGATAGTATGGAAGTACTTCCCCATCTTTCTAGTTTTCTTGCTTCTCAGCAGTTATGCTGCAGAAGAAAATTTTAGACACCAATCTCTGGCTTGAATGCGTTCAACACAGCACCTGTCAAAATTATTTTGAAAACGTTTGTGTCTAGATCCGTTTTGACCAAAACGTGCATGATATTATAATGGACAAACAGCAATTAGGAAAGGGGATAAAGATTTTTCAAGCACTTTTCCCCCCTTTCCTCACCCCTTCCCTCCCCCCCAATTTGACACAGCTTCTGCTGCTACAACTATGTGATTATTTATACTCTGAAAACTCAGTATGAAATTTGGTAATACATCATACTTGACAATCCCAGGTTAAGGATACAAAATGTAACCCAGGTCCTTGGGGACTATACAACCCTGATTTGTGACTTTGTGGCCATGTACCTTTGTGTGAATTTACTGGTGATTGACAACAAGGTGTACAATAGATTCTAGTTTCTTTGCTGTTGATTTAAGAAATGGTCTGGTTTTCTCATTAGTTGAATTCAGAATTCTCTCTACCCAAAAACATCCTGCCAAAGATACTTAAAAAATCCCAAATGTTATCTGTGCTTTTCTGAAAAATAATAGCTGGAATGGCGAGGACATTGTGCTGTTCTCAGTAGTCAATTTCCTCTCCATTTGCTGATGTCACACTCAGGTGTCAATTAAAGATGATATGTGCAAATCATTTAGGCTTATAAAGAGATAAAAGAAGAGGTTACAAAACACGAGGTCATAGCTTGGCAATTAAGGAGGCAATAAATGAAGATGATTTATGGAGGGAAATTAGAGCAGATAGAAATGGAAAACCCTGATTAATTCATTCATTTAAACACATTCTGCTTAGATGTGACAGAGCAGTCCCTCTGTAAGGTTGAACTGTACCCTTATATGCGCATTACCTGACTTGTATGACAAATTGTTTAGCTGAAAACAACAGAGCTCATTCTGAGTTTGAAAGGTACATTTAACAATGTATAACTATTACAGTGTCACTCCTGAATTAGCTGAGGTGCTCACATAAGAAAAAAGGCAGAGGTAATGTAATACTCACGCTGCAAAACATAGTATCAAAGAGATCAGTTACCAAGCAGCTATTTGTCCCTCCTCCTCATAAAAGGGAAGAAACTGAGCAATACCATCCAGTGATCAGAAACAGGAGAAAATAATTGAGATCAAGAAAAGGAGACAAATTTTCTTCTACAGTCCTGAAGAATTTGGTTAAATAAGATAGAATCTCTTTTGATCCCTGTTCACTCTCAGTTAGGTAGATTGGCATATATGTTCTCTTCCTCAGACCCATGAATTCTTATCCTTTGTCTGAAATTTGACTTCTCAGAGCCTCCTCTCAGTCAGAATCTTAGAAGAGTAGAATGGTATGGGTTGGAAGGAATCTTCTAAGGTCATCTACTCCAATGCCCCTGCAATAAGAAGGGACATCTTCAACTAGATCAAGTTGCTCAGAGCCCCACCCAGCCTGGCCTTGAATGTTTCCCCAGGATAAGGCATGTACCATCCTCATATGTAGCCTGAATCTAACTTCTTTAAGTTTAAAACTATTACCCCTAGTCCTATTGCTACAAACCCTACTAAAAAGTTTGTCCCCATCTTTCTTATAAGCCCTCTTTAAGTACCAAAAGGTCTCCTCGGAGCTTTCTCTTCTCAGGCTGAACAACCCCAACTCTCTCAGCCTGTCCTCATAGGAGAGGTATTGCTGTCCTTTGGTCATTTCTGTGGCCTCCTCCTGTCCCTATCTAACAGGTACATGTCTTTCCTGTGCTGGGGGCTCCAGAGCTTGATGCAGTACTCTAAATGGGGCCCCACCAGAGAGGAGTAGAGGAGCAAAATCACCTCCTTTGGCCTGCTGGCCATGCTTCCTTTTACGCAACACAGGATATGCTTGGCTTTCGGGGCTGTGAGAGAACATTACTGTCTTATGTCCAGCTTTTAATCCACCAGTATGCCCAAGTTATTGTCTGCAGGGTAGCTCTCAAACCTCTCACCCCCCAGCTTGCCTTGATACTTGTGGTTCGTTAGGTTAACTAGTTAGGTTAGATGCCATAACATCTTCACAATCCTCTGCAGGACCTGTGAGAAGAGTATTGGTATCTCACCTCCAAAGGTGGAATAAAACTAGTGAGAACTGATTTCCCATAGCTGTTGCTTAGGTCCCATTTGAGCATCTGCCGGGCAGAGCTGGAGAAATGCCCAGAAAGCTGCTTCATGCTCCTTATGCATGGGTCTGGGTCCCACCAGAGGTTCTCTGAACGCTTTACTTCCTTCCTGTGGACTCAACTGCCTTCCTACTGACAGGCAGAGGAAAATCAGATTTGACTTAGGGAAACAATCCATTAGCCAGATGAAGGCAAAATTAGGAACAAGAAGTGATGTTTTTAGCTAGACTGGTTGAGGTAACTGATAAAAGCAAGTAAGCTTTTGGGTACAGAACTTCTTAATATCCCAAAATTTATTTTTTCAGCTGAACAAAAGAAAGCCATTTTATCTCTCAGTAAACTTTACCTCACTGACATCTTTAAGCTATGTTGTATGCAACAATATAATTAAAGCAAAGAAACACTTCTGGGTAGAAAAGACACTCTGAATGGAAGTAACCTATGCTGTAAATTGTTAGCAGAAGCAGTTATCACAGATATTATTCAATTTCCCTATTGTCTTACAGGGAGCATGGTGGGTCATAGAAGTGTGAATTCATGGACTGGGAGGACTCATTTTTGTTATTTTGCTTGAGTAAACTTTGAGCTACAAGACATATTTGTTTGTCAGTAGGAGGTCCCATTATTTCACTATCCTACACATAAGCGTAACAATCAACTTTTGGTTTAAATTCTACATGCAGTCATGATTACACATTAATCCTAGAACTTTCAAGTCAATTTAATAACTCTTTAATGGAGGTTGGTGCAATTACAGATGTTTGCCAGAGGTGCAGTCCCCAGAAGACATACACAGAAACCATTCTAGAACCTGTAAGGGAAAGGCACAAACAAATACTTACTTACATTAAAATGCATGCATTATATATACATATGTAAATAAACATACATGTATATGCATATGTAGTTATATATGTGTGTATGCATGTATACACCTTTGTGTTTATATATACATATACTATGTATATACATACTAACACAGACTAGATATTTTTCCTTATTCTCAAAAAACCCAGTTTCTCTATTCAATAGTAGTCAAGGGGGGAAAGGTTTTCAGATAAATTTTTAACCCTGAATCATAAACCTTTTCTTTTTCTTCCCTCCAGCTCTTTTGCCATAGATAACAAGCCATGAACATGTCTTTAAGAACTCTCCAGGTAGCCGACAGTGAGAGCTTTCAAGCTGCTCTGTTCATGTCCTAGAGTTGGCGTGTGACTTTTCCTGTGTCTCTTGTCACCTGAACACCAATTTTGCTTTTTCGTTCTGATGAATTTCAACCATTTGTGAATAGGACTTTGCCCTTCTGGGATCTTCCCAATTACCCCCTCTCCCTCTACCCCTCCCATTTTATAGCACACCTCACTTCAGTATTTGAAGCCATTGACACACTGTTTCAGCACATATTCACTTCTCTGCACAGAAAATCCCTTTGGGTCCAGAGTAAAACCCACTGCTTCCGTTTTATACCAAAGAGAATTCTTAAACTCTGCAGAAACTCTGTGATTTCTAAAGTCAGGGCAGAAAAAATATTCACTGCTTTCTGTAGAAAGTCAAAATGTAAAAGAATAGGACTCTTTTGGATGTTCTGAACGTAGTTTTTCTACATGTTTTAAAACAGTTTCGTACCTAATAATGCAGAATACAGGATGCATGTATTCACCATTATTCCAAAGGAACTTTTATTTTTGCAAGGGTAGAATGAAACTTATTAAGGAATTTGGCATCTGCAATAGATGACCGTTTTAATTTGTATGACCATTTTGTTTTGCCTCTTGTGATAGCTGGGACTAATTTTAGAACAAATTTTTTATCTCTGTTGTGTTCAGGATACATGTCAGAAAGAAAAATAGCAAAGAAAAAGTTCATCGGTAATAATAATGATGAACTATATTATCAGGGTTATGTCAAACATACATGCTAGGTCCATCACTATGTGGAATACAAAATGACAAGAATAAGATTTATTGGATTGCCCTTTGTATTGTCCTTTGTATTAAGAGAATGATAAACAGTGGATCAGACTATGAACTCTTTACTTGTAATTACTGAAGCAAGTAGAAGTATGAAAGCTAGTTCAGTTACTCCCATGAGTAACGACATACTGAATAGGGTTCATAATTTATTTACATCTACCACCTTGAATCTTCCCTCTGTACATGGTAAAAATTGTCATGTCAGCCAAAATAAATGGCTAGAGGGTTGCTTTTGGCAAAGGTGATGAAAACCTTCACAAGTCAGGATAGCGTGAACTGGCACATACTACAGAATTCTGACGAAGGCCAGATGCAATTTTTTTTTTTTTTTTCCCACATTTCTAGCTGTGTCTGCTTAACATAATAAAATTAACTTTTCTTTCTAATTGCAACTTTGCTACCATTCACTCTGATATTATTAGTACACCTTAAACTTAAGTCAATCTATTTGAGTAAGGAATAAAAGCATCATGCTTCCGTTGCATTTAGCCTCACTTCTCCTATTACTAAAGAGAAAATCTTCAGTTTACCAAAGCTTAGATATTAATAGTACTGAAAAATATATATCCAGACAGACTGTGTTTCTTGAGATACACAAATGAACACACAAGTGAATTATAACAAAAATAATTCATCAAACGAGTGAGTTTTGACTGATTTTTCTGATCTTGTTACTCATAAACAACCTGAGATTAGGAGATGGAAATTCTGGATTAGTTGCTAGAATACTCTCTGAACTCTGTCTCATCAACTGGATTTTCAGTCTTCTGCTTTGGTTTTACAAGTGTTAAGCATCGTTCCTTTGGATTCTGTGACTAGTCCCCTTCAGTTATTTTGTAAATCTTATCAGTTAAAGAAATTAATTTGAAGAAACTTACACCCAACGGTAAGTGTATGTTTAATTTCTCTGAGTTTCCTAAGCTAAACTGATTTTGCATATAAATAAATCGCTTCCTATCACAATCAATATTTTCAGTATAAGGCAACTTTACATCTTTTGCATTAGACTTCACACTGAAGAAATATTAACCATGATTTGTGAAACATAGTTGTATAGACTACACAGTGTATGTTCTGAATTATATAGGTGGAAAGGAAAAGTTATCCTCCAAGGACCAGATGCTCTACTGGAATTCATGAGTCATTTTGTATTGAGCTAGAAATGCGGAGCATTTACATTAAAGCACAGGGATGTTCATCCTCTTTTTACCAGAGATGATCTTGATCCTTTCTTTAGTTTGTCCACATCTCTGATAAGATAGCCAACAGGAATTTTACTGTTTCTAGATCAATAGCAGAAGAAATACAAATATTATAAGTGGTGCTCTGTGTGTCCTAGTGCATTTCAGATTCACACACTGAGCTTTCAGTTGATATCCCCACTATACCAGATGTTAAGAATATCCACAGTGTTATATTAGCTTTAGAAAAATAATTTAAAAAAATCTGTGCAGATGATTTGAGGCTACACGGGTAAATGCTTATATACACTTTTGTCCTAAAATCTGTGAAACTGATTTTTTTTTATTTATGAAGAAAAAAAGATTCCTTGCTTATTTGATATATTTTAGTGTTTCTTAGAGTTATTGATCTGACCATCTTGCCTGTGCTTTAGAAAGTCCTCTTCCTCCCACTTTTTAATAAGACACCTGAGATGAAAATCTGTGTTCAGTAGGACAATACAGCTTCCATGTCCTTGACAAAAATTCCATCCTTCAGAGTCCTTCACTCTTCTCTTAATGGTCATCTTTACAAGGAACTACTGTGTAGCTATACTTTGCTGTATATTATTACATAGTTAATATTTTCACACAGGAGACTCATAGACATATGCTATATGTTAAGGCTGTGGTCCTCAGTGTGCTGTCTTCTCAAAACAATCTATTAAGAGCTTGAAACTGACTCTGCAGAAAAGGCACTGTGCAGTATTATGAAATATGTGAGTTACTGGTAGGGCAGTAGCAGAAAGGGGCATCAAGGACAAAAAAAAGATACCTTGAAATGAGGTTTAAAACTCTTCTGGTGTTCTTTCCTTCCACAAAAACATATCTATACTTAGTTCTTTGATTGCATATTTTTGCAGGCTTGCATCTGTGACTGTCTCATTAGTTATTCTACTTCTAGAAATATGATTGACCTTGTTGGTTTTTGTTTTTTTGGCTGGTGGTGGGGAGTGTTTTGGCAGGGTGTTTTTGTATTTTTGCCTAGAGAAGCAGGTTCAGTTTTTGTTAGTTTTGTTTTGGTTTGGTTTTGAATTTTGTTTTGTTTTGTTTTTACAAAAGTCTTACCAGAAAAGTTTGAAGAGCATATTTGGTTTTGCCATAAATAATAGTCACCAGAAAGAGCAAGCGAGGTGAAAATGAGTCATCAGAAGCTTGAGGCTAGGATAAGAAATAAAAGAAGCAATGAGAGAAAGAAAAACTGCAAATTGTAAAGAAGTTCAAGATGTACAGGAAGTAACTTAAAGATGTATTGGAAGTAGTGCTTCCTAGCTGAGATACTAGGCTTAAATAACAGTGGTGTGTTAGGAAGGATCTGCATGTGATGAATGTGTTTTCAAGCTTAGATCAAGATTTAAAATCTTGTACAGAGGAGCAGGTTTCTGTAGCAACTGTTTAAATGGTAAATGTATTGCATGGAAATCTGTCTGAAAGTAAGTCAGAGGTGCTCTGAGGTTTGAGTTTCACAAAACAGCAGGAGACATTAGTAAAATAAAACCTAGTGCCTATGGAATGAAGGATTTAAGGACTCTCACAATGAGAGTAGCAATAAGGGAGTGTCCAAATAGAAATGTTCACACAGAACACATTTTGATTATATGCTGTGCGGATTTCAGTACTGCCTGCTTGAGCTAGTTTGGATAAGTATGGACACGATTAATGAATATCTTTTAGCCAGCCATATGTCCTTCATAACCATACAAATTACTCTAAAATGCCTCCTGGAGACAATGTTGCAACCCCGTATTTGAGGAAGGGATAATTTTTTTCTGTTATTCTTTATCTGTGCTTTCACTCCAAATAACTTCCTGATGAAATTAATAAACATTCACATTTGTTACATCAAAACACCAGATTTTAAATACTACTGTTTAAATTACAAAGTCAAGCAACAAAATTTGGGTAAAAGACGGGTTAAAGAATGTGACTACAAACAATTTGACTTCCTTCTGACTATATAAAAATACCTGTCCTCTTCTGCAGTTTTGATCTTCCTAGACATGAAGAGTCTTTTTATGGTAGAAGACAATTCAGTTTAGTTGCTTGGAAATGCTTCCATATTCAGAACTTTAGGGAGAACTTCTAAGAAAGTATTTTGAAGCATATAGACCTGCCCCACTTTTATATGTACGCACACAAAAGCATGCCTGTATATGTGGAAGGATTTGAAAAAAACATTTAAATATTTTAAATATTTTAAACATTTTAACTAATCAACATGATGGGATTTGTATGCAAGATATGACAGGGTTTCATGGCTCTGTTGGAGGAATGAATGTTGATGCTGATGTCTATAGTGATTTTTATCTGTTGCAATGTAAACACTGGGATACATTTAGTGCTACTTTCTGTGAGGATTTTGAAATAAACATATTCTAAAGCAACATTGTAATTGTTGGATAATTTTTCAAGCAAATTCCTGCAAAGGCTTAAATGTTCAGTGTTAAATGACATATTTATCTGCAACAAATGTATCTTCATAAACAATTGTAAAGGTTTCTAAGAAAATAACAGAAATGTATGCATGAACATGACATTGCCTAAGAATAAACTGTATTATTTCTGTAGTCAGTACATTTGGACATTGAAGCCTTTGCTGGAACTGGTTAGAGCAAGTTATGTCATATTATACCATTTCTTTTCCTATAAGTGCTTTATTTTTTCAGTCTGGTGAATATATTTGAATAATATGTTTCTGAGATAGTTTGACAGCATCTAACTTATTTTATGAAAGAGGAATATCTTCAGATGCTTAGATTGTATAAGCATCAAAATACAATGAAACCATAGAATTAAACTATCATTTTTTAAAGATTTCATGATGTATAACAGGACCACCTTGAATTCCAACCAAAGTTGATTGGGGATTTGCCTTTCTCTTGAATGAGATTAGAATTCAACTGTGTATTGTTTGTAAATGTAAATGTTATATAAGAGATCAGTGTTGCAGTTTTTAGACAGCTCTCCAATCCCTCCTTCTTTAAACATGCCAGTTGTATTTTTAAAAAAAGCAAGAACAACTAACAAGTTGTCTTCTAGCAGCAAACAGAATAATTCAAACTCTTGCTCCTGATAACAACGTATAAACCGGAATATCAGGGTGCTTTCTTTTTTGCCTCAAAGGCACATAATAGCAAAAGATATAACGAAATACAAATGTTTATTTATCTTAAAGCTTCAAATGCTCTCTGAATTTTCTAGAGAATAACTGCATGGAAACACTGTTTTGAAACTGTTCTTCTTTTCTCTAAAGTTTCTTCTTGAAACAAAAGGTAACTGTTAAATAAAGTCTACTACTGAATTAAGCTAGAGCTACCATATGTTAATCAAGAGTTTTAGGTTGTCAGCTGGTGATGTCTTGTTTATTTGATGTACTGTCTGAAAGGATACAGAATACACATTTATTAATGATCATTATTTTAAAGTGTATAGTGGTTGTAACACCACATTCCTGTAGCTAGCTTATTTTGAAAAGTATTGCTCACTCATTTACCACAATTATAACATTGTGCAGGTATTTCCTTGGCATCCTGATGAAAATTACTGGGGCAAGGTGTTTCAACTGTGTCCATACTGCATGATTCAAGACAGCACATCCGTAATTGTCATTTCTTCAAGAATGAAGTAAGACTATGAGACTGGAGATTCAGATATAAGTTCTTAAGCATGATGGTGGATAGTTAGATTCAAAATTTGCAGCACAACTAATTCTGGTAGTGTAACACTTAAAAGAGTTGATGAAGTATAAGGTAGGGAGTTTCTTTTATAGGTGGAAAACTTTATGGCATTGTGTTAGAGCTGACAGGAAAATGTTTCTCTGACGAGCCCTGATAATGAAGTTCCTTTCAACATTAATGTTTACAGTCCCTGTTTTATTATTTATGGGATAACTCACAAGAAGAACCCCACAGGGAAAATACTGTTAAGTTAAATAATTATTCATCATGAAATCCCTATTAATTCTTAACACTTAGTGCAGTGGGTACAATAAACATAGTGTATCTGTTAAGCTGATTTTTAAAATCATGCATACTAGAGTAATGAAGAGAACATTTAATAACAATAAGTAGGTTAACAATAGCATTTACACATCAGGACTGTCATCAACTCAAGCCATTATAAGCTGTGTAGAGGAGAGGTGGAACCGGATTCAGAATTTCAAGTCTGGGGTAATTTCACTGACATTAATGGACCCCTGGGCCAAGTAAATTATTAGTAAGGTATGAAAAAATCAAAAAGGTCCAGAGCACTGTAAAAGTCACCCCAGCTGAGACTATATATTAGCTGTCATTCATTTGGAGGTGATTATTCTGTGAAGACAAACAGTGGGTTTCTTACCCTCACTCTCTCTTTCCTTTCTCATGAATGTTTCAGGACAGAAGATATTTTTTTTTTAATTCTCCAGAGAAATTTCTTTGGTGTTCTTTTGATGAACACAACTTTTTATTCACTTTCATTAGTCCAAGTCCTCAAAAATACAAGGATTTGTATGTGTGTGTATGTATATATACATGTATGTACATACGTACCCTGCAAGAACTGTATTTACAAATATATCTTCCTCTAAACCTGGTTTTGAAGTTGCCATTCTACTCTGATGTAGAACTGGAAGCTAAATCTGATCCTTTTGGAAAAGTCTTTTTGAACTGGATGCTGTCCATATGGGAGAGGGGCATATTCACCCTAAAAAGAGAAGATACAGCTAGTTTACTCTGGATTCAACAATCCTATGGACCATACCCATCTGTCCACCTAGGTGTTTCTTCAGTCTTTGCAAGGAATTCTTACCTCTTCTCATATCTAATTGCTTAATATTCCTCCAGAATTTTTTTCTGCTGGTATTTGTTGTACATATGGATGATTATTTTATTAAATTTAATTATTCTTAAATTTGTTGCTATAGCACTTGAAGATATATTATTTTATAACTATCCCTTGTTTGTATTCTTTCCTTTCTCAGCAGGTGGAGCAGTTTGGTCACAGGTTGTTACAATTGCAATGTTCCTGTCCAAAATTACTATTTAGCTTTTCTTCCTGTCTTGCCATCCCGTAGCAGAAAATTTAACATTATATGATATCAGTGGTACCAAAATCGTATTAACCAAACAAACAAACAAAAAAAAATCTTCCAGTGATACACTGTTTTGTTTTCTCTGAATGTCAACCTGAAATTTTGCACAAACACAAACCTCATAATTTTTCATCAAGACAACTGTATAGAGAAGGACTCTGCTATAGTCAGGGGCATAATGAGCTTGGTTTGTTGCACCTGCTATGCCTTCCCAGACTAAAGTGCTTTTTCTGAAACACTGCATCAGAAGCTAGACACTCACTCCTTCATCCCATGCAATGACCATGGCTCAGCACAGGCCTCAAATACATCTTGCAGTCCCAAAGAAAACACCTTCTGTAACCTCTCCATTTTCTTTGATGGTAGCTCAACAGCTCAGAATGGGAGGAGAAAACAGTCCATCTTCACCTGCTGGTTTCCTGGCCCAAGTGATCCATGAAGAAATGTTCTGTTTTCCTAGTATTAAAAACCTCTTTAGTGTTGTTACAGTACAAAAACATATTTACATAAACAAGTCTATTCCCTTGGCCCTGGCACTTGCTATTCTCCTCACAGTTTAAATTTGTCATATAAAGAAGGATATTGATTTCTATTCTCATTTAGCAATGGAGTTTTCAGTGGTATTTTTGTTGTTTTTTTTTTTTTTTATATTGTTTTTATTTCAATAGGAATGTTTGCTGTCCATTGAGATATCCTGCCTTCACAGATGAATTAATTGCCATACTTACTTCTTTTATACTATAGAAAATTAAAACTCTAAAGTACCAACTTTTCCCAGACCTGTAGCTATGTTTTGAGCTTCCTCTCTTGAAATCTAGCATTTCAAACACTCTTTTGATCTTGCTTACATCTTGGTCTTGGAGAAAAAAAAAAAAAAAAAAAAAGCCAGTGTTCAGGTGATTGGGAATTTTCATTTGCATTTTAATGGCCTCTTTTCTAGGGAGTTTGCTTATGTTTCCCTGAAGTGGTACAAAATAGAGCAATTGTTTTTCAACTGTGGCTTTAAAGATGCAGTGACCATTTTAAAAATGTAATTTCAATATAGCAATAATACAGATCGGTTACATATGTTATTTTTCTACAGGCAGATTTCAGGCCCTCTCCCTGCCAAGCTTAGCCTTATTTTATGCCTTCTTTTGAATTATCCACACCAAGAATTTGATTTTTGTTAGTAACTCCTTGCTTCCTGCTATGATACAGTGACCTTGTGGAAGCATGTTTCATTTTTTGACTTGTTTATAAACAAATTTTAACTGATTGTGTTTAGTTATTCATAACATTTTCATTCCTAGTGTGTTTATCAGTTTAGTAGGATGAGAGGCTTTCTACTTCTGGATTTCATGAAACAACGGTTTATGAGCAGGAGATAAGCACTTCCAGTATCAATTACAAAGCTGCATAAGTTTTTTGTTTCTTGGAGATGCCTTTTTTGTGTGCGTGTGTGTGTGTTTGTTTAGCCATTAGGATCTTGAGATGGCAAATCTGCAATCAGAACTCATCTCACAGAAGAAACTGTGAATAAAGATGGGTGTAAAAAAGGGAATGAAAAACTTCAAGACCCTGAATAGCTTTCAATGCTAGTTACTGAGCTTTAGCCATTGATTTCCCTATACACATTGTATTAAGACTTATCTACTCAGGGAAGTTATTCCATGGTAAACTGGGGTGCAAATTTACAGTACACTGGTTACTCTGCATTAACTCCCTGTGAGGAAACAGCGTGAGGCAACTTATTCTACCTTAAAAACACCTCGCATAAAGGTACTCTTAGTATGGAGGAGTTAGTGGACTGTAAACTCTCACCCAAGCTTATTAACATTAAGCTGTCTGAACAGTTAAGGCTTTATTTGTTTGTCATTAATTTTCAAGCATCTCTGTGCTAAAGACTCATCACTGGTGGTTTTCTACAGGCACAGTTATAAACTCCTTGGGTTCAGTTCTGTGTTTATACAATGACTGATACGTTAATTGGCTGTTGACAGTCATACTCATCTCTCATAGTGATCCTCATATGTTATGCGGTATCAACAGTGAGTCTCATATATATACTGTAAAAATAATAATAAGTGGTATAGTTTTAGATAAGCTACACTAATCCCCAGCAAAAGCTAGGCAGTAAATACCTTTAATGTTCTTGACCTGGAAGTCTATGAGCTATTGCTTCTACAAGTTAAGCCCAAATCATGCACCCAAACTCCTCCAAAGTTAGAGAAAGTTGACATTACAACTTGTGTCTGTCTCAAAATGTAGATCATACAGAGCACCCATGTGCTTCTAAAGAAGGGGCATGATTATGGTGACAGACAGTGACTGTCTTTCTACTATTATTTCTGAAAGAGATTTGGAGTCTCAGTAGACAGGTAGTCCATTGGGAATGATTGAGAAGCATTTACCACTGATTACCATGATTATTTTGTACATCAGGTATGGTTTCCAGCACTGACACTTTGAACACTCGTGGTTGTTTTTCCCTATCAGAGTTCAATGGATTACAAATCCACCACAAACTTTGTCAGTACCTGGAAGTAAAGAATAAGAAGCTAGAGATGATCTAGAAGTTATTTCAGTGTGAATGTCTTTTGAGAAAGAACCAGGATAAAGGGGAAGAAGACCCTTGTCCCTCAAAGGAATGGAAAAGGGAGTTTTGCAAAACAACTGTTTTTATTTTTTGTCAGAAGTCACATGTTATATAAAAATAGTTTGGATGAGTGGCAGAAATTAGAACCAGGTGATGTTTCATGATGGGAACTGAATTTAAGGGACACCAGCATTTCACAGGAAATAATAGAACAAAGAGTTTCCTTTCTCAAAGTTCTGTAAATTTTTATTGAACTGTAAAATCTGAATGTCAGTTGCTAAAATCTAATACAATATTAGTTGATTAACAGCATACAATTTCTTTCCTTCTGATCAACTCTTCTATAAATAATTCTAAATAAAATAGGAAGTGTTAAAAAAAAATTCAGTTACAGGCCATTTCCTTGAAACCTGGGAATGACACATGCTTCACATGAGCATGGATCCTTACTCATTGTTTGTTGCTGAAAAGAACTATATAGGCTTTGTGTCTTAGCAATATCCCAAGGAGATAACTAACAAGAAATAATAAGTATTGGTAACCTTCCCACAGTCACTTTAGTTTTCAGAGAATGCTCTGGGTTTGACAGCTCACGGAAAGGGCAGGAGCAGAGAAAGAATGTAATATAAGTATGAACACTGCTATTTTTTTTTTTCCTTCTCGATGTCTGTTATAAGTAAAAATACATTAACATGGATCTTTTAAACCCAGACCAGAAATTTGAACTGTCATTTTCACCTCTGATTTCCATCAAGGTTCACAAACCTTTTTATAGGCACTCAGTAATGTATCCTGTATATCAAGATCCAAAAAAAAAAAAAGGCATAGCTCAGCGCTTCTGTTCTATGGTGGTGAGAGACAGCGCACTGGACTCTTTGTAGTCCAGAACTAGGGAGTTCAAAAGCACTAACAAAGGACTCCTATGCAGCCAGTACTTTTTTCTGATACTTTTATTCTGAGAAAAATGTATTCAGTTAACAAAGAATGGGAAATAGTGGTTTTAAAACAATTTTAATGCCAGAAACTGGATTTTTGGTGGTATAATGAACTGATGTCCTGTAAAAGGTTGAAAATAATTAGATCAGGGAAAGCATTTGATATTCAGGAGAAATGTAACTGATCTGTATTTATACAAGCTTTTTCTCTAATAGGACTGCCTTGTTACTTTAATATAATCAATAGGAAAAGTCAGCCACATGATGAAAACTGGTTCCAATTCTATCCATGTGTATGCCATGAAAATGTAGAATTACAGTTTAGATGAGCCATTAGAAAACTGCAGTGAAACCATCCATTGAATGAACAAGGGAATGAAAATGCTCAAGCTCTTAATTTAGTATTTGCACAAAAGCTTCCTAGGAGAGATTTAAAGACTGACTCCAGAATTAGAAGATCTCCTGATGATTTATTCTCCAATTTAAGTCCAAATCCAGGTGGTAAGAGGAAGATAATAGTAGCAGAGAAGTGACAATAACAAACAAAAGCACCTTCATGTGTGAAATACAGCAATTTCTTATTAGCAAATCTGTCATCCCATAGAGACTCTAAACTGTGTTCTCCTTGTCAGAATAGGGACATGGAGTTACCAAAATGTTCTGCATTCTGTTCTTACCTGGGCCATTTCTTGATGAAAGGCAGTGGCCATGTCTACAGATTTTTATCTAAAAGCCTTAAAACTCTGACCCTTTGCTTTTCTGTGCTTTCTCTTGTATTGAAAAATGCGCGGTAGAAACTGTCAAAAAGCAGTTTGAAAATTGGGGTCTCTGCATTATCATTTTCCAGAACTAATTTCATGTTTTTACTGTCTGGTTATGAACATGCTGAAGTCCCTTAGAGGGTCATCCTTGCACTAAAATGTGGCATAAATCTCATTACTGGATGACCCAGTCTGGAGTTTCAAAGGATATGTGGATCACTGTTTCTAGAGAAGACAGAAAGATTAGAAATGAGATGAAAGGGGAACACTCAATGGAGGAAAAGTGAATGAGGCTGAAACAATAGTAATGGTTTAACTTGTTTTTTCTTGGTTCTTGCTGATAGTTATTGGCATCTAAGGAAGTTGTATATATTAGTCACAGAGCTAGTTAGTTCACGTATGTTTGTTAAAAATAGTGAATATTTTCTGTCTTCATGGATGTTTTTCATCCACTATTGATTTGCCTGTGGAGAACTGTAATTGGAGAATTCAGTTCTTGAGTATTCAATTCCAAAATCACATCCAGTAGAGGACAGTGTTTTCAAAAATATCAGAAGTAGAACTGACCACAAATTTCTGACCAGCTGATGATGCCATTCTGGATGATGTTGCTTTCAGGTCAACACTTCTGAAAATGGCAAAAATTTCCAGGGAGTCCATTGGTCACAGACAGCACAGATAAACATTGTAACACTGTTGGCAGACAAATCAGAGCTCACACATTAAAAAAAAAAAAAAAAAAAAAAAAAGTACTGGCATACTGGCATTTCATAATAGAAACAAAATACCAACAAATTATCAAATCTGAAAATGAAGATAAATATGTAGAATGGAGATAAAGATCTGCAGTACATTTTAGTAGATAAATTCTGCTAGCAGATCGGAATTAAAATTCACAGGAAGGATCAAAGATGTGTTGTGAACCTCTCTCTGGTTAAAAGCAAAACCAAATTAAATGAAAAGCATTGTAACATGCAATTAAAATATCCACAGAAGGAATTCCACAGTAACTATGTTTAGTAACAATAAGCTGTAATTTGTATCCTAGACTTCAACAGAAAAGAAAATATATATATATATACTTCTAGGAAGTTATGCAAAACTTCTCGTGTTTTTTTGGTATCAATTCACCTGAGTTTAAAAAAAATTGAACTTCACGACCCTCATGCAGTTTGGTTGGGCTTTCGTGTTTGAAAATTACTATTATTAATTTGTTATGTTAGGTGGAAAAATGAGTTGAAAGAACACGGGGTGATAATCTCTAATGTTTTTCACTAGAGACATGAGAATAATTTGCAGAAAAGTCTTACCCTTCAGTATTTGAGAGTTAAATACAGACTCATGTTTGTGGAAACAAGACAACACTTCCTACCTGCAGAGTATTTTATTGCTCAAATTAATGCAGACAACTTTACACATGTAAATTTGGGATGTTTAGAATTAATTTCTTAAAAGCATTAGAGGAGTGACATATTGTCCCCTCAATTCAGTCCATCCATTACAACCAAGTTCAATTAGTTGGAACTGTCTTTTCGGTCACAGGATGTGGGAGCTAAAAATAATTTCAGTTCCTTATGATCTTTGAGAGGAAAGTCAGTTCATTTTGACTACTTGTCAAAAGGCCCAGTTTTGTTTTCAAGTAAAGCAATGGAGAGATGCAAACTTCATGAAGAAATAGAACTAGTCCTCCACTAATTTTACAAGCTATCCTTAAACTCACATGGTAAGTCTCATGCAATGTAACACCACTGCCATCATAAGAGCAACTGTATAAATCTTCATTTCCTTAAGAACAGGGTGCAGTAAGGAAAAGATTGACGGTAAGAGATGAAAACACTTGTGAGAGCTGTGTATCAACTTTAGACGATAATATCTTGCTTAACAAGATCCTGAGCTGATTGTATTTTTCCTCTTATTTGTGTTTCTCATTTATATTTGACCTTTATTATGCAGGTACAAGAAACATAAATCTTACTAGATCTTAAATGCAAGTTTGATTTTAGAACAGAAGTCTAGTATACAGCAAGAAAAACACAAGACAAATTCTTTGTTGTGATCTGAATAAATTTATTTTCCCCACTTTGGTTTGGTAGGGTCTTGTTTTGTTTTGATTTGGTTTGGTTTGGTTTTTGGTTTGTTTTGGTTTGGTTTTTGGTTTGTTTGGGTTTGTTTTGGGTTTTTGTTTTGTTTGTTTCTTTGTCTTGTTTTCAGATTTTAGAAATGAGATTGAATTATGTAAAAAACTTCTGGGTCCATGCAAAATAATTTACAATATGTTTTGTAGTGGTAGTTGACTATAATTTTTCTAAATAAGTTTATACTAAATAAGTTTATAACTTCTCATATGTACCCTGAAGCACACACTTTTGTTATCTGCATCTAACTCAAAAACTAAGTTTTATGACAAAATCAGAAAAACATAAGATGCTTAAAAATTTTCCTTTGTCATAATTGATAATAGGAAATTTTGCAAATATACATATCTCACGTGTAACACCTTGCCACCATATAGAGAGATGAGAAGCTCTAGTGCCTGTCACTGCAGCCCTGATTTATGACATCTGGCACTTCCACAAGTAGCCCCATGGATTTAAGGGGGATTACTTCCACGAGCAAATGCCACCTAAAGTGCAAGATGCATACAGAAATCAGAAATAAGCCTCCCTAGTGCATAATTGTTCCCTTAAAACAGTTCTCATATGACATTGTCAAGTTTTGGTTTTAATATTTCAACATATCTTTTTGCACTGTTAATGCTGAAGGACTTTTTCCATTTTGTTATCAGATGTCCTCCTGTTTTATTGATTATGTAGTATTCCATAATAATCAGATACAAGTAAAACACATATCTACACTCATTTGAGTGCATCATTCAATTATTTGGTTTCTTTCATGATGGTAACTCTTTTACTTGTCACATATTCCCAGTGTTGGTAAACACTTCAAAAATCACTATGCTTGTATCCTTAGAAGATGGAACTGCACAACATTTCATAGTTTGTGATTTCATATGATTTGGGTAGAGTTATATAAAATTTGCAGTGACATTTTGCACAGAAAGCTGACAATTATTAACAATATGTTTTTTCCTCTTCTGTTCATGCAACTTTGTTATTCATAAAGGGTTACAACTGAGTTGATTTTCAGAAAGAGTGGTTTCAAAGAGGTCTTGAGCTGGGCTGATTATGAACACAGCCTTTTCTCTTATGTCTAATTAGTGTGAAATGGTTTCAAACAGGAGTCAGCACTGCAGAAGTCTGTGCTGCACAAAGCCGGCACTGTTAACAGACACAGGGAGCAGTTTGTTTTGCTGAATAAACAACTTCGTCATACTGCTTTTCAAAAAGAATACAATCCAGTTTACCAGCTGCCTACTGAATGGTGAACACTGTTGATGTACATCTGGATGTCTTTCTTGGAGATTAGAAATCTTTATTCCTGTTTTGAATCCCAGGTCTACTTAATGACAGATTCAAAACAGAATCAGTCATAAAAGCACTCTTTTATTTTATTTTATTTTTTTTTTAAGCTGGTATATATCTTTTTTTGTTCATATAACTGAGCTAACACCCCATTTTTTCCTTAAACTTTCTGCTGTACCTTGCATAGTCAGAAAGTGCTGCATGTTGACATATACTGACTCTTAATGGCTAAGGAAAATACATTAGCAGAGGTATTACTGTAAGTTTCACACCATGTAGTGTTGTCCTGCTCTGTCTCAGGGTAGGTAGTGGAGGTGTTCTTTTGGAGCTTCTACAGTAAATCAGGTTCCACAAATTTTAATTATTCTCCAAGAATACCAGACCTAATCAGATATTTCACTGATGTTACTATTAATATTGCATATGGGAATGGTTGTTTTCAGCCAGCAAGGAAAACCATCTAAAATTACACATATAGCTGCTTTTGGTATTGATATCAGCATTGGTATTAAAAGGTAAAATAGGGCACTCTTGTATATGGTTTCTTGTTTGTATGGTTTATTTTCTCGGAAATTTGTAGGGGCAGTAGCCTCAGACTATATTGCATTATTTTAGTTACCTAATCTTGACTATTAGACTGTAAACACCATATAGTATGAAATGAGGACTAGCTGGAACACATAATTTAATGCTAGCTAAATACTTGAACACTTTATTGATAAACTCTCATTAAAGAATCTCTGACTCTGGAAGAGAAGCAGAAGAGAAAGTGGTATATGAATGTGAATGAACACTGTCAGTAGTAAGGATTTTTGTGCCCTCGTTGGACTTTCAATTTTACCTTCCACATAAGTAAACATAAGTTTCCCATTCTGTACATGGAAGCAGAAGATGACCCTTTAAAATTTAAAATTACTCTGTATGCAATCCTGAGGAGTAGCTGATAGGAAGTAAAAGGAGTGGATGCTTTAGCTATGAGCATTGTATCTCATGTGCACATCAGTGCAAGAAATGCCTGTCATAGTAGCAGAACAAAAGAATAGCAATGTGTCCAACCTGATCTCTTCTCCCAGACACTGTAAGTATCACCTTGCACTTTGCCAAGTCTTTTGAGCTTCGCTGCCTATGTGAGTGTTAATTCTAACTGTGAAGTAAACTCCTGAGCCCTCAAGAATTAACGTGGCCTTCACTGTTCAAGAGAACGTTTTAGGAGATCACTGGATGTTCTGACTGTAAAACCTGTGGAAGTGACAGAAGGAGAAAAGACAAAATATTGCATGAAATATAAAATGTCTTCAGTATTTCTGCTTTGAGATTAAAACAGAAATGAAAGGTCTTTGCTCCACGTGTAAGCATTGTTTTCGGTCTTCTAAACTGTGTTCTCAGCATAAGCAGATTAAAAATTTGGAGGCTTCAAAGTATTATGGTAATAAAATGGGGAGACAGAGTTTATCTAACTGTTCAAATATAACTAACTGTTGATTTGGCCTAACTGATGAAGTGTGCCATGATTTATTAACTTTGCCATAGTATCAATTTTCTTCCCTTCCTCTCTCTCTATTTTTTTTTCCTCCATGTTTCTATTAAGGAACATCTGTGGCTAGTTCTGTTTCTTTTCTTTATTTGTCTCTTTTTTTTTTTTTTTTTTAACTTGCTATCTGCCTGCCTCCCCACAGTGTGAGCTTCTGTACCTATCAACACCTCATCAAAGCAGAAGTACATAGATTAAGAGTTCTTCAGTAAGAACAATCATTGGAGCTATGACACAAGCATGTAAGATATACTTTGATGGACACCTTTGAAAAGGAAAAATCACTTGTCTCAGCTCTGTATCTGTTCCAGCTTTGGTAACTTGACCTGTACTCTCTAATTTGGCATTAGAATGCAGGCCAGAGCAAAAAGTAAGTATTTTTTTCATTTCTAGTCAATTTACAAAAGAGCTACATGAGCTTGTTGACCATGTAATCATATAAGGAAGCTGATGTTAAGATTTATACATAACATGACAGCATTGTTGATTTGAAAGAATGAATATGCCAGCTGCTTCTCTTCCTTCCCGCTTTTTCCCCCTTAGCATCATGCAGAATGCGTGGGGCTTACGATTTCTAAGTCTTGATAATACAAAGTGTGTGATTCGTTTACTTTCTAGCATTAAAAGGTTGAAAGTCAAGCACTAGATATCTTTAGCTCTGTCACAGTGGAGGAGACAGACATGAAAGAGATACATGAGAGAGTCTCTCTGCTAACTGCCCCTCCCTTTACTATACGATTCCCTTACCTGTAGTTAGCCTAATTAAACTGAATAGGGGACTGTTCTTAATTGGCTCCCTGCTCTATTAAGTAATGCAGATTACACAATTTAAGAAATTTGCATTTCTTGGAATCAATCCATCCTCTCAATGGTGGGCTTGGATATTTTTTTTCTTGGTTTTATATGTTCGTGTGAGAAGACGAAACCCCTGAAAGATGTCATACAGACAGATTGGAAAATAAATATTTTCCTGTAAATTCTTTCATTATTTATTTTTTTTTTCTCCTCTGTGAAAAGTGTTTTACCAAAGGTATAAAGCATACAAATGTCCCAAATTTCTTCACAACTGAATTTACAAGCCAGATCTGAAAAAGTAAACATACAGAGATTAAAGTCTTTATTTTAGCCATTCTGGCTTTGAGACAGAAAAAGCTTCAGCCAACTGGAATATTGAGTTTTAGGGAGTTCTGTACTCCATGTTATAAACAGATCACAGGCTGCAGCACAGGCTGATGTCTTTACCGTTAGACCTTCACAGAATTCTGGGCACTGTTACTGTTTTCTGACCAACTTTTGTAGCCACAAATGATGAGAAGATTTTAATAACAGAAATGACTCACTTGCATAAGGCTACTTGCTCCAACAGCTACTGGTGCACTGATGTTCTGCAGCTCATGGAACATTTTCCAAGGCCTTAGTGTGTTCTCCAATTTTCCCCATTCCTCTAAATGTCTAGGAAAATTTGTGTTAACTTCCACTTAATAATTCTGGGAGACACCAGAGATTCTCATTTGAAGGCTCAAATAGGTCATTTCTGTTGTCAGACTTTGTGTTTGAATTCAGATTTAATGCTTTCAGGAAGACTATATCAATATGCATCATAATTTCCAAAGCCACCTTTAGGAATGCCTAGCTAGAGGAATTTAGATGTCTTATGTCTTCCTTTAAATGAATTTCCTTTTCCCAGCACCATTATGATTTTCTGTTCTCATGCACTCTGAAGGTGTTATTTTCCTCCATTTACTTCCTAGTTGTGTTCTAGTCTTTCAGCAATGGAATTTTTTCTAATTTCTTGTTAAGGTGCAAGAATTACCCCACTGTTACTGTTCTCAAGTCTGAATGAAAGCAGGCAATAGGATAATGACAAAAAGAGTTACTTTTACAGAAACCTTGAAGTCCTAAGGATATGAAGGAGGAAGTAATACCTAGAAGAGATGATTGGAGCAAATGTTACTAGGAGAGAGAAATATTGAAACTGACTTTTCAGGGAAAGGGTGAGATCAACTTCAAGAGTAAAACATTACTCCTGTGATAGAGAAATAACAAAAGAGAAGTAACATAGAGAGAACAAGGGGAGATAGGTGGAAAGCTTCACATTAAATATGTGATTTTAAAAGCTATTACTTACTTAGCAGTGTCCTTAGTGATCTGCTGACTAACTAGAGGTTCATATATACTCTTATCTACTTGTTTACATATTGTGTACTTCCATAAGAACATGCAGAACTTTAATTGTATTTCTGGCACTTATAGTCTATCTCCAGTGTTTCACAAAAAAGAAGGAACACAAAATGCCATAAATCTGCTGCATTTCATATATGAAATGTCTTGCTTTTACAATTGAGATACTTCTAGAATCATCTACATATATAAAACCCTAAAATGAAACAACCTGTCTTTACGCTGGTTAGGTTTTGCCATTGTTTCAATGAAGAAATGTCTTGTGAAAAAAAAAAAAAACAAACCTTCAGTGACTAGGATTAGTTTCCAAGTTTCTTCACTGAGTTAACAAACTTTGAAGAGGTTTCTGAAAGAAAAGCTTTCAAATTTGATAACATCATTATTGTACAATGGTTTTATTTCATCTACCATTATCAAATTCCTAATGATATAACTCTGAATAGGTAGAGTATCTTAAATCTTCTTTCAGTGGGAGGTGAGTAACAAAACACAGATCTTCATGCAGTTTTAAGAAAAGAAAGTACTCAGATTGGCAAAAGGAAGACATTTGTTTTTGTAACAGTCAAAAAGATTCTCTTCTGCTAATAAAATTGCCTATTAAATCTACACTTGTATTGTATTATTACAAAAATTGTGTAGAGTCAATTCAGTAACATTGCTCTCACAAAAGAGTTTGACAGCATTGAAGCTGCTAAGAGCTCATCTGATTCATCTCTTATGCCAGACATGTAATGCACTCCTGTGTTAAAGGATGGCTTAATAATACTCATATTTAAATTGCTTTTCAGGGATTATTAATAAGTTTTAAATATTCTGTATCTTCACTGAAATACATATTCACATGGAACAAAAGGTGTTTTTGGGCAGAGGAAAGAATATTAAATAATAGGAGAATCTGTCTCCAAATGTGTTATGTGTATGCTTAATTAGTAATTGAAATTTGCAAATACTGTATGTAGTTTCAAATGAATATTTTAATAATATTTTCTACTAAATCTCCTCTTCCTTTTTGAGTCACCTTGGATGACATTGTTCTTCCAATATCCAGGTCAACTTTGGTGCCATCTTTGTTTCTTCTATCCTCCTTCTCTCAAATCCCATCAATCCTCTTCAAAAAATAAGCAAACCTAATCCCTTCCTCTCAACAATGAGTGGGAAGATATTCCTCTGCACTTCTACAGACCCTTTTTTTCCATTTATGTAAGCTTCCCCTGTCTCTCTAATGAAGTCTTGTCATTTTGCACTACTCCTCGGTAGTAGAAAACACTACTATTTTGGATAACATCTTATCCAATTTGATAATTTTTCTTTCAATTGCAATTACTCCATATCATGCACCCATATATTAAAATGCAAAGCTACCTTGGGAAGAAGATATTTGTAATGATATTCATTTCAGTTTTGTGAAATAGTACTTGGAAAAATTATAAGTAAATACTTTGAAATTCACAGTTTAGACTTATCTGTATTCATTCTTCCTACGGCTGTTCTTCCTGATGGGGCTCTGAAGAAACTCAGAATAGTGAATCTGAAGGAATCAATTGCATACTCATTTCTCTCTATGGGGGACATTATGCTATGTTCACTGTTTAGCTGCTACTATCATGTCTTCAAATTAAAAGTAATCCAGATTGAAAACACTTGTTGTGTGACATACTCATGACAGAGCTTTCCAGCAAGTGCATTTCTACCCCAGTTCTTGTATAATGCTGAGTTACTCACAGTCACTGAATGGAACAGTAAAAGGATGTATAAAAAGATATGAAGATCATAATGGAGAGGTGAAAAGACTCAACAGCTAAACAGGTTCAGGACTAAAATAAATCTAAGCTGAAAAGTCAGGCCCCTGGGGTGCTGTCAAGAAAAATGTGCTGAATAACTGATTTTGTAACCCTTGTGCCATACGCATTATAGTAATAATTTGCATCTATATATTGTCCAATTATCTCAAATAGCTTATTTCACAGATTATCATAATCACAACAGAGTTATATGCTTTTTTAGAATTTTCGCTGTTGCTAAATAGTAGAAATTCTAATATTTAGTGAAAACTAACTTGACCACAAATAGTCTGGAATGTAGAGAAGTGCCTGATCATGTTCTGAAACTTTTTTAATTCATTAACTATTTAAGAAATAAAAGGGAATTTTTCGTTGTCTTTGTATGTTCATTTGTATTTCCAGCCCTATTTCATTTCAGAATAGACTAGATTCATTTGGACAAGGGAAAATATGGGGAAGATAAGCCCAAGTGTCCATGGGATGGAGAATAAAAGAGTATACATGTCTTCTGCTTTCTGTGGGAGCCTCTGAACAGAACGAACATCTGGTCTGTATTTATTTGTGGCCTTATGCATGTAAGATGCCCCTGGGAGCACCACTGATTTTCATGGGCTCACTGGTTACTTGTGCTGCACAGAAAATAAAGAAAAAAATTATTTCCAATCTTTCCCAACGACATTTACATGTATCCTGTAGGGTTTTGTCTCCCTCTCATGGCAAAGGCCTACAGTATGTGTCTCTGCCAAACTTTTCAGCATTTTCTGTTTTCTTACTGCCCACAATCCTCATTATTTGCTGAATGTGTCAGTGGAAACAGGGAAGGATTAGATGCAGAGATTAGAGGTTTTTTCTGTTTATCCGAAGGCCATAAAAGATTAAGGGGGTGTTATTTTTTCCTGTGGGATTCTACAGATATGGAACATGGTAAGATGACAGGAAATCCCTCTGATTATTCTGATTCATGTCTATCACAGACAGTGCAAATCATGACAGAATTAATATGTATGATCTATCATCTTTCTATTTTGACTTCTTCCTGAAGGTATTAACTCCAGCAGCAGCAGTTTGTTCTTTATCATCAGACAAGATCCTTGTATGCATATATCTCTTCCTTGCTCTAGAGATCTACCTCTAGAAGAATAGTACATGAATTCCTAAATGATCAGAGACCTCTTATTGCTCCATACTTTCTATTTCGTTTGCCCTGCGAATTCTCTTCCATTCTGCAGTTTCTTCCTTGCTTTCTCACCCTAGTCACAGCATCTATTTCACTGATGTAACCAGGAAGGCCTTTTACCCATTAACTTCCTTTCTGGATCCTTCTCATAATGCCCATCCTCAGGCATTTTGTTGTATTCACTTTTGTCAAAGATTTTTGCTCCCTTTTAGATGAATCAAGACCTCTACTCTGTCTTCATCTGTAGCTGTTCAATTGCTTTTGACAAATTTGATCATATATTTCTTTGTGAAACAATGCCCTTTAGGGCTTTCACCAGTACATCTATTTGTCCCTCCTCTTTTTCAGATATTTCTTGTGGAGAAATCTTATCTCCCCTCATTCCCTCCCAATGCCTTTGGATCCCTACTCTGGTTCCTTTATACCTACCTTTTGCATCGTGTTGTCTACTTAAATACCATAAACTATTGTCTCTATGATGTTACTCAACAATTCAGACAGCAAAGGCTATGAGATAAATTTACAACAAAAAATGCTAGCTTCTCGTTATGTGCAGATCTTGTCCCCCCAAAAAAACTAACCAAACCCCATGAAAATATAACTGTCTGCAAAAGCAGGATTTCAAAATATTTTTTTAATGAAAAAATTGTTAAAAGTAATTTTATTGTCACATTGCTATATTTTCTTAACTTAGCATGTTCTGGGGAAATACTGAAAAAAATACTTTTTCTTTTTAAAAAAAGGATGGCATAAAGCTAATTACTGAACATTATCACATTTGGTGGCAAAAAGATGGAGAGAGAAAGAGTTTAAAACCAGTATTTTGAAATATTAAAAAGATTTTACTTCAAGGAAGATTTGGTAGTGTTAATGTTTCTTTCTGGAATCTCCATGTTTATAGAAACAATATTGTTCAGAAAGCAAAAGGTAAAAAAAAATTGTTGTAAATGAGAATAATCCAATTGGATGTGATTATCCTTTTGTGATTTGGCTTGCTGTGTGTCCTGATATGATTTTGATAACTAGTACATTTTGATTACTCTTGCAGTATGCAAAGTGCAAATCATCACTGCATCAAAGTCTCAGGTGATATCAGAACAAAACATCTGAGGGCAATGTCTCTTTCAGATGATCAGCACTTTTACAAATTAGGTAGGCACCCCAGGCTTCTAATTTTGAAATATCATCCCTACAAAAAAGAACATTAAATTTTCTAATTTTTATGTTCAAAATCAAGAAGCAGAGAGACAGTTAAATGAGATTAATGTTCTCTGTGACAAATCCTTTTCCAGATGATTTATTTTCTAGTATGCATAAATAACCTGTTTCTCTTTACTTTTGCTATCATCCTTCGTATCAAGAAGTACACTGCTGGAAAACAGTTAAGCAGACAAATGTACAATTAACTGAAGGAAAACACATTTATTTATATACATATAGTAGTGAAAGTGAAATAGATGATTTAGCTTTCAATACTGCACTTCTGCATGGTAGAAACAGTTTTATCTTTTTAAATGTGCTGAAATTTCATCAGTTAGACATTCTTTAAGGAAATACTTCCAATAGCAATAACCATCTTTCAACAGATGTCTGAAGAAGTTAGCTTGTAACAGGGAAATACAAAGACAATCAAGCAGGTTTTCAAACAATTTGGGAGAGACTTTTAACAAACCTTTCTTCTTATTCTAGAAGGTTAGTGATTATTCTGCAACAAAGAGCAGCATTTTTTTTTGACCTGATTTTGTTTCTGTTATTTGAATATGCAACAAAACTTCTACATTTCCATATGAAACAAAGCAAAGCTACACCATACCATGAAATAAGGTTACATAAATTAGAAAACAGCAATCTCTGCGCCTTTCTTCACACACATTTTTCCGAGACTGTTAAAGACTGACCTAATCTCAGTTTATAAATTTATGCTGTGTATGAAATTGTTGTTAAGTGTGAATTGTGAGTGTTGTCTCTTTTTACACTGTAGCATAGGAGGACAGGAAATTGTTGCTTTTTGTCAATGCTTTATTCCATAATCAGCAAAATGAAAAGCACTGTTTGATAACCTGGCTCCCTATTTGTCTGAGCTATCTGGAAAACGAATGGACTAGTAATGAAGCATAATCTGACAGATGATAGCAGGAGGTAGGACTAGGGAAGCTGATGCTTAGCATTAAAACCCTGCACAATCCTGCCTCAATAACAGAGTAATTAATCAACTGGGCCTAACATATAATCTGATTAAACCCTTCTTTGCTAAAATGCTATAAAGCGAACTCCAAAACTGAGTCTGAGTGAGCAGAGAAAGATATAGAAAGCCTAAGCGTTCCAGAATCTGCCTCCGAAACTTTCAGTCTAGAAACTGAGGACCTTTTTCATGGCAATCAGAACTTCTTAATATCTCATAGATTTCAGATGGTTTGCTTTAAATTTGAGGGATACTGAAACCAGAGCTAGGATTCTAAGATCAGTGCTTGTTTCCAGTGATCAATTAGTTGCAGTTTAGATAAAGAATGTCTGAATCTTGAATGTTGTCTGATCATCAAATGTTGGAGCTGTGTAATGGCAGGGGTACAAATCAGAAAAGTGTATTTGTGAATGGCTTGATATTGCTTCCTGAAATCACATTGCTTCCCACATTAGAGCACAGAGACACACTTTATTCTTCCATCTTAGTAGTGTGACAAGTACTGTGTCAAACTGCTGAGTACAGCAAAATATGTGGGTCTGCATAATTTGAACCCGTGACAAAATGAGGTGGGATTAGTAATTTGCATTGCTGCTTATTATTGAAAAATCTCAGCTGCCAGTGCCCAAGGTATAATTCCACTTCATAATGCCAACAGGTAATGCATACATTTTAACCAGTATCTCAGAACACAGCATGTGCTACTGACTAATGTAAGAAGAATATTAATCTGTTGCAATTTGGGTTCACATGTAAATTCAGGTACTTAAGTGAAAAATGTTAACCTCTTTACTCTGCAACACTAGATTAGATTATTTTTCTTTTTAATATAGTAAATCTTTATTTTTATATTTCTAGCAAAGGAGTGCAAAAATAGGAAGTGATGAGGGAGGAAGAAAAATCAATTTAACTTTTCTGAACTTCCAAATTTTGGGCCTTTCTAGAGCTTGTGTGAGGTCTTGGGGAGTTTTCACTATTTACAACCTGCTTCAGACAGCTCTTTCAGCAGATTGGTACGTGAGGTAAAACATGGGAGTCAAATTCTGGTCTTACATCCAAGCAATCTCATTAAAAACAAGGGAGTTGGAATTCATGTAGCCTGTAGATCTTGATAAGAGTTGTGCTCTCACATCATGCAGGTGTTAGCAGTGTCTCCCTGGATATGGTGTGCTTCTAGTCTTTGGATCACGATAGCCTTCGAGTTTAGTGGTCTTAAGCTCAGTACGAACATCAAAATAGTTTTAGTGCCATTAATTTCTTCTTGTGCTATACCGCAGGTTGAATCTGACTCCACTTAAATCCGAACTGAGAGCACAAAAGAAAAGGAGTGAGGGATAGGGAAGAGGCTTGTAGAGAAGGGGTTGAAGAGGATGCCTGGCAGGGAAACCTGATACTACTACATAGGGTTTTGCGTGGCATGCTTTTGGTAGAAGGGGGCCTACACAGGTGGCTTCTGTGAGAAGCTGCTAGAAGCTCTCCTATGTCCAATACAGTCAATGCCAGCTGTCTCCAAGAGGGACCTGTCACTGGCCAAGGCTGAGCCCATCAGTGACTGTGAGAGCACATCTGGGATAACCTATTTAAGGCAGGGGGAAAAAAAAATACTGTGCAGATGCAGCTGAAGAGACGAAAGAGAGTATGTGAGAGAAACAACTCTGCAGACACCAAGGTCAGTAAGAAAGGAGGGCCGGAGGTGTTCCAGGTGCCAGAGCAGACATTCCTCTGCAGCCCATTGATGTTCATGATGGAGCAGAGATCCACCTGCAGCCCATGGAGGACCTTATGCCAAAGCAGGCAGATGCCTCAGGGAAGGTGTGACCCTACGGAAGGCCTGCACTGGAGCATGCCCCTGGCAGGACTTGTGGACCTGTGAAGAAAGCCCACACTGGAGCGGGTTTGCTGGCAGGACTTGTGACCCTGTGAGCGACTCAGGCTGGAGCAGTCTGTTCCTGAAGGACTGTACCCCGTGGCAGGGAACCTTGCTGGAACAGTCTGTGAAGAACTGCAGCTCATGGGAAGGACTCATGTTGGAGAAGTTCATGGAGAACTGTCTACTGTGGGAGAGACCTTATGTTGGAGCAGGAGAAGAATGTGAGAAGTCCTTCCACTGTGGAGGAAGGAGCAACAGAGAACATGTGTGATGAAATGACCACAACCACTATTCCCTGTCCCCCTGCGCTGCCAGGGACGTGAGGAGGTAGAGAAAATTGGGAGCAAAATTAAATACAGTAAGAAAGGAGGGGTGAGGAGAAAGTGTTTCTAAGATTTGGGTTTGTTTCTTGTTATCCTCATCTGATTTGATTGGTAACAAATTACACTAATTTCCACAAGTGGAGCCTGTTTTGCCCATTATGGTAATTGCTGAGTAATCTCCTTGTCCTTATCTCGACCCATGTGACTTTCATTGTATTTTCTTTGCCCTGTCCAGTTGAGGAGTGACAAGGCAGCTCGGTGGGCAGCTAGCTTCTGGCCAGGATCAACCCACCACAACTGCACATAAGTATGAAGGAGTGTCAGAAGAAATACACAAAGGGAAAATTAGCCATCCTGATTTCATTTAGGTCTCCCAGTTCTTTGGGGATGAGCAGATTATCAACATAGTAAGTGCTGAAACCTAAATTTTAAGAGATAGCCATGCTGGAGCCCATATTTTGATTTTCAGTGTCACAGTAAATTCTTGTTACTTCTTCCTAACTTCTGCTAATACAGATTTGTCGGGAATTTGGTTACAAATCTATTATTCTCTCTTTTCTCCATCTTCCTATTCAGTAGTTGTATTCTTGTAAATTTTTATGATTCTTTTCTTTGCCTTTGAACCTGCCCAATTCAAATCCAGGAAAATCTGTAGAATAACAGTGCTTCTAGTGTTTTCTTAACAAAATAACTGTATAAATAACAAAGATTTAGATTCCACCATCATTTCACATGATGTTGTTAACTCTGAAAGGCCAGTCAGCCAACTGGCAATGATGAAATGAAATCTTGACACTAAAATTAGAGTGATTTTTATTTATCACAGTAACACAGGGACAGTGTCCTCTGTCATGTCTCTTTTTTTGTCTGTCTGAATTCCCTTTTCTTTGCTGTACTAAAGCCATTGTCAGGCCCAGGCTACTGATAACTGTGTTGGGTTGATCTTCAATAGGTTGGTAAAGTGCACTTTAAAAGCCCTTTAAATGCATATTACATTGAGATGCTTTGCAAAGCAACCACTTATATGGAAGAATCTCACCAATGGAGAAGACTCTCAGTTAAGTACTTACTTTTTGGATGAATTCCATACATCAATCAAATAAAAGTGGTGCTTGAAAATTAATATTACAGGATTTATTTCTAGTGATTAGCAAGCAGCATTGTTCAACAGTAGAAATGGGCAAGCAATTAATTTCATATGGCCAGGAATACAAACATGTTCTAGTTAAAATAGATGTTATAAATTGTTTCCTATGATTTCAGTTACATTACATAAATGTTCATAGCCACAGTTAAACTTTATAAAACATTTAATACACCAAACAGACACCAGCAAAAAGTTATTGTTGGTTTCCAGTCTTACTTTTCTTTACAAATTCTAGTATCACAACTAATAGTGCACATATATTTAGAAAACTGATGATTGGAAGACAATGTTTTTGTGTCCCAGACTTCACACACTTATCTCTCTCTCCTATTTTCCCAATTGAGTGAGAGGGAAAGATTAGTTTATTCAGTAGTAGATCCCACTGCCTGTTTCTGATGTCTCTCAGTCTTTAGTATAGGAAAAAATTTAACTGAAGTATCTGGTACCAGCATAACTAGACACATAAATAGGTGACCAAGAGAAAGACAATTATGTGTACTTTCTTTTCTAAATGATTTGTCGTTACTAAGTATCTAGGCAAAGTTTCCAAAGGTATCAGCAAGACTTGCAGATGGACAAGGATATACAATACTCTTAAGATTTTCGCTGCAGACAGTTCAGTGCCCCTGCCTTGTCTGTGACTGGAAAGGTCAGAAGCATTCTGAAGACAATTCTTTAATGGGTTCTTCACACAGTGCAAAAGGCGAGATCTTTGTGAGAGTTTATGGGATCTTCTCATCTTCTCTAGAGATGTTCCAAAACCTATAAGGATAGGATTTATGGAGAAAATACCTTGTATATATTCAGTTGAGGGTATTTACAAGATATTATTCCATAATAACATGACATACAACATGTTCTTAACAGTCAAATTTTACTCTTCTTTAAGCTATTAAGACAGAACAGTGGTCAGCTATTCAAAGGAAGAAATAAGAAATTAAAGAAGAAAACTATTGGGGAAAATAAAGATATGGTATTAAAAATTTTATGAAAAATCTTATTTTCATTAAAATTAATAAGGTTTATTAGTATGTTCACAGTGAACACTATTTCTGGCATGCTATGTTTGCCTTGTTTTCCCCTGTATTATGGAGAAGTCGACTTGTACAAAGGACTTTTGGCTGGATTTCAGAATGTATGTAACTAGCATTTCTGTTCTAGTTAGCATGACATGGAGAGCTACTAATCAAATCACAGAACCACAGAATCACAGAATCACAGAATGTTAGGGATTGGAAGGGACCTCAAAAGATCATCTAGTTCAATCCCCCTGCTGGAGCAGGAACACCTACATGAGGTTACATAGGAATAAGTCCAGGCGGGTTTTGAATGTCTCCAGAGAAGGAGACTCCACAACCTCCCTGGGCAGCCTGTTCCAGTGCTCTGTTACCCTCACTGAGAAGACGTTTCTTCTGAAATTTAAGTGGAACCTCTTGTGTTTCAGTTTGAACCCATTACCACTTGTCTTGTCATTGGTTGTCACCAAGAAGAGCCTGGCTCCCTCCTCGTGACACTCACCCTTTATATATTTATAAACATTAATGAGGTCACCCCTCAGTGGCTTCTTCTTCAAACTAAAGAGACTCAGCTCCCCCAGCCTTTCCTCATAAGGGAGATGCTCCATTCCCTTCATCACCTTTGTTGACGTGTGCTGGACTCTCTCCAGCAGTTCCCTGTCCTTCTTGAACTGAGGGGCCCAGAACTGGACACAATATTCCAGATGTGGTCTCACCAGGGCAAAGTAGAGAGGAAGAAAAACCTCTCTCGACCTACTAACCACCTCCCTTCTAATACACCCGAGGATGCCATTGGCCTTCCTGGCCACAAGGGCACAGTGCTGGCTCATGGTCATCCTGCTGTCCACGAGGACCCCCAGGTCCCTTTCCCTTACACTGCTCTCTAATAGGTCATTCCCCAACTTATACTGGACCTTATACCCTGAGTTTCTGAGCATTATTTCTTATCTGTTTTCCCTACATATATGCTCATATAACTGATGTCAGCACTACATGCAGCAAGGGAACCAGTGTATTATTTGTGCTTAGAATGTAGGAAAAGTTCTGTGTCACTGTACATTGGTTTCTCTTTACTTAAATAAAAAGATGTAACTAGTCTAAAATCTAATGCTGATGTTGTCATTTGTCTTACGTGTCCCTCTCTCCATGCCTGTTTTCCTGTTATCTATTACAAATGTTGATAATATTACAGAAACTAACATTTGGAGTTTTCTGAGTTAGATTTGGATTGGTTGGTTTGTTTGTTTTCATCTGTTTGGGTGACAACTGATATGTCACTTTCATAGATTTCCCATTAAAAAAAAAAAAGAAAAAATAAAATAAAATAAAATAAATAAAGCTGGCCATTCATGGGAGCTAAAAACCCAAACGTTGAGAGATTAGTAGTCTCATGACCTGTGCCTGCAGACTAGTGATCATAAGATCCATGTAGAAATGGAGGATAGCAAAAACGATGAGTGAAGCACTCAGTTTAGTTTAGAAGTATTGGATACAGCCATGATATTTTAGGTAGTGAAAAGCTGTCTTGTTTTATTTTTGAGCTGAAGTTTTCTTGCTATTTCTACTTCTTTGCTCTGCCCTAAATAGTTCAGTTTGATCATTTTAGCCATGTTATCCACTAGAAAAAAAAAAAAGTGCAAAATTTATTAATTAAACTCATCAATTTGTTATTCACATTATTTTGTATATTCCTTTTTGTAACATAGGTACACAAGGATATAAGCTAGCACATTATGTAGTTTACAGAGTTAATCAGCAGAATCCTATGACTCCTGCACACAAAACATGTAGTATGAAAGATAAATGCTACTCTCTTTCAGCGTGAAAAGATGTAGTGTTAAAAGAGAGAATCTCTTGCTACCTTCACAATGAGCACTCTATACTCACCATAATATATCATGGTCATTTCTAATACAGTCTTTGAACACTCTTTCAAACATTTTTTTCTGGTTCGTCACAAAGCTCTGTGTGAGAAGGGTGTGTTTATAAATATCCCTGTTCACATACACGGTCACACACACACATACATGTGTAAGAGAGAGAGAGAAGGATTATACATATATATGTACACATCTTTCACCCAATGACTGCAAGGAAAGTTTTAATTCCCACTACATAATGGTCCATTTGCCTCGAGTGTTTCAGAATGGTTCAATAATCACTAGCCATGTGTGCAGTTTGTTGAATTATTTAAGCTTATTTCCAGGGGGAAAAAGACAGGGAGGAAGGCAACTGATTCAATGCAAATGAAAAGCTTTTGAAGCTCCCTATGGTGAAGATGTGATTACAGTCAGACAGTTAATAACCTAGACTTAGAAAAATCTGAAGGTTTTAAAACTGTCTGGTCAGTCAGTAAATGAGGTTTTTCCACACTATCGACCAACTGCCATGCGTTGTAATGGTTTCAGATTTGTTTGGAGTGTGAGTCGACCCACAAACGAGGAAAGGACCCCTTGCTTCATGATTAAGAAGAGCAGTTGGTAAATCTCAGAGGTTTTCTTCTGAATTTGTGCTCAAGCCTTCAGCCTTCAATCTCATACTTTCTTCTAAAGTCTTCAGAGATTGCACTAGTCTGTCCAGCTCTAAGTTTTTGTAGGAAGAAGTTGGTTTATGTCATGCTTTCTCTCCAGGGCTTACAGAATACTTTCGCCTCCTGTTACTATCCTCAGTGCTCCATGTGCCACGTTCCTTGGCACAGACAAGCCCTCTTGCCTAAAAACTTGTACATCTGATATCTTTGAATAACTGACGGTAGAGGAAAAAAAGCAACAACAACAACAAAACAACACAACAAACCACAACAGTAATCCACACACAGATCTAACTCTAAATGCATGTAAACAGTGCTGAAGCGTTCCTAGTCCCTCAGCAACAATAAAAGATGTGTCTGTAATCCTGTAATCTACATACACTACATGGTGGCTGGCTCAAAGCTGTTTCAAAGAGATGTTGTTAGCCAGCCACAAAGAACGTTTTCTATTTATGGCCATCCCAGTGAAATCAAGTCACTGTAGACAGAATTTCATCTCCAATGAGCTCCATTATAAATCATCTGTCTTGATCATCTTGTCCAGTGTGCAGCCATGTGGAAAGGCATAAACACTTGCCATCTGTGCAAAATGGTAGGAAGAAGTGCAAAATACTGTCCATCTTTATGCTTCCTCCCATGCAAGCAGCACTGCACTGGTGTGTGCTGCAGAGGACACTGAGAATATACTATCATGGAAAAGTGGGGGGTACTTCCTTTGACAAAGGCAGTGTACCCACAGGAGCCTGGCCAACGTGTACTCTTATGCCATGCGTGTAGCCCAGGGCTGAAGCAGCCACAGGCATCTTTAAATTATGTGCTAGACAGTTGGCAGCCAAGAAAACATGAGCAATATCAACTGATGAGTGTACCTGCAGGGAATGCTTTCCACATCCCACCCTCCAGAACTGGCCCGCAGGGACATCGACCTTTGTAGTACTCCCTCAGTGACAAATTGGATGCTGATATCCTTGAACTTCTTGCTTCTGTTTTCCCCAATAGCCAGCTGAGAGACACCCGGTCCCCTGAGAGGTGATCGCAGGCCTGGCACTGTGGTTCTGTCTCCGGGACAATGGGGTGTGCTGTTTCTCTATATCTTGGATGAGAAAGAACCTGCAATTTTCTTTTAATAATTTTTCTCATTTTTTTTGCCCAGTTTTGGCCAAATTTCTCACCCATGTTCACTACCTTAAAATTGAGTTAGCCATTTCTATTGTGCATGTTGTTTGAGGGGTGATAAATTGCTGTCATTAATATGTAAAATTAACAGTAACCTTTTTTGAGTGAAATAAGGCAAGCTTAGTTCTTTTTTTTTTTTTTTTTTTTTTTAGGCTCCCTCTGAACATAGCTGCTGCCTAAAAACAGAAATATATTGTTGAAATTAAGAACTTGAAAGTATGCCTAAATTACACCTCATTCTTTCCAAATGCTTTATTGTCACTTTTTTACCTTCTGTGTAAAGTTCAGCTTTGCCTCTTTTGGTTCTCCTGATTTCCTCACACTTTTGCTGTTATCACTTTATTTTTCTCATGGCCCAAATAAAATGTCAGCCAAAGTGTGAGCTCTTATCAATGTCCTGTGACTGTTGTTTCAGTTCACAAGGGACCTTCAACCTAGTTTTCAGATGTGTGGCAAATAAGCTTTTCTGGCCAAGTTCTCTAACAGAAGCTGCCCATCTTTTGCTATCTCTGTTTGAAATGGTCAGGACAGCATTAAACTTTTCAATTAGCTGCAATTTGCAGGGAAAAGTTGTGTCTATTGATAAAATTACAGTCAATTTGAAACCTCTCTGGGAACATATTCAGGTCTGAATACTCTGGGAAACCATAACACAGCAGTCAGCTTTTTACACTAAATATTAGCCATTAATTGACAGTATGAGTATGGAAAACTCTCTGTGTCACTTTCCTGAGTCAGATAACTTTACACACAGCAAGACATTAAGCCACCTCATATCCTGAGTTTTAAAGAGAAGATGATGAGAAAGAAGAGAAGCTTTCTACTCCTGAAAATTTCAGGAACAATGAAGAAATTTGCATCTTTAAGTGAATGGACAATTGTTAGAGGACATTACATAGCAAAGTATTCTTGTGATTAGTTCATATGGCTGTTTCTGCAAATTGAATTTGAAAAGGTAAAATACCCAAGTATAACAGCCTCTATTATGTACCAAAGTTGAAAAATGCATAATAAAATGCATAACTGGAAAACTGCCACATTATGACTCCAAAGAGAAGCTCATAATGCTTGCTTTCCACTGAGTCTCAGAGGTCTTTTACATGGCAGATACTCAGTCCTGAACTTCCTCTTGTCAGTTTCAACTGGGTTAATAGTGTTATTAAAATAAAAGCCAAAGCTTCAGGACAACGCATATTGGTGTCAATGCTGGCAAACATGTGTGAGAAAGTTGTGGTTTTCTTTTGAAAGTCACATGCTAAGCCTTTCAAATATCAAACATTAATGTGTGGAAGGGTTACCAAAACAGAAGTTGTATTATTCCTGATGAACTAATATTAGAGATAAAGTGGAACTGGTATCACTTCAGGCTTTACAGAGAACAGGGGCAGCACAACCTGGAGAGGGAAGTTAAAATTCAAGACATGCCACTCTTTAACTGGCAAATCGCTTTATCTTCCTTTCCTCATTAAAGCAAGTTTTCAAAACATCTATATTTACAAAATGGTCTTAGCATTTTTTTAAATTCTGTAAAGTGCTATAAAAGAAACTGCAACTTATGTTTAAACTAACTCAGCACTAAGTCAATAAGCTTGTGATGAATGTTTCATCCTTCATGAATTGCTGTGTCTGAAAAGTTGTACAAACTCAATAATTATCTGTGACATGGTGTTGCTAATTTCATAATTTCATACATCGCACTTTGGGTGGGAATCTAGATACTTGTATTGAGACAGTTAATAAATTTCAACGTGCAAATATTTTTGTGCAGCAGCTTGTGAAATAAAAAAAGACCATCTATTCAGGAAGATCAAGATTTATTTCAATTTCTCACAATCTTTTGTATACCATAGAGCTTTATTTCTTTATTTCTGATTTATCTGTCTTATGGTGAGTCTTCTAAAATCTTATGTTTAGGATAAATCTTAGGGTTACGAGATTTTAATAGCATTTTAACATTCATATGTGGATTCATGTCTCAATAACAGTGATAGAATATCTAGAGTTGTCTTTGCACTAGTTAAAGACAATATGAAACATATCGACAAAAATGCCTAAGCCCGTAAATGGGCAGGAATGTATATCTTCGTCTGAAAGCAGCTGGGGCTAATGTGGCCCTAAACCGTTGGCTCCTTTCTGTATTTATCTTGTGCAGTACTTAGTTAGGATTTTTGGGAATTTGGTTGGTTGGTTGGGGTATTTTTGTTTTGTTTTGTTTGGTTTGGTTTGGTTGTTTTTTTTTTTTAATTCTTTCTCATTTATTAAATCTTAATTGCATTTCCAGTTTAATTCAGAGTGTGAAGCTTGTAATGGAGAGAAAGAAAATGATCATAAGCCCGTTTTTTCCAAAGCAACCATAACAAACAAAGGCTTCTTTTTTTCTGCAGATGAGAAAAAAAGTGAATTTCAGTTTCACAGAGAAATGAGCCAAGTGTGTTTTGAACTGAATCAAAACATTACTGCTTGAATAGAGACAAGGTGTAAGGATTCAGTCAGAGAAGTAATCAAGCCTTCCTGGTGAATAAAGAAAACAACTTCCAGATCCCAGACAAAGTTGTTGTTGAATGTGGAATTGTTATTTCAAGCTGTGCATTAAGGAAAAAAATATACATATTTTAAGCAGGACAAAAATATTAGTTCTAGATTTCAAGAATTGATGGCATATCTACGCAGACTTCCGTACTTCATAACATAAAGGAATGAGCACATTTTATCTTTTAGAAACTCTTTTCCTAACAGGCATAGCTGTCTGGGCTCCATTAACAGTCCTGATTGTTGCCTTGTAGAGAAAGGAAGAGGCAAACCAACGAGGGATTCCAAGGGATTTTTATATTAGCCTGTAATTAAACAATAGTTCATGTTGCCTTCTTCCACTGGGAATTACATCCTTTTCACCTCTCCTCTGCTAAAGCAGAGACATCCATTACGATGAGTAGCTACAACACTTGTCAGATCCAATCAGCTCCGAACGACTGAAGACCAACTGACGTGTGCTCTCTTAAAGCATGGTTTCTTCTCCCCCAAAAGCCCACTGTCCTTTCACGTGCATGTAACAGTCAGAAGAGATCACATCACACAATGAAGAAAAACAGAAGCATATGGTACTAAGGGGCCTCTGCAGGAGATGGCTAAAATGCCAAGGCTCGCACATAAACAAACTGTATGTAAAAAATATGTGTTAATATAGAAAGGCAAATACAAGCAGACAACAAAAAAAGCACAGAAAGGCAAAATTTTGCCATCATTACAGTTACCTCCTCCAAATATTTTTGTTTGTTTGTTTCCTGAAGTGGTACACAAAAAAATAGCAATCACAGGCACTTAACTAAGCATAAGCAGTTGCAAAGTTCACCTTTTAATATCAGTTTAATATCAAGCCACATATTATTCAAACCACATTTGGCTCATGCCTATATTAAGTTTCAACATGACAACTGAATTGAAAACTCTAAGCGACTACACTGACAGATTTCTCTTCCTCATCCCATTGCTATTAAATAGTGAATGCAAAATCAGGGACATAGATTCACTGCCTATTCTTAAACAGCATGTAATTCTCTCTCTCTCTCTCTCTCATTCTCTCTCAGGAGACACATTGCTTGCTGCTTCTTCTAACCCAGAGAACAGCATTTTCTGAACTAAACAACCTATTAGGTGTTACAAAGAAAATAAATGTGCTGAGGATTCTTCCCTCTCCCCTTTATTCCATATGCATAAGGTACTTCTGCTGAAATAACTGTGTTAAAGAACAACACATATCAAAAGATGCTTCTTTTATAATGTTACTATAAACTGAGGGAGCAGCTTTATCAGGAACACTGTGAAGTATATAAACGCATAGTTAGAGCGTTGTTCTGTAAGCCATAAATTGACTAGAAGTTTAATATGTATTTTTTTGGAGAAGAAGATGCTTATTTTGGTTTGTGATTCTGTCACAAAGAATGTTTAAAGAAAATAAGAATTTACAAAGAAAATATTCACTAACAGAAATACTCTTTGATCTGTAAAATGTATCTGAAACCATTTATAGTATCAATGTTTGTTGATACCATTGTTTAGTTCCTCTGTAAAGCCACAGAAATCACCAAATGGATTATGCAGAGGGGTTTGAATTTCAGCAGAATCTGTGGTTTTCCTTGTCTTAATTTATGTATCTTCAAATCTTAAATCAATACACCTCTGAAAGCAAAACAAAAGTCCTGACAGAACAAACACTGAGAAGGACATTGATTCACTTACTAACCTTTACTACAAGATTTTATGAGAAATTGTCTCTCTGATCATCAAAAATACTTGTTCAGTCTTTTGTAGCAATGATCACTTCTCTAATTCAGGATGTTTAACAATAACTGCAGTTTTAACAACCATCTGTGTTGATTTGAACAGATTAAATTTCTTCCATTCAAAAAAAGGCATAGATTTGAAATTTTTTTCAACGTGTCATCAATCCATTTTAATTTCAAGAAGATTCTTGTAAAGATGCATTGGGTGTTGTAAGATTGTGTTCTAATCTAGACTTCCATCCAAACATTCCAATAGAAACAGGTTGTCAAAAAGCAGATGTCCCAGTGTCACAAGTTATGATATGAAAACATTATCTAATAAAAAATAATCATTACCTGAATTTAGAATATTCTGCATGCATGTATCAATTTGCTAAATTAATTTTGTTACAATATGCATTGCTTCACTAAGCATTTTTTTTTAAGAAAAAATAAAGATGTAGAAATATAACAAAAAAATATGATAATTGGATGATTCCTCAGTTCAAGTTTTCATTCAGCTCTGAAACTCTATCAAATCTATGTAAGAGATGGATTTCAAACAAGACAGGTATTTTTTGCTTTGTCTGACAGGTTTATTTCCTATTTTCTATAATTATGATATTTTGAGAGAAACTGTAATTATGTTCCCACCATTTTCCCATGTTTATTCTTTTTTATTATTATTATTTTCCAAAAGGGAATGGGATACTCCTGAAAGCAATTAGTGAGCAAGCTCAGAAATGCCATCCATAATATGAAAGTTATATTGTTAAACATAATGGAATCCAGAAAGACAATAAAATATCCATTCTAAGGATGCTTTCAATTCGAAGACCACAAGTATGGGTGAAGGAGAAAACTGGAAAAAACATCAGTAGTTTCTCATAGGAAACTACAATACTGATTTGAATATCTGCAAAAGATCACAGTGGTAGCTTCATCTTTCTCTAAGTAGTGCAGATAAATATAAATTTTACAGTCAAGTGCTTTCCTTTTTCTTTAACATTTAAAACAAAAATAAGAAACATTTTCTTTTAATGACAAATATATCACTAATGCTATGACTAGAAGAAGAATAAGGATGAAAGGTGCAGAAATTACTTTTATTTTATGTTTGGTAAGGAAAAAATAATCTAAAATCCTCGAAGCACTCTCAGAAATTACCGATATCTCTACTAGTCTGGCCATCGTTGTTGCCTGGTGGATAGGTTAGTCAGCAGTACAGGAAGCACCTCTTGCCACTGGCACAACCTCTTATTATTGCTGCCTTCTGCTATCTTCTGTTCCAAGTTATCTTATGTATTGTTCTTCTGGGTTTGGACCACTTCCACCAGAAATAATCCACTTTTTAAGTGGTCATATAAATCTGTGTAGCAAAATATAAAGTGGAAAATGGCACTTTGCATAGCCAAAGTATTTTTATCTCACCATTTGTGTCAAACACTGATATAAAACATGGCTGACTCACATCAGAACTTTTCTCTGGTGAAGTATCCCATTTTTTAAATTATTCTTTTAAGGATAACTATGCAAAGGGTTTTTTTCAGTAAAAGACGCTGTGTTTTTTAAGAAGGGAGGCTCTCATTCACACACACACACACACACATCCAAATCTTTCCCAGTGGAGCCTCATGTCATGGCTTTGCTCTCATGCAAATGGATGCAATTTTTAACCTCTTTATATACTGTTTTCAGTTATGCTACTTTACTGAGAGTAAAATTGAAAATACGTTCTCTTCATGCACAAAATCCTGTTTAGCAAAACAGAATGTGCAAAGCAGAAACATCGAAAATATTACAGTTACAGATATGGATTCAAACTTCTTTAACCCTTATGATCCTTCTAAAGCAAAATTCTGTGCTTTCATTGGCCAGAAGTTAAGAAAACATGATCAATTTATGAGAAGTATTTTTAAAATTATTTTTATGGTTCATAAACGTTAAGCAGGGAGGGATACACAATGTATGTGCTTCTATCAGGTAACAAATATGGTGCTGCAAGGACTTAGTAAATCAAAAGGTTTGGAGTTTAGCCTACACATAATGTTTTGGGTCCTCCAAAATAAAATAATCTGATATTAGTATGACAGTCGTCTTTTGCAGAATCTAAACATTGAGCTTTGTTTTTTCCTCTTTCCAGAATGTGTAAGTATTCCAAATTTGTTCTTTCAAAAAATCTACTCTCTAACATTGGAATATGGAGGCAAGTGACAGCTGCTAGACATCTATGAAATACTTTGATAATGTTGATGTATCCTTGAAAAATTCTAAAATTCTTCACCAGAGGTCTTAGAGTTTGGGTATGATTTAGGGTTAAGGTTTTTTTATTATTATTGTTATTTTTTTCTAATTTTAAATGATTCAGCATGTATATTTCAATATGAAGTAGAAGGATGAGTGTGATTATGAGCTGAACCTACCAAGAAAGATTGTTCTACACAGCATAATTTCTTTTTTTTCTTTTTTTCTTTTTCACTTTTTCTTTTTTTTTTTTTTTCTAGATGTTCATAATCTTGGTTGTTATAGTTCTGTTCAGATATGAAAAAAACCAAACAAACAAACAAAAAAAAAAACAACCCACAACTTATTTCAAATCAAATTTATGTGTTTACTAGGTTTAATTTTTCCTTTACCAGTTCCAACCCTAATTCTTGAGTCTGCCAGAATCCAGGCACTGGTTTGGGAATCCAGAGCTCTATGTCATTTCAAGGTGCATGTCTCACTGAGTCAGACTGACTAGAATTATGGACTCTGATCTTATTGCAAGTCACAAGATGCTGTGTCTGACATTGCAAAGAAAGGCCACAATTCTGGATGGTTTTGAAATCAGTGTAATGTGATTACCAGTACTTTCTTGTGACTACTAGATTTATATACAGATTTAATAAAAATGAAGCACAGTTTTAGAACTTTCAGATTGAAGAACTACCAAGAAAACAACCTAAAATTTAAAATAATAGAAGATAAATATATATTGGCATCTTGCTTCATTTATTTACACAGTATATATATAATTTAGTTGTTTTACTTCAGATTCAGCTAAAATGATTCAAATTGAAATAAGTTGACAAAATATTGATGTTTTGAGGTGATGAAGCTCCAGGATTCAAATTAATGCCTTACACTATGAGATATGGATCAAGAGTTAGCAGCTGCCAAACTGGATGCAAACTGACAGTTTAGCAT